>NC_073228.2:173373409-174012954 GCF_029281585.2 Gorilla gorilla gorilla
AATGTGTACAATTTTATGAGTTTTGACATATCTATACACTCATGAAACCATCACCACAATCAAGATGCTGAACACATGCATTATCCCCTCAAGAGTTTCTTCATGTTCCTGTGTAATCCATCCCCCCATCACCCTGCCTCCTCTCCATCCCCATTCACAGGCACCCACTGGTATGCTTTCTGTTGCCATAGATTATATTGCATTTTCTAGAATCTTATATGAAAGGAATGATACAATATGGACTCATTTTTACCTAACTTTTTCACTCAGCATAACTATTTTGAGGCTTATCCATGCATGCTGTTGCCTCATCCCTGCTTATTGTATTGCAGAGTAGGAACTCATTGCATGAACATGACAAAAATTGTTTCTTCGTTCACATGTTGATATCATACCCTTTTTAACTTTAGTGGGTGTGAAGTGATATCTCACTGTAGTTTACATTTCCCTGATGACTAATGTTACTAAGCACTTTTTTGTGTACTTACTAGCCAAAGTGTTTACACCTTTTGCCCATTTTTTAATTGAGTCGTTAGCCTTCTTACTGAACTGTAAGAGTTCTTTGTATATTCTTGATATAAGTCCTTTGCCATATAGATACATAGATAATATTTTTCCCAGTCTGTGACTTGTCTTTCAAGGGGTCTCTTTTCTTTTCTTTTTTCTTTGCTTTCCTTTTCTTTTCTTTTTTTCTCTACATCTCAGCCACAGCAAATCATGCTCTGAGAGTTATTGAGTAAATCCCAGAATCCAAGCTCAACTGTTTATGCTATTATTTGAAAAAGAATAATTACTGTTCTGTGTTTCCACCGGTGAAGTATTTACAAAATATCTCCCTGATGTCAAATAAAATACTGTTTAGCACAAACGACTTTTATTTCATTGTCATAAAGTTGTTGGCTTTATAATACAAGCATCTCAAAAGTAGTGATGTTGTTAAGCTGGAAGCCTGTGACTGATTTAAAGTTCAGAAGTTATCAGCTGTAATTAATAAATTGAGCTCATTCTCCAAAAAACATTTTCAGAGACTATCAAAAAACAAAGACACTCTTAACTTGCAATATTTAATTTGAGGCTGCTACTGAGGCTTTTAGCTAAATTAGGCCTGTGTGAAAGCAATTCACTTCATTACCAGGGTCCTTCAAATTTTCCTCCACAATATCACTGATTTCATACTTGATTCACATAATTGTCCTTCAAAATTTAGGGCATGTCCAAAAAGTCCTTCCAAAAGCCAGCTAAAAGAATTTGCTCTCTGGCATCAATTGCAATAATACTCCTGTAGGGAGCGAATCAGAGGAGAGAGAGACCAAGATGAGAGGGAAGAACATTGTCCTCCAGAAACTGAGTTCTGTAAGGCAGAACAAGATGACACGGGGGGACTGTCAAAAACTCCCACAGTACAAGAATTCACTTCAATGAAAGATACAAATCCATTGGGCAGGACAATAATTGGAAGTGTAATATTAATATTAACTAGCGTGCTTTATTCCCCCTTCAGTCTTCCTTAGCTGGTACTCACTGCTCACAGTTTAGGCATCTAAATGCAAAAATGCAAATAATGACAAAAGAATTAATCTCTTGGATTCTAAACTTTAAAAACCAAGGACTAGACAGACCTAAAGAATAAAATTAGTTTCTCCCTCCCAACTTTCACCTCCCCACCCATTGCTGCACTCTGACAAGATCATTCTTGGAGCTGATATTCTCAATTAAAGAAGAGTGAAGATCCATGATGACAGAATGCAGTCAATGATTTCAGATAGGATCCTAGATGAGAAAGAAAACATTCTAAGAGGGGTATTGCTAGGACAAGTGAAAATTGTTGTATATGTATGTATATTGGTAATAGCATTGCATCGATACTAAATCCCCAAATTTGATAATGTAGAAAAATGCTTTATTCTATGGAGACAAATGATGAAGTATTTCAGGGTGAAATGTCATGATGTAGGTAACTAACTCCATTGATAAAGGGAAAAAAGAGAGAGAGAGGATAGAGAGAAACAAAGCAAATGAGACAAAAAACATAACCATTGCTGTATCTATATAAAAGGTATACAAATGTTCATTATATTAGTCTTACAACTTTTGTGAAGGTTGTAAGACTTTTTGAGGTTTTTCAAAGCTAAACACACTTTTTATATGGGAGACAAGAGAATCAGAAAGAAAAACTAAATAGTGAGATGCTGGTCGGGGACTCTCAGCAAAGGAGACAGTGTTTGAGCTAGTGTTTGTTGCAAAAGGAAAAGTACATGCCAGAGTATGTTTGGGAAAACGATGGTAGAGGGAATTTGTACCCCACTTCTCACCTGGATTCTTGGGAGGCAGCAACCTTGCACAGAGGAATAAGGTAAAGAGGGCTGCATGGGATGTTGAGGGCCAAGAGGGCTGAGGGCAGCCAACCACATCACCTAAGGCTTTGCATCATTTCCCAAACTGCAGAGGAATTAGTGAATGGCTGACAGTGGGCTTCTCTCCCTGATGCCATGATGCTACCTGCCATTCCAGGAAGAAGGGCAGAGAGAAAAAAATGCTCAAACTACTGAGTTTAATCTGGAAAGACTGATCTTACCCACAATTGACTAATTTGATTCCACTCCACTAAATTTATTCCACAGAATGGGGGCTCTGGATTGACATGAAGTTCAGTGCTTAAGAAAAAAAAGGGAGTGTTACATTTTTTATATACCCGTGTTTCTGCGGCATAAGAGTCTATACTCACAGTAATATTTTCTAACAAACACATACTGTTTGGAGAGTAGTAATTTATTCTCTACTTTGAACACTGGTAATTTAACCTGTATTCTCTTCCCAGGGATCCCCTGTGATCAACATTAACGGACTGGGGCGAGAACAGAGAAGGTGACTTCACATTTATGAATATCAAATAATGAGGGCTCAGCTTTTTGCCTTCCAGCAGTCAAGTTCTTCTTCTGGGAAGTGCCTCTCTGTCGGGGTAACAAACATTTTTAAGTTGACTGATACATTTTAAAAGTAGTATGTAGAAAGGCTTTCTAAAATCAAAATCCAATTTTAGCGATTACATAGTTGTTTCCTTAAGCTCAGGCAAGGCACTTTGTACACTCATAGAATTTTGGAAGAATTTTACAGTTATAATTGTCAGCTTAAATTGTGTTTGAATGTCAGTCCTCTTTTAAAGAAAGAAAAGACAAGAAATATTCCTTCTACTTTGTGTCATTAAGCTGGATTTTTACTTGGCAGCACTCAAGGTGGGGATTTTGCAACATTAAGATAACAATCTCTTCTCTGTAGATTTTTAGTACCCCAGGGATTCAAAGATCAAGTTGCTTAGAGACCCCATGGAATTTGCAGAAAAAGCAAACTCTAATCTTGACATCTGTAATTAATGTTTTTATCTTACTCCTAAAGTTTAGTTTGCTGGCAGCTTAGCCGCTCTTTGGAGCGGAATAAGGCTCTTTCTACACCACGTCCCACATGACTTTCTATCCTGAGAGTGGGGTGGGCAGCTCTGGGGCTCTCTATGGGCTCTTTTCTCTTGGGCTCAGTGTCAAGCTCTTCTTCTAGTTATGTAGTGGTTGCATATACGCCTAGGTTTCCTTCCAATCAATCGTGCTGCAGGTTTCCTAAGTTAGGCTAATGCTTGCCTTGTTTCCAGTGCATTTTATATTGGGCTCACCGACCAATACATATGCACGTGTAGAGCACAGGATCAATTGTAGGTTGTGAAAATATCTGTATAACATATTACTCAGTGAAATGTGAAAATATCTATACAATTCTGGTACAATTTAAATATATATCTTTTTCTCAGTAAACAAGACCACTGGCCACTCAGGCAAAAACAAATTAACCTGAGCTGTATATGTACATAAACACACACACATACATGCACATGGGCAAATATGAATTTGTGATTGAGGCATGTTCCAATTCTAATCGCTCCCACATTTTTTTACATATTTATATTGTAACTCTTTGGACTAAGGTGCACAAGTGCTTGGCTGACATACCAATGAAAATGAAGAGAGGTAATCTATCATCCCTCCCACCCTTAAAAGACAACGTAGTCACCTAAGTAGCCAAAGTTGTCACAGAGAATATCATGATCATCTTTTGTGCATTCCACAAACATTTATGGAACTTCTAGTCTGGGGCCTGACATCTTCACTCAGAATGCTACAGCAAGCAAGACAAAGTGGGTCCTGCAACCTCTCAAGTGCTAGAGGGGAGAGAGACAATGAGCAAAGAACAGAATCGATAAAACAATCACCAGATGGTGGTAAAAGCCAAGAAGAAACTAAAATAGAGTGATGTCATAGAGCGACTGTGGGACTGCATCAGATTGAGAGATCAGGGAATGTGCCAATGAAGGTAACTTATGAGCTGAGACCTGAATCACCAGTGTTTAGGATATAGCTCTATGGTCTAATTTTTCAGGTCATTTTATGATGTGGCTCCTTCATGCACATTTAAATGAAGTGATTAGAATACATACCTGGTGGATAGGGCTCTATATTATACCCTCAGCTACCTCCCACTTCCTTTTTAAGCTTCATTCTAAAATGACATTTTAAAAATGTAAGTGGCAAAGCTAGACCCATTAGCTATAAGTGATATAGAAATCCCAAAAAGATGTTCCAGCAGGGATTGAGCTGGCCTTTTAGACAAAAATAATGAGGTCATTGCTTTGTTGACTGCCATCGACTTGCATATCTCAGCCTCTATCAGTGACCAAAATCATCCAACAAAATGACTCCTTAAGTGCTTATGATGAAGAACAGCTACCAGAACACCCAGGCAAGCATTCTTACACTCATATCTTCTGTGAATCCATCAGCCAGCAGTTCCCATGCTCAGGGTAAGGAGCAGACATATTTCTTGTCAGTAAGTTTATCTATTGAGATGCTGTGGAATGTTCTTATCTATCATCTTGTACATCATATACCATAACTCTTATGGCTTATGACTTGTAGACAACACAAATAGCCACCTGAAGGTGTCCTCATGCAAAATTTTGCTGTTGAGAAAATAACCACTAGTCTTATAATCCTGTGGCAATCCTTTTTTCTCCCTAAATACTAATTTTTGCATGTCAAAAAAAGTTAAACAGATGAACCCTAAATTTGAATTTTAGTCTTTTAGATTTCCTAAAAATGATTCAAACAATATTTCCTTGCAAGGGAAGATATAAAACATTTGCTTGAATTCAAGAAAGAGTAATATCTGAGCATTTTGAGCACTGTATCCATTGGGAATATGCATGGCTGCAACTAATGAGAAAGTAAACAGTGGCTTCAACAAATAAGGCTTTATTTTTCTCTCGTAACAAGCAGCCTGGAGGTAGACTTTAGTTGGCTTTTGCTCAGCAGCATCACAATGTTAGGGTCAGCATATCCCTTGCCTATCCCTTGATCTTTCCCTTATCTTGTCACCTCAAGTTCACAAACTGGCTGCCACAACTGCAAAAATCATATCCTCATGACTGACTGAAGAGCTGGAAGATTAGTAGAGGCAGGAGGAGTGCCATCCAGGTTTATCTTTCTATTTGGGGAAAAAAAAAAGTATTTTATAGAAGCTCCTGCAGCAGCCAACTCCTTTGGTTTCATGTGTCATATGACCAACTCTAGGTCCAAAGTGCCTATGACTTTGCTTCTCCAGCCTGAATTGTGGAAATCCCAGTCTTTTCTATGGTTTTTGGGTCAGCCAAGCAACCATGTCTACCACAATAATTTCTGTATTATATCTTCATATCCCTACACATCTCCTTCATTACACCTCCCAGGATAGTTATCTAGGGTTTGACTAAAATACGGACATAGAGCCAACATTAAACTATTGAGTAACTGAGATTTTTGAAGGCACTGGCTTATAGGAAATGTTAGCAGGAAAAACCAGTACCAATTGAGTCAAACAGGAAAGACTGCTTCAATGTTTGCCAAAATACATTAAGGCTAGCAGTTGGCTGATTTTAAAACAATATATTTTCTAATTGTAAAAGAAATATAAGCTTATTTAACAAGAATTTTTGATTATAGGGAATCATAAAAGAAAGTGAAAGTCATCTAAAAGTAACTCCCTACATATTTGGTATATTCCCTTCAAAACATTTTTTGTAAGCGTTCTGCATATTTTCTTCCTTTCTCCACTCTGTTCTTTCCGTAACTATGCTAAGTTCTTCTGAAATCTGCTTTCATCTACCAAATATATCCTCATTCCCTCTGCATATGGTTGCTGTGTTATATCCCATTATGAAGTATCATTGTTAAGAACACAGATCAACCCAGACCATCTGGGTGTCACCCCCAACATGACCACTTATCAGCTGCATAACTTCTTTGTGGCTCAATTTTGTCATATTTAAGATGAGATAATAATACTATCTATGTACAAGATTGTTGTGCAAATTAAGCTAGTTAATCCTTGTAATGCACTTAGTAGAGTGACAGGCAAATAATAGTGCTCTATAAATGTCAGCCAGTTTTATTGTACGGAAATATGTCAACTAATTTTATTAATCTTGAATTGGTAGATATTCAAATTATCTTAAAATATTTGATTTGATCAATGGCCCATCCATTAATATCCTTGAAAATACATCTTGTCAAATAATGTCCTAAGGATACATTCCCTCAAATATAATTGTTGGGCCAAAGGATATCCACACTTTAAATTTTGACTATTATTTTCAAGCTGCTCTTTAGAAAGCTTGTTCAAAGCCATGTAGGAATTGACTGTTTTTGGGTAAAGCAAGGTCTGTTTTCCCATTCTAGACATTAATTTTTGCCAAACCAGCAGTGAGAATTCTCATTACTCTTTTAATTCACGTTTCTTTAATATGTAAAAAGGTTTAAAATTTTCTAAGTGTTTTTTAATCATTCATATATACATTGAGATGGAGTTTGGTTCTTGTTGCCCAGGCTGGAGTGCAATGGTGCGGTCTCGGCTCACTGCAACTTCCGCCTCCCGGGTTCAAGTGATTCTCCTGCTTCAGCCTCCTGAGTAGCTGGGATTACAGGCATGCACCACCACGCCTGGCTAATTTTTTTGTATTTTTAGTAGAGACGGGGTTTCACCATGTTGGCCAGGCTGGTCTCGAACTCCTGACCTCAGGTGATCCACCCGCCTCAACTTCTCAAAGTGCTGGCATTACACACGTGAGCCACTGCACCCAGCCAATCATTCATATTTTTAATGAATCATTTGATTGTGTCCTTAGAGGCTTAATGGATTTTTTGTTGTAGGGGTCAGGCGACTTATATGCCCTTTAAATTAAAGAGTCCAACAGCAAAAGGGAGCCTGACAATATTCCAAACATTTCTTTCTGCATTCTCAATGACTGCTACCAAATTTTTCTCAGTTTGAAAGAAATAGCTGGTTAAGAGGAATTTTCAGCCTTTGTGAGATGTGCATCTGTTTAGAAAAATCTATGAAAAGGGAACAGTAAAAAGATGTGGGGAAAAAAACAGAAGAAAGCTATTTTAAATGAGAATGAGTTACTGAGTTATCTATTTGATCATGTTTTATTTTGATTATATTCGACTTATTATTTTGACATGCCCTAAATTGTCAAGGAGAAAAAATGAGACTACTGTTTTGCTAAGTATTCCTGGTACACATCTTTGTGGGGGTATGAATCACATAAGGCAACTTTTCAACTTTCCTAGGACCACTTGCCTCAGCATCACTCAAAGAGCTTAAATATCCAATTCTGGAATTTAATCCTCCAGACACTAAAGATGAGTCTTTAAAGATATATACCAGATAGCTCCATCTTGTAAAGGCCCTTTCTAGGAGATTCTTACATGCACCAATTTTGAAAAAAAAAACTTTGGAAAATACCCATTTAGTAACTTCAGTTCATTTGATTGTTCATCCATTTGCTCAAAGAGTAATTAAAATAATTACTGAGCACCTACAATGTGCCAGCCACTGTTCTGGAGATGGAACAGCGAATTAAGCCCATGGTCTAATAGGGCTTACATTATAATGGAGGAAGTCAAACAACAACAAAAAACATGCATTGTTATGCAAGGTGGTAAGTGCTATTACAAAGACTAAAGCAAAGTAAGAGGAAAGACAGTGATGTGGGGTGGGCACTTCTGTAGGTTTATTAATAATCTATAACTTTCATTTGTCTCTTTTTTTGAACAATAAAGTTACTTTAATATCAATCTGAGGCATTCCAACTTCTCAGTTCACCTGAGTTTGGGGCTGCCTCTTTTGTCCTCAACATATTCTTGCTTCCTTCCACCTTCACCTTTTCCTGGAGACCTCTGGCCCTATGGGGTATTACAGACTCAGTGGCCAAAGGGCTAGCCTTCTCCATCAATAGGACCATGAACAAACTAATGTGTGGTAAATAAAGAGCCTAGACAGCAATCAAGCAGTGATAAAATATGAATCAAGGCAATATTTACAGCCTACCCATGCCCAATAAATTATCAACTGAAATCTTCAAGAAGCACACAGGCCAAGACATGGTGGAAGGATCCAGCACATTGGACAGCGCCAGCAGCATGGTAAGGTACAGGTGCAGAGGTCCTGCTGGCAGCTGCCAACTAACTTCCTGAGCATTATATTGCTCAATGCTTGGGTTAAATGAAGGTCAAGGGGTGGGAGGTGGAAGAATGAACCCAAAGCTTCAAAAGACCCTGAACCAAATCTGGTTAAACCAAGCACTGCTCAAGGAGGTTTTAGACCCTAAACCTAAAATGCAGTCAGAAACCCATACCAACAGTTACTCCTCTTTCAGAAGTAGCTGCAACAGCAACAGCAATGGAAATAAATATCTGGCAAACAGATTATTTGGCAGTTAGAGTTGAGTGTGCAATTTTGGGTATACAAGTAGAGGTCTGCTCAAGTAAGACCAGAGTTTATTCTCCTCCTTCTCCTTCCCTTTCCTCCCCTCCTCCTCCCACTCCCTCTCCTCCTCCTCTTCCTCTTCTTCTTCCTTGTTTCTTCTTCTTCCCTTTTTCTTCTTCTCCTCCTACTTCTTCCTTCTTTCTTCTCCTTTCCTCTTTCTTCTTCTTTCCTCTTTCTTCTCCTCCTCCTACTTCCTCTTCCTTCTCCTTCTTCCTCTTCTTCTTCTGCTTCTTTCTTCATCCTCCTCCCTCTCTTCTTCTCCTTTTTTTTTTTAAGAGACGGTCTTGCTCTGTGGCCCAGGCTGGAGTACATGGAGTGCAGTGCCACAATCATAGCTCACTGCAGCCTTGAACTCCTGGACCCAAGCAATCCTCCTGCCTCAGCCTCCTAAGTAGCCGGGACTACAGGCATGCACCACCACAGCCAGCCAATTAAAAAATTTTCTTTTAAGAAAAGGGGTCTTGCTATGTTGCCCAGGCTGGTCTTGAACCCCTGGGCTCAAGTGATCCTCCCACCTCAGCCTCCCAAGTAGCTGGGATTATAGGCTTGAGCCACAGCACCCAGTAGAGTTTCTTAACTGGTATCCATGCACTGGCTAGTCCATAAACCCTATGATATAAGCAAGCCTCTCTCTCTGTCTCTCTCTCTCTCACACACACACACACACACACACACACACACGCACACACACACATCATCTACAGGTAGATAGAGATCTGTGTGTGCGTGTGTGTGTGTGTGTGTGTAGCAAGAGGGCTGTGTACATGTACATTATTTTTTCTGGGAAGAATTCTTATAGATTTCATCAGATTCTCAAAGGAGACTGTAACCCAGTAAAGCTTAGGAACTATCATCTTAGACCAAGGATCAGTATCCTTTAGAACTTGAGCTGGAATATATAATTCAGCCACAGAAGGCTCTTGGTTAGAATGAATGTCATGGAATACTACTTCTACACAAACCCCAGCTACTGGCACTCACCCTCAGGGTTATAAAATGTCTCATGCCTTGTGAGTTCAGTCCTTTGGACAGGAAGCTAAAAGTTTCATGTTCGTTACATATAAAGATCCGGGTTAGGGATTTTAAAAAACACATTACTACGTTAGGTAGCTGTCAGTGCATGGTAAACCACTCAAAACTTAGTGGTGTTATTTACTTATGAATTGGTAATGTCAGCAACATGGATTAGGTTCAGCTAGACGATTCTTTTGCCTAGGAATTACAAGGCATGGGTTTAGAATCCCACATTATTTTTGCCACATTCATTAGTCAAGGTGCATTACAAGGCCAACCCAGATTCAAAGTTGTTGAGAAACAGACTACTTCCTCATGGGATGAGCTGCAAAGTCACACTGCAAAGGGGCTGCTCATGGAAGAATCACTGCGGTCATCTTGAAAACAATCTTCCACAGCTATATGCTGAAGAATTCATAGTTAAAATAATATGTTATCTGTGATTTGCTTGAAAACATCCCAGAAACAAAAACTGGTGGGAAAATAATTGAAAGAAAAATGGCAAAAAGTGATCATTGTTGAAGCTTGATGATGGGCACATGAGGGTTATTTACATTAGTCTTTTTACTTTTGCATGCATTTGTAATTTTTTAAATTAAAAGGTTAAAATTAAATTAACAAAACACATGCTCTCTATGAATCCTTGTAACAATTATCTTTTCCCCTTTTACATGTGTGGACAGTGAATAGGGGGCAGTCATGTGACTGGTCATTTCTAAGGTCACTCATAGAATAATAGCTAATATTTACTGAAGACATAAAATGCACCAGCGCCTTCCCAACATTGTACATCATATCTCATTTAGTCCTCATGATACTACGCATCAGGTAGTATTATTGTCTCCATTCCTAAGATAAGAAACACCAGAAAGCTGCCCAAGTTTACAAAATAAGTAGTGAAAGCCTGATTTGGATCCAAGAAATGTGGCTTCAAAGCCTCCACCCTATGAGGAGCAAAGCTGAGATTAGAATCAAGCTCTGTATGGCTCCAGCAGCAGGACCTCCCACTCCACGGTGCTAGGCTGGGACCTTCAGAGCTGGTGCTTCCCACGTCATTTTCCTTCGCTATACTGCCTGTCTGAATTTCCCTTCCCAAATTTGCACATTGCACATTAATATTGCACACTCAGTAGGGATCTAAGTGGCCCACTTAGGGGCCCACTTAGTGGCCCACTTAGTCAGTAGGGATCTGACTAAGCGGCCCACAGCCCACTTCCCATAGGTGGAACACCTCCATTTTCTTCTACTAAATATATAATATATCTGTAAGTGCTTTATAAACTGTAAGGTAATTTGAAAGGTTCACTTGTTCTACAAATTAAGTAGCATTTTAAATGAACAACTAGTTGAAAAATTATTTTTAAGACTCTCCAAAGAAGTTAAATCTTGTGGTAAAGCTCTCCTTTGGAATTGTCCTTACCAACATCTGCAAGTGCAAGCGTGTTTTCGTTCAGGGTGAGAATTGTAGGTGAGAATCATCATTGTAGGAGGAAAAGCAAGAAGACTCATAAAGTGGGAGTTTGGGCTATCAAAGTTTGTTTCCAGGAATTACCTAAGAAGAACCAACTGGGAGCAGCTTGGGATTTTTCATTTACTCTTCCTTCAGAGTGAAGATACTCTGTGCTACTCCTAAATGCTCTCCTGTCTATGTGTTAGAGCCTCAGCCACTCCAGCCTGAGGCTGTAGCTTGTCACTCCTGACTCTGAGGAAGTAAGAGAGACAATGTACCAAAATACTCGGCAGGAAAATCAGAGTGGAGGGATTTCACTCCCATGTTATACGAAATAGCACTAGGCATTGCCTGAAAGGATCCTTTGTCCAACCCCACCAGCAGCAACACCACATCCCAACTGCAACGGGGAGGTCTATAGATGCAGAGTTGAAGTGTGTGCGTGTGTGTGTGTGTGGGTGTGTGTGTGTGTGAATGGATTCATGACTTATTTAGGAACATACCAAAACTTAAAAAGAGAACGTTTGCTCTAAGAGTTAGTTACTGATACAAAGCAATGTGACAGAATATTTTATTGAGATTCAGAATAAAAATCGTTCTTCCGGGGTCCTATGTATCTTTTTGTAAGATAGGCTTGTGTTCCTTCCATGATAAAGGGAAAGTAAGTAAAATGGTGTCTTCCACACGTACAAGACTTGTCAACAGTCTTCTCCCAAGCATCCCAGCTGCCCAGAGGACATTAAAGGACTGAAGACATTAATTGATTGATAACATGGAGCTATGCAGTGCTTTCCAATGCTTCATCTTTCTAAGAAATCAAAATTAAGGAGCATGAGAAAGCAGAATCAGCTAATTACAAAACTTAACATTATATAAAAATATAGAAGGAGAGATAGAGAGAGAGAAAGAAGAGAAAAAAGAAGAAGAGAGACAGAGAAGCAACCTTCTTACAGACAAGCTCCTTAATCACTCAGGTTTCAAACTCAGTCAATTACAATCACACACACAAAACAGTCAAATATTTAATAAAAACACAGTTGAAACTTGACCTCAAATACTTGTGGGTGCATTGTATGTATCAGGTTTCCCAGAAACAGGAGTCATAAAAACACATTATTTATCAAGAAGTATTTTCTCTCGCCATCCAAGTAAACTCTTGCCCTGGAAACCGCACAGCTGTCGCCTTTGGGAAAGAGGTTGGATTGCGGGTGCTAACTTTCCTATCTTTAAGTTCCCTCAAACTAGGCAGAGGTAAATCAAAATTTGAATTCTCTTTAGCTTTCAGAATTTCAGAGAAACCAAAAGTCTATACCAGAATATCAGCCAGATACTATGAAGGGATCATAGTTGAGAGAGTTGGAACTGCTGAGTTTTTAATTTTAAAGTTGGTGCTACTCAGCCTGGAATGCACTCTAGGTCACAGCTCTCAGCACATGCCCCCTTGCAATCACGGCCACCAGACATTTTTCTCTCACTGTGGGAAAGTGTCGAATCGTTTCTCTTCACGTGTGCATATTTAAGTCACAGGAAATGGTCTTTATATCCCACTCATAGGAATGAATGAGGTGTGAGAACATTTTAATTTCATAAAAATGTTTCATGTCTTTATCAGACTGGATTTGCTTTTGTTTCTTTTGCATAGCTGCTTAAAAATTCCAGTAATTCTAAAAGTGATGTGGATTCATTATGGGAAATGTGTACATACAGATAATAAAAGCAAAGAAGCAGAGGAAGCCATCTAAAGACATGCAAAGACAACTACTGTTAGCATTGCCTGTTGTCTGGAAGCCTTTCTTAAAACATAAATTTTTCATTATTAAGGGTCATCTTCATATTTTCAAGAAAAGTGCCTTTGAAATAATTTAGAATTTCATCACAATTCTGATACTTATAATTATAGAATTATGACATTATAATTTTCACTGTAAATAATGCTTATTGTAATAAACAATAAAGAACACTGAAAACTAAGAAATAAACCTAAACCAGTATCTATGTAATTACAGGCAATTAAGGGTAATTAAAATATAATTGGCCTTGGTTAAAGTCAAAAGAGATATCATTTGGGCCCCAGCTCTGACACTAACCCATAGTGTGATCAAGAATAAATTACTTGACTGGATGTGGTGGCTCATGCCTGTAATCCCAGCACTTTGGGAGAACAAGGCAGGTGGATCACTTGAGGTCAGAAGTTCAAGACCAGCCTGGCCAACACTGTGAAACACTGTCTCTACTTAAAATACAAAAATTAGCCAGGCGTGGCGGCGGGCACCTGCAATCCCAACTACTCAGGAGGCTGAAGCAGGAGAATCTCGCTGAACCCAAGAGGCAGAGGTTGCAGTGACCCGAGATCATACTACTGCACTCCAGCCTGGGTGGCAGAGCAAGACTCTGTCTCAAAAAAAAAAAAAAAAAAGAATAAATCACTTTACCTCTATTAAGTTCAGTTTTATCTGCAGAATGAAGTGGCCAGGTCCCTTCTAGCATTAAAGTTGTCTGATATCAGTTGAAGCAGAGTCAACAGTTAAGCACCTCTTTGCTATATTTTACCTGTATAGGCAATCACTTCTAAATATTCAAATTACTAATTTTATTTTTCCTTCTAGATGAGCTTATCCAGATGATACTTTAATTCTTCATCAGTAAGAACACAAAGAAGTAAACCAACTTAAGAGTTATTATGTTAGTCATAAATTTATTCATATGCTAAGCAGACTAAATTGAAATATGACAAAAATGACTTTTAGAGCTACCACACAAATTTTTCCTCAAGCAGAGTATCAGATAGTCTATTGCAATATTAAGAACTTCATTTGTATAAAGGAGAAGAATCCTATAATCAGATTGGAGGACATCAGAGTGATAATATAATTGAATCTTGCCTCATGGCATGGATGGCAAATTCAAATGCATACAGGAATCATACACACAGGTAATATAAATGTCTTCTTATATCTGGCCCTTTTGAGAAAAGCCAATGATAAAGTGACAGGCCTTGGTGAACTGGAAAAAGCATACCCAGTATAAGATCCAAGGAACTGGTGGATTGTTGACATGAGGAGTATGGACACAAAATAGCCAAATCTGATTTTTCAAAATACGCTGGAAATCCACATTGTGTGTGTGTGTGTGTGTGTGTGTGTAAATTCCCAAGTTTCCAGCTTTAAATCAAATATTTTTTTTTCTTCTGCACTGTGTGTGGGCCAAACAGCACAATGGTGGGCCACTAATTTGCAAACCTATAACTTATACTGAAAAACTGACTTCTTCCATTTTCTGGAAGAAGAGAGACAGAGAAGCAACCTTCTTACAGACAACCTCCTTAACCACATAGACATGCAACTGAAACACCAAACAGTGGAAGACCAAACCAATCATCTGTGGAGGGGAAGAGTAAACCTATATTGTAATAAAACAACCACAACATTTATGCCTAAGGAGATAAATTTTGAATATATTTTCTCCAAATAGCTAGTGATGATTGGATTGTTTTACCCACAGGCAAATAAACTTGCAACTCTTTGCTTTTCAGAGTTGACATCCTACAAATACAAACTAACCATTTTTAAATGAACTTGGTAAAAAGCCTTATTATCAATGTATGTAATTTCCTTGAATTAAGGTTGGGCAATAAAATTATCCCAAAGCCTCTGACCAAGTCCCCACCCTCCTCCAGCCACAGTGAGAAAGGAGGAACAATGCTAACAAAGATATTCCACTGCTGTGCTAATGCATCCAACACTAGCACACTTTTCCCTCCTTCTTGTTCCTATAAAAACATCTGTGCAAAGTGGGCCCAGCTGGCTTGCAAATATGTTCCAAGATGCAGGCCAGTTTCCAGCCCTTTCGTATCACCCTTTGTCTTGTCTCCTTTCTGCCAGTGCGCATTTCTCTCTTAAGTAGCTAATGCTTAGTGAAAAAAATCAATGTTAACAGGTTAAAAGTTAATGTGCTTCACCTGTTTCACCTCCGTCCATTAGTAAACTTGGACCAGCAAAGGGGGATTTGACATATTACCTGTTTGCCTATCTCCTCCATGGGGGAAATTATGAGGGGTTCTCAAGAGTTATTCATCAAAATGTCAGGCTCCAATTTGGTAAAATCATTATAACACCTGCTTTCTGGGAATTATCGTGAAATCTCACTCCTTTTCCCTTTGTAGAGAACCTGCTGTTGGCTAAGAAATACACCCACCCACGACTTTTATTTACAGTTCAAGGTCTATTTGGGATGGTAGGAAGGAAGGAAATTTCAGGAATCAGCTAGTAGTGAACAGTCCTTAGAGACTGAGGCAGAAAAGCATCCAGACTGCTTGGGAAGCCTCCTGAGATTAGGGGGTTCTTACAACACTGCAAAGGACTTCCAAAGTTTCCATTAGTTCAGACTCACTGAGTTATGAGAGAAGTTCCACCTGGAAACTATCTCAATTTCAGCCAAGGCAGCAAGCATTTGATATTCAGATAGATTAAGAAGAATAACGTGCAAAAAAAAATGTGAAGGGGGTTGGGGAATATGGGAGCAAGTCTGAGGCACTTGAAATCATCAAAAAAGTTCAAAGTGGCAAAATAGTGATCCCTTAGAGAGTACAGAGTTGGGGTTCCTGGAACCAAAACCTATACTCAAGATTCAGGTCTTCACCTTTATCCACATCCTAGTTCTTGCACAGTAAACCTCCTCGGTCTTCTTGGCTCACTGGGGGATTTTAGAAGTTTTTTAATTCCCATACTGCTGGTGGCTCTTTATTTACCACCTTCGCAGCAAGAAAGTAAGTGCTAAAAGGCTACAAACCCTGAAGTTTCAAGGGATGGTGCTCGCCTCAACCCGAATTCAGCTGCTGACTTTCCCAAGAATAAGCCATGCTCTCCCACCATTAGTGTTGCCAGATGTAGCAAATAAAATTGCAAGGTGCAAGTTAAATTTGAATTTCAAATAATAGTAAATAATTTTTATTATAATCCCAAATATCACATAGGCATACTTATACTAAAAATATCCATTTAGTTGAAATCAAATTTAACTGGGTATCCTGTATTTTATCAGGTAACCCTGCTATGAACAGATTCAGAAAGATGGTTGGACTTTACAGCCTAGTGCATTGAAGAAGAAAATTCATTCAACAAAGCTAGTGAAGGGGAATTTTTAAAATGTATGAAGCTCTTAACTGCCAGAAAAATGCCAAAAGATCCACCTTATGTGCCTCTTTATGTGATCGGCTAGTCCAGAGATTCTACACCCTGGCTGCACGCTAGTCACTAGGGAAAGCTGAATGTTTCTGATGAGTGCACCCTTCCCTAGACCTAATGAATCAGAATGGAATTTTTTAAAGATGCTCCCTAATTCTAAAGAGCAGTCAGGTTAAGATGCACTGAGCTAAAGAGGCAATGAAGAAAAGCTGAAGTGTGGTAGAGAATGTATGACTGTTTCAACTCAAGGTTCCTAAACTTTGTTGCAGACTGGATTCACCCAAGGATTTTTGAAAATCACTGACACCTGGCACCTACCCCAGACATTTCGGTTTAATTAGTGCTAGGTACAGCCTGGGCATCAGGATTTGTGAAAGTTCCTCAGGCTTTTCTAATACAGAACAAAGTGTGGAAAACACTGTGTGACCCTAACATACCTCTGTTTCTTAAGAAGAGAGCAGCTCTAATTACTTTCGTGGGAGTAGGAATGAAATCTGACCTTCCAACCATATTGAAAAATAAATTAGATATTACTTTTTAAACCTATTTTTCCCATGTTGACTTCAAGATTTAAACCTTATTAATGGGATGTTGTTTTCAGGAACTTAACTCTGGCTCTGTTTATAGGATGCGTATTAATCCCTTTACCAGGAGTTTTATAGATGGGAGAACGACAGTCACCCAAGACCCTTCTATAACTCCTGCTTTCAGTCATATATAATGATAACGATTACACACCCATGGAACTCAGAGGCCATACTTCATTTGTATATCAAGATTGCACAAACTGATGGATTGACATGAGAAGAGTGTGATGCCAACCTCCAGACTAAGTCAAAGAAGGAGAAGAATAATCTGTGCCTTGCTAATGCAAATGTGGTCATAAGGGATGCTGACCTTTCTTACAAAATTGCTAAATGCACACTGATCCCTCCAACATTTAAAAGGTTACTCACCCTCAAGAGATTATTCATCCCTGACTTGACAGAGAATGCAAGAACATTACTTGAGTGCCAAAGCCAATAGATACGACTTTCCAAAGAAGCATGCTTTGTGGGAGGATATGGGCTTTACCCCAGCTGCTTGGGTAATCTGAGAGCCAAAGAAAGATATGACTGTCAGAGAAGACACCTGATGAGTTCCAGAACTTCAGTTTAGGGAAGTATTTCACACGACTAAACAATTTATCAAAAGTGGCCAAATACTGCTAGCAGTGTGTAGTATGTCATGGGTGAGTTGATGGGATTCGTTTGTGATGAAGCCGGAGTCCCAGCATCTTGCCAGGCAGTGGAGAGGTAAACAGACCAGAAAAGCAATGATTAATACAAAGAAAGGAACACATCTACTGTCAGGGCCACCTCAAGTTTTATCACCATGGTAGGAAGAAAAGGAGATTTTGCTGTCTGTCTAGGGTATTTCAAGTCCACAAAACCTTCTCATTCTTCATATTTTGAGAAAACTTTGGAAACATAAAATTATTTTTTAAAAACAAACACCTAACATTTCTCGTGACTGTACTTTTGAACTTTCTTACTTGCTCAGTTGATCATTTCATAACTAAAGGACTTTAAAGATTCCTGAAATTATACAATGTTTTTAATATTTTCTAGTTTGAAATATTAATATGACAACATGGGCCAGATTTGTTTTGAAGGATACACATAAAATCTGTCTATAACATGATAAAATATTAGGAAATATATGTTTTAAAGCTTTAAGTTCATCAAGGGTAGCTCTTGCTTTAAGACAACTTAATACGTGAAATTGAGTATTTACACAAAAGTGAACATTTACTTCAGCCAAGCATTCTTTACTTTCCAGGCCTCTTCAATTATTTTACACAGCACGTTCCCAAGTACATTTAAAAATGCTTGAATTACAGATACTACATCAATAAATAAATTCTTGGTGAAAAAATACTGGTTCAAGTGAGGAAAACCTACATTGTCATAAGTGAATGAAGCAATTAAACCTGCAGAGGGCGTCAAATATCCCAAACTAGTTATTTGGTATACTGGTATACTCAGTTTGATTTCATGTAAACTGATTAATAAATGCTCAGCACTTTTCACTCAGAATTAAGAATAACAATTCTTCTACAAGTTACTTTGATCTCTAACAGATATAAAAGAGTTCATAGATTTCCCACTTAAATCAATGAATTTCATTTGATACTAGTGATTTGAGTATGCATTTTTTCATTCATTCATCAAACTTAACTTTAGCCCTTGGCATGTTTCAGGCACTATGGTACTTGCTGGGAGATACAGCTTAGCGAGGGAGGCAGACATAAATTACACAAATTACTACAAGCTATTATAAGTGGCCTGAAGGAGAAGCACAGGGTGTTAGGAATTGTATATAAGGGACGTGCTCTAGACTAGGGACTCAGAAAAAGAGTCCTGGAGGGAGTGACATTTAAGCTAAGACAGCGCTCTTAATAATAACAGCTCCCAGTTACTGACATTATGCTAAAGGTGCTTTAAAAGTGTTAGTGATGATCTATTGAATTAGATACTTTGATTTTGCCACTTTGTGCATGGGGAAACTGAGACTTAAAAAGAGCAAGTGGCTTGTCAAAGGTAGACACATCTAGGAAGTAACACAGCCTGCAGTTAAACCCAGATGCTGACTCCAGAACATGTATTGTATGCTTAACTATTAGTTATAGTACCTCTCCAGAGAACAGGATGAGACGAGTGAATTAAATAAAGGGAGGAAAAGAGTGTTCCAGATGAGAAATAACTATAATCTCAAATGACTAAGAGCACAGATTATAACAAATATGTGCACTTGGCAAATCTAACTGAAACTAGCAAAGAAACATTTCCCAACAGAATCTAATTTCTGTTACAGAAAGAGGCTTCCTTCAAACAAAATATTTGCAAAGATTGTCACCTAGTGGCAACAGGCAGGAGGTGGGTTTTGGGCTGGTATTTCCGAAGAGGTATATCCAGTTGCTTACCTGGGGATGCTGATCATCAATTTCCATGTCTACTGTGTGCACTGGGCAATCCCAGATGGATTTTCCTAGAAATAAAATACATTAACCTAAACATTATGAGATCAGCAACCATTTCTTTCAACTGAATTGAGATACAAAAAGTACGGTGTCACAGTTTCAAGCCCTCAGAGACAGAAAAAGACCCCAAGTTTTATCCTATCCCTCTGTGACTTGGGCCAAATAAATTTGGGCCAACAAAATGGTGAGCAATGTAAATCATGGCTAATGAATATGTTTTATTGGACAGTGAAGTTTTGGGTTGCTTTACTGAATAAAGAGCCTCCAAGTAGTTGAGGGACTGTCAAAAAATATAAGGGATATGTAATGAGTTATGCTAGAAAGTAGGAATTCATAACAACTACAGTCTTTTAAATGGTTACGAAAGTTAGGACTCTCGTTTTTCATATCATGTCTATCTTAAACTAACCAGAGTGAGTACACTTCTTAGCAAGTAAAAACTATAACTGATAGAAACATGCAGTCTTAATTCTAACTGGCTTAGGTGCTAAAATCACCTGAAGAAGTTAGTTTAGAGGTGTGGCGGTAATCTGAAGTGGAACAAAGAAAGGGATTCCACATAAGCTGTTTGAATTTTTATTTTCCTCCACAAACGATTAAGCCCCTTTATTTAGGATAAGTTTTCTTTTCATTCAACTAAGACATTTTTCTCAAAGAAGCCAGATCCAGTCTCTGGAAATTAGCAACTTTCCATTTTAGCCTAAGTGTAGAATGGGAACTTGACAGGTTAAACGTCACAGGTTAGACTACTCAAGATCAGACACAAGTATTGCTATGTGTATTGGTTAAAACCCTTTATGTTGCTGGCTGGCCACGGTGGCTCACACCTGTAATTCCAGCACTTTGGGAGGACAAGGCAGGCGGATCATTTGAGGTCAGGAGTTCGAGACCAGCCTAGCCAAAATGGCGAAACCCCATCTCTACTAAAAATACAAAAATTAGCCAGGCGTGGTGGTGGACACTTGTAATCCCAGCTACTTGGGAGGCTGAGGCAGAAGAATCGTTTGAACCCAGGAGGCAGAGGTTGTAGTGAGCCGAAATCGCACTACTGCATTCTAGCTTGGGTGACAGAGTAAGACACCATCTCAAAACAAACAAACAACAACAAAAAACCTTTATGTTGCAAACAACAGAAAACAGAAAACTCAAAGTGAAGCTGTGTGGTTTGAGCAAAAACTGAACAGTCCAGGGACAGCTCTAGCTTCATGAGAGGCTGGATGCAGGGCTCAAACGGCATGACCAGAACTCTTTGCTCCCTCTCTTTCAAGCAAATTTGTCTTTCATGAACCCAAGTTGGCAGCTGGAAGCTCTGGGTTATAAAGTTTAAGTACAGAGGGTGTATTAATCTGCTCAGGCAACTGTAACAAAATACCACAGATTGGGTGGCTTAAATAACAGACATTTTCTCACAGTTCTGGAGGCTGGGAGTCCAAGACTAAGGTTGGTTTCTGGTGAAGTCTCTCTCCCTGGGTTGCAGGCAGCCTCCTTCTCGCTGTGCGCACTTGGGAGTAGTGGTGGAAAGAGAGGGAGAGATAAAGAGGAAGGGGATCTACCTCTGATGTCTCTTCCTCTTCTTATAAGGACAGTAGCCCTATCAATTAAGGCCTCACCCTTGTGACCTCATTTAACCTAAAGGGCCCTGTCTCCAAATACAGTCACATTGGGAATTAGGGTTTCAACATATGAATATGGGGTGGGGGGCAATGGGGGTGAGGACACAATTCAGACTATAACAGAGGCAGTTAACAAAATCCATTTTTCCAGCTGTCCCAGTGAAAAATCTCTTTGGCTTAGATTCCTTCACATGCACATCTTTGAATCAATTACTGTAACCAGGCTGACAGGATATCCTAGAGATGAAAGGTAGCATCAGTTTTAAAGAATTCATATGGCTGAAAATTGAGAAAATAGAAATTATACAAAAGAATAATCAGAATTCTCTTGGTGGGAATAGGAGGAAGGAATTCATGCTAGGATGTTAGCTGATACATGTCTACTATATTGGGATGGTGCACTCTTTCTCTGAGAGAAGATTCCCCCTATTTAAAGAAAAAATAGTATAGCTATAAGGCTCATTCAGAGTTCAAGCTGGTGCTATACATTGTTGATATAGGAGAGATCGCAGACTGGGTTTCATTATCATTATTACTATTAAACAGTCAAACCCACCTGCCTGGTACAATGATTCGTTCTGATATCTAATTATCACAGTGGAAGTTGTGACAATTCAATTTCCTGATCTCTTCTCATATGGCTCCTGTTTTTCTTGTTGGATCCTTATTCTCCTCCTGTGCCATGGATTAGGACAATCCCAAAAGTCCTGCACACACCCCTCCGTTCTCTCTCAAAGCTTTTTTTCTTCATCTCGGCCATCCCCCAAGTTTCAGTGACCACAACCTTGAGTGTAACTTTCATAACTTCATATTCCAGCCCATCCTATAAATCACAGAACTCTACAGCTTAATCTCATTCTTATTTGCAGACTCTGTGTCTCAGAGTCCTGAGCTTGTTTTTGCTTGATCCCAGCGAAGACTAGCTTGCAGCTCTACTTAATAACATGAAGGAACAAGAAAGTCTAAGTCATCCTCTAAGTAAGGATCTACTGTTTATTGTTTGGTAAATGTGTCTTCCACTAAACTCTAAGTTCGTTTAATACAGAGACCATTCATTTGTAATGCCCAAAACAAATGATCATTCAATAAGTTCCTGTCAAAATATATGCAGCTTTCAATATAACGTAACAGTCTAATCCTCTCGTTTCGTCTAGAACAGTCACAATGAAGAAATGATGACAAGTTCACTACAGGAGTCTATCCCAGTTCTGAACAGCTATAATATTAGGAATTGTAACCGAGGGCCACAGAGTTGGTGGGTGGGTGTTGTTTCCCAGAATCTGAACTCCCATCCTATGCTTGGTGAATCCACTACTGTGTGAGGAGGCCAAGTCCCATCTCTCCTTACGTAAATGGAAAATAACAGATACAAGGTTGCTGTTTTTTGCTTTTTCCTGACCTTTGGTATTTAGGCCATGGTATGCGGACCTTGCCTGAGTACGGAGATCTGCATCTGGTACTGTGAATCAGAAGTTCCATGTAAGTTATCTTAAAAGTAGAACCCATCTAGAATTCGTTTCACTTGTGACATCTAGCGTCCAGTGGTGGTATTGGCAGTCCTGTATTCAGGGCATCCCTAAAGAATGACCTGTATTATGACATGGGGTAACCTCTACGACTTTGCTAATGCTGTCCCCTCCCCTAGAATGCACCCCTCCTTAGCTCTGCCATCCTTCAAGGCCCTGCTTGAAGTGTCACATGCACTGGGAAGTTTTAAAGGAACATTTAGACAAAATACACCTCTCCCTTCACACAACTCCTTTAGTGTGGGGCACATACCACTTGCATAGCATTTACAGCCCTGTAAGTTCTATTTGTTTTTTAAAATCTCCTACTATATTGCGAGCATCTTCTAGGCAATAGTCGAGTTTACCACATCTCTGAATTCCTCCACTATGCTTAACACATTGCGGTCACTCAATTAATAGTTTAAAATATATATTTTTAAAATAGAATAGGAAGAAACATTAATAACATAGGGTATACCTTCTCTTGTAACAAAGGAGAAAAAATAAGTTCAGATCGATTTTAGATTACCTAATTGCAGCCAGTCATGATTGGCCTAAGCTAGAACAATCTTTTCCTGGCCCCTGAGTTAAGGAATCTTTGTTCAATGATAGGGAAAACGGTATTTGTTTCATTTATCCAAGAACATAGGTGTGATTACAAATGAATGAGCATCTGGTTCATTGGAGTCCCAGATAAATCTGTGAGACTACACTGTGAGCAATTTGTTGCCAATCTTAAAGCTCAGATCAACCCTTTGAGTCTGGCTTAGCTCAGGCAGTAATTGTAGTCTGCAAAAGAAACTGAGCAGAGGAGGTCAAGGAGAGTGTGGCATCCCAAGACATAAAGACTCAAATCAACGAGAGCAAGCAACTCTGTCAAATGTCACCAGAAGTGAGGACTAAATATTGACTACCGAATTTTGCAAGGTAGGAATC
Organism: Gorilla gorilla gorilla; assembly: GCF_029281585.2. Classification (NCBI taxonomy): domain Eukaryota; kingdom Metazoa; phylum Chordata; class Mammalia; order Primates; family Hominidae; genus Gorilla; species Gorilla gorilla. The sequence goes on from NC_073228.2 coordinate 173,396,983, forward strand.
ACTGGTAAACCTAACAAGAGCCACTTCATAGTATTGGTTGGGACCAAATCCTGGTTAAAGTGGGAAAAACAAACAAAAGAACAAAAGGTAAGAAAATGGAGATAATGGATGTAAAGATTTTTTTTCCCCCAGAAATTTTGTTATAAAGAGAAGAAAACAAATGGGGTGGTTGCTGATTGGTGTCAAGGAGGGTTTTTTAAAAAATGAAATCATGAAATGATTTTACGGCAATCACCGCAGCATGTTTATGAGCTGATAGGGAAGATCCAATAGAGAAGAAAAAACTGAAGATGCAAAAAAGAGCAGTTAGAGCCAAGTTCTCAAATAGGCAAGAAAAGATGGGCTCGAAAGAACGACATGATTCATATAACAGTTACTAGGACTCATCGGTGCTCATTAAATGTTAGCTATTATTATTTCTGATCGCTTCAATTTTTGAATAGGCATCAGGTTTACAAAACATTATTATTAAAAACACATGCAAACAGCTTGGACTCTAAGTCAGACTGCATTCAATTCTAGTTCTACCACTTGGACAAGGCACTTTTTTTCTTCGGGCTTTTTCTCTGTAGAAAACGAGGAGTAATATCTGCCTCATAAGGCTGCGGGCTTAACTCAGATAATCCGTAAACTTTAGTACATGGTGGGAACTTAAATATTAACGCCAGTATTACCACTGGTAGGGTGCATGAGATCGCACGATGGTGCCAAAGGTGTCTCTCCACCGCCCAGCCCAGCGACACTGTTCCCCTAGAAGGCATTGTCGTAAAAACAAAACAAAAAAAACGAACAAACAAAACACCAAAACACGGAAACTAAAAGCAAATACTTAGAAGACATGCAGGAAACCAGCCCAAGGAAAAATTTATGTGAAGTAGCCACGTCTGCGCCTGCGCCTGCGCCAAGGCCACGGCGCGCCACTTGCACATGCGCAGTAGCTGTAGGGGGGGGGGCGGGCGCTCCATTTGGCGTTTCTCTTAGTTTTTCCTTTACGCGCGGCTTGGGCGGACGTCTCGTGAGACGTGGGACTTCTCGCGGGAACTGCATTCAAAAAGCCCAGGCGCTTACTCGAGAGCTAGCTGAGTGAATGGGCCGGAGACTGTGGAGTTAGCGTCCTCAATGTGGACGCCCTGAGCTCCCATTAGGAGCCGCTGGCTGCGGCAGCAGGGGACTAGCGTGAGAGGTAGGGGCAAGGGGCCTGGTGGGAGGTGGGTGTGGAGAGCGGCAGTGGGGAGAGTCGAACAGGCCCTAAAGAAAGCTAGGGGCCGGGGTCTCGGCCGAGGCCTTTAGCTGAAACATCTCCTTCCCCGGAACCCTGGGGTCTTATACACTGGGTTCCGAGCCGGTCTAATCTTCTGTTGGACCGCCTCGCCGCCCTCAGGGATTCTGGACAAATATGGAAGGTTGGGTCGGTTGCCGGGTCCTCAGAATGATAACCGCCACTGGATCTGCGCTGTGCGGTACGGTAGCCTCTAGCCCGAACTGAGAAATGGTGCAGATGGGAGATACACACTGGGTTTCAGAGATAGCGCATAAGGAGTAATATCTCATTAATAATTTTTATAATGATTACATGTTGAAATGATAATGTTTTGAGTGTATTTGTTTAAATATGTAAATTAATTTTTCATCTTTGTTTACTTTTTAAAACATGATGGCTCCTAGAACATTTAAAATCACGTACATGGCTCGCGTTATATTTCTGCTGGACAGCACTGCCCCAGCCGTGTGTCAGATTCTACCCTAATTGCTTTTCATTTGTTATCTCATTTAATCCTTTCAGTAACCGATTAGGTGGGTGTTATTGCGCTTGTTTTTATGATGATTAAACAAGAAATTAAATAACTTGTCCAAGTTCATGCAGCCAGTGAGTAGTGGAGGCGGGGTAAGAACTCAGGCAGTTTGATTCCCAGAGTTTCCTATCTCCCAAATGCTTTGTGTGTGCTATATTTTTGAGAAGCAGGACAGAAAAATGGTTGCAGCACCAGGGTTTCTAGGTGGATTCTAGTTCCCATCACACTTCGCGTCTTAACTTGCGGGTAACCCTAAGCAAGTTACCTAAAACTTTCTATGCCTCAGCTTGCATGTGTAAAATGAGGGAAATACCTTCAACCTCTTGAAGTTGTTGAGAAGATTGAATAAGAATGTGTATAAAGCACCAAGCACAATGTCTGTCACACATTAGTAGTTTTTAATCAACCACGGCTATCTCTCTTTGTAGATTGATAGGTTAACTCTTTCTCATCCATTAGACCTCTGCTGAAAAGTTACTTCCTCAGGAAAATTTTTTTTTCCATGTTCCCTTCTACGCGCTGCCCCCCAGATTAGGACAGCTCCCCCTTGTTACAGGCTCAGGTAGCATACATCTGTCTCTCTTGCACTTATCATACTTGTAACTTGATAGTTCAATTACTTGATTTAATGTCTTTTACTAATAGACTGTAGGATTCAAGAAGACAGGAATATTGTTTTAGGTTGCCATTGTGTTGTCAACACTAGCACAATGTCTCACACGATAAGAATTCCAGCAAATTTTTTGAATAAACTAAAGCAAATTTTTTTTGGCTTCTCTGGATATGCCTGGCTGGAATGTCTTGAGGTTAACCCTATTTTTATTTTGGTAGTTGAGATGACAGTATTTACTTAACTCAAGCTCATCAAGATAATTAGATGAGATAATATATTTGAAGCACTTAGCATGGCAAATGGTAAATCCTCAACGAATGTAAGTTATTGTGAACAGTACAACATTTAGTTGGCTGGCCCTGTCATGTACAGGCTTTGAAAAGGTCTTGCATTTTAGAGCAGTGACTGCCAAGCTGGGATTACCTAGAACACCTTTTTTTCTCTCTTAAAACCCTGTATCACTTCCCTTGTCTTCATTCTCAGTTAAAGACCTTGCTTCCTAATTCATTGATAAATTGAAGCAGTTAAAAGGTTACTTACACAGACTTCCACCACTATACCTGCTTATCAGCATCTGAACTCATATACTTTGCTTTAAATGAAATATCCATGCTTCTATTAAAACCAGTCTCTACATTAAACCTCATCCTGTTTATTCAGGGACATCACTAGCAATTCTCCAGTGTCGTCTAGATCATGAGTTTTTCTTCTCTCCTGGATTTATCCCATGACCTACACTGTTATTTTTTTCCATCTTAAAATTTAAAAAAACTTGTCCCTACTTCCTCTTCAACTGCTGCTCCGTTTATCCGTTATCCTTTGCAGCAAACCTGTGCTTGCTATCTTTAACTCCTACCATTCTCTTGAAGGCATTCTAGTTAGGCTTTCACCCCCACCTGTATATCAAAACTGTTCTTGTCACCAGAGACCTCCAGGAATTCAAGTTCAATGGCCAGTTCTCTGCTCTCACCTTAATTGCCTTAGCAACAGCATCTGGCATGATCGATTACTCCCACCTCCTTAATACACTGTTTATTGCCTTCCAGGACAACACATACTCCTGGTTTTCCTTCTACCTCACTGGTCACTCCTGATTCTCCGCTGTCTTCTTCCCTACCTCATAACAGGGTTCAGTCGTTGGTCCATTTCTCTTTAAATACTTTTATCCTCTATAGACTGATAATTCTCAAATTTGCATATCCAGCCAAGATTCCTCTTCTCATATATCCAATTGCCTACTTGACATAGTTCATGTTCAAAACTCAAATTCCTGATTTTATTTCCAAAACATTATTTACATCAGTGCTTCAGCTGATGGCAATTCCATTTTACTAGGTGCTCAGGCCAGAAGGCTTGGAGGCATTTTTTACTTTTCCCTTTTTCACACATCCCAAATTATATCTTTCAGAAAATCATATTGACCTTACCTTCAAAACCTTCACAATCTGGCCATTTCTCACAGCCTCCTATGCTGCCACCCTAGTCTGAGCCATTTCACGTGGTCTCTGCTTCCAGCCTTGTTCCTCTTCTAAACTAGTCAACATAGCAGCCAAAATGATTCTTTTAAATTATATCAGATCCTCTACTCCAGACTTTGGAATGACTTCCCATGTCACCCAGAGTAGGAGCCAAAGTCCTTATAATGGCCTGATTTGCCCACTGTCTACTATCTCTTAGCCAAATTTCACTCCCTGGGCTTCTTCCTGCCTTAAGGATTCCCCTTTTGCTGGAACATTCTTCTAAATAGCTGCATGGCTGATTCTCTCATCTTCTGCCTCTTGGTTACATCACCTGTCCCTTCTTCCCAGATTCTTATTCTGTTCTATTTTTTCTCATCTCCCCTTTCTAATTTATTAATATTCTGTTACTTACTGTTTATCTTCCCCTCCTGGAATGTAAGTTTCATGAGGGAGGAGGTTTTTTTTCGTCCATTTTGTTCCCTAATGAATCTGAACTGCCCAGAATGGAACCTAGTATATTAGGCATTCAAGAAATACTTGTTCAGTGAATGACTACATTGACTTGAGACATGGGGGAACATCTTGCAATGACCTGGTGCCCTTTGAAGGCAAAGGTGAGTTTGAGTCTCGCTTAGGAGGCTGGGACCAAATAGTAAAGGATAATTAGTAAGGTTGATTGAAGTGGAATGTTTCTATATATAATGTTTAAGTCTTTGTTTATAAATCTAGAATGAAAGCAACATCCTTTAATTCTTATGGATATCGTTTCTATTTTTGCATACTTTTATGAATAACTAGAAAAATACTAGTGAATCTCTTTCCAGGAAAGCAGATTTAATATATTCAGGAAGTTAACACTGTTGTGAAAAATTACAGACATAATATTCCTTACTTTACCTTATGAGCCTTATTCACAGCTGCCTTTTTATATTTTATGTATGTACTTATAGTACCCAGACCTTCCTTTTCTGGTGGTATTATTGTTATTATCATTATTATTTCTCAAGACAGTGTCTTGCTCTGTCAGTGCCACAGTCATAACTCACTGAAGCCTCTAACTCCATCAATTTTCCTTCCTTAGCCTCCCAAGTAGCTAGGACTACAGGGGCTTGCCACCATCCCCACCTTATTTCTATTGATTGATTGATTGAGATGGAGTCTTGCTATGTTGCTCAGGCTGGTCTCGAATTCCTGGCCTCAAGTAATCCTCCCCAGTTGCTGGGATTACAAGCATGAGCCACCATACCTGCTACTATGAGGTTTCTTGATTACTTTTTTTGTTATTCCCTTAATTTTGATTATATGGATAGTGGTCCAATTATGAGACCAACCTTACCTTAACATATTGGAAGCTTAGCATACAACAACTGAACAGTTTTCTGATGGTGAACTGTTTAGAAGCAAAATTAAATGTATTCTATTCCACTCTTTAATTTTTTATCCAAATCAGTAACAGAATTGTCAGAACAGTTCTTGCTCTTGGAACAAGAATGCAAATTTGACTACTTACTAGTCAGGAAGAAAATTTTAATGTTTTTATACGACAGTAGTATTGAGTAGATATGTTTCTTCTGTTATTGATAGTATTGCATGGAGTTTTTTGTATAAGCTTAAGTAGTTTTATTTCCTCTTTTTACAGTTGGCTAAAAAAAAGAAAAGAACATGGAGGCAGATATAATCACAAATCTTCGATGCAGGCTCAAAGAGGCTGAAGAAGAGCGACTAAAAGCTGCACAGTATGGTTTACAACTAGTAGAGAGTCAAAATGAATTACAGAATCAATTGGATAAATGTCGTAATGAAATGATGACCATGACTGAGGTAGGACTCTGGACTCCTCTGTCTGCAAGAGTGTGCTTAGCTATTGAAGATTTGTCCTGTTTAGCAATTAATAGTAGTAGTAGTTTATTCTTTTCTGAAGATTTTAGATCTAGTTCCCGCCCTGCCCCGTCCCTGTTAAAAAAGAATGAACTAAATGAATTCCTGTTATTCTTTCCACCCTAGTGTATTCAGAGTTTGAAAGATCAAGTTATCATTATTCTCTTTGCCACATTTACTACCAGATTTTGCTTTGCCTGCACACTTCCTGGATGACCTCACTTGTTTTAGACCTCTAAACATCTAAGTGCCCCATGACACTACACCAAGCCCTTAGTTCTCCCTCTGAAATCTAGGTTTGTGTTCAACTGCCCACTAATAGACTTCTCAAACTTAACACAGACAGAAGAGTGGATTCCCTGTCCATTAACCAAATATTATTTTACGATTTTTTTTAGTTTATTTAGTAAATGTAATAGCATTCAGTTTCTTGAACACCAAAAATCTTTATATACCAAAGATTTTTGGTATATTTTTGGTTTCTTTATATACCAAAAATCTAGAACTTTTAGTCAGTATCTTCCCTTTATTTCTCACATTTCACTCATTAATAAGTTCTAAGAACTGGACTACAAAGCACTGTAGTCCAGATCACCATCATCACTCCTAGACAAGTACTGTAGCCTTCTGGCCGGGTTGCCTGCTTCCATTGTTGCCATTCATGCCATTCATTCTTCACTCAGCATCTAAGTGGTCGTGGAAGAACACACAAAAGGTCATGCCACAGCCCTGCTAAAAACCATACAACAGCTTCTGATTTTATTTACAACAAAATCTGAGCTCCATTCTTGGGTTTGTAGATCCCTATGTGACCTGACCCCTGCCAAGCTTCTGACCTCACCTCAAACTGCTTTGCCTTATTCTTGACTATACTAGTCCTCCCTTATGGACTTTACACCAGCTATTGCCTTTTTTTGAGTTGTTTACCCATCACTGCTCTTGGGTTGAGTCCTCCGACTTCAGCTTTCAGTTAAATGTCACCTCAGCAGAGAGGCCAACCCTTACTATGTAATGTAAAGTTGCCCTGATTCACTTTTTTTTTTTTGAAACGGGATCTCACTCTGTCGCCCAGGCTGGAATGCAGTGGTGCAATCTTGGCTCGCTGCATCCTCCACCTCCTGGGTTCAAGAGATTCTCCTGCCTCAGCCTTCCGAGTAGCTGGGGTTACAGATGTGTGCCACCACATCTGGCTAATTTTTGTGTTTTAGTAGAGACGGGGTTTCACCATGTTGGCCAGGCTGGTCTTGAACTCCTGGCTTCAAGTAATCTGCCTGCCTCGGCCTGCCAAAGTGCTGGGATTACAGGCATGAGCCACTGTGCCCGGCCCTAATTCCACTCTTAATTATCTGCATTGCTAATTATCTCTAGATTATAAACTCCATGAGAGAGGGAATTTTGTATGCCTTGTTCACTATCCTGAATGCCTGCCACACAATTATTTCTTAAAAGAATGAATGAATAAATCTGGGTAATTTAGCAAATGCTCAGTAACATATTTAAACTTGAATCTCAACATTGTAAATATGGCAGGTAAAAAATATCTGTAGCAGGTAAAAATAACTAGTGATGGCAACCTTTGTGTTTCTACATAGTACTGTTGTAAACCAAGAACTGAGTGCAAAGTCATAAAGGCAAAGTAAAGATTACAAATATCACTAATAGAAAATAAAACTGTTATACTTAATCATTTTGAGTCATAACTTGTCAAATTTCAGTGTTTAACAGTTAATACTCTTTGTCTTCCTTTAAAATAAAATGGTTTTTGAGGGGAATATTTTATCATTTTTTAAAGCCTCTTGAAGGAGTTCATACTCGTAACATTTTTAATGTCTAAACTTCCCTGTGAGTAAGCAAAAGCCCTTTTAATTACTCCTTTTGTCTCAGCTCTGCATTCATTCTGATAGACCTTTTGTGAACATTCTCAGATGACTACATTCTGAAAGTAAAGGCTAATTCAGTATTTCTTTTTTTTCAACTATTATTACTACTACATTGTGTTCAGAGCTACAAATAGAGCATCTCATTATCAAACTAATAATTCTCATGAGGAAAGCTTAAGTGCTGTTAAATCTTTTTTTGTTGTTAGCAGAGATTACTTGACTTGACGTGTTGACATACCATGGAGCACATTTTACTTCCTTGGCAAGGCACAGAAGCAGTAAGGTATCCCTTGCATGGGTTTAACATAGTTTCGAAATACACCTCAGGGGTTTATTAAGACTGATTAACTACAAAGTTATTCCAGGTTTAACATGTCTTCGTTATTTGGAAAGCAGCAAATGCTTGAAATAAGAATGAAACAATTGAAGTTGAAAACTGATTATATGTAATGGCTTTAGGCTATTTTGATGTAATTGAATTGTAATTGTGTTTTCAGAGTTATGAACAAGAAAAATATACCCTTCAAAGAGAAGTTGAACTCAAGAGTCGAATGTTAGAAAGTTTGAGCTGCGAATGTGAAGCTATTAAACAGCAACAAAAAATGCACCTGGAGAAATTGGAAGAACAACTAAGCAGAAGCCATGGACAGGAAGTGAATGAACTAAAAACTAAGGTTGGGATATCTGCGTATTTCAGCGCAAAATATTCCATATTTATGCAGCCATCTGTAAACTTTAGATGATAAAGATTTTCTTAAGTGTCAGCTTTGCAAAATAGCCAAGATCTAAGTCTTCATTATCTTAATATTGGGGGTGGGAACACTGAGATACAAGAGTTTTTCTAAGGGACTTGTGTAAATTATATCCTATTAATTAAATACAATTATTTAATTTTGGTTGCTGGATATTTGTGAAGGTTTAGTTTAGTGACTAGCATGGCCTCCTTGCTGATAGTGGGTACAGCAGCCCCTTGCAGAAAGCCTGGTCTCCTAGCCTTCCCTGCAGTCAGTGGTATGCTTTGTAATTCTGTAAAACAGACCAGTAGTTTCTTACTAGTTAATGTGCATTGCAAATGACACTTTATAGTTTGTTTACTGAGGATAAACTAATACATGTGCTCCAGTTCTTACAATAATATTGTGGAAAGGTACCATTATTATTTCCATATACCAGATGAAAGAGCCAGTGTTTAGACAGACTGAGTAAATTGGACACAATTCAAGAACTAGAAATTCTCCATCTAGATTTGAACTGAGGCTGTCTGACTCCAAAGGCTGTGTTACTGAATCACTACATAGTCTAACAGCATGTTACACTGGCTCCATTTCAAACATAAATGCAAGATAAATGGCTGGGCGCGGTGGCTCACGCCTGTAATCCCAGCACTTTGGGAGGCCGAGGCGGGCAGATCACGAGGTCAGGAGATCGAGACCATCCTGGCCAACACGGTGAAACCCCGACTCTACCAAAAACACAAAAAAACTTAGCCGGGCGTGGTGGCGGGCCCCTGTAGTCCCAGCTACTCAGGAGGCTGAGGCAGGAGAATGGCGTGAACCTGGGAGGCGGAGCTTGCAGTGAGCCGAGATCGCGCCACTGTACTCCAGCCTGGGCGACAGCGAGACTCCGTCTCAAAAACAAAACAAAACAAAAAGATAAATGATTGGTCAGTGGTTTTCCCTTTTCCCAGCTACCCAGTGCTTTCAGGTTGCTTCTGAGGAATCCAGAACTTTTTATCATGGATCTGCTTTGTGTATAGTCTATACTCTGACTTTTCCAGACACTGTCTACCAAAACTTGCCTGACTTTTGTCCTCCTTTCTCAGAAGTCTGTTACCCAATTTTCAGCTTCTTGTATAGCAGCCTCTAAGATTTTTCTTTTTCTGTATACCACCTATACTATTACTTAATTTCTCATTGACTCTCTTTAAATGTTTACTGATTTTAAGAAACATCAATGAAAGTACTTTTTTTTTTTTCCTTTTTTTTTTTTTGTTTTTTTTTTTTTGAGGCAGAGTCTCACGCTGTCGCCCAGGCTGGAGTGCAGTGGCATGATCTCGGCTCACCTGCAACCTCTGCCTCCCGGGTTCAAAGGATTCTCCTCCTCAGGCTCCTAAGTGGCTGGGATTACAGGTGTGCGCCACCACGCCCAGCTAATTTTTGTATTTTAATAGAGACAGGGTTTCACCATGTTGGTCAGGCTGGTTTCTAACTCCTGACCTCGTGATCCGCCCACTTCGGCCTTGCAAAGTGCTGGGATTACAGGCCTGAGCCACTGTGCCTGGCCAAAATTAACATATTTAAGCTTGCTTATTTTTTCCTAGTATACACTAAAATAAACATAGCTATCTAAATATACCTTTGTGTAATATATAATCATCTTGCATACCACTCTGACAGGTAATATCATCCAGCTTGCCTGAAACTAGTCGGATTTGAGGCCCTAATGACTGATAATGTTGTGCTTTTTTCCCCCTCTGGTTGTTATTTCTATTTTTGCAATAGTTTCCATCACCTAAACAAAAAAGAGTAATAAAGGGAGTATTCAGGGACTGAGGTAAGGCTAATTATAGAGATGGCTTTTTTTTTTTTTTTTTTTTTTGGTGGAGCAAAGAGTACATTAGTGAAATATTTTGTTTTAGTAATTTTCTCAAATCACTTATGCCAAAATTTAGAGTTTTTTAAATACCTTTTCTTCTCTTATTTTTCACATTTAATTCATCAAGTTCTAAGAACTTGACCTACAAAACATCTATGACATTACTGCCACTCCAATCCAGACCTTCATCATCTCTTCCCTGGACTACTGCTGTAGCCTTCTGACCAGGTTGCTTGCTTCCATTGTTTCTCTTCATGCCAGTCATTCTTCACACAGTAGCCAAGTGGTCCGCATCATAGTGCCTCCAGATTGCTTCTGAGGCATCAAGACGCACCCTGATTACTGATGGATTATTTCTATGTTTATTAAACAAGGTGTGTCACTATCTGTTAAAAGATGCCTAACCTTGGGCAAATAGGAAACTCCAGTAGTATCATCACTCAGTAAGTTTGGTTCAATCAGTTCAATCAGTGATTTTTTTTAGAAAGAAAATAACTTTCAATTTATGACTTTTTTTTTTTTTGGCTTTAGATAGAAAAACTGAAAGTGGAATTAGATGAAGCCAGGCTTAGTGAAAAGCAGCTGAAGCACCAAGTAGATCATCAGAAGGAACTCCTCTCTTGTAAATCAGAGGAACTGCGCATAATGTCTGAACGTGTGCAGGAAAGCATGTCTTCAGAGATGCTGGCTCTTCAAATTGAGCTGACAGAAATGGAGAGTATGAAGGTAATTTTTATGGCATGTGTTTCTCAGCGTTTTCTCTTTTTTTTTTCTGGCATATTTTTACATGTTTTGGTAATAATTCTTAAGAGCTAGTTTGAAGGCTGAAACATTTTTTGACCTAACTTGCATCTAACTAATTAAAAAATGGGTTTTTTTTAGGTGGATGACTTCATTCATAATATAGCTTTAGACTATATGATTATGTAAGGCAGCCTTTCTTTTAGATTAATGAAACGTCTGGAAGAATTTAGAGGCATATACTCTGATCCCAGATTTTATCATAAGAGCCCAGTGTAAAACGTTGGCTCAGTGGAAGTTGAAATGCATGTGAACTTGGTTTTTTCATTGAAAGCTAAGGTTAATTAAAAATTAAAGCCTGAAATTCATAGAGGAAAAAGGGCAGTCTCTAAAGCCATTTGTTTCCTTGTTGAAAAATTTAACAGTCATAGTAATTTCTATTATTTTAGAATGTACCTGACAACTTTTGACTGGTTCTTTAGTTTTAATTTTGGATGTGAACCACAACTGAGATAAACTGAGCAGCTTCCAAATGAAAGATTATTCAAGAGAATTTTCTCCTTTTCAATTCCTGTTAAATAGACCACCCTCAAAGAAGAAGTGAATGAACTACAATACAGACAAGAACAGCTAGAACTTCTTATTACTAACCTAATGCGCCAGGTAGACCGGCTTAAAGAGGAAAAAGAGGAGCGAGAGAAAGAAGCAGTTTCTTACTATAATGCCCTAGAGGTACTATGATTACAGTAACATCATATTTTCCAATTTATCATAACTTATTTTCTTGCTAATGTAATCTCTGTTGCCTAAATTGTTTTCTTTTGAATTTAGAAAGCTCGTGTAGCAAATCAAGATCTTCAGGTACAGTTGGACCAGGCACTCCAGCAAGCCTTGGATCCCAATAGTAAAGGCAACTCTTTGTTTGCAGAGGTACTTATAAGTATCCTAACTACTAAATTGGTATTTTCATTTACTACCAGAACAATTAAGCATGTTAATATTTTGTAGGTGGAAGATCGAAGGGCAGCAATGGAACGTCAGCTTATCAGTATGAAAGTCAAGTATCAGTCACTAAAGAAGCAAAATGTATTTAACAGAGAACAGATGCAGAGAATGAAGGTATAGAACTTTCACTATCAAAGGTTTATTAAACAAATTTTGTGTCAGCATTACATGTACAAATACATCAAAGAAACTAGCTTTTTCTGCAAGGAGTGTACTTATATAGTTGTTTCTGGAACTGCATGATTTCAAAAAATCAATTTTGAAATTATAAGATTCATTTATAGTTTAAAAATCTTGGAATAAATATTTAGTAATAGTATATTTAGCAATGATTATTGTTTGTTTGTTTTAATGGTCACTCACTAGCTTTGACTTAAATCTTTCTTTGTGGAGTAGAAGAAAGAAAAGTATTTATTCCTTATTCTTGGCCTGATGTCTTTCCAAGCATAGCCCTAGGGTTCCTACTTCAGCTGAAACTCGCTGCCTCACCATTCCTCTGCTCTTTCACCAAGGCTTATTATGGAGTGAAATTTGGATTATTCAGGGTTCCCTTTCCTTGTAGCTCCTCAAGTCAAGCACATAGACCCTTTTAATTTTACGGTTTTTGTTGGTTGTCATTCTAGCCAAATAAGAGGTAGCAGAAAAACATGTGGAAATTAGAAAGATTTCAGTATTGTAACACTCCTTAGAATCCTGATCCCTCATCCATTGTGCCTCACTCTACTGAGGTAGTAATTGGAATCTGGAAAGGCTTCCTTCCTTTTATTCAGAATCATGGGCTTTGCCAAAGAAATGGGAAAGGTTAATGATTAAATTTGGGAGTTAGGTGGATTTGGGTTTGAATCATAGTTTTGTCACTTGCTAGCTCTGTGACCTTGGACAAGTATTTTAACTTTCAAAGCATCAGTACGTCATCTATTAAGTGAAGATGATAGAACCCCCTCTTAGAATTGTCCTACAGTTAAATGAAAGTGTAGTAAAATACTTAACCTGCTACTTGGCAAATGAGTGTTTAATGAACAACAGCTGTGAATTTTATTTCTAAGGGTTTCCAGACTGTGCTGCCTCATTTCCTGAGACTCTCCCCTGTCTGGGAAGTATTTCTTTATAAATTTTCTCACGTTTACTTTAGTTTTCTTACAGTATTTGTTGGGGTTACTTTTAATCTACCAATGTTGCATGATGTCCCAAACTATCTTTAGAGACTAGAAGCATTCTGAGTCTTACACTAAGTGGGCCTAGCCTCCAATCTGAAACAGGAACAAAAAGGATATCCTTTAAAATGTTAAAAGTCATCTGCAACCTCATATCATTGCTTGTTTTACTCAAAACTATATTTAAACTAATAGGCACTCTTTTCAACTCCAGAAATTTCCAAAGGCAGAAAGAAATGCTAGATTTAGAGTCTACTTAATTTCCCTCTGGTAGCTTCGCAACTCCAGATTTGGGGTGGGGGAGGTATAATTAGGTAAGTTGAGTGCTGCTCTAAAAAAATTAAAACATGGTATATTGAAGATTACCCCAGTATACTAAGATAGCCTTTTATCTTTGCTTTTCATGTCATTTGTGAATCTAACATTTGTGGCTGTCAGTAGCTTAGTTTTCCTCACTTAATTAAAGTTAATTAAAATTTTTGAGAAACCCATCAGAACCTTAATAAGAGCGAGTGCTTATGATAAGCAGTCTGCAGCGTTTAGCCAGGCTTACTTACCAGTTCAGTGGTGTGCTTTCAGACCACAGCCATGCAAGTCAGTTTTATGTTTCACAAAAGTACAAATAATTACATTACAGACTTCAGTTATCATTCATAAGTAGTCAAAATAAGTATTCAAATGTTATGTCTACAAAAAAATTTATTATTAGATTAGAAATAGCTAATTTAGTTTCCAAAATGAGTTCAAAGTAATATAGTACAAATTATGAATGGTATCAAAAAAGTAGTTATCAGAATCTTTCTCTCACTTAATTTTATTAGAGGGGGTAATTTTATTTTTCTAGTTACAAATTGCCACGTTGCTACAGATGAAAGGGTCTCAAACTGAATTTGAGCAGCAGGAACGGTTGCTTGCCATGTTGGAGCAGAAGAATGGTGAAATAAAACATCTTTTAGGTGAAATTAGAAATCTGGAGAAATTTAAGGTATGTATAACACTTAAAAAAACACATCCAAATTTTGATTTGAATACCTTAAAATTTGGTTTGTTTTTTAAGTTTAAATTATTAATAAATATCTTGTGGGAGATACTTTGAGACTAAGTAAATGGCTGTTTCTCCTTATACTTAAACAACCATTGGTGATTCTTGCCTGAAACATAATTCTGTGATGATTGCTAAATGGGTAATTCCATCACTTCTTCTATATTTATTAGTTGGAATTTTAATAAAGGGACAGAAAAGAAAAATCTTTTTCCTCACTTACTCATTCATTTATATCAGTATAGCCTCATGGATTCTTATTTTATCCTATGAGTTATAATCCATTGCTTGCTTTATTTACTCTGATACTCAAATTGTCCCAGATTTGATAGTCGAAGTGCTCTTACTTGAATATTTCCTTACTCTATGGCACAACAAGGTTTTCCTAGCTCACCTGGCCCACTTCTGGGATTAGCATTTCTTCAAGGAACATTGGTTTATTTTAGTGGAGAATGGTATTTGTGTAAGCATTTGTGTGTGTGTGTGTGTGTGTGTGTGTGTGTGTGTGTGTGTGTGTGTAAGAATTCACCCATGTTTTCTAAATAAGTAGGCAGTTGTCCCAGAGTCATTTGTTAAAAAATCAATCTTGATCCCAGTGATTTGAGTTGACACCTTTATCATACATCAAGTTTCCGTATATACTTGAGTCTGTTTCTAAATTTTCTGTCTACGCCATTGGTCTGCTTCTCTGTGTGTCAGTACCACACTGTTTTATTAGTTATAAAGGCTTTTAAGTATGTTTATCTGGTAGGACTATTTCCTCACTATACTTTTTATTTTTCAGTGTTTTCCTGTCTATTTTTGAATGTTAGCTTTCATTTACAAACATCTTGTCTAGCACCAAAAAAAGCTTGTTGGCTTTCTATTAAAATTGCATGCAATTTAAGATTTTATAAATTAACTTAGGGAACATTGATATCTTCATTAACTTCCTAATGAACTAAAGTTTTAAATGACAAATTTTTGTAAATGTTAATAACCTCTTAGGCATTCTAAATTGTAGCCATTACTATGTCATAAAATCTTAATTAAGTTTACATAACTTTATTTCTGTGTCTTATAAAAACTGTTGAAAGAACTACAAATTTGGTTAAATTGGCAGCCTTATGTTTCCATCAGTGGGCTCAGAACTATACTTTGAAAATTATGGCCTTAAATCAGGGGAATTTTATTTATAACCTGAAATTGTTTCAAGTTTTTAAGCAGATTTACCTTTTTTATCCCACTAGAGAAATGTATAGTTTCCATCAGTCTCAGAAGAGCTTGCACTACATTCTTGCCTGGGGTGGGGGGAAGAACCTCAGAAGAGGGAGACACTAGATATAAATGTACGGCTCTCATCTTCCTTTCATATTTTTCCAGTTGATGGTTTTGTTACAAAGGCCAGAATTTAATCCAGCAGGCATTTATTTTTCTATTTTCAAAGCCAGGAGAGAGAAGGCAGAGCATGTAGGTAAGGCTAGAAGCCTAGGCCTTTGTAGTCAGATTTGGGTTCAGGTTCTCTCTTCTTAGTTTACTTTCATCTGTATTCGGAGCCTGTTTCCTTATCTGTAAGAGAGGAATGTTAATTATTTACCTAGTTCAGAAGGCAGATAAATTAAATGGGTAGTTCTTAGCGTAGTACACGCAAGGGATATAAATTCAGGAAGTGATGGTGCTATTATTAATAAACATACACTAACCTTATTTGTTATTTATTTTAAGTAATGCAAACTTTTGCTTTTTTAAGAATTTATATGAAAGTATGGAATCTAAGCCTTCAGTCGACGCTGGTACTCTGGAAGATAACACCTATTATACAGATTTACTTCAGATGAAGCTGGATAACTTAAAGTAAGTGTCTGGGTTGGTGGATGGAAAGATGGACATGTCACTTGCTTACTATAGTAGTGTCAGTGACTACAAAGTTTTTTTGAAATTGCCAAAGGAAATTTTCCGAAAAGAAAGGTAACAAAAATATCTTTGTGCAGATATTCATGCGTGAATACATTTGAAAGACTATTTCCTCCTTTGTCCGTTTCCTTTCACGAATGCATGAGTATTTTTTAAATTTAACACTACTATTGTTAAGGATATTTAAATTGCTTATTGTTTCTTTGTTACTAAAAACCCCAGAAAAATGTATTTTTAACTAAGAATTCAAATATGCGATGAAATATTTATACCACTACACTTATTATATGCTGTCTTAATACTCGTTGGTTCTCCTTTTTTATTATCATAGCAAAGAAATTGAAAGCACTAAAGGTGAATTGTCCATACAGCGAATGAAAGCATTATTTGAGAGCCAGCGGGCTCTAGATATTGAGCGAAAGCTTTTTGCAAATGAAAGATGCCTCCAGCTTTCAGAAAGTGAAAATATGAAACTGAGAGCTAAACTAGATGAACTGAAACTAAAATATGAACCTGAAGGTATATATGTCTCATATATTTTTGTCTTTTAAATTATGAGTAATCCTGATAAATTATATCAAATTATTTTCTTACTGTAGTTTTATGCAACTCTATTACAAACTCATTTGTAGTTATATACCTATAGTTAATAAAGCAAATTTATTGTGTAAAATAGGTAGGAAAATTCAGGGAGAACTGGATACTGGGTGTGCATGAATATAACATGTATCCTTTTTGGATATCTAAATTCATCATACTGTATAGTAGAAACGAGATTTGAGACTTTCCCATTTTAAGATTACAGTATTTTATGTCATACCTAATAGTTTAATTATGTTGAAGCAGCTGATGTTTGGAAGCTATACGAGGTAGGACCGTTTATAGAAAATCTAAAGTAATGGAGACTTTAAAAAGGTGGGTCTTTATCTCTGCCTCTGATGGAAGTCTGGAGGAGGCCTTCCAGGACTGGGAAAGCACTCCACGGTATCAAGATTCAGGCTTCTTGTGTTTGTTGGTCTGCTGCCATCCTGTTGAGCAGAATTTAGTCATGCAGCCTTACCTGCTGACAGGAAAGGCTGAGAAATGCAGTCTTGATTCTCAGGGGCCATGTTCCTAACTAAATATTGGGAATTCTTTTGTTAAGGAAGAACAGTGAGCCAGGCGTGGTGGCTCGCGCCTGTAATCCCAGCTCTTGGGGAGGCAGATGGAGGAGGATAGCTGTGCCCAGGAATTTGAGATTTGCTTGGGCAATATAGCAAGACCCCATTCTCCACCAAAATGGGGGGGAAAAGGAAAGAACAGTGAAACGTATTAGGGAATATCTAGCAAGTCTAATGACTGAGCTAGAAAGTAGCCTAACCATACAGTCTCTGCATCTTATATACTACAGAGAGTGAAGTTTACTGTATGTAAATTCAAAAACAAAAGGCCAAGTGTGAAGGAGTCTAAGAATGTGATGGTTCTACAACACCCCTTCCCTAAAAGAGTGTTACATGTTTTAGGTTAAGGATTCTCAACAAGTTTTTGTCCCTGCACTCTGCACATGCCTCAGTCTCTCTTCGTATTGTCTCAGTGAACTGCTATGATTCTCAACAATAGTGGGGTGGTTGCCAAAAATAGGAAGGTTTTTACACAATTTTAAAAGGCTTCTCTTGCTCTTAACTCTTTTTGTTTCTTCCATGATTCTAATAGGCTCCCCTGATTAAGAATTATTCATTATGAATTTCAAACATCTGTTGAACTGAACACAGCAAATAGACAGGAGGCAGGATAGTGAATCCTGATAATGTGGGTTTCAAAGGAGCAGTGCCAGAAAAAGGGGAAATCATGGTCTAAGAGCAACAATGTAGAGCAAAAACAGCAACCCCTTGTGCTACCAGTGTTCCTCAGACTCCACTAACATTTTGATTTTGAAAATGAAACACATCAATAATGGGCATAGGGAAAAGATATTAGAGCAGTTAATTCAGTGGCTGTGTTTATGACCTGTTTAGGTAGAATGATATTAGGCCATGAGGATAGAAGGCATTGCAGTAGTCTTTGATGAGACATGATAGGATTGGACTAGGGAAGTATCCATCATAAAAGTAGTCTGATTCTGCTTATATTTTGTAGGTAGAGCTAACAGGCATATATTACCAATATTCAGAAAGTTTGGCCTATTCTTATCATTTAATCCTTCTAATACACAATAACAAGTGAAGTGGGTGCTTTTAATCCCCATTTTACAGATAAAATGAAGCTCAGAGAGGTTAAATAATTCCCCAAAGACATGGCTGCCAAATACGAGGATTAGGATTCGAACCTGGACTCTGCCGCTGTCTCTTCATCTCCACACTGAGATCTTATGAACCACCTTTTTCAAAACACCAAGAGAGAACACTGAAGCATTCATGCCTAAAGTCAAAATATTGAATTCCCAAGGAAAAATATATAGCCAAATAAACTTTAAAATATATAGTTTATATAGATTCCATGTTAAAGAATAAAAGGTAGAAACGATGCATTTCAGTGAGGAGATGGTTGCATTTTAAAAGAATGGAAAAAGGTATACATATAACTAGTTCTGGCTTCTTGTGTTGATTGTGTCTTTGTTTTCTTAGATTTTTTTCTTTTCCCCACTCGTTTTTATTCTCAGAGACAGTTGAAGTGCCTGTACTGAAAAAGAGGCGTGAGGTGCTCCCTGTGGATATAACCACCGCTAAAGATGCATGTGTGAACAACAGTGCTGTCGGGGGAGAAGTTTATCGATTACCGCCTCAGAAAGAGGAGACACAGTTCTGTCCTAACAGTTTAGAAGATAAGAACTTGCAATTAGAAAAATCAGTTTCTATACACACACCAGTAGTCAGTCTCTCTCCTCACAAAAATCTGCCCGTGGATATGCAGCTGAAGAAGGAAAAGAAATGTGTGAAACTCATAGGAGTTCCCGCTGACGCTGAGGCCTTAAGTGAAAGAAGTGGAAACACCCCTAACTCTCCCAGGTCAGTGTCCTCTTTTCCTCCAGGCAGCCAGCAGACCTCTCCATCTCTCCTCTCTCGCTGCATGAACTGTGCTGTCTGTTTCTTTATCTACTTTCTTACAATTGCATGCAGTATAATTCCTCAGTTTCATCTACCTACCTTCAACTTTTCCAGAACTTTAAGAAAGACTAAACTGATTGCAAAGGGAAAGGACTCTTGAATAAGGCAATCACATTAAAAAGTTACACGTTTCTGTTTCATGAAAGGGAATATCACAGTTTAACACATCTCTGAATGTTTTATCAGTTTGAATAAATGTACTGTTATTTTTCTCCTGGTTCAAGCATGGCCATGAAAGAAAAATTAACTTACTTTCTCAAAGGGCTTTCCAGTAGTCTAAGAAATTTCAGCCTTCTAGGAAACTTAGGTGAATTTTTTATGTCTTTTGAATTGCTTATTCTAGGCCTTCAAAAATGGGCTTTAATACTTATTTTGACATTTTTACATATCAAAGCTAACTCATTTTCATTGTTTCCAAAACTTGAAAGCCTCTAGTTTCTGCATAATTGAGTTTGTGACTAAAAGAAATAGTGTCAGATATGTGTGTCTGAAGGAATTAATGTCCCAAGGGCTTTGTCTTAATAAAAATAATTGAGGTCAGAAGGTAAGAGAAAGTGAATGGAAGGGAAAGGTAAGTAGCAGTGGCTGAGGCTCGAGTTCTGGATGTGCGCAGCAGGAGAAGTGAATGAGGAAATTGAAGAAAGTAAAAGAAAGATGAAGGATGTCTGCATGCAATGGGATTGTTAGAGGCATTTAAAACAAATATCTAGACATTCAAAAAGATGTGCCAATAGCTAGCCTGGATTATCTCCTATGAAATGAGATGTTGAAGGTGCTACTAGGGCTACCTTAGTCTTAGAGAGTAGAGACAGATTAATAAGACATTTTACTAATGTGCATTTGAGTAGAGAGAGTAAGACAGCCCTGTGTAAAAGGGCTTCCTTATATGTTTTATCTGATTTCTCTCCAAGTCTTCAGTGCTACTAAATGTAATACTCCACAGTAAAAGCACTTTAACAATGTTAGCTGCTATTATTATAAGGCATAGTAATTTTATTAGTCCCTCCTTGGATTTTTATAGAATGTTATAACCTGTGAGTCACATAAAATAAAAGCTTGCCATTCTTAAGGAAAAAGTAACTTCAAATGAGTATCTGCCACATACCCATGGTTTCAAAGAGTTCTGAAATGAATCCAGCAGATTATGCCTGTTTATATGTGATGCATTGTATAAACATCCTTGACCAGTGTATATTTCTGGAGGTGGATTTCCAGAATTGATAAGTGCCAGCCTTGCTATCTGTATTGTCTTCATTCCTTTTTCTGCCTTTTTTTGCTTGATAAAAAATCACTTAAGCAAATGTATGTGGCTAATTGACTCAAGTAGCACGTTGGAAACTTTGTCTTGTTCGTTAAACAAAAAATAAAATACCACAAAACATTTGTGTGTGTGTGTGTGTGTGAGTCCATCTGCTAACTTAAAATGTTTCCGACTCTTTGTTTTCTGCCTGTTTAACTTAGATACACAATCCTAAGATAATTTTGGAACAATAAATATGGCTTTTATTGGGAACTTCACTATTGCATGCTTTACAAAACTAATTGGTGTTCTTGTTACCAAGAATCTTTACATGCCTTTAAGAATCTCTCTACTGTTTATCTTTTCTTTATTCTACTAGTTGAAACTCAATTTTTTAATATGAAACAAATAGACATCTATTCATGCAGCCCAAGATTCCATGTTATTTTTGTCTTGCCTTTTGTATGTCATGTTAACATTAAAATATTGCTGTAACATTTCAGTTTTTGTGTTAGGTGTGCTTATCATGATAGGTGCCCTGTCATATTTTCTTTAATTTAGGCCTTGCCATGACTTTTTAAAGATATTCTTTAGACTTAAAAAATAATTGGCCCAGCGTGGTGCCTCACACCTGTAATCCCAGCACTTTGGGAGGCTGAGGCAGGTGGATCACGAGGTCAAGAGATCAAGACCATCCTGACCAACGTGGTGAAACCCTGTCTCTACTAAAAATACAAAAATTAGCTGCATGTGGGGGTGCGCACCTATAGTCCCAGCTACTCCGGTGGCTGAGGCAGGAGAATCGCTTGAACCCGGGAGGCGGAGGTTGCAGTGAGCCGAGATCATGCCACTGCACTCCAGCCTGGTGACAGAGTGAGACTCTGTCTCAAAAAGTAATAATAATAATAATTGAGCCTATTGATATAAAAAGACTTTTAGACAGCCAGTGACTTAATATTCTTACAGTATTAGAGTCAACTATATTTTTTTTCCTTGAATACCATGCCTTATTGGAGGCCCATTATACTGGGGGTTTGTTTCTTCAATCCTTCATAACCACATTTGAATTCAGAGTGGATGCTTTAATGCCTGTAGGTTAGCTGCTGAATCAAAGCTTCAAACAGAAGTTAAAGAAGGAAAAGAAACTGCAAGCAAATTGGAAAAAGAAACTTGTAAGAAATCACACCCTATTCTACATGTGTCTTCTAAATCTACTCCAGAGACCCAGTGCCCTCAACAGTAAAGACTTTTCTTTAATAAGAGTACGGTACCACTTGCCTCAAAAGTTACTATGGTGCTTAAGATTGTCTTTATCTGACGTATATCACCTTCTGGGTTATTTACTCATTGTGCCAGGACCTGGTATTTTCATGTGCCTTTGACCAAGTGTTCAGAATTTGTTTGACTCTAACCTGGAGAGCTTCTTAAGTGATGCCCCTTCATGGAGCTTCTATGACAGTGAATAAACTATTAATTGAAGGAAAATGTTATAATTAATGTATCTATTTGCTGCATTGTATATGGATTAAATGATAAAAAACAAGTAATCTACCCTCAGAGCCATGTATTTGAGAATGCTTCAATCATATTTTCCTATGTACTTTTTTTTATAACCTTAGTTTTAGACTATGTTGTAAAAATGGGAAGGTTGTAAACTATGTTGTAAAAATAGGAAATACGGCTAAAAATATATACATTATATTGTTTCAGGATTTTGTCAGTGTTTAAAGAACCAATGTTCATCTTTGTATTTATATACATGATTTAAATTTTGTCTAAAATTTTAAATAAAACTGCAGTGATTTATCCTTAAATTTCTTACTCTCTATAGGTAACAGGATATTATCAAAAGGGAGTAAAAAGCACTTTGGGAGGCTGAGGCGGGTGGATCGCTTGAGCCCAGGAATTCGAGACCAGCCTGGGCTACATGGCAAAACCCCATATCTACAAAAAAAATACAAAAAATTAGCTGGGCATGATGGTGCACACCTGTAGTCCCAGCTACTCCGGAGGCTGAGGTGGTAGGATCATCTGAGCCCAGTAAGGAGGTCAAGGCTGTAGTTGAGCTGTGATCATACTACTGCACTCCAGCCTGGGCAACACAGCAAGACCCTGTCTCAAAAAAAGGTGGGGGAAATAAATAAGGGGAAAAAAGAAACCTCAGGAATTCTTAATTCCCTTATGTATAATTTTATATATAATTTTATCGTTAATTATATGTACATATACAGATGGTCCCTGACATAACAATGGTTTGACTTAATGATTTTTTGACTTTTCAGTGGTACAAAGACAGTATGCATTCAGTAGAAACTGTACTTCAAGTACCCATATGACCATTCTGTTTCTCACTTTCAGTACAGTACTCAATAAATCACATAAGATATTCAACACTTTATGATAAAATAGACTTTGTGTTAGATGATTTTGCCCAGTAGTAAACCAATGTAAGTTTTCTGAGCACATTTAAGGCAGGCTAGGCTGAGCTATAATGTTCATTAGGTTAGGTGTATTAAATGCATTTTTGACTTAATATTTTCAACTTATGGGTATGTCGAATTGTAACCCCGTTGTAGATCAAGGAGCATCTGCATATATACATAGATACATAGATAGATAGATAGATAGATAGATAGATAGATAGATAGATAGATGATAGATTGATTTAATTCTAAACTTTCCAAATACTCTTTCATTTAAATGATTATAGTTTTACAACAATTTCATATATTCTATAGGTAGGAGAATTAGGGTTTTCCAGAGAAATAGAACCAATAGGATGTGTGCGTATATAAAGATTTACTTTCAAGAATTGGTTCATATGGTTGTGGCGGCAAGTCCAAACTTGTAGGGTGGGCCAGCAGACTGGAGACCAGGGAAGGGAAGAGCTGATGAGTTCAAGTCCGAAAGCCATCACACTAAAGACCCAGGGAGATAACTGCCACTGCAGTTCAAGTTCAAAGGCTGTCTGCATCAGAATTTCCCTTTCCTGGGGTAGGTGAGTCTTTCCATCTAGGACTTCAATTCATTGGATGAAACCCATTCACATTAGAGAAGGCAATCTGCTTTAAGTCCACTGATTTAAATGCTGATCTCACCCAAAAACATCCTCACAGAAACGTTCAGAATAACACTATAAAGCAATTAGACCTAATAGAAATATGTAGCATACTCCACCCAAAGGAGAATACACCTTCTTAAGTGTACACAGAACATTGTGCAAAACAGACCAATGTTATGCCACAAGTCTGGTCCGAATAAATTTTAAAACTTGAAAAAGTATCTTCTCTTGACTACAATGGAATGAAATTAAAAATCAACAACAAGAAAATCTGGAGAATTCACAAATACTATGTAGAAATAAAACAATACACTCTTTAAACAACAGATGAATCAAAGAAGAAATCACTAGGGAAATATTTTGAAGATGAATTTTAAAATATTTTAAAATGAGTGAAAATGAAAACACAACAATAACAAAACTTGTTAAGTGTAGCAAAAGCAAAAGCCCTCAGTGGGGAATTTATATTTGTAGATGCCTACATTTAAAAAAAGAAAGCTCTCAAACTAATAACCTAACTTTATACTTTGAGGAACTAAAACAAGAAGAGAAAACTAAAAAGCTAAATCCACAGCCAGCAGAAGGAAGAAAATAAGAGATGAGAACAAAAACAAATGAAATTGAGAACACGAAAACAATAGAATCTATGGAACCTGAAGTTTGTTCTTTGAAAAAATCAACAAAATTAATAAACTTTTAGCTAGACTGATCAAGGAAAAAGGAGAAAAGACTCAAATTACTAAAATAAGGAATGGAAGTAGGGACAATACTGTCAATCTTATAGAAGTAAAAGGGGTTATGAGAGAACGCTATAAACAATTACAAATGATGCATACTAGATGACATAGTCAAGTTCCTAGAATCAAACTATGAAAACTTATTCAAGAAGAAATAAAAAATCTCAATAGAGCTTTAAAAGAGGGAATCAAATCAGTAATCAAAAAATCTTTCAAAAAGAAAAGCTCAGGACCAGATGGTTGCACTAGTGAACTCTACCAAATACTTAAAAAAGAGCTGATCTTTCTAAAACTAGTATGTCTCAATCTCTTCCAAAAAATCAAAGGAGATTATTTCCTAACTAATTCTATGAGGAAAGTATTGTCCTGATTCCAAAGCCAGACAAAGACATCAGAAGAAAACTACAAACCAATATCCCTTATGAATATAAATGCAAAAATCTATTAAAAAATACTAGCAAATTCAATCCAGCAGCATACTGAATTATATACCATGACCAAGTGGGATTTGTCCCAGGAATGCAACGGTGAATTAAAACAGGAAAACCAATGTAATATACTGTATTAGTTTCTGGTGAAATGAATTACCACACATTGAATGGCTTAAAACAATAAAAATGTACTGTTTTATAGTTCTGGAGGCTAGAAGTCTGAAATCAAGTTGTTGGCAGGGTCTTGCTCCCACTGAAAGCAATAGAGAAGAAATATTTTCCTACTTTTGGTGGCTCCCAGCAATCTTTGGCATTCTTAGCCATCACTCCAATATCTGGCTGTCTTCACACAGCCCACATCTCCATCTCTGTGTGTCCTCTCCTCTTCTTATAAGGACACCTTAACTAAGTATGATCTCATCTTGATCCCTAACTAATTTTATCTGCAAAGACCATACTCAAAATTAGGTCACATTCTGAGGTTCTGAGTGGATAAATTTTGGGGGGATAGTATTTGAACCAATACACACGCCATAGTAACAGAACAAAGAGGGGGAAACACCCCTGACATGATTACCTCAATTGACACAGAAAAAGCATTTGAAAAAATCCAGTATCTGTTTATGATTTTTAAAACACTCAACAAACTGGAAATAGAAAGGAACTTCCAAACTAATTAAAGGGCATTAATGAAAAAAATAATGAAAGTATGAAAAAATCATACTTACTGGTAAAAGACTGAAAGCTCTTCCCGTAATATCAGGAACAAGAAAAGGATGTCTTATCTTGACACTTATGTTCAACGTTGTACTGAAATTGATAGCCAGGTCAGTTAGACAAGAAAAAGAAACAAAAGGCATCCAAATCAAAAAAGAAGGAGTAAAAATATCTATATTCACAGATGACATCATCTTTCACATAGAAAATATTAAAGAATTCTCCAAAAATCTATTAGAGCTAATAAATGATTTCAGTAGTTGCAGTATACAAAATCAACATATAAAAATCAGTAGTATTCTTATATACTAGCAATGAACAATTAGAAAATGAAATTAAGAAAATAACTTTATTTAAGCAGCACCAGGAAGAACAAGCTCTTAGGAATAAATTTAACCAAGGAAGTGAAACTTTTACACACTGAAAACTACCAAGTATTATTGAAAGAAGTTAAAGACCTAAATTAATGGAAAGATATCTCATGTACATGGATTGAAAGACTTAATATTGTTAAGATGGCAGTACTTTCTGTCTTAGTCAGTTTGGACTGCTATAGCAAATTATTGTAGACCGGGTAGCTTAAACAACTAACATTTCTTCTCACAGTTCTGAATGCTAGACAGTTCAAGGTCAAGGTGCCAGCAGATCCAGTACCTGCTGAGGCCTCACTTTCTGGTCTGCAAATGGCAATTTTCTTGTATCTTCCACATGGTGAAGAGCAGAGACAGAGAATAAGTTTGTTTGTCTTTTTATAAGGGCACTAACCCCATTCATGAGGGTGGAGCCCTCATGACCTAATTACCTCCCAAAGGCCCCACTTCCTAATGCCATCACATTGGGAGTTCGTATTTTGAAATATGAATTTTGGCAGGGGATACATTCAGTCCACATCACTACCCAAAGTGATCTACAGCTTCAATACAATTCCTATCAAAACCCTAATGAAAACGTGATTCTAAAATTTATACAAAATTGCAAGAGACCCCAATAGCCAAAACAATCTTGAAAAAAAAAAAAAACAGAGTTAGAGGACTTACATGTTCCTATTTAAAAACTTACTAAAGAGACAAGAAACGAAACAGTGTGGAACTGGCATAAAGATAGACATAGATAATGGAATATAATTGAGAAATAAATGAGACTATAAGTAAATCAGAAATAAACCTATACATGTATGATCAATTGATTTTTAACAATGGTAGCAAGACCATTTAATGGGGAGAGAAGAGTTTCTCCAACAAATGATGCTGGAACTACTTGATAACCACATGCAAAAGAATGAAGGTAGACCCTTACATCACCTCATATGTAAGTATAAGTTCAAAATGAATCAAAGATCCAAATGTAAGAAGTAAACTATAACACCCTTAATAGAAAACATAGGGCTAAATCTTTGTTACTTGGATATCACTATGATTTCTTATATATAACATGAAAAGCACAAGCAACAAAAGAAAAAATAGGTAAAATGGTCTTCATCAAAATTAAAAACTTTTGTGCATCAAATGACACTATTTAGTGGGTAAAAAGATATCCCGCAGAAGGGTGGGGAGCAAGATGACAAATAGAAGGCTCCACTGGAACACCAAATTTAACAACTATCTACACACAAAAAAAGAACCTTCATAACAACTAAAAATCACAAAAATCAGGTGAGCACTCAGAGTACCTGATTTTAACTTCATATTACTGAAAGAGGCACTGAAGAGGGTAGGAAAGACAGTCTTGAATTGCTGATTCCTCCTCTCTGCCATCCTCCACATGGCACAGAGAAAAGGATCTGTGTGCTTGGGGAGGAAAAGCACAGCAATTATTAGACTTTGTGTTAAACTCAGTGCTGCTCTGTCACAGTGGAAAGCAAAACTGGCGTAACTCAGCTGATGCCCACCCACAGAGGGAGCATATAGACCAGCTCTAGCCGAGGGGAGTTGCATATCCAAGCAGCCAGAACTTGAGTTCCGACAAGCCTCACCACCAGGCTAAAGTATTCTGGCATCCTAAGTCAACTTGAAACTCAGACTAGGTCACAAGGACTGCAACTCCTACGTGAGTCCTACTGCTGAGCAGGACTCAGAGCCAGTGGACTGGGGGGCACATGACCTACCGGGACACCAGCCAAAGCAGCTAAGGGAGTGCTTGCATGACTCTCCCCCGGCCACAGGCTGTAGAGTTCAAAAGGCTATCAGCAGCAAACCCAAGTTTTTACACAATGAATTATTTTTAAAATAGCCCAAAAAAGGATATTCAACAACACATTAAAAAGTTCATTCATCAAGACCAAGTGGGATTTATTCCTGGAATGCAAGGATGGTTCAACATACACAAATCAATCAATGTGATACATTTTAGCAGCAGAATGAAGAACAAAAGTTCAATTCAATTGATGCTGTAAAAACATTTGATAAAAGTCAACATATCGGCCGGGCGCGGTGGCTCATGCCTGTAATCCCAGCACTTTGGGAGGCTGAGGTGGGTGGATCACCTGAGGTCGGGAATTCGAGACCAGCCTCAACATGGAGAAACCCCATCTCTACTAAAAATACAAAAAAAAAAAAAAAAAAAATTAGCTGGGCATGGTGGTGCATGCCTGTAATCCCAGCTACTCAGGAGGCTGAGGCAGGAGAATTGCTTGAACCTGGGAGGTGGAGGTTGCGGTGAGCTGAGATCACGCCATTGCTCTCCAGCCTGGGCAACAAGAGAGAAACTCAGTCTCAAAAAAAAAAAAAAAAAAAAAGGCAACATATCTTCATGATAAAACCCTCAAAAAACTGGGCTTAAACCATAGCTACGGCAAACAAACACAGCCAAATCCCTAGCCAGATAAACAAAAACTCATCACTTCGTTTTACTCAATATATTAGGTTTGGCTTTCAAAAAAATTTACAAGGCATACCAAAAGGCAAAAACACACTGTAGAGAATCAAGCAGGAATCAGATGCAGACTTGAATATGACAGGAATTTTAGGTGATCAGGTCAGGAATTTAAAATAACTATGACTAATATGCCCAGAGCTGTAATGGAAACAGTGGACAGCAGTCAAGTATGGATGGGTAATGTAAACCAAGAGAGAGAAACTCTAAGAAAGAATCAAGAGGAAATGCTAGAAATCAAAAACACTGTAGCAGAAATGAAGAATGCTTTTGATGATTGTTTTTGATGATCAAAGGACTGGACATGGCCAAGGAAAGAATCTTCAAGTAAGCTTGAAGATATGTTAATAGAAACTTTTCAGACTGAAAAGAGAAGAACAAATTTTAAAAAAAAAGAATATCCAAAAACTGTGAAGCAATTACAAAAGGTCTACATTTCATTACATGTAATAGGATTAGTAAAAGAAGAAGAGAGAGGAAAAGGAACAGAAAAAATATTTAAAGTCATAATGGCTAAAATTTTTCCAAAATTAACAGCAGATACCAAACTACAGATCTTAGAAGCTCAAAACAACACCAAGAAGGATAAATACTAAAAAAGCTACAACTGCATGTAGGTTTATCATATTCAAACTTCAAAAAATCAAAGACAAACAAAAATCTTAAAAGAAGCCTGAGGGGGGGAAAAATACCTTACTTAGAGACAAATGAAGGTAAGAATTCTATCAGACTTCTATTCAGAAACCATGAAAAGACTTGCTTTAGATATGCAGGCTCTTTTTTGGTTCCATGTGAATTTTAGAATTGTTTTTTCTAATTCCATTAAGAATGATGGTGGTATTTTGATGAGAATTGTATTGAATTTGTAGACTCCTTGTGGCTATATGATCATTTTCAGGATATTGATGCTACCCATCCATGAGCATGTGATGTGTTTCCATTTGTTTGTGTCATCTATGATTTCTTTCAGCAGTGTTTTGTGGTTTTCTTTATAGAGGTCTTTCACCTCCTTGGTTAGGTATATTCCTAAGTTGTTCTTCTTTTTCTTTTTTTTTTTCAGTTATTGTAAAAGGAATTGAGTTCTTGATTTGATTCTCAGCTTGGTCCCTGTTGGTATATAGAAGAGCTACTGATTTGTGTACATTAATTTTGTATCTGAAAACTTTGCTGAATTTTGTTTATCAGTTCTAGGAGGTTTCTGGAGGAGTTTTTAGGGTTTTCTAAGTAAAAAAATCACATCACCAGCAAACAGTGAGTTTGACTTCCTCTTTACTGATTTGGATGCCCTTTATTTCTTTCTCTTGTCTGATTGCTCTGGCTAGGACTTCCAATACTATGTTGAAGAGGAGTGGTGAGAGTGGGCATCCTTGTCTTGGTCCAGTTCTCAGAGGGGATGATTTCAACTTTTTTCAGTATTATGTTGGCTGTAGGTTTGTCATAGATGGCTTTTATTACATTGAGGTCTGTCACTTGTATGCTGATTTTACTGAGAATTTTTATCATAAAGTGATGCTGGATTACATAAAATGCTTTTTCTGCATCTATTCAGATGATCATCTAATTTTTGTTTTTAATTCTGCTTATGTGGTGTATCACATTTACTGACCTGCGTATGTTAAACCATCCCTGGTATGAAACCTACTGGATCATGGTGGATTTTCTTTTTGAAATGTTGTTGGATTCAGTTAGCTACTATTTTGTTAAGGATTTCAGCATCTATGTTCATCAGGGATATTGGACTGTAGTTTTCTCTTTTGCTTATGTCCTTTCCTGGTTTTGGTATTAGGGTCATACTAGCTTCATAGAATGATTTAGTGAGGGTTCCCTTTTTCTCTATCTTGTGAATAGTGTCAATAGCACTGGTACCAGTTCTTTGAATGTCTGGTAGAATTCAGCTGTGAATTGTCTGGTCCTGGATTTTTTCTTGGTGGTAATTTTTAATTATCATTTTAATCTTACTGCTTGTTATTGGTCTGCCCAGGGTATCTAATTTTTCCTGATTTAAGCTAGGAGGGTTGTATCTTTCCAGGAATTTATCCATCACTTCTAGGTTTTCTAGTTTATGTGCGTAAAGGTGTTGATAGTAGCTGTAAATAATCTTTTGTATTTCTGAAGTGTCCATTGTAATATCTCCTGTTTCAACTCTTACTGAGCTTATTTTTATTTTCTCTCTTCTTTTCTTGGTTAATCTTGCTAATGGTCTATCAGTTTTATTTATGTTTTCAAAGAACCAGCTTTTTGTTTCATTTATCTTTTGTATTTGTTTGTTTCTTTGTTTGTTTCAATTTCATTTAGTTTTGCCCTGATCTTGGTTATTTCCTTTCTTCTGCTGGTTTTGTGTTTGGTTTGTTCTTGTTTCCCTGGTTCCTTGAGGTGTGACATTAGATGGTATGTTTGTGCTCTTTCAGACTTTTTGATGTAGGTGCAGGGCTATGAACTTTCCTCTTGGCACTGCTTTTGCTGTATCCCAGAGGTTTTGATAGGTTGTGTCATTATTGTCGTTCGGTTTGAAGAATTTTTAAATTTCCATCTTGATTTCATTTTTGACCCAATGATCATTCAGGATCAGGTTATTTAATTTCTATGTATTTGCATGGTTTTGAAGGTTCCTTTTGGAGTTGATTTCCAGTTTTATTCCACTGTGGTCTAAGAGAGTGGTTGATAAAATTTCAGCTTTCCCTGGAGGCATCACATTACATGATTTCAAACTACACTATAATGCCATAATCACCAAAACAGCATGATACTGGTATAAAAATAGGCATGTAGACAAATGGGACAGAATAGAGAACCCAGAAATAAACCCAAATACTTACAACCCACTGAACTTTAACAAAGCAAACAAAAACATAAAGAGAGGAAAAACACCCTTTTCAACAGATGATGCTGGGATAATTGGCTAGCCACATGTAGGAGAATGAAACTGGATCCTTATCTCTCCCGTAATACATATATATATGTATATATATGTGTATATATGTGTACATATATGTAATACATATATGTATGTATTATATACACATATATGTATTATATACACATCATATATATATATATATGAGATAGAATACTAGTCATCCATAAAAAGGAATGAATTAATGGCATTCACAGCGACCTTGACAAGATTGGAGACTACTATTCTAAGTGAAGTAACTCAGGAATGGAAAACCAAACATCATATGTTCCCACTCATAAGTGGGAGCTAAACTATGAGCATGCAAAGGCATAAGAATGACACAATGTACTTTGGGGATTCAGGGGGAAGGGGTGGGAAGGGAGTGAGGGATAAAAGACTAAAATGGGGTGCAGTGTATAGTGCTCAGGTGATGGGTGCACCAAAATCTCACAAATCCCCACTAAAGAACCTACTCATGTAACCAAACACCACCTGTTCCCCAAAAATCTATGGAAATAATTTTTTTAAAAAAGAAACTATGCAAAGAAACAGAAGAGTGGCATAAAATAAAGTCTTGAAAAAAATATAGAGTTCTGCACCCTGTGAAATTATCCTTTAAAAGTGAAGGAGAAATACTTTCTTAGAAAAACGAAAAATGAAGGAATGTATCACAGTACAAATGCTTTACAAGAAATATTCATAAAAGTTCTTCAGAGAGAAGAAAAATGATATAGGTCAGAAACTTGGATTTACATAAAGAAAGAACTTTAGACAAGGAAAGAATGAAGATAAAATAAAACTTTTTTTCTTATTTTAATTGATCTAACAGATAATAGTTTGCTCATAATAATAATAGCAACAAAATGTATTGGGTGATTATAGCCTATAGATAAGTAAAATTAATGAAAGCAATGTAATAAAGGATGAGAGAGAGGAACTGAGAATATTCTGTTATAAAGCACCTGCCTTACCTGTTAAGTGCTATAGTGTTATTTGAAAGTGGACTGGCCAGGTGCAGTGGCTCAGGCCTGTAATCCCAGCACTTCAGGAGGCCGAGGCGGGCGGATCACGAGGTCAGGAGATCAAGACCATCCTGGCTAACTTGATGAAACCCTGTCTCCACTAAAAAAATACAAAAAATTAGCTGGGCATGGCAGCGGGTGCCTGTAGTCCCAGCTACTTGGGAGGCTGAGGCAGGAGAATGGCGTGAACCCAGGAGGCAGAGTTTGCAGTGAGCTGAGATTGTGCCACTGCACTCCAGCCTGGGTGAAAGAGCAAGACTCCGTCTCAAAAAAAAAAAAAAAAGAAAGTGGACTTAGATTAGTTGTAAATATATATTGCAAACTATAGGGTAACCACTAATATTTTTTAAAGTTTAATTTGATAATCTAAGATGACAGGAGAGAAATTAAAATCATGCAAAATGCTCAGTTAAAACAAGAGAAGGCAGGAAAATAATGGAAGACAAAAAGGAAACAAAGAAAAAGGGTGATGAATAAAAAACAACTACAAATATGGTAAGTATTCATCCAACAATATCAAAATCACTTTAAATGTGAATGGTTAAAATGCAATTCAAAGACAGCCTGTTGGAGTAGATAAAAAGCTGACACCCGACTGTTTGTTGTCTGCAAGAATCCAAGTTTAAAGACACAGATAAATTAAAAGTGTTGAAATATGTGAGGTAAAAACTAAGTGAATGTCAAGGAGAAATACACAAATCCATTTTTATAGTTGGAGACTTCAACAGCCCTCCATCATTAATTGATAGATGCTTCAGTAGTCAAAAAAATCAGTAAGGATATAGTTGAACTGAACAGCATCATCAATCAACTGGATCTAATTGACATTTATAGAACAACAGCAGAATACACATTTGATATGGTTTGTTCCTGTGTCCACACCCAAATCTCATCTTGAACTGTCATCCCCAAGTATCAAGGGAGGGTCAGGGTGGGTGGTGACTGGATCATGGGGGTGATTTCTCATATGCTGTTCTCATGATAATGAATGAGTCCTCATGAGATGCTATGGTTTTATAAGTGTTTGGAAGTTCCTCCTTCACTCTTCTCCCTCTCCTGCTGCCTTGTAAAGAAGATGCTTGCTTCCCTTTCCACCATGATTACAAGTTTCCTGAGATCTCCCCAGCCATGCGGAACTGTGAGTCAATTAAATCTCTTTCCTTTATAAATTACCAAGCCTTGGGTAATATCTTTATAAGAGTGTGAAAATGGACTAATACAACAACCTTTTCAAGTTCACATGGAACATTCACCTTAATAGACCATTTTTGAGGCCATAAACACACATTAACAAATCTAAATGAATAGAAATCATACAAAGCATGCTCTCAGATCATGATGAAATTAAGCTAGAAATCAATAACAGAAAGATAGCTGGAAATATCTCCAAATTAAACAACATACTTTTAAATAACACGAGTTTAAGAAGTCTTAAGAGACATTTAAAAATTGTTTAAGCTAAATGGAAATGAAAACACAATTGATCTAAATCGAGGGATGCAATGCAAGAAGTGCTTCAACGGAAATTTCTCACATTAAAAGCATATATTAGAACATTCAGGAGATCTAAAAGTCAATGCTCTAAGTTTCCACCTTAGGAAACTAGAAAAAAATAGCAAATTATATCCAAAGTAAGGAGAGGAAAATCAATAATAAATAGAGCAGAAATCAGTGAAGTTAAGAACAGGAAATAAGTAGAGAAAATGAATGAAACAAAAAGCTGCTTATTTGACAGGATCAATAAATTAATAAACTTCTAGCCAGGCTAACTGAGAAAAAAAAGGGAGAAGATATAAATTATTAGTACTAGAAATAAAAGAAGTGTTATCACCACTGATCCCATGGCCATTGAAAGGATAATAAAGGAATATCACAAACAACTCTATGCCCACAAATCTGAAAACTTAGATAAAACGGACCAATTCCTTGAAAGACACAACCTACCAAAATTCACATGAGGAAAAATGGATAATCTGAGAAGGCCTATAACTGTTAAATAAAATGATTAGTAATTAATCACCTTCCAAAACAGGAAGCACCGAACATTTGGTAGAATTCAAACAGTTGAATTCTACCAAACATTTAAATGGAATATATCTCAATTCTCTGCAATCATTTTTAGAGAATAGAAGCAGACAGAGCACTTCCTAACTCATTCTACATGGTCAGCATTACCTCAATACCAAAACCAGACAAAAACCTTACCAAAAAAATACTATAGACCAATCTTTCTCATGAACAAAGATGCAAAACTTTTCAACAAAGTATGAGTATGAGAAAAATGAACCCAACAATGTACAAAAAGAACTATATGTCATGACCAAATGTGATTTACTCTAGGTATGCGAGGCTGGTCCAACATTCAAAAATCAGTTAATCCATCACATCAACAGACTAAAGACAAAAAAAATTACATGATAATATCAATAGATGCAGAAAAAGTATTTGACAAAATCTAACACCAATTTATGACAAAAACTCTCAGCAAACCAGGAATAGAGAGAGACTTTCCAAACTTGCAAAAGGACATCAACAAAATACCTACTGCTAACACCATGCTTAATGGTGAGAAACTTGGCACATTCCTACAACCACTATGGAAAACAGTGTGGAGATCCCTTAAAGAATTAAAAGTAGAACTACCATTTGATCCAGCAATCCTGCTACTGGGTATCTACCCAGAGGAATAGAAGTCATTATATGAAAAAGGTACTTGCACACACATGTTTACAGCTGCACAATTTGCAATTTCAAAAACATTGAACCAACCCAAATGCCCATCAATCAATGAGTGGATAAAGAAACTGTGAGATATATATATATCTCACTCAACTGTAAGATATATATATATGTATCTCGCTCAACTGTGAGATACATATATATATATCTCACTCAACTGTGAGATATATATATATATAATCTCACTCAACTGTGAGAGAGATATATATATATATATCTCACTCAACTGTGAGAGAGATATATATATATATATCTCACTCAACTGTGAGAGAGATATATATATATCTCACTCAACTGTGAGAGAGATATATATATATCTCACTCAACTGTGAGAGATATATATATATATATCTCACTCAACTGTGAGAGAGATACATATATATATATATCTCACTCAACTGTGAAACTTGGTGCTTTCCTCCTGATTAGAAACTTGGCAAGGATACCCCTTCTCACTACTCCCATTGAACATTATACTAGAAGTTCTAGCTCATGCAGTAAGACAAAAAAGGGGAGGAAATAAAGATAAACAGGCATGCAGTCTTGAAATAAGTAAATAAAACTGTCTCTTTTTTGCAAATAGCATCATTGTGTATGTAGAAAATCCCAAATAATCAACAACAAAAAGCACCCTGTTAGAACTAATAAGCAATTATAACAAGTTTGTAGGATACAAGGTTAATGTAGGATACAAGGTTAATGTAGGATACAAGGTTAATGTGCAAAAGTCCACTGCTTTCCTATCTACTATTTCAACAATACAAAAGTATAACTTAAAATTTAAGACATGATACCATTTACACTATCAACCCCCCAAAATGAAATTGTTATAACAAAATATGTACAATATCTATGTGAGACAAACTACAAAACTCTGAAGGAGGAAATCAAAAAAGATCTAAATAAATGAAGAAACATTCTGTAATTATGGTTAGAAATGTTGCGGGAAGTCAGGAACCCCCAGTGGAGGGACCAGCTGAAGCCACGGCAGAAGAACATGAATTGTGAAGATCTCATGGACATTTATTAGTTCCCCAAATTAACACTTTTATAATTTCTTACGCCTATCTTTACTGCAATCTCTGAACATAAATTGTAGAGATTTCATGGACACTTATCACTTCCCCAGTCAATACCCTTGTGATTTCCTGTGCCTGTCTTTACCTTAATCTCTTAATCCTGTCATCTTTGTAAGCTGAGGAGGATGTATGTCACCTCAGGACCCTGTGATGATTGCGTTAACTGCACAAATTGTTTGTAGAGCATGTGTGTTTGAACAATATGGAATCTGGGCACCTTGAAAAAAGAACAGGATAACAGCAATGTTCAAGGAACAAGAGAGATAACCTTAAACTCTCACCATCGGTAAGCCAGGC
The DNA here is from genome assembly GCF_029281585.2 of Gorilla gorilla gorilla. Taxonomy (NCBI): domain Eukaryota; kingdom Metazoa; phylum Chordata; class Mammalia; order Primates; family Hominidae; genus Gorilla; species Gorilla gorilla. The sequence continues at coordinate 173,433,210 of NC_073228.2, forward strand.
GGAACAGAACCATATTTCTCTTCTTTCAAAAGCAAATGGGAGAAATATCACTGAATTCTTTTTCTCAGCAAGGAACATCCCTGAGAAAGAGAATGCGTCCCTGAGGGTAGTCCTCTAAAATGGCTGCTTTGAGGGTGGCTGTCTTTTACAATCAAAGCTGTAGGGATGAAATAAGCCCCAGTCTCCCGCAGTGCTCCCAGGCTTAATAGGACAAGGAAATTCCCGCCTAATAAATTTTGGTCAGACTGGTTGTCTGCTCTCAAACCCTGTCTCCTGATAAGATGTTATCAATGACAATGCGTGCCCGAAACTTCATTAGCAATTTTAATTTTGCCCTGGTCCTGTGATCTCGCCTTGCCTCCATTTACCTTGTGATATTCTATTACCTTGTGAAGCACATGATCTCTGTGACCCACACCCTATTCGTACACTCCCTCCCCTTTTGAAAATCACTAATAAAAACTTGCTGGTTTTATGGCTCAGGGGCATCACGGAACCTGCCGACATGTGATGTCTCCCCCGGACTCCCAGCTTTAAAATTTCTCTCTTTTGTACTCTGTCCCTTTATTTCTCAGACCGGGCGACACTTATGGAAAATAGAAAAGAACCTACATGAAATATCGGGGGTGAATTTTGCCTGATATCTGGCTGAATTTCCCCTGATATAGAAAGACTCAATACAGTTAAGATATCAGTTCTTCCTGACTTGAGCTTTAGATTCAATGCAATCCAAATCAAAATTCTAGCAGGCTATTTGATGGATGTCAATAAATTAGTTATAAGGTTTATATGGCAATGTAGATGACAAAGAATAGCCAAGACAATATGGGAGAACAAGGACAGTCAGAGGATTGATACTACCCAACTTCAAGGTTTAATATAAAGCTGCAGTAATCAGTACAGTGTGGTGTTGGTGAAAGAATAGACAAATGAATGAATGAACAGATTAGAGACCCAGACATAGAACCACACAAAGTCAACTGATCTTTGATGAAGGAGCAAAGGCAATTCAATAGTGATAGGATAGTCTTTTCAACAAGTGGTGCTGAATCAATTGCATATCCGCAAGTAAAACAAAACAAAATGAATCTAGACATAGACCTCATATGTTTCATGAAAAAATAACTCAAAGTGGATCTTAGACCTAAACATCAAATACACAACTATAAAATTTCTAGAAGATACTACAGTGGCCTGATGGCCATCATTAATCTTATAGCCATAAAATGTCTCCTATAATGTATTACTTTAGGGTCTTGTAAGACAAAAAAGAACCAAAACATCAGAGGACTCAGAACTCCTCTCCCATGTCCCCAACCATAGACAACAAAAATTATTTATTAAAGATTGTGCTGGTGTGCTGGAGCCAAGATGGCCGAATAGGAACAGCTCTGGTCTACAGCTCCCAGCATGAGCGATGCAGAAGACGGGTGATTTCTGCATTTCCATCTGAGGTACTGGGTTCATCTCACTAGGGAGTGCCAGACAGTGGGCACAGGACAGTGGGTGTAGTGCACCATGCGCGAGCCGAAGCAGGGTGAGGCATTGCCTCACTTGGGAAGCACAAGGGGTCAGGGAGTTCCCTTTCCTAGTCAAAGAAAGGGGTGACAGACAGCACCTGGAAAATCGGGTCACTCCCACCCTAATACTGTGCTTTTCCGACGGGCTTAAAAAATGGCACACCAGGAGATTATATCCCACACCTGGCTCGGAGGGTCCTACGCCCATGGAGTCTCGCTGATTGCTAGCACAGCAGTCTGAGATCAAACTGCAAGGTGGCAGCGAGGCTGGGGGAGGGGCGCCCGCCATTGCCCAGGCTTGCTTAGGTAAACAAAGCAGCTGGTAAGCTCGAATTGGGAGGAACCCACCACAGCTCAAGGGGGCCTGCCTGCCTCTGTAGGCTCCACCTCTGGGGGCAGGGCACAGACAAACAAAAAGACAGCAGTAACATCTGCAGACTTAAATGTCCCTGTCTGACAGTTTTGAAGAGAACAGTGGTTCCCCCAGCACCCAGCTGGATATCTGAGAATGGGCAGACTGCCTCCTCAAGTGGGTCCCTGACCCCTGACCCCCGAGCAGCCTAACTGGGAGGCACCCCCCAGCAGGGGCAGACTGACACCTCACACGGCTGGGTACTCCTCTGAGACAAAACTTCCAGAGGAACAATCAGACAGCAGCTCCTGAAGGAAGCACTAAACATGGAAAGGAACAACCTGTACCAGCCACTGCAAAATCATGCCAAATTGTAAAGACCATCGAGGCTAGGAAGAAACTGCATCAACTAATGAGCAAAATCACCAGCTAACATCATAATGACAGGATCAAATTCACACATAACAATATTAACTTTAAATGTAAATGGACTAAATGCTCCAATTAAAAGACACAGTCTAGCAAATTGGATAAAGAGTCAAGACCCATCAGTGTGCTGTATTCAGGAAACCCATCTCACGTGCAGAGACACACATAGGCTCAAAATAAAAGGATGGAGGAAGATCTACTAAGCAAATGGAAAATAAAAAAAGGCAGGGGTTGCAATCCTAGTCTCTGATAAAGCAGACTTTAAACCAACAAAGATCAAAAGAGACAAAGAAGGCCATTACATAATGGTAAAGGGATCAATTCAACAAGAAGAGCTAACTATCCTAAATATATATGCACCCAATACAGGAGCACGCAGATTCATAAAGCAAGTCCTGAGTGACCTACAAAGAGACTTAGACTCCCACACAATAACAATGGGAGACTTTAACACCCCACTGTCAACATTAGACAGATCAACAAGACAGAAAGTTAATAAGGATATCCAGGAATTGAACTCAGCTCTGCACCAAGTGGACCTAATAGACATCTACAGAACTCTCCACCCCACATCAACAGAATATACATTTTTTTCAGCACCACACCACACCTACTCCAAAGTTGACCACATAGTTGGAAGTAAAACTCTCCTCAGCAAATGTAAAAGATCAGAAATTATAACAAACTGTCTCTCAGACCACAGTGCAATCAAACTAGAACTCAGGATTGAGAAACTCACTCAAAACCGCTCAGCTACATGGAAACTGAACAACCTGCTCCTGAATGACTACTGGGTACATAACAAAATGAAGGCAGAAATAAAGATGTTCTTTGAAACCAATGAGAACAAAGACACAACATACCAGAATCTCTGGGACACATTCAAAGCAGTGTGTAGAGGAAAATTTACAGCACTAAATGCCCACAACAGAAAGCAGGAAAGATGCAAAATTGTCACCCTAATATCACAATTAAAAGAACTAGAAAAGCAAGAGCAAACACATTCAAAAGCTAGCAGAAGGCAAGAAATAACTAAAATCAGAGCAGAACTGAAGGAAATAGAGACACAAAAAACCCTTCAAAAAATTAATGAATATCAGGAGCTGGTTTTTTGAAAGGATCAACAATTGATAGACCACTAGCAAGACTAATAAAGAAAAAAAGAGAGAAGAATCAAATAGACGCAATAAAAAATGATAAAGGGGATATCACCACCGATCCCACAGAAATACAAACTACCATCAGAGAATACTACAAACACCTCTATGCAAATAAACTAGAAAATCTAGAAGAAATGGATAAATTCCTCCACACATACACCCTCCCAAGACTAAACCAGGAAGAAGTTGAATCTCTGAATAGACCAATAACAGGCTCTGAAATTGTGGCAATAATCAATAGCTTACCAACCAAAAAGAGTCCAGGACCAGATGGATTCACAGCTGAATTCTACCAGAGGTACAAGGAGGAACTGGTACCATTCCTTCTGAAACTATTCCAATCAATAGAAAAAGAGGGAATCTTCCCTAACTCATTTTATGAGGCCAGCATCATCCTGATACCAAAGCCTGGCAGAGACACAACCAAAAAAGAGAATTTTAGACCAATATCCTTGATGAACATTGATGCAAAAATCCTCAATAAAATACTGGCAAGCCAAATCCAGCAGCACATCAAAAAGCTTATCCACCATGATAAGCTTTTATCATTGTGGATAAAATGATAAAGCTTTGCCCCTGGGATGCAAGGCTGGTTCAACACACGCAAATCAATAAATGTAATCCAGCATATAAACAGAACCAAAGACAAAAACCACATGATTATCTCAATAGATGCAGAAAAGGCCTTTGACAAAATTCAACAACCCTTCATGCTAAAAACTCTCAATAAATTAGCTATTGATGGGACATATCTCAAAATAATAAGAGCTATCTATGACAAACCCACAGCCAATATCATACTGAATGGGCAAAAACTGGAAGCATTCCCTTTGAAAACTGGCACAAGACAGGGATGCCCTCTCTCACCACTCCTATTCAACATAGTGTTGGAAGTTCTGGCCAGGGCTATTAGGCAGGAGAAGGAAATAAAGGCTATTCAATTAGGAAGAGAGGAAATCAAATTGTCCCTGTTTGCAGATGACATGATTGTATATCTAGAAAACCCCATCGTCTCAGCCCAAAATCTCCTTAAGCTGATAAGCAACTTCAGCAAAGTCTCAGGATACAAAATCAATGTACAAAAGTCACAAGCATTCTTATACACCAATAACAGACAAACAGAGAGCCAAATCATGAGTGAACTCTCATTCACAATTGCTTCAAGGAGAATAAAATACCTAGGAATCCAACTTACAAAGGAAGTGAAGGACCTCTTCAAGGAGAACTACAAATCACTGCTCAATGAAATAAAAGAGGATACAAAGAAATGGAAGAACATTCCATGCTTATGGGTAGGAAGAATCAATATCGTGAAAATGGCCATACTGTCCAAGGTAATTTATAGATTCAATGCCATCCCCATCAAGCTACCAATAACTTTCTTCACAGAATTGGAAAAAACTACTTTAAAGTTCATATGGAACCAAAAAAGAGCCCGCATCACCAAGTCAATCCTAAGCCAAAAGAACAAAGCTAGAGGCATCACGCTACCTGACTTCAAACTATACTACAAGGCTACAGTAACCAAAACAGCATGGTACTGGTACCAAAACAGAGATATAGATCAATGGAACAGAACAGAGCCCTCAGAAATAATGCCGCATATCTACAACTATCTGATCTTTGACAAACCTGAGAAAAACAAGCAATGGGGAAAGGATTCCCTATTTAATAAATGGTGCTGGGTAGCCATTTGTAGCTAGCCATATGTAGAAAGCTGAAACTGGGTCCCTTCCTTACACCTTACACAAAAATTAATTCAAGATGGATTAAAGACTTAAATGTTAGACCTAAAACCATAAAAACCCTAGAAGAAAACCTAGGCATTACCATTCAGGACATAGGCATGGGGAAGGACTTCATGTGTAAAACACCAAAAGCAATGGCAACAAAAGCCAAAATTGACAAATGGGATCTAATTAAACTAAAGAGCTTCTGCACAGCAAAAGAAACTACCATCAGAGTGAAACAGGAAACCTACAGAATGGGAGAAAATTTTCGCAACCTACTTATCTGACAAAGGGCTAATATCCAGAATCTACAATGAACTCAAACAAATTTACAAGAAAAAAACAAACAACCCCATCAAAAAGTGGGTGAAGAACATGAACAGACACTTCTCAAAAGAAGACATTTATGCAGCCAAAAAACACATGTAAAAATGCTCACCATCACTGGCCATCAGAGAAATGCTAATCAAAACCACAATGAGATACCATCTCACACCAGTTAGAATGGAAATCATTAAAAAGTCAGGAAACAACAGGTGCTAGAGCGGATGTGGAGAAATAGGAACACTTTTACACTGTTGGTGGGACTGTAAACTAGTTCAACCATTGTGGCAGTCAGTGTGGCGATTCCTCAGGGATCTAGAACTAGAAATACCATTTGACCGAGCCATCCCATTACTGGGTATATACCCAAAGGACTATAAATCATGCTGCTATAAAGACACATGCACACGTATGTTTATTGTGGCACTATTCACAATAGCAAAGACTTGGAACCAACCCAAATGTCCAACAACGATAGACTGGATTAAGAAAATGTGGCACATATACAGCATGGAATACTATGCAGCCATAAAAAAGGATGAGTTCATGTTCTTTGTAGGGACATGGATGAAATTGGAAATCATCATTCTCAGTAAACTATCACAAGAACAAAAAACCAAACAGCGCATATTCTCACTCATAGGTGGGAATTGAACAATGAGAACACATGGACACAGGAAGGGGAACATCACACTCTGGGGACTGTTGTGGGGTGGGGGGAGGGGGAGGGATAGCTTTAGGAGATATACCTAATGCTAAATGACGAGTTAATGGGTGTAGCACACCAGCATGGCACATGTATACATATGTAACAAACCTGCACATTGTGCACATGTACCCTAAAACTTAAAGTATTAAAAAAAAAAAAAAAAAAGGATTGTGCTTTGCTGCACTGACAGAAGGGGGAGCACTTTAGCCTGGAACCTTGTAAAATACAGTAGCCCCCTCTCCCTTATCTGGGTTTTGCTTTCCGTGGTTTCAGTCACCCAAGGTTAACAATGGTCCAAAAATATTAACTGGAACATTCCAGAAATAAACAATTCATAAATTTTAAGTTGCACACTGCTCGGAGTAGCATAAAATCTCTTGCCATCCTGCTTTGTCCTGCCCTGGGCCCCTTTGTCCCAGGTATCCACATTGTAGACGCTATCTGGCCATTAGTCACTTAGTAACCATCGAGGTTACCAGATTAATTGTTGCAGTATCATGGCGTTTTTATTCAAGTAACCCTTATTTTACTTAATAATGGCCCCAGAGTACAAGAGTAGTGATGATGGGAATTCAGATATGTCAAAGAGAAGCCATAAAGTGCTCCCTTTAAGTGAAAAGGTGAAAGTTCTCTAGGGGAAAAAAAATCACATGCTGAAGTTTCTAGATCTACATTAAGAACAAATCTTCTATTTGTGAAATTATTTGTCAAGAAGGAAAAAGAAATTCATGCTAGTTTTGCCGTCACACATCAAACTGCAAACATTATAAACATAACATGTGATAAGTGCTTAGTTAAAATGGAAAAGGCATTCAATTTGTAGGTGGAAGACATGAACGGAATCGTGTTTTGATTGACAGCAACCCTGTTCGATACTATCTATGGCTTTGGGGGTTTTGGAATGTGTCCCCTCCAGACTACTGGGGGGATTGCTGTAAGCCAAATTTCTATGACATAAATAGGCAAAAACAAACTAAAGCTATACAAAACTATTACATGAAAGAAACAGAAAACAAGGCTACCTCAGCTGATGAGCTCCTCCTCCCCACCACCCCCACAAAAGCCAAAATGAAGAAGAAATAAACCACCGCACAGCACTCTAAACTGAGAAAATTGAATGGGAACACTTTAAACTATTAGTTTTTTTTTTTTGTTTTTTTTTTTGAGACAGAGTCTCACTCCGTCACGAGGCTGGAGTGCAGTGGCGTGATCTCAGCTCACTGCAACCTCCACTTCCCGGGTTCAAGCAATTCTCCTGCCTCAGCCTCCCAAGTAGCTGGGATTACAGGTGCATGCCACCATGCCCAGCTATTTTTTGTATTTTTAGTAGAGACGGGGTTTCACCATGTTGGTCAGGCTGGTCTCGGTCTTGTGACCTCATGATCCCCCTACCTCGGCCTCCCAAACTGCTGGGATTACAGGTGTGAGCCACCACGCCCAGCCAAAACTATTAGACTTTTAAAACAATGAATAATTTGGGTGGGTGCAGTAGCTTACACCTGTAATCCCAGAACTTTCGGAGGCTGACACAGGCAGATCACTTGAGTCCAGGAGTTTGAGACCAGGCCTGGGCAATGCGGGCAAACTCTGTCTCTACTAAAAATATAAAAATTGGCTGGGTGTGGTGGTGGGCATCTGTAGTCCCAGCTACTCAGGAGGCTGAGGCAGGAGGATCGCTTGAGCCCAGGAAGAAGAGGTTGCAATGAGCTATGATGGGGCCACTGCACTCCAGCCTGGGTAATAGAGCCAGACCTTGTCTGAAAAAACAAAAAAAATTTCTCAAGAACTTAAGCGAAAAGATCAAATCACTTGCAAAGACAAAAGAAATAGTCCGATATCAAACTTCCCCAAAACAACACAGAGGAAGATATTAATGAAACAACTTTTTAAAAATAAGGAAACTGCACTTAAGCTTCCTCCATGTAACCAAGGATTTTATTTGCATCAGAGCTATTATTTACACATCAAGACTACAATAAAACAGTTTTAAACACTTGAAAACTTAGGGAATTTTGTACCCTCAGATATCCTCCTTGAAGAATGTCCTAGAGAGGAGTCATTTCAACACAAGATGACTAAGGAAACTCTTGCAAAGGGATTCAAAGATTGAACAAATAATTAAATACATTGTGCATAACTGGAACAAGTTTTCTCACTGCTGGAGAGGGGACTTAAACTACGGAAAGGAGAAAAGCTAAAATGAACCTTGTGGGTGTCGGATTGGAATCGGAGTATGAACTCCTAGCTCTATCTACTGAGTGGCCCCAGGAACAGTAGCATCCCAGCAGCCATGAGAACACATAGCACCCAGGTCTTGTTTCTTTTTTTTTCTTTTTGAGGCAGAGTCTCACTCTGTTGCCCAGGCTGGAATGCAGTGGCACTATCTGGGCTCACTGCAAGGTCTGCCTCCCAGGTTCAGCCATTCTCCTGCCTCAGCCTCCCGAGTAGCTGGGACTACAGGTGCTCGCCACCACGCCTGGCTAATTTTTTGTATTTTTAGTAGAGACGGGGTTTCACCATGTTGGCCAGGATGGTCTCGATCTCCTGACCTCATGATCCTCCCGCCTTGGCCTCCCAAAGTGCTGGGATTACAGGCGTGAGCCACCGCACCCAGCCAGGTCTTGGTTTCTTAACATCATTCTCCACCATAATGATCCAGGACTCTGGGAAATGGCTTATTCCAGGACTATGCCTGGGAATGTATGGTATAAGCCTTGAACATCTTGTGCCAGAAGGTAAGAAAGTGCCCAAAGAATGATGGGAGCATGTCAAAATGACTTGAGAACCAGCTTAAAGTTTCTTCCACTGACCAAATCAGGGATAATTTAAGCATTTAGATCAGTGATAGTAATGGACTATAACCTATTGAGTAAAATAAAAAAAAAATGAGTTCATACTATTATAAAGGATGGAAGGAAAGAAGGAAGGAAGGAAGGGAGGGAGGGAAGGGAAAACTTTTTCTTACAGGAGAATCTCATTTAATGAATATAGAAAAATAATAGAATTTTAAAATCTGTTTGGTAATTATATTAATACATGATTCAGGCAAGAATCATCAGTAGATACAAAATGAGTAGAGTAAATGTTTGCTAAGTTGTGGAATATTTACATAGTCTTATAGCATCTTTTCACAAACATATATCAATCACAAAGGGAAAGCTAGTAATCCTCCCATGGAGAAATCTCACAGATGTCACCTCAATTCATAATAAAAGTTAACATAGTTTTTCTAATGTATGTCCAAATATAAAACTGTGAGAAAAACAGAGCATTACTTACAGGGTATTCCTGCCTTAAATTGCATAGATTGAATCTAACAATAAGGAAACATTGTAAAATCCTGAGTTGCATTCTATTCAGTATCTGAGTTGTACTCTTCAAAATGCTAAGATTGCCAGGAGCAGTGGTTCACACTTAATCCCAGTGCTTTGGGAGGCTGAGGTAGGAGAATTGCTTTAGGCTAGGAGTTTGAGATCAGCCTGGGCAATATAGCAAGATCTCATATCTATCTACACGATATTTAAAAAATTAGCCAGGTGTGGTGGTGCCACATGCCTGTAGTTCTAGCTACTTGGGATGCTGAGGTCGGAGGCTCACTTGAGCCCAGGAGTTCGAGGTTACAGTGAGCTATGATCGCGCCACTGAACTCTAGCCTGGGTGACAGAGCAAGACCCTGTCTCTAAAACAAACAAACAAACAAAGATCATGAAAGATAAATAAAGGTGGAGGAACCGATTCTGATTAAAGGAGATGAAAGAGACATATCACAAGTGAATGCAACTTGTGATATGGAATTTTCTTTTGTTAATTTGAATGAGGGCTTTAACTGATAGTATTGTGCCATTGTTAATTTTCTGAATTTGGTTGTTGGACTGCCCTTGTTTTCAAAGAAACGCACAATGAAGTAAATAGTTTACTGTGGGGTAAAAGTGTATTATTTCTGCACCTTATTCTCAAATGGTTCAGAAAAAGTAGTTTTATATATCGAAAGGGGCATAATTAAGCAAATGTAGTGAAATGTTAACATTTGAGGAATCTGGGTGAAGAATCTGCAGAAATTATTTTTATTATTCATGTGACTCTTTTTTAAGCCTGAAATTGTTACAGGTAGTTATGCATGAGCAGCGCAGGAGAGGGCTCTCCCCCAACCCACTAAAAATGATGATGTTTCAGCAATTATCGTGTTGCCTCTCTAAAAATGATAATTTGGCAGCCAGGGAGAGAAAAATCTCCTGATGGTCCACACCTGTTAACGTTAAAAGTGCTAATTGAATGCAGGGAGAAGCAGATTCTTGGGCATGTGTGTTAAGAAACAAAATGGCGAAGTATCACATTCTGGGGTCACACACCACCAGAAAAAGGAAAAGAGCCTCACACGGGCATGTAACTCTCTAAACACACTGCGCGTGCTCAATTCCAAAGCGTAAGGAAAGCACTGCGCATGCGGGAAGAATCATGGGAAAGAGGCGAGCCTATAAAGTCCCAGGATCAAGGTTAAAGGGCTCTATTTTGCTTCTTTTCACTCTTCGACATTGAGGCACTCACTTATCTCTTCCAAGGGTTCTTTCCTGTTCTAAAGCCTTTTTAATAAACTTCCACTCCTGCTCTGAAACTTGCCTGGGTCTCTTTGTCTGCTTTTTGCCCCTCAGACGAATTCCTTCTTCTGAGGAGGTAAGGACTGAAGTTGCTGTGGACGCCTACGGATTTGCCTCCAGTAACTCACATCTCTGCCACCACTAACAGAATTATGTTAAAATTAGAAGTTTTTAATGTCATTATTTGCAGGTGCTATGACTGTGTAGAAAATCTAAAATACTTTGTAAGTAAACTATTAAAATTGATAACTGAATTTACTAAAGTCACCTATCACGGATAGGGTCGATTTTTAAAAATCAATTATATCAGTTACAAACAAATAGAGAAGATTATTATAAAGTTATGTTATTGTACATATATCATATGCCTAGAGATAAAAACAACAAATAGATCTATAAGATCTCTGCACTGAAAACTACAAAACACCACAGAGTTAAAGAACATCTACATAAGTAGTAGAAAATACAATATTAAAGATATTATTAGTCTCTAGATTGAGCTAAAGATTTGAAACAATTGCAATAAAATTTATGATACTTTTTTTTTTCTGGAACATGTATGTTGATTCTAAAGTGTATATGGACTTTGGGTGGCAAAGGCGGGCAGATCACCTGAGGTCAGGAGTTTGAGACCAGCCTGGCCAACATGGCAAAACCCCATCTCCAGTAGAAATACAAAAATTAGTCGGGTGTGGTGGCAGGCACCTGTAATCCCAGATACTTGGGAGGCTGAGGCAGGAGAATCGCTTGAACTTGAGAGGCAGAGATTGCAGTGAGCTGAGATCATGCCACTGTACTCCAGCCTGGGAGACAGAGTGAGACTCTGTCTCAAAAGAAAAAAAAAGTGTATATGGAAATGCAAGAGGCCAGGAATATCCAACCAAATCTTGAAGACCACAGGTGGGGGACTTACACTAACAGAACTAAAGCTCTGTTATGAAATGATAATTAATTCAATGTGGTATAAAAGCAAACAGAGAAATAGACCAAAGGAAGAAAATAGACGATCCATAAACAGAGTCAAACATGTATGCTCATCTGATTTTTGACCAAAAAACGACACTGCAAATGCAAGAGGGAAAGGATAGTCTTTTGAAAATAATACTGGGTCAATTTGTATAATGTTTGCAGAAAAAAATTACTCTTGATCCCTATCTCAACCTAACGCAACTATCAAGTCTAAATATACTGCAGATATAAATGTAAGGCAAGGTAACTTTCCTTCAGAGCCCAGTATTAAATCCAAAATCTCTGACCTCATGGAGTGTTCTTTTTAATATATAATAGTGTTTCCTATGAACCTTGAAGGATACCTTATATGGAAAAAGAGGACAAAGAAAAGTCAGCGAAGGAAATATAAAAGAAGCACGCATAAAGAATAATTAAAAAGAGAATAGGATAGCGTAATTTAAAACCTAAAAGAGTGATTTTCCTCAGCTGAGCAGATGGCCATTTGAAACAATTTTTTTCCTATCTGGTTACAATGAATTCTTTACCATGAATAATCTATTCACATTTCCTCTAGATTTTGTTACTGAATATCTCCACCCACCCCCCCACCGCCCTCTGATAGTTTCAATTGGTGCTTGTGCATCAAAAGAGAAGAGAGTTTACCTGAGCTATTTTTGAACTGTTTTTACTATATAAACTACCCATAAAGTTGGAAAACATAGGATAAATTTATGTTCAGACAATATATTAGTTACATTTTAAAATAATACATTCCACAAAGTTTCAGGTGAAATATTAAACATTTAAAGCATTAGATCTAATTGCTAACATGGAATGGGGGGGGCGAGTATAATTGGGAAAATAGAATTTATTGAAATTTTTTTAGATTAACAATTGAACCATTTTCTTTAATTTAGAGGTATTCGACCTGAAAATTCTTCATCAGGATGATGAAGAATAGTATATTGAGCAATATTATTTGACACAGAAACCAATAATTCTTTAAAAATAAATTTGTTCCATGTTTCTCAACTTTATGGACACCTTGTACAATAAAACATAGTTTCTGACACTTAATAGCACTTTTCTATGTCACCTAAGCGGAAACATAAGATGACAAGATTACATTGGTGCCTGTTTAGCACCTCTTACATGATGGTTCTCTTTGCTGTGTCTTGCTGATTTACCACAGAAGGAGGAAAAAATAATGGAGGTCATAAAAATTGTTAAGCCTAGTTCTGATATGGGAGTAGGGCAGGGAAGTGCTGGGTAGAGAAGGGTGGGTCCCCGGCAAGGGCTCCACCCTTGGGCCTGTGCCCATGGACCTGAGAACAGACACCCCTGTTTTCATGCCTGGATGTTGCATTTTCCAAGACCACTCTGTCTGTCCATGCCCCCCTCCATATAAACCCGAGACCTTGGCAGGCACATACACAAGCATCCGAATATCCAGAGGAGCAGAGGAACAGAGCCGCAGAGAGCAGTGAAGAGTGGCAGAGAGCAGCAGGGCGGCACAGCAGAGAAGGAGGGAAGAGGTGTCTGAACATCGAGAGGAGTTCAGCAGCGGATGGCTGAACTCCAGGCGAAGATTATCTCCCCCACCCCTCCACCTTCCCGCTCCGCATCCGTCTCACTGAGCGCCATCTCCCCCACTCAATAACACCTCGCTCTCATCCTTTGACCCCACATGTGATCGGATTCTTCCTGGACACTGAGCAAGAGCTTGGGATACAGAAAGCTGTCACACTGGCCCTCTGCCCTTGCAATAAGGCAGAGGGTCCACTGAGCTGATTAACACTCAAGTCATCTGCAGATGGCAAAGCTGAAAGAGCTATGTAACACTGGGGTTGCAGGCACTCACCCCTAGACATTACTGTGGGGCTGAAAGCCCAAAGCACACGCCCCGGCCTCTGCACCTGCCCGTCTGCATGCTCCCCGCTAGGGGTTTGAGCTGTGGGGCAACTGGACAGGCGAGCCACACTTCTGTTGCATGTCCTGCAACAGGAATCAGGGAACTCTCCCATTTCAGTTCTATAGCATCGCTGTTGTAGGTATTCCTGGAAATCCCGTTTCTGTTGTTTCAGCCCGCTCATCAATTCTGTGATCCACTTAGTACTCTGCTTCCTACTTTAATTAGTGAGAGTAGATTCTGTTCTCTGTAATTGAACTACCAGCATAGTCATCCTTTTAGAACAAAAGCACAGGCTGGGCAAGGTGGCTCACACCTGTAACCTTAGCACTTTGGGAGGCTGAGGCATGTGGATCTCTTGAGCCCAGGAGTTCAAGATGAGCCTGGGAAACATGGCAAGACCTTGTGTCTACAAAAAATACAAAAATTAGCTGAGTGTGGTGGCATACAACTGTAATCCCAGCTACTCAGGGGACTGAGGAGGGAGAATCACCTGCCCGTTATTTTAAGCCCACTGTTGAGGCCTACTGCTCAGGAAAAAAAGATTCTTTTCAAAATGTTATTGCTCATTGAGAGTGTACCTGGTCACCGAAGAGCTCTGATGGAGATATACAAAAAGATTGATGTTGTTTTCATGTCTGCTAACAGGACATCCATTCTGCAGCCCATGGATCAAGGAGTGATTTAGACTTTCAAGTCTTACTGTTTAAGAAATACATTTCATAAGGCTATAGCTGCTGTAGACAGTGATTCCTCTGATGGATCTGGGCAAAGTCAATTGAAAACCTTCTGAAAAAGATTCACCACCATTTTTTTTTATTTTACTTTAAATTCCGGGATATATGTGCATAACATGCAGGTTTGTTACATAGGTATACATGTCATTTGGTGTTTCCTGCCCCTATCAACCCATCATCTAGCTTTTAAGCCCCATATGCATTAGCCATTTGTCCTGAAGCTCTCCTTCCCCTTGCCTCTTCCCCGTGACGGAACCCAGTGTGTGTTGTTCCCCTTCCTGTGTCCATATGTTCTCATTGTTCGACTCCCACTATGAGTGAGAATATGCAGTATTTGGTTTTCTGTTCCTGTGCTAGTTTGCTGAGAATGATGGCTTCCAGCTTCATCCCTGTTCCTGCAAAGGACATGATCTCATTCCTTTTTATGCCTGCATAGTATTCCATAGTGTATATGTGTCACATTTTCTTTATCCAGTCTATCAATGAACATGTGCATGTGTCTTTATAGTAGAATGATTTCTATTCCTTTGGGTGTATACCCAGTAATGGGATTGCTGGGTCAAATGTTATTTCTGATTCAAGATTCTTGAGGAATTGCCACACTGTCTTCCACAATAGTGGAACTCATTTACATTCCCACCTACAGTGTAAAAGCATTCCTATATCTCCACTGCCTCTCCAGCCTCTATTGTTTCTTGGCTTTTTAATAATTGCTATTCTGACTGCATGAGACGGTATCTCATTATGATTTTGATTTGCATTTCTCTAATAATCAGTGGTGTTGAGCTTTTTTTCGTATGTTTGTTGGCCACATAAATGTCTTCTTTTGAGAAGTGTCTGTTCATATCCTTTGTCCACTTTTTGGTAGGGTTGTTTGTTTGTTTCTTGTAAATTTGTTTAAGTTTCCTGTAGATTCTGGATATTAGGCCTTTTTCTGATGGGTAGATTGCCAAAATTTTCTCCCATTATGTAGTTTGCCTGTTCACTCTGATGACAGGTTCTTTTGCTGTGCAGAAGCTCTTTAGTTAGCTTTTGTTGCAATTGCTTTTGGCATTTTTGTCATGAAGTCTTTGCCCATACCTATGTCCTGAAAGGTATTGCCTAGGTTTTCTTCTAGGGTTTTTATGGTTTTGGGTTTTACATTTAAGTCTTTAATCCATCTTGAGTTAATTTTTTATAAGGTATAAGAAGCAGTCCAGTTTCAGTTTTCTACATACAGCTAGCCAGTTTTCCCAACACCATTTATTAAGTAGGGGATCCTTTCCCTGTTGTTTGTTTTTGTCAGGTTTGTCGAAGATCAGTTGGTTGGGGATGTGTGGTGTTATTTCTGAGGTCTCTGTTCTGTTCCATTGGTCTATATGTCTGTTTTGGAACCAGTACCATGCTGTTTTGATTACTGTAGCCTTGTAGTATAGTTTGGAGTCAAGTAGCATGATGTCTCCAGCTTTGTTCTTTTTGCTTAGGATTGTCTTTGCTATAAGGGCTCTGTTTTGGTTCCATATGAAACTTAAATTAGTTTTTTTTAATAATTCTGTGAAGAATGTCAATGGTAGTTTGATGGGAATAACATTGAATCTATAAATTACTTTGGGCAGTATGGCCATTTTCATGATATTGATTCTTCCTATCCAAGAGGATGGAATGTTTTTCCATTTGTTTGTGTCCTCTCTTATTTCCTTGAGCAGTGGTTTGTATTTCTCCTTGAAGGGGTCCTTCACATCCCTTGTTAACTGTATTCCTAGGTATTTTATTCTCTTTGTAGTAATTGTGAATGGGAGTTCATTCATGATTTGGCTCTCTGCTTGTCTATTGTTGGTGTATAGAAATGCTTGTGATTTTTGCACATTGATTTTGTATCCTGAGACTTTGCTGAAGTTGCTTACCAGCTTAAGGAGTTTTGGGGCTCAGATGATGGGGTTTTCTAAATATAGAATCATGTCATCTGCAAAGACAGAGATAATTTGACTTCCTCTCTTCCTGTTTGAAAATGTTTATTTCTTTCTCTTGCCTGATTGCCCTGGCCAGAACTTCCAATACTATGTTGAATAGGAGTAGTGAGAGAGGGCATCCTTGTGTTGGGCCGGTTTTCAAAGGGAATGCTTCCAGCTTTTGCCCATTGAATGTGATATTGGCCATGGGTTTTTCATAAATAGCTCTTATTATTTTGAGATATGTTCCATCAATATTTAGTTTATTGAGAGTTTTTAACAGGAAGGCATGTTGAATTTTATCAAAGGACTTTTCAGCATTATTGAGATAATCATGTGGTTTTTGTCATTGGTTCTCCTTATGTGATGGATCACGTTTATTGATTTGCATATATTGAACCAGCCTTGCATCTCAGGGATGAAGCCGACTTGATCATAGTGGATAAGCTTTTTGATGTGCTGCTGGATTTGGTTTGCCAGTGTTTTATTGAGGGTTTTAGCATTGATGTTCATACTGGCCTGAAGTTTTCTTTTTTTGTTGTGTCTCTTCCAGGTTTTGGTATCAGGATTATGCTAATCTCATAAAATGAGCTAGGGAGGAGTCCCTCCTTTTCAATTGTTTGGAATAGTTTCAGAAGAAATGGTACCAGCTCCTTTTTGTAACTCTGGTAGAATTCAGCTGGGAATCCATCTGGTCCTGGGCTTTTTTTGGTTGATAGGCTATTAATTACTGCCTCAACTTCAGAACTTGTTATTGGTCTGCTCAGGGATTTGACTTCTTCCTGGTTTAGTCTTGGGAGGGTGTGTGTCCAGGAACTTATCCGTTTCTTCTAAATTTTCTAGTTTATTTGCATTGAGGTGTTTATATTATTCTCTGATGGTGGTTTGTATTTCTGTGGGGTCAGTGGTGATAGCCCCTTTAGAATATTTTATTGCCTCTATTTGATTCTTTTTTCTTCTTTATTAGTCTAGCTAGTGGTCTATCTGTTTTGTTAATTTTTTCAAAAAACCAGCTCTTGGATTCATTGAGTTTTTGAAGGGTTTTTTTGTCTCTATCTCCTTCAGTTCTTCTCTGATCTTAGTTATTTCTTGTCTTTTGCTGGCTTTTGGATTTGTTTGCTCTTGCTTCTCTAGTTCTTTTAACTGTGATGCTAGGGAGTCAATTTGAGATCTTTCTAGCTTTCTGATGTGGGCATTTAGTGCTATAAATTTCCCTCTTAACACTGCTTTAGCTGGATTCACCACCATTCTTAATGGCATTAAGGACATTTGCAGTTCATGAGAGGAGGTCAAAATATCAACATTAACAGGAGTTTGGAAGAAGTTGATTTCAACCACCATGGGTGACTTTGAGGTATTCAAGACTTCACTGAAGGAAGTAACTGCAGATTTGGTGAAAATAGCAAGAGACCTAGAATTAGAAGTGGAGCCTGAAGTGAAGATGTGATAGAATTGTTGCAATCTCATGGTAACTCTTGAAAGGATGAGGAATTGCTTCTTATGAATAAGCAAAGAAAGTGATTTCTTGAGATGCAGTCTACTCTTGGTGAAGATGTTGTGAACATTGTTCAAATAACTACAAATGATTTAGAAATATTACACAAATGTAGTTGATAAGGCAGAGGCAGGGTTTGAGAGGACAAATTTTGAAACAAGTTCTACTGTGGGAAAAATGCTATCAAACAGTATCATATGCTACTGAGAAATCTTTAATGAAAGGAAGAGTTCATCAATGTAGTAATTTATTTGCTGTCTTGTTTTAAGAAATCACGGCCAGGTGTGGTGGTTAACACCTATAATCCCAAAACTTTGGGAGGCCAAGGTGGGAGTATCACTTGAGCCCAGGAGTTTGATACCAGCTGGGGCAACATAGCGGGACCCTGTCTCTACAAAAATATTAAAAAATAAGGCTGGGCGCGGTGGCTCATGCCTATAATCCCAGCACTTTGGGAGGCCGAGGTGGGTGGATCACCTGAGGTCAGGAGTTCAAGACCAACCTGACCAATATGGAGAAACCTTGTCTCTACTAAAAATACAAAATTAGCCGGGCATGGTGGTGCATGACTGTAATCCCAGCTACTCAGGAGGCTGATGCAGGAGAATCACTTAAACCCAGGAGGCAGAGGTTGCAGTGAGCCAAGATCACACCATTGCACTCCAGCCTGGACAACAAGAATGAAACTCCATCTCAAAAAATAAATAAATTAAAATAAATAAATAAGTAGCTGGGCATGGTGGCACACACCTGTAGTCTCAGCTACTTGGGAGGCTGAGGCAAGAGGATTGCTTGAGCCTGGGAGGCCAAGGTTGCAATGAGCCATGATCACACATCACTGCCCTCCAGCCAGGATAACAGAATAAGACTGTATCTCAGAAAACAAAGGAAGGAAGAAAGAAAGAAAAATAAAATTGCCACAGCTACCCCAATCTTCAGCAACCACCACTCTGATCAGTCAGCAGCCATCAACATTGAGGCAAGATCCTCCACCAGCAAAAACAGTTATGGCTCACTGAAGGATCAGATGATTGTTAATATTTTTTAGCAATAAAGTATTTTTAAATTAAGGTATGCACATTATCTGTGTTCATAGACATAATGCTACTGCCACTTAATAGACTGCAGTATAGGATAAACATAACTTTTATATGCATTGGGAAACCAAAATTTTGTGTGACTTGCTTTATGTTGCAGTAGTCGAGAACTGAACCTTCAATATATCTGAGGTATGTCTTTATTTTTGAGACTTCTTTGCAACTAGATGTGGGCATGGGACCAATTCTTGCCCAAAGGAATGTGAGCAAAAGTGTTGAGTGCTACTCTGAGCCATGCTGTTATTTCCCTCTAACTCCCTTTCTGCTGACTGGAATGGAAATATGGTGGTGAGTCATTGTGGATCATGCACATAATGATTGTGAACCTGGGGGATAATGGAATAGCAAGAAAGAAGGAACCTTCACCCTTCACAATGTCATAGAACTGCAATACCAACTATGCAGAAAAGAATTGGACTTCTATCTTATTTTGGCTACTTTATTTTTGGGTCTTTGGCTTTGGCTGCCTACTTGATCTACATATTCATTTCCTTGGTAGGCAAGTCCTATGGATACCATCTCTGAAATATATTTTGCATTTGACTGCTGTGCCCCTACCATTTGGTCCAATCCACCATCATCTTTCCCTGGATGCTGAACCACTAACTGGCCTTGTTACTTTCATTCTTGACCTATAGAATTTGTTTTCTAATTGAAATAATTTTTTAAAAAGATTATATTACCTCCTGCTTAAAATCCTCTAGTGACATTGTCAATGCCTTCCACCTAAAGACCACCGGCAATGCACCTGCAGTAAAAAAATTTGGGTTTATTGCTTGTGGCTGCATACCATGGGGAGTCCTTGGGTGTTCCAGTAAGAGTATGTTAGAAGGGACTTTGCTATGGATAGGACTTGGACTTGTGTTATGTGATTTTGGGTAGTGTTTAAGAAGGCAGTGTTAATTCTGTGATTAGGTAACTTAATACATCTCATCTAGAAGAATGGAAGACTAGAATGAGGCTAAGCCTGAAACTGATTAAAAGGAAAAATCAGTAGTCATTCACGTTAGCCATGACAGAATAATGATGTCTGGTCATTTTTGGTTTGGACAATGTTCATGTTTTGTCTATGATCACTCATGATTACAGAGTTGTCTTATTTTTGTCTAGATTCATCACAGTCACAGGCTGGCGTTGCCTGATGTTGATGTTCAACATGAGAAATTGTTCATGTTCAATGGGAGAATATCACAGCCTATCTATAAGGGCCTAGCCAGCACCTGACTGTCTTTCTCACTTCCCAGTACACTTATAGTAAAATTCCAACTCTTTAGTGTGATCTTCAAGGTTTTACGTAATTTGGTTCCTATCTAACTTCCAACCTAAATTTTACCACATGGTCACTGCACACTCATGACACAGGCCATTTTTGGTTTCTTAAATACAGTAAGCTTGTTCTCCCATTGGGATCTATACAAATGTGTTTGCCTCTCCCAGGAACATGTTTTTCCCAAGGGTCACTTTTTAAAAAAATTTTTTTACTTTAAGTTCCGGGATACATATGCAGAAGGTGCAGAAGGTGCAGGTTTGTTACATGTGCCGTGGTGGTTTGCTGCACTTATCAACCTGTCATCTAGGTTTTAAGACCCGTATGCATTAGCTATTTGTCCTAATGCTCTCCCTCCCCTTGCCCTCCACCCTAAGATAGGCCCCAGTGTGTGATGTTCCCCTCCCTGTGGCCATGTGTTCCCATTGTTCAACTCCCACTTATGAGTGAGAACGTGCGGTGTTTGGTTTTCTGTTCCTGCATTAGTTAGCTGAGAATGATGGCTTCCAGCTTCATCTATGTCCCTGCAAAGGACATGAACTCATTCTTTTTTATGGCTGCATAGTATTCCATGGTGTATATGTACAATATTTTCTTTATCCAGTCTATCATTGATGGGCATTTGGGTTGGTTCCAAGTGTTTGCTATTGTAAATAGTGCTGCAATAAACATACATGTGCATGTGTCTTTATAGTAGACTGTTTTCTATTCCTTTGGGTATGTACCTAGTAATGGGATTGCTGGGTCAAATGGTATTTCTGGTTCTAGATCCTTGCGAGGCTGTGAAGAAATAGGAACACTTTTACACTGTTGGTGGGAGTGTAAATTAGTTCAACCATTGTGGAAGACAGTCTGGTGATTCCTCAAGGGTCACTTTTTAACTATTACTTTCTCAGACAGCCCTTTCCAGACCATCCCCTTTTCCACTCTCCCACAGTACTCTTTATACAATTTATTTTCTTTATTAAAATGTATTATGTACATGGATTTTCTGCCTTCCCTTCTAGGCTACGGGATTGATGAGAGCGGCAATCTTGTTTGTGTTGTTCCCCAAGATATATCCTCAGGACTTTTCACATGATGAGTTCTCCATAGACATTTGTGGAGTGAAGGAGCACTCAGCCTCTAGGAATGGGTGGAAGTCCAGTAAAACCACAATTACAACATGGCACGCAGATGTGTATTGGACTTAGAGAAGAGATACACCCAGATGACTGGAGGCTTATTTCTAGAACATGAAGGCTTATGAGGAATCTATTGTCTCTTTCTAAACCAGATAATTGATTTCTCCAAAAAATCAAGAGATTGAGATTGTTCAAGAGGCGCTCTTGGCTCAAGTAATTTGCTTTCTGCAGTAATGTCTACTATTTATACTTCTGAAATGAGAAGACCTAACTGGGTTGGTTTGCTATCACCCAATACAAAGCCTCCTTATTGACCAGAAACTGTTGGCCTTTCTCGTTTGTAATACACCCACCAAGGTCTCAACTCAGTGTCTATGGGGACTAGGCAGGTAACTTAAATGAGTGAAGCAAACTGGGTTTGTTGTTATTATGGCAACTTAAGAAGAACTTGTTCTATGTAGGCCTACATCTAAGAATATTCTTCACATCTGTAAATATATACACCCTCTCCCATGTTTCCTGAAACATATATCTTTTCAGTCTCTCTTATTTTCCCACTTTTGATAGAACACAAGGCCAAGCGGTATTTCATTTTTGTTTTTACCTTAAGAAAAACAACTGTGTAAGCACAATGGTAAATAGCCATTGAAATTTGGCCTCAGCATTGGAGATTGTGGCAACTAGAGTGCATGTTCAAACTCAAGGACAGCTGCTAAAGCTGCCTCCAGCTGAAACTGCCTTGTGGAAATGCAGTGTCTACATTTATTTAGAGAGAGACTAGAAATCTAGAAGTTCAGGTAAAATCTCTTGATTGTTAATTGCTGGCAATTTTTAAAAATATTAAAAACTGTAAAATAAAATATGCTTGTTAAACAAATATGTCATCCTCCAGATTTGGCCTTTGGACTGCTAGTAGTTGGCCCCTGTCAAATATCATTGTTTCTAGATGAGTCAGTGCCAACGAGATGTGGAAAAGGAGCAGGGCTGATGTCACTGCACCCAGTATGAGCCTTGGCGGCTTTGCAGAAAGAGCCATTGCGACTACTAGACAGACCAGTAGTTCATGAGCATGGGCTGCCGCAGGAGGGTTGTCTAACTGGAGCGGGAATTGGGAGGTGGGGAGAGTCACCAAGTAAATCTTCCCAGAACTACTTAACCTAGAGGGCAAGAAGAGGTATTCCTATTGGAGGAAGGACTACAGCACACAGAGATCTGAGAATTGTGGCACTTCTAGGAAACTTCAAACAGCACCATCTTGTAAGAGCGTAGGGTGATTGTGTGTGTGGTGCAGGAAGGTGGTGTAAGAAGGGGCAGAGGAGGCAGGAAATGAAGCTGTCGAGGGGAATGATGGCCCTGCATGATATTCTTAAGACTTTAAATAGTGTCCAAAAGTATTTGAAGGATGCACTGAAAGATATTAATCTGGGCCTTGACGTCTTAGTCTCACAGTTGAGGTAGATCCCACCGGCAGATGCCTACAGCATTAACTAGCAGTGGGTTTGAGGCTATTAACGTTTTTAAATATATATACATATATATATATATACTTTATTTCCATAGGTTATTGGGAAACAGGTGGTGTTTGGTTACGTAAATAAGTTCTTTAGTGGTGATTTGTGAAATTTTGGTGCACCTATCACCTGAGCAGTATACACTGCACCCTATTTGTAGTCTTTCATCCCTCACCCTCTTCCCACCATTTCCCCTTGAGGCCATTCTGTCATTCTTATGCCTTTGCATCCTGTAGCTTAGCTCCCATTTATGAGTGAGAACATACAATATTTGGTTTTCCATTCCTGAGTTACTTCACTTAGAATATACTTATGATGGAATAATACTCAGCCATAAAAATGAATGAATTAGTGGCATTCGCAGTGACCTGGATGAGGCTATTAACATTTCATCTGATAGAGCAAACTCTAGGTAAGCGGGAAAGTTCTTGAGTCTCCCTATCGCCAACCCTCACTCCCACAGTCAATTCTAGAGTTTTGTCTGTTATCTGAAGGCAGAATTATTTGAATGCCTACTTATCTACATGCCATCTTTGTTGTTGGGCCTCATTCCTTTACTGTAACTAATTGATTTTGGGAGCGTATATCCTTCTTACCGAGAGTCTTTTATGGTCCTGATCGGAATGTGGACTCCTCTTTGGTGAGTAAAATTTAGGTAAGTACAAGCTTTTGCTCTCGACTGTCTGAGCTGCTGAGAATATACTCGGCTATTTGCAATGACTGTAACAGCTAACACAAGAAGAGACAATGAGAAAAATGTTGACTAGTACTGTGGAGGATGGAGTTTCCAAAGGCAGCCATGTGATGGACACAGGTCAGTGGGACACCAGAAGCCTCTAGGCATCTACGTACTGACGTGCCAATGCTAACTCCAGGCAGCCCTCTCCCCTATCTGGGCCCAGGAGCTCTCTGGCTGGGTGTTGGTGGACTTATGCAGTAGGGGGCCCACCCCCATAAACTACTCAGAACAAGCTGACAGGCACTGTAGTGAGACAAGAATGGGAGGAGGGCACTCGAATGTCTTGAGATGTAGCTATTTAGCAACTGTATGGAAATATTCCAATATTTAGTAATCATTACAGTTGTACTACTGAAATCTGGCCAAATCTTGGACCTGAAAACATACGACTCTGAAAAAGATGGACATCAGAAACCTCCCCTTCTGCTGTGCCTTAGGGAAAGAGTTTTCTTTAATTTACCTAAACCATGAGTCCAGTTAGATTTCTTTGGGCTATACTTGAGGCTTTGCATAGTTATTTCCTGTGGAATGTCTTTATTTCACATTTCACAAAAGTTGTTAAACCTCTCATGTTATTACAAACCTGCTTTGCTTATATTTTTCCTAGATTATTCCAGAAGCTTGAGAAGACCAAAACTACTTGGGCAAAGGTTCTCAGAAGTAACATGGAGAAGAGATTGGAAGGAGGCAAGGTTGGAGGAAGGGATCTCTAATCCAAGTTTCAAGGAATATCTTAAGTTTGTGGGATGAGGAAGAGGGCAGATTCAACAGCTGTTTTTGAGATTATCATTTGGAATGAAAGGAAGATTAGGATGAGTTAAATTTCTGACCCGAGTGAAGTGAAGGGTAATGATGCACTCATGGGCAATCATAGTGGATATTGGCTACAATAAGGGATTTCATTTCTCTGGCCTCAGTTTGCTGATTAGCAAATTGGGGGTAAAATCGGGGTAATAATGGTACCTGTCTTATGGGGCTGCTTTTAGGATGACACGAGATAATGCGTGCCAACTGTTTAAATCAGGGATTGAAAGGCAGTAAGTATTCAATGAATGGGGCTCAGAAAGTGTTCAGTGAATTTGCTGCAAACCACAAAGCTAGGTAAGTGATGGAGATGGGGTTCTAGCACTTGATTAAAGCACAGTCTGGTCACTTCATCTGTTAACATTGGGTAGAAACAGTCAGAAGAGGGACAAGTCTAGGGTACAGTTATGATATGAGCTTGGTTTTGAAATATGGAGACATTGATGGGGCTGGGAGGGGATGTCTAGGAGGTAGTTGGACACACAGGACTGAACTTAACAGAAATCTTGGCTAGAGATGTCCTTTTACCCACAGTCAGCCCTCACAATGTATGTGAAGTTATAGTCATCAAGAGTGTACTAACTAATAGTCAAGTAACTGACAGATGGTGTTTAATAAAATTGTGTGACCAAGATTATTGTAAATTCATTAAGTGGTTTTAGTCAGATTTTTATGTTTGACTATTGATCTCTCTTGCCAAAAAATTTTTATGATGCCATAGGATTGTTAACTGTAACGAAAAGCCCATATTTCAGAAACATAAAAGCCATCTCCTAACCATATGAAGTTTAAAGATTTCTACACTAAAAGCCACCCCATTAAGAAGTTAATTAACCCTCAGTCAAAATTTCTAAACTTCATCTCCTTCAACTGAAAGCAGTTTTTCAACTCTTTTAATATGCTGAATTTGTTTGTTTAACATTATTTAAGGAAGAGATTCCTATTATAGGTTGTGTCACAAGTTGAATGGGGAAAAAAAATCTTCAGTGCTCCTCAAGTTCAATCTTATTTGCTTTCTGGCACCACCACCCACTCTTGGCCTCCCATCAGATACTTTACCACACTGTTAATGTGAAGTTGCCTGTTTGTATGTCAGAAGCTTAAACCTAAATCAAAAAAAAAAAAGTGTATTTTAGATCACCTGGCTACAAGTTTATGAAGACAACACAACTGTGTATAGCAGAAGATAGCAAACTGTGGTTCACAGATCAAATCTGGCTTGTTGCATGTTTTTGTATGGCCCATGAACTAAGACTAGTTTTTACATTTCTAAATTGCTGAAAAATATCAAAATAAAGATAACATTCCATGCTATATGAAAACTGTAGGAAGTAAAAATTCCATTTTATGGGAACACAGCCATGCTCATTCATTTATACATCATTTATAGTTGTTTTCATTCTACAATGGTAGAGTTGACTATTTGCAACAAGGACTGTGTATGGTGTTTTCAATGCTACACAGTGCTGTCCAGCAACCCACTAATCACGAGGATGAGGTTACAACTCCACAGCATTTAAAGTGCATATCACTCTCTATGGTAACATTTAAAAAAATTACCAGTGCTATAGCCACCATGTCAAAAAGAAAAGAAAGAATAGTGGGCTCCAAATATCATGCTTCTAAGGCACAGTGGAGTGTGTATTGTTTGTTACCAAATTAAATAGCACTATGGTTTAAATGTGACCCCCCCAAAGTTCATGAGTTGGGAATTTAATCCCCAATACAACAACAGTGTTGGAAGGTGGGGCTTAATAAGATGTAATTAGTAGATCATGAGGGCTCTGCATAAATAGATTAATGTTGTTATCGTAGGAGTGGGTTAGTTATTGAGGGAGTGGTTAGTTATTGTGAGAGTGGGTTTGTTATAAAAGTGAGTTTGGGCTTCTCTTGCTCTCTGGCTCTTGCCTTGTCACCTTCCACCATGGGATGGCACAGCAAAAAATGCCCTTGCTGGATGTTGGCCCCTTGATATTTAACTTCCCAGCCTCCAGAGGTGTGAGCCAAATAAATTTCTGTTCATCATAAATTACACAGTCTGTAGCATTCTGTTATAGCAGCACAAAACAAACAAAGCAGAGGAGAAAGCATTGTGTTTATTACATGTTGACACTCCAAACAATATAATAGATTAAGCACTCATCACATCTTTTCCAACTTACACAAAAGCAATGACAAGAAAAATTAGAAAATTTAAAACAGAATATCTCATCACAGCACAATTTCTTTAAAATAATAAAAAGTGAAAATGAGACTACAACCAGAATAAGTTTCCAAGTGGCTTATTTGTTATGCAAGCAAGGCAAAATATTTTATTGATGTTGAGTTCATTAAATTATGTTTGATTATAGCAGCAGATGAAATATATCCAGTGAAAATAAATTAGTTTAAGACTTTTAGCCTTTTGGTGACACTGGTTGCTTGGTTGAGAACATTGACAGGAGCATCAATAGTGAATTTTAAAATGACTTCTAGTGGTTTTCCTTAGTTCTTTTTGATAAATATTACCAATACAGCTCAGTTGTTGTTTATTTGAGGAGTCAATGCTGAGTTCGAAGTGAATGAAGAAACAGCTTCTATGAAGAGCCTGTGTAGAAGAACTATGGGCAAGATTACTTTAAAAGAAAATGAGAAAACACTAATTCAACACAACCTGAAGTGGAATCTGCTAAGATGTGTTGCCAGTGTTCATGGTAAAAAAAATATCTGTGGAGCAGAAGAAGGCTTTTGGAGCAAATTTAGAAGGTGGGTGAAAATATAAGATATTTAAAGCTTATGATTATTAATTGTAATATTCACCATCAGGTACTTTGTAGAAAATATCTAAATCTGTGATGTTATTGAATCAGTGGTATCAAAGGTTAATTTTATTAGCTTTTCTGGACTTTTAACCATTGCCCATTTGGTAAACTTTTTTTTTCAGAAATAGAAAGTAAATATCCTGTCAGATCAGTATTAACATATGAACATTTGAATCAATTTCGATAAGGCACATTAACTTTGAACTCCAATAAGGTGAAATGTGATATCATTCCCACAATGTATTTTTTTTGCCTTACTAAGCTAGTATTACAAAAAATACTCATTCACATCATATTTTGAATTTTATTAATAAAAAAATTTAGAACCTTGTTTTCTTTCTTTACATAAGTACCTGCATCCTACATATATACTTGATTTTGCTTTCTGGACTGCAAAGACTAAAATATTGACTATCTGTGCCTTTACAGAAAATGTTTGCCATCCTCTATTGTATAGTCCCAATTTATAATATTGTTGTGATAGCTAGTTTTGTGAGTCAACTTGGCAAGGCTATGGCCCAGTTATTCAATCAAACACCAATCTTCACAATCTTCACAGGGGTTGCTGTGAAGTACTTTGTAGATGTGATTAACATCTACCATACATTGAATTTAATTAAGGGAGATTATCCTCAATACATTTGGTTGGTGTGATCCAATTAGTTGACAAACCTTATGAATAGAACTGAGGTTCCTTGAAAAAGAAGAAATTCCTCCTGAGGACATCTGCCTGTGAGTTTCCAAACTGCTCTTCCTGACAGCCCCACAATCGCATTAGCCAATCCCCAATCTCTGTCTCTCATATATATATATGTATGTATATATATATATATATGCATATATGTATGTATGTGTATATATATGCATATATGTATGTATATGTATGTGTATATATATGCATATATGTATGTGTGTATATATATGTATATATGTATGTATGTATATATATGTATGTATATATATAAAATCTCCTACTCTGGTCATCTGGTGGAACCCTAATACCACTGCTGACTGTATAAGACATTATTACCTAATTTGTGCTGCTAGAAAACAGAAAATAACTGCAGATAAAACAAAATCGATAATTTTTTGTTGCTCCAGTTCAGCTGTGATATTGCCTAATCTATCTTAATGACTCTCTAGTAAGGCAGAAAGGGGTAGTGAGAGTCATGAATAAAGAAAGAAAACTCAGCAAAACTTAAATTCAGCCTTATCACTGTGGATCAGATTTTTTTTTTTTTTGGACAGAATCTGTTCTCAGAGCAAAAATGAGATTTTTCGAGGAAATGTCTCCATTAGCCTAACTCTAGGGCTCTTTTCCTGGGTCCCACTGTTGCTGGCTGTGACAGCACCCTTCACCTTGCAGTGATGTTGGTAAATAGTGTATTTACGTATTTTCAGAGTAGAGCTTCTAGAGCTTACATCAGATTTTCCAACGGGTTTGTGGCACCAAAACGACAAAAAGCTGTAAATGGGCCAGGCACGGTGGCTCACACCTGTAATCCCAGCACTTTGGGAGGCTGAGGCTGGCGGATCACCTGAGGTGGGGAGTTCGAGACCAGCATGACCAACATGGAGAAACCACGTTTCTACTGAAAATGCAAAGTTAGCCAGGCATGCTGGTGCATGCCTGTAATCCCAGCTACACGGAAGGCTGAGACGGGAGAGTCACTTGAACTCGGGAGGCGGAGGTCGCGGTGAGCCGAGATCCCGTCGTTGCACTCCAGCCTGGGCAGCAAGAGAGAAACTCGAAACTCCGTCTCACGAAAAAAAAAAAAAAAAAAAAAAAAAAAAAAAAAAAAAAAAGGCTGTAAAGGATCCACCTCCAGGTAAACATTTACTCTTCCATGTCACCTGCTGTGTACATTGTCTCTCTAACCCTCACAATAATCATATGAAGTAGGTATTAGTATCCCATTTCACAGATGAGAAAACTGAAGCTTAGAAAAATGAAGTCATTTGTCCCCGTCTGGATTCGAACCGAGATGTGACACCAAAGCTCATGCTGA
Organism: Gorilla gorilla gorilla; assembly: GCF_029281585.2. Classification (NCBI taxonomy): domain Eukaryota; kingdom Metazoa; phylum Chordata; class Mammalia; order Primates; family Hominidae; genus Gorilla; species Gorilla gorilla. The sequence continues at coordinate 173,462,401 of NC_073228.2, forward strand.
GGGGAGTTAAGGAGAAGGTTTGTTCAGTCCCCAGGCACGGCAATCAGGAAACTCTCTGCACTTGCGGTAGTGGTCTGGGGAGCCCCAGGTGGGGACTGGCCTCTGCCCCCTTGCCTGGGGAGGAGACAAGGTGGGAGTGGTCCCCAAGCTTTGCGTGAAGTGGGGTGGGGTGGCGTGTCTTAGCTTATGGGGCACCAGCCTTCTAGTGTGCCCCTACCCAACGGGAGGGAGGAGGGAGCGGGGAGCCCCGGCGAGGGAGGAGAGGGCGGGCCCTGAGAGGAGTTTGAAAAGAGGAAGGAAGTGGGGCCCTGCGGCGCCCAGCCACCCCCTGACGGCTTCCCCACGGGAGGACGCGAGGCCCCGGCCTAGCCATGGCCCCCTGGCGCAAAGCTGACAAGGAGCGGCACGGCGTGGGTAGGTGCGGGCCCCAGGGCGCGGCAGGGAGCGGGACAGGTGGCGGGAGAGCCGCGAGCAGGAAGATGCTGCGGGGCCGGCGGCGCGGGGTGAGCAGGGCGCGCTGCCTGCAGGTCAGAGGGCGCAGCCTGCGGCGGGGCCTCGGGGCGGGAAAGCCGAGGCTCGGGGAGAGGACGGCGGGACCCCACCCCACAGGCTAAGCACAGCCCTCGCCCTCTCGCCTGCTGAGGGAACCTTAGACATTTCCGAGATAGGGTCAAGACCTGCGCTTGACAACTCAGCTCTTCGCGCCAGGAGTCCCCAGGAGTGCCGCAGCTCGCCGCGTGGGAGACTTGGCCTTGTAGAGGGAGCTCCACTCTCCCCTGGCTCAGCCTTGGCCTGCCCACCATGCATACTTCCACCCCCTCCAAAGCGACACCCATTTGCCTGCTTCCCCTGTCTGTTCCTCCTGGGTCAGATGACTCCTGATTTGGCAGGGCATCCAGAGGGCAGCTCAAGCTTGGGGGATGGGGCTGGACGGTGGGGTTCTCTACTCAGCCCCCCAGAGCCTCTGGGGAAAAAGGCTCCCGCCAGGTGGTCTTAGGGTAACCAAGAAGCTAGCTTTGTCAGCCTCAGCCATCTAAACTCCCAGAAGCCTCTGCCTGGAACTCAGGGGCGGAAGTGGTGGCTGGGGGAAGGGAGGCCTCAGGTGCTGCTACTCTAAGTGGCATCCGTGGTGCAATCTCCATGGACGCATTGTGGTTTTTAAACTTAAATATCAAATAAAAACTCACTCTGGAGCTTCCTACACAGGCGGATACCAGACACCATCTCAGAGATAAATATTTCGCAGGTGAGGCATTGGAAGACCCAAACACCCAGAGGGATTTGGTGCAGGGGGTCCCCAGGCCACTGTTTGGGAAACACTGCCCTGGAGAGATCAGCAGTTATCCACTCAATTACTGGGTACCGGGCACTGTGGGGTCATTTTGATATAAATGGTCCCCATCCAGAGAACAAATAATAATTCATATCTCAAGGGGCAGTTACAAAGTAAGGAGGGATACAGCTTCTGCCCTTGAGGAGTTATGTGTAAGGCTAGAGGCTTGGACTGGGAAGTCAGAACTGAGTTCAAATCAGGGTCTGTTTTCTCGTCTATAAAGTGGAAGTATTAATAATAATGCAGGTCTCATGAGACTCTTGTGAGGATTGAATGGGGTTATGCATGGAAAGCATTTAGTAGTGTGCTGGCTCAATAAGAATTAGTGATTGAGGTCCAGGGTCTTACCTAGCAGCTTCAGAACCAAGAGACACCAGCACCAAGATGCACCCTAATGCAGATTCAGGACAGTCATGCCTTATGAGACTGTAGTATTTCATGGTTTGCAAGACCAAAGGTCATGCAATCTCTGTCTGACTTCAGAATCCCCATGTGAGGCAGTGTATTATTCCCAACTTGCAGGTGAAGTAACCAAGTTTACATCACTTGGAAGCAATGGAGCGGGCCTTAAATTCAATTGTCTTCAGACTCTAGGCCCTTTGCATGGCACCAGAAAAGCATCTAGAAGGGGAACATCATGGGTAAAGGCAGGGAACTGGCATCCCTGAAGTGTGTGGGTCAAACAATAAGTAGTCTTTTTTAGTTTTAGTATTGCTTTTAGTGTTAAAAAAATTGCAGAGGTAGATTATGGCTAGATTGTGAAGGGCTTTGAGTGCCAAGCTTCAAAGTTTGGATTTCCTTCTCTGAGCACTGGAGGTTTTGAGCAGTGTCATCTGGAAGAAGTTAAATAGTTAATTAGGATAGGAGTGGGGAATTGGACTTAGAATAGAAGGAAAATGGGTAACAGTTTTACCTGCCTGCTGACTGCCTGGTTAATCTAGCAGGAGGTCACTTATAATCAACATTGCCTGTTAACCTTTACTAGGTTAATCCACTCTGCCTGAGGCTCTTGTCAGTGAAGAGAGCTTTCTCCTTGCAGGAGAGAGGAAAGGGCAGAAAAGGAGGAGGTAGAAAGAGAAACTAACAGTATCAGTTAGGGTTAAGTGTGACAAAGGGTGACAGAAAACCTCCAAAATTGTGGCCTAACCAAGCTGCAAGTTTATTTCTGTCTCGCATGGAAAGCTCAGAAATGGTCTGTGAAGAGGTGGTAAGGTGGCTCATTCTATATCTCACATTGTATCCTTGGCATGTGACTTCTGCCTCCTGAGCCACAAAGGCTGCTTAAGCTTCGGTGATCAGGTCCACCTTCCAGCCAGCAAAAAGGATGCAGGGAAAAAGAAGGTCATGGCTTTTCCCTTTAAAGACATTTTCCTGAAGGCACCCTTGACATTTCTTCTTACATTACATCCTATTGGCAAAAATGTAATCACATGACTGACTATAGCTGCAAGGGAAGCTAGGAAATGTAGTCTGTAATGTAGGCAGCCATGTACCCAGCTAAAAATTAGGAGTTCTCTTCATAAGTAAGGAGAGGAGGAAGAATATTGAGGATGATATATTAGTTTGCTCGGCTGCTGTAGCAAAATACCACCAACTGGGTGGCTTAAACAACAGAAATGTATTTTCTCACAGTTCTCAAGGCTGGAAGTCTAAGATCAAAGCACCACCAGGGTTGGCTTGTCTCATGGCCTATCTCCATGGTTTGCAGATGGCTGTCTTGCTGCCTCTTCATTGCTTTCTGTGCAGGCACACCCTTGCTGTCTCTTCCTCCTGTCATGAGAACACCGGTCATATTGGATTAGCATCCCACCCTAAAGGACTCATTTTAACTTAATAACCCCTTTATCTCTGAATATGCACTTATCTCCAAATAGGAGTACCTTCTGAGACACTGATGACTGGGACTTCAGCATAAGAATTTTGGTGGGGACACAAATTCATGACAAATAATCTGTGGTCTCTGGCATGGTATTTTGGGACTATAAAGAGGGCTTCAAGGCAGGAGTCCTGAGATAAAGGGTGAGGGTAGAAAAGAGTTTTGTTTACCCTGAAGCTGAGCCTGCGAGGCAGATTTGTGTGGGACTCTAGTTATTCTTGTAGGGGAGGGAAAAGCTTCTTTCTGCTACTGCATCTTGGGTTTTCTGTAAATTAGACTAACAAAAGACTGATGAACAAGAGAAAACAAACAAGTTTATTAGCATGTACATCCTGCTTACATATGGAGTACTCAAAGGGTTGGTTTGAACTTGAGCTTATACAGCATCTTAGCAAAGGTACAATAAAGGTTTAGAGAAGTAGCAAGTCAAAGGAGGGTTTTAGGCCTCCAAGGGCAGCAAACTGTGGGAAGGGAAATATATAGGGAATCTAATGGAGGATAAAGGGTTATTTGTGCAGGTTCATCTTGGAGCCAACTTTCTGTCTTCTTCATTGCCATAAAACTTCCCTGGGAGAGGGGATTTTTGACAGTCCTTATTTCTTAGGAGTTTCTTCAGATAAAGAAATATCCAGGAAAGCGTCTTGCTGTACCTGTTGATTCTTATTTGCATCCAGTGCAAAATAATCAATATGCCCTATGGAAGTGGCATATTTTGATCAGAAACCTGTTCTGCATGCAGCTTCTCTCTAGCTATGGTTTTACACCCATGTGTGGTGTTGAGGAATATTTGTTGGTTTCTTCTGAGGGCTGAGGGAAAATCTGTTCCAGGTGTCTCCCCCAGCTGCCAGTGGTTTGCTGGCAATCCTCGACATTCCTTGGCTTACAAAAGCGTTGCCTTGATCGCTGCCTCCATCTTCACGTGGTATTCTCATTGTGTGCGTGTCTGTCTCCACATTTCTCCTTTTAAAAAGGACATCCAGTCATATTAGATTAGGGCCCACCCTAGTGACTTCAGTTAAATGTGATTACCTCTGTAAAGACTGTCTCCAAATAAGATCACATTCTGAGGTACTGGGAGTTGAGACTCCAGCGTCTCTTTTTTTGGAGGGGGAGGGCACAATTCAAACCATAACAGGCTCTGCAGAAGCAGAGAAGGGATCTTTTTCACATCTTGGTTGGGGAATATGGAGGAATCCATAACCAGCTCATGGTCCAGGGATGTGGGTGATGCTGTTGCAGCCCAGGACCCTGGACAGAGCTGATCCACGCACACTGACAGATTTGGCGTGGGCAATGTGTGCTGGTGTCATTTGCACATGGATTTTTGTTGAAGGGAACAAAATCTAGTCAAACCAGTTCAGCGAAAATGTGTGTGGTGTGTATCTGTGGGAGAGCAGAGGGAAGTGGTGTATTTTAGGGTCAGAGGAATCACATGGAAATCCAGGAAACAGGAGGAGCCAGGCCTCGGAAAGGGCTTGAACTGAGGCAACCCTGGAAACCTCTGCCTCTCCTCTCATGGCTTCTCAGCTTCTCTGAGCATGCCAGCTGTGGTCTCCTTTCTCTCCCCACCACCTCCCTCTGATTGCATTGTTCCTTCATAACTGATACTCTAATACCACAGTGGTGGCCCCAGCATGCAACCCACCTGTCTCTGCACAACCTTGCAGTTCAAGCATCCACTGAATCTTCTGTGTTTATTTGTTCAAAGTCCCAACAGAAGAGAGTGGTAGCTTGATTTCCCTTTGTAAGAAAGACCACCCAAGTCAGAGTTCATTGCCAGCCTAATAATGGGCCTCACTCTGGTGAGGGTGCTGCCCCTGGCAGGTCTAATTCTCTGTGACTATGAGGTGGGGTCACATGGCTTGCTACTCATCTAGCAGGAGCCATGGGTGGGGACTGATTCTTTGAGTTGGAAGCATGAGTGGAAACTGCATCCCAAACACACCCAGGGCAGAACTTCACTACAGAGGGACCAATTATACTGCTTTTATTGCCAAATGCAACAGTTGGAAGGATAGAGAGCATCACTCACTCATTAACTTGTCCATTTGTTCACTCATTCATTCTTCATTAACTTCTTAAATATTTGTTGGATGTGTGTGCCAGGCATTATGCTAGTCACTGAGATTACTAGAATTAGGCCAATATGGCCCCTATCCTTCTGGAGCCTGTAGTCTAATAGGGAAGATGAAAAAGAATTTAATGAATAAATCAGTAACCATATAATTACAAATTGTGATATGTGCTATTTTAATATGAGTGAGAATATTAGGAATGGTCTTGAATTAGATGATGTGAGAAGGCCTCTCAGGAGCAATGGGGAAAAGAATCCCAAAGCCAATGCTTGGAGGGATATTAATACACGCATCTTTGCTACAGTGGCTGACTGTACCTTTGGACTGGTCCCCAGAAATTAGTCTGGTGAAACAAAAATACATGGATTAGACATCTAATTCCTTCCTGCCACCAATTCTTAGGTGCCAGGGCTTCCTACTTTCAGATGCTTCAGCAATTTGGGTCTGTTTAGGAGTGCCTGCTGGGCTGGCTGTTTGAGTTCATGTAAGGAGATTGTCCTAATCCGTAGTTATATGGGCACCTCATTAGGCGGTGGACATCTTGCCCCTAACCATAATGTTTGCATTTGAATGAGCCTTGAAGACAGATTGTGTTTTCTAAGCTCTGCTTCCTCCTGAGATCAGCATCCTATTGCTGCTGTCTTTTGAGAGAGGAAATGTAGTCACCATACTGCTCCGCTAATTTCTGGACCTTTGGATTTGTTTTTTTTTTAATAGTGAATTACACATGGGTGCCGCAGTCTGTGCTCTGCAGCATATGTTCTGCAAATGGGGAATGACAGTGCTTATCACCACGCAACTCCAGAGGAGTCTGGGCAGAGACACCACAAATGTTCCCTTTAATAGGCACTTTCTCCTTTCTTCCCCCTTCCCTTAATTGGTGTGAATTGAAAAACAGTCAGGCTAAGTTTGTGAGCTGCTTAAGTCTTATTCTGTTGTTAGTTCTCCTTGGAGAAAGTCATTCCTTGTCTCCCTGCCCCCCACCAGGTCAGCTTCTGCTTTGGTTTAAAGTCATGGTGGCAGAAACTGAGGCTGGAGAAAGTATGACCGCCAATGTGGACACTTTCCAGAGCCCTCTCCGTTCACCACTCTAGGGCAGTGGTCTGCAACCTTTTCAGCACCAGGGGCTGGTTTGGTGGAAGACAATTTTTCCACAGACTGATGGGGAGGTGGGGCGGGGTGGGAGGGATGGTTTCGGGATGAAACTGTTCCACTTCAGATGATGAGGCATTAATTAGATTCTCATAAGGAGCATACAACCCAGATACCTCGCGTGCGCAGGTCACAATAGGGTTCCTGCTCCTGTGAGAATCGAATGCCCCTGCTGATCTGACAGGAGGCAGAGCTCAGGCTAGTGCTGGATTGCCTGCTGCTCACCTCCTGCTCTGCAGCCCGGTTCCTAACAGGCCACCAACCAGTACCGATCGGTGGCCTGGGGAGTTGGGGACTCCTGTTCTAGGGCACTCAGTTCCCCTGACTGCACACGGCCCCTTGGATCACAGCCTAAGCTAAGATGATGGATGGAGACATAGGTGGACAGTATGACGTGCACACTGTCACGGCACAGGGTCTGAATGGGGTAATAGGCATTTGTTTGGTTGAATTAAATGGTGCAATGCCAGGCCTAGAGACACCCTGACTGACATGGTGGGCTGCAGCAGCAGGGCCATCCCAGTGTCAGCTGAACCTTGAGGGTTTGCCTGGAAAGTAGGTTTTTGCTGCTGGCTTCCCTGGCGGTGGCAGTCAGGGAAGGACCCTTCTGAGTAGAACGAATAGCCAGTGTAAAGAGGAGGAAGCCTCTCTGATGTGTGGGAGGCCAGTGTGGCTGCAGTAGAGTAAGCAAGATGCAAAGCAGTAAGGAATGGATTCTCTGAGAGAGGTCACAGGGAGCAGTGCCTCGTAGGTATTGTGAGGTCCTTGGCTTTTACTCTGAATGGGGGAGGGGGACATTGCAGGATTTGGAGTAGAATTGTAGAACGACCTGTCTTAAGTTTTAAGAGGATTGAACATAGCAGTTTTATGGTGCATTAATCAGGGGGAATTAAATGTGGAAGGAGGGGGACCAGTTAGGCAGCAACAGTGATAACTTAGGCCAAGAGATGGTGGTGGCTTGCAGCAGGAGGGAGCAGTGGAGACAGTGAGATATGCTTAGATTCGGGATGTATGTGTTGTAGGTCAAGCAAATGGGGTTTTCCTCTTGGAATGGATGTGGGTATGAGAAGGAGAGAGGAGCCAGTGGTGACTCTGAGGTTTCTGGTCTGAATAGCTAGAAGAATGAGGGCTGCATCGAGGCCTTCCCTAGTGAAAACCTTGATCTAAGTAGTCATCGACATTGGCATAAATCATGCCATTGCCTTACCTTTTGTACCACGGTACTTTTTTTTTTAATTTAAATTTTACTGACAGTTCCAGGATACAAGTGCAGAACATGCAGGTTTGTTACGTAGGTATACATGTGCCATGGTGGTTTGCTGCACCTATCTTCCCGTCATCTAGGTTTTAAGCCCCGTATGCATTAGCTATTTGTCCTAATGTTCTCCCTTCCTTGCAACTCCCTCACCCCCTGACAGGCCCCAGTGTGTGATGTTTCTCTCCCCGTGGCCATATGTTCTCATTGTTCAACTCCCACTTATGAGTGAGAACAGGCAGTGTTTGGTTTTCTGTTCCTGTGTTAGTTTGCTGAGAATGATGGCTTCCAGCTTTATCCCTGTCCCTGCAAAGGACATGATCTCATTTCTTTTTATGGCTGCATAGTATTCCATGGTATATATGTTGACATTTTCTTTATCCAATCTATCATTGATGGGCATTTGGGTTGGTTCCAAGTGTTTGTTGTTGTAAATAGTGCTGCAATACACATACGTGTGCATATGTCTTTATAGTAGAATGATTTCTATTCCTTTGGGTATATACCTAGTAATGGGATTGCTGGGCCAAATGGTATTTCTGGTTCTAGATCCTTGAGGAATTGTTTTCCACAATAGTTGAACTAATTTACATTCCCACCAACAGTGTAAAAGTATTCTTATTTCTCCACAGCCTCACCAGCATCTATAGTTTCTTGACTTTTTAGTAATCGCCATTCTGACTGGCATGAGATGGTATCTCATTGTGCATTTCTCAGGTGATCAGTGGTGTTGAGCGTTTTTTCATGTTTGTTGGCCACATAAATGTCTTCTTTCGAGAAGTGTCTGTTTATATCCTTTGTCCGCATTTTGATGGGGTTGTTTGTTTCTTGTAAATTTGTTTAAGTTTCTTATAGATTCTGGATATTAGCCCTTTGTCAGATGAGTAGATTGCAAAAATTTTCTCCCATTCTGTAGGTTGCCTGTTCGCTCTGATGATAGTTTCTTTTGCTGTGCAGAAACTCTTCAGTTTAATTAGATCCCATTTGTTAATTTTGGTTTTTGCTGCAATTGCTTTTGGTGTTTTTGTCATGAAGTCTTTGCCCATGCATATGTCCTGATTGGTATTGCCTAGGTTTTCTTCTAGGGTATTAAATTTTTATTTATTTATTTTTTTGAGACAGAGTCTCACTCTGTCTCCCTGGCTGGAGTGCAGCGGAGCAATCTCGGCTCACTGCAAGCTCCACCTCCTGGGTTCATGCCATTCTCCTGCCTCAGCCTCCCGAGTAGCTGGGACTACACAGGAGCCCACCACCACACCCGGCTAATTTTTTGTATTTTTAGTAGAGACGGGGTTTCACCGTGTTAGCCAGGAAGGTCTCAATCTCCTGACCTCATGATCTGCCCATCTCAGCCTCCCAAAGTGCTGGGATTACAGGCATGAGCCACCGCGCCCAGCCTCTTCTAGGGTTTTTATGGTTTGGGATTTTACATTTAAGTTTGTAATCCATCTTGAGTTAATTTTTGTGTAAGATATAACGAAGGGGCCCAGTTTCAGTTTTCCACATATGGCTGGCCAGTTTTCCCAGCACCATTTATTAAATAGGAGATCCTTATTCCATTGCTTCTTTTTGTCAGGTTTGTCGAAGATCAGATGGTTGTAGATGCGTGGTGTTATTTCTGAGGTCTCTGTTCTGTTCCATTGGTCTATATATCTGTTTGAGTACCAGTCCCATAGCATGGTACATTTACAAAGCCCTTGTGTTATCATGTTTAGCCCTCACAGACACCCTAAGAAAAATAACTTCTGTCTTCATTTTGCAGGTGAGGAAACTGAGGCATAGATCTTTGAGGTCTCTCTGAAAATTCCCTCTATTTTATGGAAGTTGCCCCTTTTCACCTTGTCTTTTAGTTAGGTAACTGCATGTCATCTTCCCCACTAGCTGGTACATTGTTGGAGGGCAGAGCTGTATGGAGGGTTAACTTTGAGTCCATTCAGCATCGCTGCAATAGCAGGAATGTGGTAGGTCAGAGAAACTAATCATTATTGTAGCATAGGTCCCATTGAGAATCCTGTGACAGCTAGAAACACACTTCTTCCCATTAAAATATGCACATGTGCAGTTCTGCATTGTAATGTCGCCAAAACTCATTCATGGAAGCCAGTTAAGGTCCCTGGCAAAATGTGCTTATTTTACTCTGTAACTATTTAGTAAACAAATACAATAGGCATAGCCAAAGCATTCTGCCTAAGGTTTGAATTCTTGAAGCCAGGAGCTTGTCAAGAGTCGGAAAACAATTCTTACAGTCTGTTCAGATCAATTAAGTTCAGTAAGCCTGTGCTCAGTGATGGTCCTTAGCTGGGTGTTTGGGCCCAGAGATGAATAAAACAGTTCGGGAAGCTTACAGTCCAGTCATAACCTCTCTTTCTGTATGAGGCAGCAGAGAGCACCATTATTAGTACTAATGTCCCCATTGGACAGGTTGGGGGCAGTGCCCCCTTTGCTTCATGTTACTAGAGCTGCCATCATCCCCTTCATACTTCCTTGCAGCCTCTTGTTGAATGATCTGGGCACCTCTGTAGAATGCAAGCTCTATGATGGCAGGGCCATGTCTGTTGTTCTTCTTCAGCACAGAGCAGGTGCTCAGCGGCTGTTGATTGGATGGATGAAGAGGTGGATTCATAGGTGGATGGATAGTTGTTGATTAGATGGGTGGGTGGGTAGATGGATGATAGATGGGTGAGTGGATGCATGGATGGGTGGGTGGGTAGATGGATGATAGATGGGTGAGTGGGTGCATGGATGGGTGGGTGGGTAGATGGATGATAGATGGGTGAGTGGGTGCATGGATGGGTGGGTGGGTAGATGAGTGGAGGGGGAGGAGGATGGGTAAAGGGTAGGGGTTGGAGGTTTTAAAATTTTCTGGTGGCCTTATAGGATTCAGATGGACTGAGTTGCCCCATCTTGCCTTTATCTTCCCACCTCATCCATTTCCCTGTCAGGAGGCGAGGTCCTGTGAGAGCACAGCACAGCAATAAATAGAGTACTCTTAAACTCGTCTCCAAACAGTGGACCCCTGCAGATGGTCACTCTACCAAGCTCACCAGTTCTCCCTGGGACTCCATTAAGATGGCCCTGCCATTCATCCCTCACACATCAAGCTGGTTTCCCCCTTCTCTTCCCTGCTGTCACACCCTCTCCCCACCTCCTTGGGGGCTCTCAGTCCAGTTCTTCCCCTTGCCAGTCTCTGCCCCTCCCTCTCCCTCCAGTCTCACTTCCTTAGTGGGGCCTCTTTTTCCCTCTGAGAGTCCACAGCTGCTGTGACTTGCAGTTTAGCCTTTCACTTCTGAAGACAGCTCTTTGTTTCTTGTGTGTTTATTTTGTCTCTTCAACTAGATTTCACAGAAGCTCAGGAGAGCAGGAGCCACCCCCTTTCACCCCACTTTTCTAGCTGCAGGATCCTGCAAAGTGCCAGACACTCTCTGCATTTGGGGCTGGAGGGCTGATTTGATTGATTTCACCATAAACTCTCTTCCAACTCTGTAGTGTGTGTGTGCATGTGTGAGTGCAAGAGTGTGTAAGAATGTGTGTGTGAATGTGCCTATAGGAGTACTAGAATGGAGAGAGTGAAGTCCAGCATGATGTTTCAGAGCAGGGTTTATCAACCTTGTCACTATTGACATTGTGGGCCAGGAAAATCTTTGTTATGGGGCTGTCCTGTGCACTGTAGGATGTTTAGCAGCATCTCTGGCCTCTAGTCACTAGAGGCTAGTAGCACTGACACCCCCCGACTCCCCTCCCCCAGGTTGGGACAAGAAAAATGTCTCCAGACATCAACAAATGTCTCTTCTAGTGGGGCAAATTCGCTCCCAGTTGAGATCACTGTTTTAGAGAATTCATTGGAATCCTAACTTTCCTCTTGTTGGCTGGGCATGTCATTGGCTCGCTAAAAACTGTGCACTACAATATGCAGCCCATAAGGTTGTTATCATGATCCAGCAAGAGGCCTAAAGCACCTGGCACAGTGCTAGGACCAAATGCATCTCCACTCGTGAGAGGCGATGTGAGTGTGGTGCATGGCTGAGAGCGTGTGCTCCGGAGCCAGCCTGTCTGGGGTGAAATCCTCACTTGGCCCCTTCTTTGCTGTGTTCACCCCAGGATGTTTACTTGATCTTGCACTACCTCAGTTTCCTCATCTGTAAAACAGAGACGATAATAATCACACCCACCCCAAGAACTGCAGATTCACGATGAAATGGGTGGCTGTGCGTAAAGCCCTTGGAATAGTGTCTGGTACGCAGGAAGTGTTTGGCAGAGGTTAGCTGTTCTTCTGCTCTCTGCTCTCTCCTGGCGGGTGGAGGAACACCTCCTCCTTCTAGGTTCCCTCTGGCTGTAATTCTTCTGCCTCGTTCGCTGCTGACTAGCGCCCGCCCGGGTTTGAGCTCTGGGGTGGCTGCCAGAGGCTTCTGCTGGGTCATCGCCGTCACCCTTGTGGATGCAATGTCAGGATGCTGCCTCAGTGCGGAGGCTGTCAACACCTGTCCAGAGACTTCAGGCACACTGCTTGCGCATTTCAATGAGCGCATTTCACTTGAATCCAAAGTGGACCTGCTGCTAGTTCTATTTCCCCCTGGAGTGGAGACTCTCCAAAGTGAGCTTTGGGCAATTACATTCTTTCTCCATTATTGCTTTTGTTCCTCTTGTACATCCACTTGTCCAAACTCTATTAACACTTGGTATTGGCTGAAGCTTGTGTTTTCAAACATGTCAGCAGATGGCAGGGACCCAGATGAGGTATGAATCCATCTTGAAGGGTCACAGGGCACTCGATGGCTGCAATCAAAATTGGCAGCCAAGACGCGTCTTTTGAAGCAATCTTGATAGATGCAAGAAAGAATATAGCCAGAAGAAGGGACATAGCTGCCCTTCGTGTTCATTCACATCCCTTCCGTCCAATGAGCATTTCTTAAAAGTTCAATAAACATTGATTGCACTTCTACTGTGGGCCAGGCGCTAGGAATTCAGTGGTCAACAAGATAGGCTCAGTCTCCATCCTTACTGAGGCTGGATGTAACGAGGATATAAACAAGCCCAGTGTATGTGTAATAGAGTGTGATGCCTGGTGAGGAAGCAGGGACTCTGGACTCCACTCTAGGTTTGAATCTGCTTTCTGCCACTTTCTGTGTGGCTATGAGCAAGTTCCTTAACATCTCTTTGAGTTTCTTGTATGTTACAGGAAGAGTAATAACTTGAGGTTACTATGAAGATTAAATGGGCTGATACAAGTAAAGTGCTAGGGATTTTTTTTTCTTTCTTTTTTTTTGCTGGCGTCTTGCTCTGTCACCCAGGCTGGAGTGCAGTGGTGTAATCTCGCATGACTGCAACCTCTGCCTCCCAGGTTCAAGTGATTCTCCTGCCTCAGTCCCCCGAGTAGCTAGGACTACAGGTGCACCCCACCACACTTGGTTAGTTTTTGTATTTTTAGTACAGACGGGGTTTCACCATGTTGGCCAGGCTGGTCTCAAACTCCTGACCTCAAGTGATCCACCTGCCTCCCCTAGTGTTGGGATTACAGGCGTGAGCCGCCGCACCTGGCAGTGCTGGGGATTTTGTCTGTCTTATCTATCACTGTGACTATAGTACTCAGAGCAATATCTAGCACCCAGTAGGTACTACATACTGTGTCTACAGTAGTTAGGACAGTATCTAGCACACACTAGATGTTCACATGAATATCTGTTGAAAACACCATGGAGTATATACTTGGCATATAAAATGTGCTCTAAATATTTACCATTTTCTTAGGAAGCAGGGTGTGCAGTAGTTAGAATTTAGACTTTGAGATCTATCTATATATCTTATTAGGTGGAGAAGTTGTTTACCCACCCCTTCCTCAGTTTCCTTATATGTAAATCAAAGAGAAACATTGAACTTATCTCCTAAAATTGCACAAAGACAGAGACCCTTCTTTAGTTGTCTTTGTGAGCCACTGTGCTAGAACAATGGTGTTTACTTTCACCTTAGCTCCCTCTATTTGAACTCCTGATGAATAGAGTACTTCAATATGTTTAGGTGGAATTGGTAGCTAATCAGTGGATTCGATTTCCAGGGTTGCTAGAAGTTCCATCTGCCTCAAAATAGCAGTCCAGTGGCTTGCCAACCTGGGATTTCCAATGTGAGTCCTTGCTGGAGTCAGTGACTCAAGATGGCTCCATACTTGGGAACATCCCTTTGATCCTTGGCCATAAATGCTTTGTTCTGGGTGGGCTTGTCAGGATACCAGTTTCTGTTTTGGTTCCTATGTATGGTGCTTTGGTACGAGGAGAGGTCGAGTCTTTCCTAGGGAATGTGTCAGTATTCCCCAGGGCTTGGCGACCTGGCACGATGGGGAAGCTGGAATGAGTATTTGCGGGAATGGCTGAGGGCCTGAGGGGCTGTGGGTAGGCTTCCCTGATTTGTCTATCTTTTGTGGACAGGCACTGGGCAGGGTGGAGCTGGCTATGATTTCTTCCTCTTGTTTTTCTGCCTTTTTCATCCCTTGCTCAAAAGTTGAGAGTGGTTAGGCCCATCTTAGACTGGTCAGAAGCAAACTGAAGGACAGAGATAAGCCACCAAACGTAGCAGAGGGGCATTCTGGCTCAGAGCTTCCTGTTAGTCATCTAGAAGACTAAACAGAATTGGGTATTCATAGGCAAAGCCACTTCCTTTGTCAGTCATGTCTGCTTTTCTTCAAATGGAGCCCTAAGAGGCCCTTATGCAAAGGCAGAAATAGATTTATAAATTAAATGCCAAAGTCAGTTACTTTCATTTTTGTAATCAGTGAGTACTTGGAATGAATACGGATCTTCACCTTGAATACCCAGTTTCAAGATCTGTCCAGGACATCTTAAGCCAATCTACTGGCACCTTCTCACCTGACATTGCTGGGCAGAGGATGAGGGAAGATTCCCGAGGAAAGCAGGGAGGAGCTGGTCAGGGAGTAACACACAGTCCTGCCCCACCTCCACATATCTGATGGACACCCCTGATTTGCTCATGCTCCAGAGACTAACACACATTGTGCCTGGTTTTCTTCTGTTGGAAGCCTCAGTTGCTTCCACCATCCTGTCCAGTTCTACTGCTAAGTCCTCAGGCAGACCACTTGGGCTGAAAGAGCAGGGAGCAGAGTCTACCCAGTGAGGACACCAGCAAACTGGAGTATGTCCAAGCAACAGCAGCCTATGAGGGGAAGGGGGTTGAAATCAGGCCAAGTACGGAGGGAATGAAGAAACAGGCTGCGTTTATGCAGGAGGAGAGAAGCCTCAGCATCCCCCGAGGGCCCTCTCAAGGTTTGCTTTTGTACAGAGGATTAATTTGATTAAGTGTTGGTGGAAAGAGCAGTTGGTTGCAAAGTGCAGGAAAGGAGATTTAAAGGCTACACAAAGCTCTGAAGGAGTGAGCCTTGTTCAGGAGATAATATAATGCTAACAAAAAGAAAAGTGACTACATTTACTGAGCACTTACTATAGCTGGACATTAAGTCAAGTCGTGTATGGGCATTAATTTCAGCTGAGCCTCCCAAGAACCCAGTAAGGTTGGGACCATTATTTCTTGCATTCCACAGTCAGAGGAACTGAGGCTTAGGGAGATGCAGCCACTTGCTCAAGCAGGCTGCCCCTGGCTCCTACAGTGCCTTTGTGTGGATTACAAAAAGATATCCTTCCTCTGGTGGGCACAGTGCCAGGGCAGGGTGCAAGCCTTGGCAAGCAGATCGCAGGTTGGGTGCCAGCCTTCACTGCTCTCTTGGCTGGGTGGCCTTGTGCAGGGCATAGCCTGGGCAGTTGTACACTGCAGCCCTAGGCTTGAGGCCAGAGCCAGGAAAAGACAGAACTGGCCTCAAAAGCCACATCTGTCTGACTCCAGAGACAACTAGCTCTTAACTCCTAAGCTTTATCATCTCTCAGGATGGAGACTTCATCTCTCTGAATGCACACAAAAGGGAGGTTAGGGATATGGGGCACACCTGGGAGTAGAGGGGACAGCCTGTGCTCCTTTCCACTGAAGCATCCTAAAAACCCTGCGAGATAGGTACTGTTAACATCCCCATTGTAAGAAAGTGAGGCAGAGAGGTGAAGTCACTTGCCGAAGATCACACAGTAGTGAGTGGCAGAGCTGGGGTTCCTTCTGAACCACTCTGGTCTTTTAATGTGGTTTAGGCAGATGTGTTGGGGAGATTGGACCAGGGGAAGGAGGAAGGAGGGAAGAGAGAGGGAAGGAAGGGAAGGAGGTAAGTGGGAAGAGGCAGAGATGAATGAGAGTTAGAGACTGGAGGTGGTGTCTGTGATGCAAAAGAATCTGCACAGAACCCAGTGGCATTTCACCCAGCTTCTGCATAGGGGTTAGTCACAGAGCAGCATTGGCCGTTTAGACCCTGGTCACTTAATGGATCAGCCTACGGTCCGTATCCTCAAAGTTAAAAGGAGGTAATTATGAAGAGGTGTACCTGTAGAGTAGAGGAGTAGGAAAGAGCATGGGCCTGTACTCCCAGTTCCAGCATTGTGTGACCTTGGGCAAGGCAAGTAACCTCTCTCTGTCTGAGTTTCTGTATCTGAAATTTGGAAATAATAAGACTTCTCACTTGCAAGGAGTGTTGTGAGAATTAAAGGAGTAAATGCACATGGAGAACTTAGAATCATGTCTGGGATATAAGTGATTGCTACACACTCGTTCTTATTAGGATCCACACTGATAAGCCACTTCCAGAAAAGTGGGGCATGCCTACGTTTAGTTCCTCTTTAGGAATAATAACCTTTTTACAGTGGTATCTTATCTTAGCTTCCCACCCAACATTGTGGGGTGGGTAAGAGTGGCACAATAATGCCTACTTTAAAAGTGGGGAAACGGATTCAGAGGGAAAGTGAGTCTGTTTTGTAGCTGTCACCAGCTAGAGCAGGTTTGGAGGAGTCTGGAGACGTAGCTGCTGCCTGTTGTGTGGGCAGCAGCAGGGCCAAGGGAGTCATGAGGGACTGGAGCTCACACTGGGGCCTTCCTCCTGGGAAATCTCCTACACAGGTTCCTTCCCTTGCGTAGCCCTCTCCATCGTCCCAATGGTGCTGTGCTGGTTGGGGAGGAGCATGGGCCCAGCTCAGCTGGCCCTGCCTGCAGGAAGCCTCCTGTGGCCCCCATGCATGGCTCCAGCGTGCTATCTCCTGTGCTCTCAAAGCACCTGTACCTCCTGAGCCCAGACCATCCATCAGGTCATTGCAGGTGGACCTGTCAGCTTCTCCCATTAGAATACAAGGCCCTGGCTGTCTAATTCTACCATTTGGTTACTGGTTATGGAGCATTACAACATGGCAGGCTCTTCACACGCTGAGACTGTCTTTCTTTCTCATAATAATTTGCCATAGATCCCTGGGGTGCCTGAGCTGGGACTCAACCCCAGGCCTGGCTGAAGGAGGGGCTCAGGCTCTCAGAGGCCACAGCTGCCTGGCTCTCCTGCCATCCTGCTCACCAGTGCATCTCTCCTACCTCGTATAGCACCTCACCACACTTCAGGTGCTTAGTATGCAGTTGTTTCTTTTTAATTGTAGCAAAACATGCATAACAAATGATGTAACATTTTAACTGCCTGGTGTACAGTAAGAGGACAGTCCATAGTAAATATCAGCAGCCTCCTTGTCACTCAGGCTCAATGCAGGGCCTGTGTTGAGGAAAGGTCAACTTTGGTTAATAGAAGGTCTTGGGAGCCAGGCTGAGTCTGAAATAACTCTTGTGGCAGGCAATAGGTTTCTGTGTCGGTTTTGTTTAGCCCAGGTGGGCTGCGTGGTCATGGGATGGACTTGAGGCAGGGATAGCAGGAAGGAGCAGAGGCTAACGAGATCCAGAGGTCTCACCTAGTTGTCTTTCTTTCTGTTTCACAGCCATATACAACTTCCAAGGCAGCGGAGCCCCCCAGCTCTCCCTGCAGGTCGGCGATGTGGTGCGAATACAGGAGACGTGTGGAGGTGAGTCACTGGCCCACGCCCCAGGTGCTGGACCCTTGGCTGATGGAAGCCTATAGTACACCCAGGCCCCTCAGCACTCTCTCTGAACCTGCAACTGTGTGGTCTATTTAAAAACGTTTTGGTAACACTAGTAATTAGAATTTACTAAACAGAAATGCTTTCTCATTTTAGGAATGTATGTTTCATAGCAAAAGCCTAACTGGGTGGTTCGATGTTTGTTATGCTCTCCATTTGCTTCAGCCATGGGGCTATTCAGCCTGTGACTCTTCCTAGATACAGTTCTTTATTAGTATTAATATCACGATAAAGGGAAATAAGCATCATTAGGGTTTGGAAGGGTCCCATAAATCACACCTCTAATTCCAGGAGAGCCGGTGTGCACAGTTGTGTGGTTTGTTTACTGCATGAAGGCACCCAGCCCAGGGAGCAGGGGCTCACTCCCCTCCCCAAGCTGGGAGCCCTGTCTTGGGCAATGTGGTGACATCTCTTTCTTTCTCCTACAAAGGTGCCATTGCCTTGTGAAGCCAGGTGTCTACTGGGCTGTGTCCACCCATGGTGGTGTGCTGGTAGGGAGTGCTTTTTAAAATTTGCACAAAGATGAATGGCCTTGGACTCATAAGTCAGACAGTTGGAAATCAACATGTAATTGATAAACTTGATATTGGGAGCATGGCTTGGGCATGAGAACCAAATGAGATGCTGATCTGTTACCTGCAGTCAGGCAGGCTCCCACCCCTCACTGGCCC
Organism: Gorilla gorilla gorilla; assembly: GCF_029281585.2. Lineage (NCBI taxonomy): Eukaryota > Metazoa > Chordata > Mammalia > Primates > Hominidae > Gorilla > Gorilla gorilla. Next base: position 173,480,764 of record NC_073228.2, read on the forward strand.
AATTGGCCTACCACAGTTCCCTCCTACCTGGGCCTGCTGGTGCCTCCTGCTGCATGGAGGGCACAGAGCCTGGGCTTCCTGTGTCTCGGCAGAGTGGTAGAGGAAGAAGAGAGAGTGTATTGAGCACATAGGCCTGGTCTGCCCCCAATGAATCCATCAGATGAGGCCCTAGGGGGGGAGTGAGGGTCAGAGAGGAGGCAGGTGTGCCACTGTGAAGGAGTCCTTTCATGGGGAAAGGCGGTCACCTGCAGGAGTAGCCATCTTTGGTCCTTTCCACAAAATAGACACTGTGCTAAGTTCTTTATAACACATGATCCTAGTCACTCCTCACCACAACCCACAGGACAGGCAGTGTCATTTCCAGTGCTGGATTAGCTACATGCAACCTCCTAGGCAACAGAGCCCCTAGCTGGGTCTGCAGATTTGTACAAGGATGCTTGTGTAAACACATACACACACACACAAAGACACACACAAAGACACACACAAACATACATATGTACATATATACACATATGCATACCTGTGCATGTAGATACAACCAAAAAACATACAGAAAACCATTTTGTGGGCAAATAATTTGAAATTTGATATTTCAAGACAACTTTAAAAGGGGTCATGGGGGAAATGAGAACTTTGTTCATCTTCTTTATATTTATTTTATGCTTTAGTATTATTTTTACTTGGGGTTGTAGATGAGGGGATACCGTACACTTTTCAGTGTCCAGGGCCTGCAAAGTTCACACTCTGGCCCTGTTGAAACCTTTTGCACAAGGAGTGGACAAGGCTGGAGGAGAGTGGTGGGGACGCTGTCCTAGAGAATTGGGTCTGTGATTCCACGCACCCTGCCCCCTGCTCACAGCATAACCCTATCTTTTGCAAATCTAGTTCTGCCCCGTGGCAGATAAGCAAACTGTAGGTGACTACCAAAGGCAAAGAATGAAAATAAAAACAGCAGCAACTCTCCTCAGTGCCTCTTTCATGCTACTGGATGCTAATCCTGAGAAACAGGCACGAGACCTCATATTTGCAGATGAGGAAATGGAGGCAGTGAAATGACTCATCTAAGGTTGCACAGTGAGCTAGTGGATTTTTTTTTTTTTTTTTTTTTGAGACGGACTCTTGCTTTTGTCTCCCAAGCTGGAGTGCAGTGATGCGATCTCGGCTTACTGCAGCCTCCGCCTCCCAGATTCAACTGATTCTTGTGCCTCAGCCTCATTAGTAGCTGGGATTACCAGCATGTGCCACCACACCTGTATTTTCAATAGAGATGGGGTATCGCCATGTTGGCCAGGTTGGTCTCGAACACCTGGCCCTAGGTGATTCGTGCACCTCGGCCTCCCAAAGTGCTAGGATGACAGGGGTGATCCACTGCGCCTGGCCCCAGTGGCTCTTTTCTGATAGCCAAGCCCACACTCTTTCCTCCACCCATGCCTGCCAAAACAATGACAAGGCCTTGGTCATTATTTTCTGTGTCCTACATTGTGAAATCCAGATGAGTATTTTTCTCTTCGTTGTATGCAGTTTCCCTGAATAGAAAGCTTGAGGGAATAAACCTCCCACACAGGCTGCCATAGTCAGAGCCTTGCCAGTACCTTTCCCTGGCCTGGTGCCCTGACCTTTACGAAGCCTACTCTGGTGGACTCAAGCCACCTTTATTCATCTCTGGGACACCTTTATCTTTTCTTTGGTTCTGGTTTTCCATTTCTAATTCAATTAGTCTTATTTTAATGTATCTTTGTAAATTAGTCACAATAACTTGCTGGAAAAAGCTGGATATATTCATTGGTAAATGGCTAATAATTTATTAATTCTTTGAAAAGACAGTGTTTGGAAGTCTGCTAGAATGATTCTAGCTATCTGAGGAAATATCATATCTCCTGGTATGCAAATTATTAGGACTTCTCATGCATACGCTCATGGCCATGCAGAGTTTTCAAATAGGGGATCCAAAGTCTTCTTGGGGTGCCTTGAGTGGCAGAAGGTAATGGAGCTGGAGGGGGTCTGAGAGCAGGTCTGGTGTTGTCTGCTTTCAGATGGGGTGTGTGGTCTGCGATTCTGATTGAAAATAAATGATTCCTCTAAAAATATAAAAGGTGTGAAAACCACAATGTTAGTCAAAAATTAGTCAAAACTGTGTAGTAGAAAGAATATGGGTGTACCCGTGAAACCTTCTTACAGAAAACTACTTCAAAACCAAAATCCAGCCAACTGAGAGGTGAATCACAATACAAGAATATTGGATTAAAAATCTGTGATAAAAGGAAATAGTGGCTAATATTGGGTCCAAATGAATCGATTTATAAAAATTGATATTAAAAACAGTAGGAATTTCTTGTAGAAGGGACAAACATAAAAAAGCAGTGTGATTTTTTTCCTCCAATCACTTCCTTCAGTCGTATTTGGTTGACATCTTTCCTGAGATTTGGTGACATCAGAAGACTTTAATCTCATATCCATGTGCTGCTCACCGACTTCTTCTCTTTCCCCAGTTCAAACAAGACCTGGGGAAGGAGTGAGTTTGGGATGTTTTCTTTCCTATTCTTTGTCTTCTCTACTGAAATAAGCCTAATGATTGGCCAGTCCACTGTACAAATAGTCATGTAGTTGAGGAATGAAATGCCAGATGCCCCTGACATCATGATATTTATGGCTACCATAAAGAATGTTATTGTTGGGAACCTAGACAATATTTTTAAAAATCTAATAAAGTTGAGACTTGGGAGGAGAATGGAGGATAATAGCTAACTCAATGACATCACTTTCACAACAAAGTCAATGAATATTAATTGGAAATAAAACATGGAATTAAAAAAATAACCACGTCTATCTTTGAATGCTTTTCATAACAATTTTCGTTTTAGAGAAGTTTTCAGGAAATCTTTTTAGTGATAAAGAAACATTGAATCAAAGTTCAAATGTCCCTCAATTTCACTTGGTTTCTTTTTCTTCTGCTAAATACAAATAAGATTAAATAAAATTTTTATTTTTATCCCAGCACTTTGGGAGGCGGAGGCGGGCGGATCATGAGGTCAGGAGATCAAGACCCTCCTGGCTAACATGGTGAAACCCCATCTCTACTAAAAATACAAAAAATTAGCCGGGCGTGGTGGCAGGTGCCTGTAGTCCCAGCTACTCAGGAGGCTGAGGCAGGAGAATTGCGTGAACCTGGGAGGCGGAGCTTGCAGTAAGCCAAGATCGCACCACTGCACTCCAGCCTGGGAGACAGAGCAAGCCTCCGTCTCAAAAAAAAAAAAATGTATTTATATAGTATCTTCACCATATGCTCATTTTTATGAGAGTATTTTAAAAACCATATTTTATCTTTTTATATCTTTTTATGTCTCTGTCATGTATATAAATATAAATGAAGAGTTGACTGGAATGATATTAATAGTGTTTTTCTGTGTAATGGGATTCAGGATAATTCTTTAAGCTTATATGTTTGTACTTTTTTGTTTAGTTTAAATTCTTTATAATAGCATATATTAGTTTTAAACAAACAAAAAAATACAGTCTTTAAGCTGGGCATGGTGGTGTACACCTATAGTCCTAGCTACCTGGGAGGCTGAGGCAGGAGGATCCCTTGAGCCCAGGAGTTTAAGACTAACAAGACTCCATCTCTGAAAAATAAGGCAAAAAAAGTATGAAGAATAAAATAACAATCACTTACATTCCAACCACCTATAATTAATCATTGCCAACACCTGAGGATATTTGCTTCCGATCTATAAGACTGCATCATTAATTATTATTATTATTATTATTATTATTATTATTATTATTATTATTATTGTTTTTGAGATGGGGGTTTCTCTTTGTTGCCCAGTCTGGTCTCCAACTCCAGGGCCCAAGCAGTCCTCCTGCCTCAGCCTTCCAAGTACCTGGGATTACAGATGCATGCCACCTTGCCGGGCTTTCAATAGTTTTAAAATCTTCCCCACCACCCCCAATAAAGAAATGAAAAGAGCACTGGCTTTTGAATTAGAAAGTTATTCCCTGCTTCTGCTACCCACTAGTGGAGTCATCTTGGGTATGTAAGCTTTAGGTTTCTCATCTGTTGAGTGGGTTGTTTTCACCTTGCTCCTGAGCTTCTTATGGGGATAAAATGAGAAAAAGTAAAGAAGCTGTCTACCACCAGCCTGGCTCATAGAAGGTTCTCTGTGTTTGTTAATTCCATCCTCTCCCCTATTATGTAGCGCTGTACCGAAACTGGCAGATGTATATTTTTACAACATGGCCCAGAAGCTGAATCTTTTCCTGGAATGGGTGAGACTAGCCCTTCCTTGCCTATGTACTAAATTTACTCAGCTGAATGAAGAGGGAAAACAGGACCCTAAACTGGAAGCTTAAACAAGGGTGAATTTCACTTTTTATTATAAGGATGATATATTGTTATGATAAAAACTTACATAGTTCAAGATGGTACTCATGCTAGGCCATGCTAAGCCTTAGATATCAAATGCTGACTTCATTGCCCATATTATATCTCTCATGCTGCCTCTTTTATCCAGAGGCAGCATAAACATTCTGTGTTTTAGATGTGGAAAACACATGTAAGTGTATTGAGCAGTAGGAATTCATCATAGAAGGGACAAACATAAAAAAAAGCAGTGTTATTTTATTTCCCCCCAGTCACTTCCTCCAGTCATATTTGATTGACATCTTTCCTGATATTTGATGACATCAGAAGACTTCGATCTCATATATTGTGCAGCTCACCTACTTCTTCTGTTTCCCCAGTTTGAACGAGACCTGGGGAAGGAGGGAGTTTGGGATGCTTTCTTTCCAGTTCTTTGTCTTCTCTACTGAAATAAGCCCTCTATGATCAGCTTGCCCATTGTAGAAATAGCCAGGTAGCTGGGGAATGAGATGCCAGATGCCCCTGACATCTTTGTGTGAAGCTCCTGGAATGCACTCATACTGTGTTTGGATGTAGTTTTGGGGTGGAGGAACTGTACCATGCCCTCCTAAGGCAACAACTTCCTACCTCCAAAGGCTGACGTGAGAGAATTGCTTGAGCCCAGGAGTTTGAGGCTGCAGTGAGACATGATCATGCCACTGCACTCCAGCCTCAGAGGTAGAGTGAGACCTTGTCTCTAAAAATAAATAAACAAACAAACAAATAAAATCAGAGGAATGAGGGAGGAGATGGATGGAGCATCCTCTGCTTTTAAAAAATAGCGCATTGCTTTTGCTGTTGCTGTTTTCTAGAAATGCAACTACATACTCTATGTACTATTCTGAGACCTTCTGTTCTCATTTGAAAATATTGGAGTGCTTTCAAAGTGAACACATATCTATTACCACATTGTTGGTTTGGCTGCAAAAAGCTTGGCACAATGAGATTTTTAATGTACCCCTCACTGAGGAGGGCACACCAAGAGCCATAGGCAGTGGCTTCCATGCTGATAACTCCTTTAAGGGTGATCTTGACCTATCCAAATTCTTTGCTTTTAATATAAGTGAGGACATTATAAGCACTTAACATGGAATCTTTTTAAAGCACCACTTGCAAGGTGATAGTCTTTTGTTCAGGTCTGCTGTAGTGACAGGTCACTTTGAAAAGGACTCCATTTTCTTCAGTAAGGCTGCTCCATTATCAGCAGTGTGTATGTGGAGTTTTCCTCCCTTCTGAGTGAGGATGAGGCTCAGACGTCAGTAAACTTCCATTATGTTTCATTTGAGGCATGTCTATTTGCTTTGTTGTGATGGAAATATGTTGAAATGACTTTAGTGCAAAAAAAGATATTATAAATCCATAGGTCCTGAAAATAAAATAGAAAATATGCCAAACTTTCTCTGCATTATTATTATTTTAATTGATTTTTTTAGAAGAATGGTATCTACTAACTCTTTTGGACACTGGACAAACTCTCTGAGTTTTTAATCCAGTTTAAGCGTGATAAGACACTATTATTATTCCCATGAGATGTGAGGCACTATTATTCTCATTTTATAGATGAGGGGACTGAGGCTCAGAGGAAAGTATTAACAGGTCCATGATTGCACAGTTAAGTAGCAGATCTCCATCAAATTCAGACTTTCATTGCAGAGCTCATACTCTTTAAAATTTTTTTTAATTGTATATGTTTAATGTATACAACATAATGTTATGCGATACATAATAGGTAGTAAAGTAGTAAGATAGTTACGATAGTGAAACAAATGACCATATCCATCATCTCACATAGTTACCCTTCTTTTTTGTTTTTGTTTTGGTGGCATCAGCAGCTAAAATCTAATCATTTAGCAGAAATCTCAAATACAGTACAATTTTATTGACTGTAGATCCCTTGTTGTACATTAGATCTCTAGACTTGTTCTTCCTACATATCTGTTACCCTGTAACCTCTAACCTACATTTCCCCATTTCATTCCTCCCATCTCCTACCCTCCCTGGTAACCCCTGTTTCATTGTCTATGCCTGTATATTTGACTCTTTTTTTGTTCCATATATAAATGAAATAATGCAATACTTTCTGTGTCTGTCATATTTCACTTAGCATGTCTTCCAGGTTCGTCCACGCTGTGACAAATGGCAAGATCTCCTCCTTTTTAAAGGGTGAATAATATTCCATTGTATATGAATATTACAGTTTCTTTATCTACTCATCCATTGGTGAGCACTTGGGTTGTTTCCATATCTTGGCTATTGTGAATAATGCTGTAACGAATATGAGAGTACAGACATCTTTGCAAGACAGTTATTTCATTTTCTTTGGATATATGCCTTGAAGAGGGATTGCTGGATCATATGCTAGTTCTATTTTTAATTTCTTTAGGAACTTCCATACCTTTTTCAACAATGACTACCAATCTACATTCTCACCAACAGTGCAGAAGAGTTCCCTTTTTTCCACACCCTTGCCAACATTTGTTATCTCTTGACTTTTTGATAATAGCCATTTTCACAGGCGTGAGGTGATATCTCATTGTGGTTTGATTTTCATTTTTCTAACAACTAATGATGTCAAACACCTTTCCATATATCTGCTGGCCATTTGTATGTCTTCCTTGGAGAAATGTCTATTCAGTTTCTTTGCCTATTTTGTAATCAAGTTATTTATTTTTATACTATTGAGTTATATGAGTTCTTTATAAAATTTTTGATATTAACCCCTTATCAGATGTATAGTTTGCAATTTTTTCCCTAATTCACAGGTTTTTGTTTCATTTTGTTGTTTTCTTTGGTATGCAGAAAGTTTTTAGTCAGGATTCACACTCTTAACCAGTGTATTAGTCTGTTTTCACACTGCTGTAAAGAGCTACCTGAGACTGGGTAATTTATGAAGAAAAGAGGTTTAATTGACTCACAGTTCTGCATGGCTGGAGAGGCCTCAGGAAACTTAAAATCATGGTGGAAGATGAAGGGGAAGCAAAGTATGTTTTACATGGCAGCAGGAGAGAGAGAGAACAAGAAGGGAAGTGCCATACTTTTAAACCATCAGATCTTGTGAGAACTCACTTACTATCACAAGAACAGAATGGGGGAAACCGTCCCTATGATCCAGTCACCTCCCACCAGGTCCCTCCCCTGACACATGGGGATTACAATTTGAGATGAGATGTGGGTGAGGACACAGAGCCAAATCACATCATCCCTCCCCTGGCCCTTCCCAAATCTCATGTCCTTCTTACATTGCAAAATCAGTCATGCCTTCCCAACAGTCCCCCAAAGTCTTAACTCACTCCAGCATTAACTCAAAAGGCCAAGTCCAAAGTCTCATCTGAGACAAGGCAAGTTCCTCCCACATATGAGCCTGTAAAATCAAAACAACAAGTCAGTTACTTCCAAGATAAAATGGGGGTACAAGCATTGGGTAAATTCTCTCATTCTGAAAGGGAGAAATTAGCCAAAACAAAGGGGCTACAGGCCCCATGCAAGTCCAAAAGCCAGCAGGGCAGCCATTGAATCATAAAGCTCTAAAATCTCCTTTGATTCCGTGTCTCACATCTATGCAAGGCCACACTGATGCAAGGGATGGGCCCCCAAGGCCTTGGGCAGCTCTGCCTCTGTGGCATTGCAGGGTATAGCCCCCACAGCTTCCTTCACAAGCTGGTATTGAGTACCTGCAGCTTTTCTAGGCACACAGTGCAAGCTGTTGGTGGATCTACCATTCTGGGGTCTGGAGGATGGTGACCCTCTTCTCACAGCTCCACTAGGCAGTGCCTCACGGGGGACTCTGTGTGGGGGCTCCAACCCCACATTTCCCTGCTGCACTGCCCTAGTAGAGGTTATCCATGAAGATTCTGCCCCTGCAGAAGACTTCTGCCTGGACATCCAGGCATTTCCATACATCCTCTGAAATCTAAGCAGAGATTCCCAAAGCTCAACTCTTGTCTCCCATGCACCTGCAGGCCTAACACCACATGAAAGCCACCAAATCTTGGGGCCTGAAACAACAGTTTGAACTGTACCTTGGCCCCTTTTAGCCATAGCTGGAGGTGGAGTGGCTGGCATACAGGGTGCCAAGTCCTGAGGCTGCACAGCAACAGGGCCCTGGGCCCAGCCCACAAAACCATTTTTCCTTCCTAGGCCTCTGGGCCTGTGATTGGAGGGGCTGATGTGAAGATCTCTGAAATGTCCTGGAGACATTTTCCCTATTATCTTGGCTGTTAACATTCAGCTCCTTGTTACTTATATAAATTTCTGCAGCTCGTTTGAATTTCTCCACAGAAAATGGGTTTTTCTTTTCTACCACATGGTCAGGCTGAAAATTTTCCAAACTTTTACTCTCTGCTTCCCTTTTAAACATAATTTCCAATTTCAGACCATCTCTTTGTGAATGCATATGACTATATACTTTTAGAAACAGCCAGGTCAAATCTTGAATGCTATGCTGCTTAGAAATTTATTCTGCCAGATACCCTAAATCATCTCTCTTAAGTTCAGATTTTTACAGATCTCTAGGGCAGGGGAAAAGTGCTGCCAGCCAGTCTTTTGCCAAAGCATAGCTAGAGTGACCTTTGCTCCAGTTCCTAAGAAGTTCCTCATTTCCATGTGAGAGCACCTCATCCTGGATTTCATTGTCCATATCACTATCAGTATTTTGGTCAAAACCATTCAACAAGTCTCTAGCAAGTTCCAAACTTTCCCACATCTTTCTATCTTTTTCTGAGCCCTTTAAACTGTTCCAACCTCTGCCTGTTACCCAGTTCCAAAATTGATTCCAGATTTTCAGGTATCTTATAGCAGTCCCCGACTTCTCTCAGTACAAAATTTCTGTATTATTCTGTTTTCACACTGTTATAAAGAACTACCCGAGACTGGGTAATTTATGAAGAAAAGAGGTTTAATTGACTTGCAGTTCTGCATGGCTAAAGAGGCTGCAGAAAACTTACAATCATGGTGGAAGGTGAAGGGGGAAGCAGGCACATCTTACATGGCAGCAGGAGAGAGAGACAGCAAGGGGAAAGTGCCACATTTTTAAACCATCAGAACTCATGAGAACTTGCTATCACCAGAACAGCATGAGGGAAATCACCCCTATGATCCAATCACCTCCCACCAGGTCCCTCCTCTGACATAAGGGGATTAAAATTTGGTATGAGATTTGGGTGGGGACACAAAGCCAAATCATATCAACCAGTGATAGGTACAAGCTTCCATTTGATCTCAATATTATTATATATTTCAACACACAAGAAAGAAAAAGCACTCTTAAGCACTCATCACTCATATAAATATTAGCATATTTATATATGTTTATGTATAAATATCAGCATATTTATACACGTTTATATATAAATATCAGCATATTTATACACGTTTATATATAAATATCAGCATATTTATACACGTTTATATATAAATATCAGCATATTTATACACGTTTATATATAAATATCAGCATATTTATACACGTTTATATATAAATATCAGCATATTTATACACGTTTATATATAAATATCAGCATATTTATACACGTTTATATATAAATGTCAGCATATTTATACACGTTTATATATAAATGTCAGCATATTTATACACGTTTATATATAAATGTCAGCATATTTATACACGTTTATATATAAATGTCAGCATATTTATACACGTTTATATATAAATGTCAGCATATTTATACACGTTTATATATAAATGTCAGCATATTTATACACGTTTATATATAAATATCAGCATATTTATACACGTTTATATATAAATATCAGCATATTTATACACGTTTATATATAAATATCAGCATATTTATACACGTTTATATATAAATATCAGCATATTTATACACGTTTATATATAAATATCAGCATATTTATACACGTTTATATATAAATATCAGCATATTTATACACGTTTATATATAAATATCAGCATATTTATATATGTTTATATATAAATATGGTAGTGGGAGAACTTATATATGTGTGTGTATGTTTATATGTATATACACATGTTTATATGTATATACACACACATATGTATATGCTTGCTTCAGACATTTGTTTTTAAGAAATAAAAATTTCTAGTGCAGTTGAAATCCCTTTTTACCCCTCCTCTATTCTTTTTTCTTTTGTCCACATGTAGGTAACACTTATCCTGAAATCAGTATGTTTTTTTCCCATCCAACTTTTTGTACCTTTGCCAGATGCATACACTTTTTAACTTTGTCTAAAAAAATAGTGTTTGTAGCACTCCTCTGGGGCTAGGTGTTATTTCCCTCACTTTACAGATAGAAACACTGAGGCTTCAGTGACATGACCAAAGGCCATGTGGCTTGGAAATGGCATAGGGAGGACTGGATCCCTAGACCTTGGATTCTTTTTTGATGTTGTGGGATATTTTAAATCTCCTGCCTCCCTTGACTCTTAGAGGATTTGAGACTCTAGATATATTTGATATTGGTATTTGAGATGTGAAAAGGGAGGATTATTTGAATAATTGGCACTTTATAATTTTCCAAAAGAATTGTAAAAATTTTTCCTTTTCTCATCTTCCTCCAGAATGCATGTCTAGTCAGTCCAGGCTACTGTGTATCATAAACTGCTTAAATAAGAGAAATTTATTTCTCATACTTATGGAGACTGGAAAGTTGAAGATCTAGGCACCAGCAGATCTGGTTTCTGGTGGGGGCCGCTTCTTGGTTTGTAGATGGCTGTGTTCTTGTCATAGCCTCTCACATGGCAGAGAGCAAAGAGAGAGGGAGCAAACTTTCCTGTAAGGGCACTAATCCCATTCATAAAGGCTCCATTCTCATGACCTAATTACCTCCCAAGGACCCCACTTCCTAATGCCATCACATCAGGTGTCAGAATTGCAACATATGAATTTTGGGAGGACACATTCAGTCCATAGCAATGCACACTGTGAATTTTATGTTAAAGAAAGTGGTTATCTCATGGAAACGGTTAGCAAAAAAGCCCTTGTTATTGTTGAATTCAAAAGAGTGTTGAACTCAGGAGCGGGTTCTGGGACATGGTAAATGCCATGTTACACTGAGCCTGCTTTTGATCATGGTGTCCACTGTCCAGGAATTTTTCTCTTTTGTACCAACCGTTGTTATCTGCCCAGTCATGTTTTGGAGCATAGATAGATATAGCTGATTGGTGACCATATTAGGGAACCAACATCAGTGGTCAGAGATAAATGACCTGGCAGAAGTAAAAATGCCAGAAAAAAAGTCATAAGGATAGTCCTGATGCAGTTGATGCACTAGGCACGGGTTTGGATTCTGGTTTGGCTGCTTTTCTGCTAAAGAATGTGTTGGAATTTCTTCCCCACCTGTTTGATCTGAGTGTCACCATCCAGCAAGTGGAGATAAAACCTTCTTGCAATGAATCCCTGGGGATTTATTTCTGGAAGCATGTAGCCCAGTGCAATATACATAGTTGGTGCACAATTAATATTGATTGAACTTGAACCTGGGAGCCAGAATAAGAATATTGGGTGTAAGTGTCAGCAGAATCCTGTCGTCAGGAGTGAGGTGCAACTCTGAGAATTAGGAAACCTAAAAGACGTACACACATAACCGAGTTTTGAGGGTCAGAGCAGGCAAACTCCTTGGATCCAGGAAGACAAGTCACCTTAATGGAGTCCCTGTCACAGAGATGCAAATGTGGACATGAGCTTTGTGTAGGGACCATCTATTGGTCCCTCGATTGTTTTTCTATTTTTTGGTGGATTTTAGTGACCTTAGCCATCATGTGGGCTCAAGTCACTGCTACCAGATGACCTTATCTCTATTTGCACTCTAACCCCATCACATGGGAGACAATGTGGCCAACCAGCTTTAAGGATTGGCTTTGAAGTCACATAAGCTTGAGTTTGAACTCTGGTTGTATGATCTTGGCCCAGCCCATCAATTGACTTGAATATCAATTTCCTCATCTATAAAATGGGAATGATAATACTTAGCTCACAGTGTCGCTCTGAGGATTAAATGAGAGAATGCCTGTACAACGTTTAGCATACAGCTTTGCATGTTGCAGGTGACCAGTGAAAGACAGGTAATAATAATATTACAAAGTTGCATTTATGTCTAGTCGGTGAAAAGGGGCAACTAAAGGAGGTTGTTGTAGCACAGTGCAGCAGGGTGTTGCTTGAGTGTAAATCTCAGCTGCATCACCCACTAGCTGTGTGACCATCAGCAAGCTGCTTAATCTCTGTGCCTATTTTCATTTGCAGAGCTGAAGCAGTAATAGTACTACTTAATAGGATTGTTGTAAAGATTAATTTACAATATGACAAAACAAAAAATGTCAACAGAGTTACCAGCACATAGGAAGCACTTAGAAAGTATAAGCAGTATTGTTAATTATGGATTATTTTTCAACAGTTATTGACAAATAATTAGAGGCCACTGAAAATAGAATGTGAAGCTTCATGAAGTAGAACATCTTCCATCACTGGAAGTATTCAGGTGGAAAGTAGCTTAGTGGAGATTTAGTTTTGGAGATTCAGACATTGAGAAGTTGGAAATATTAATATTAGGTAACCATCAAATCATTCCTTCATAATATAGGAAGCATAGTGTGATAGTTGCTTATGTTGAAAACCTGACACTGCAACCTACTAGCTGTGTGATCCTTGGAAAGTCACTTAACTTCTCTGTGCCTCAGGTAGGCCACTCATTTGTAAAATAGGATAATAACCATTCCTACTTCATGCGGTTGTTATGAATATTGAAGGGCTTAATATATAAAGAGTGCTTAGAATGGTATTTTTATTTCCCACCTGAGATTCTCTTTCCAACCTCCCTTTCTTCCTTCTGTTTTTCCTCTCTCCTTCCTTTCTCCATTTCTCCTTCCTCTCACTTTCTGTCACTCAAAAAGAAGCTATCACGGCCCCCTGTTGCTTCAGAGTTTCCTTTAGGACCTGGCCGTCAGGCTGGCTCATGACTATGAAGGGTGACTTTGCATTTTAAGTTGTTTGTTTTTGGGCTTGCTTGTATGTCTGTTGGGAACATATTTCATCAACAATCTGTCAGCCCAGTAATGAGGGTCTGCTAATGAGGCTCCCGACAGATGCGTTTTATTTACAAAGATGACAAATGCCACTCCTTGGCTGTGTTGGAATCATTTCAAAGGCCATGTTGGAATCATTTCAAAGGCCAGCGGACTCATTACAGTCATCAGGACTTGCTGCACTCAGGCGTATTTTGTCTGAGGACTGTGTATAATTTGGATTTCTGCTCATTGAAACATTTTTTAATATAATATTCCTGCAAAGGGTAGATCTCTTAAAATCCCTGTCCCTTTATCTGTCCCTAAACTTACCTGTTTTGTAACAACTAACTTTTGTAAATCACATTTTAGACACTATTTGCTGCTGTTAGAAGTCTCAGTGTTATTTTAGGATGTTTGCCCAAATCAGGAGCATTTCTATGTCCCGAAGGCAGGAATTGAAAGCATGCAGATGGTCACAGGGCCTAGGAAGGCAATGGACACAAGGCGGGGGGCTGCGTTGAGGCTGGCGGACTGGAGGCAGATGCTCTGTCTGGTGGACACTGCTGCTCTTCTCCTCCCAGCCAGTTGGGAGCACTGGCCAGCACTACTGGGGCTCCTGATTTTTCAAAATCAGGAGCACCTTTATATGAAGTCTATTTTTAGATGTTATTTTGAGATGTTGGCAACCAATTCAACATATTTTCAAAGACTATGAGCTTCCAGAGTTTGATCTGTACCCAAGGTCTAAAGCAATTTGCAGTAGTTTTACTAGTTTAAAACAAAACAAAACAAAACAAAACAGAAAAACACTAGCAACAAACTTGTAATAAATGAGGGAACTGTTTCTTTGTTTTCTTTTTGCAGACTGGTATAGGGGATACCTCATAAAGCACAAAATGTTACAGGTAAGGTCACCTGGTTTTTATTTGTGTCAGTACTGGATGTCTTCATATGGCCCCGCTATCCCATCTGAGCAGGTCTCTCCCACCATTGCTCCTCAGCAAAGGGAACCCATCTCTCCCTCCTGTGCCCTGTGCTCTCTGACCTCTGTGCCTTGTCACTCGCTGTGCTCAGCTCCCTCCCACTTTCTCTCATTCTTTAAGGTTCATCTCTGGTGCCATCTCCCTGCAACTTTTCCTGATATGCCACTCACTTATGATTTCTCCCTTCCTCGAGTCTCTGTGGAATTGTGCGTTATAAATTTGAAATTTATTCTACCGCCTTCCTTTAGAGTTGTTTGCAGCATTCAGTCATCTCCTCATCCGTATACCCAGGTCAACACAGAAAGGACAGGCCTGATTTCTACTTTTGAGGGGTTCTCTTGTTCTAACCTCACATTTCACTATCGTCTCCATGAGAGCAGGCGCTTGCTTTGCTTGTCTCATTTTCTCTCACAGCACCTAGCACAGTGACCAGATGTCCCCAGTATGCACATTGGTTGCATTTATGAAGGGATTTCCAAGTAATTGATAAACTTACCTTGTTAACTGAGCCAAATGTATGGAGCAAGGAAGTAATAGAAGCTTCTTCCTTCTTCCCTGACATGCTGTGTCGGGAGGGATGGTCCTACTCTGCTCTCTCAAAGAACAATGGAATAAATGCAGGCAGAATAGGTCTCAAATCGAACTAGCCCAAATGCACCTAGGAACATTGTTGCTTCAGGACCAGTTATTTCTGACCTTCCAGTTGTTCCTGACTGTGAAGGGTGACCGCTTTCCGGAATCGGGCAGGCAATCGGAGAAGCAGAGCTCCTTGTCTCGCTTTAAAGTCAGTGAGTGGTTTAGGTTGTCTTTCAAACAATACTGTCTTATAGCCCACCTGCAGGATGAGTGGCCATAATGGGTTGGAGCATCCCTTGGAATCTAGGGCTATGGTGAGATCTAGGGCTATTGTGGGATCTAGAGCAACTGATGGAGAACTGGAGGGAAAGCCAGATCTAAACAAGTAGATTTAGAATCCAGCCCCTGTTCTATCTGGCTCTGGGTTTATTCCTTTAAAGTCTGGGGATTTTATAAGCCAGTAGCTTTTGGAAAAAAATTATAAAGACCTAGGGTCATTCATTTCTGTGGTGATATATCTTTTTATTTTGTTTTGTTTTGTTTTGTTTTGTTTCCAACAGGGCATTTTTCCTAAGTCATTTATCCACATCAAGGAAGTGACAGTTGAGAAAAGAAGGTATTTGCCATTCTTCACCAGACTTGAGCCTCCAGTGGCTCATGGATGTCTCTGTCCTGTTTATTTTGAAAATCTGACTTGGAAGATCTGAGGGTTGCTCAGCTTATCTTCTTTGTGCCTGTGTATATTTGTGGGTCTCCTTTCCGTTACTCAATGGGAGATCTAATTCAAATTGATTCATATTGAGATCTGACTCTGAGGGGGTATTAGTTTGGAGAATCAAACTTTTTGCTGGCAGCTACCTTAGAACTGTATTAAAGTAGATTAATCCTAAATAATGAGCCCACCCTAGCGAAGGAGGACATAACAAAGCAAGTCCCTTGTATTTGCATAATGTAATTGGTGTGGCTATTGGAGGTGTTTTAGTCTAATGTCAGGAAGGCCCCTCCGCAGCTGCAGCTTAATGCAAATTTGTTGGTGTTTTATCTTGTTAGCACCTGGGTCTCAATTTCACACCACTTTTTCTCCCACCTTAAATAGAAATACTGAGAACATCATTCCTGCAGAAATTCCTCTGGCACAAGAAGTGACAACGACACTTTGGGAATGGGGAAGCATCTGGAAACAACTCTATGTGGTGAGACTCAGAACTCTGCTCCCTGAGTTGGAAGCTTCTTGCAATCTTCAGTTTGGTTCCAGTTTTCATTTTAGCATTGAGTCAGGCAGGTAGAGGTGGCTTTGGTGACATAGCAGAGTGCACACTATTACGTATGAGGACATCAAGGCCCAGAGAGGATCAGGGACTTTCTCAAAGCCACAGAGCTAGTGACAGAGCCATAATGAATGGAGTCTGCTGTGAACCTTCGGTGTTTAGTGCAGAAGTTGTCAAACTTGAGCATGCATAAGAATCACCTTAAGAACTGTTAAAAATAAAGCTTCCTCCCAAGGGGTTTAATAATCTGCATTTTTAATAAACTCAGATTTGATTTGCTAGTCTGCTGATAACACATTGAGAAATACTGTTCTTATACTTTAACCAATGGCTATTGTCCTCACATCTATGAAGAAGTTTTGACTTTGGAAAAACAAAGAATATATTTTTGCATTTGTTTTCCCTGTTTTGAAGCAAATCTAATTTTAAATCCTTCTTTGATGCTCTAAAGCTCCTAATGAAAGCAATTAGCTAAGCAAACCATTAAGCTGAGAGTGAAAATGTCAACCAAGGCTTACTGCATGTTTATTATGGCACCGTGGACACCTGCTGGTGTATGCACAGGATTTGTAGACTTACCTTTCGTGGTCTTAAATGTTGACTCCCATGTGGACATTTCATAATATGAAGATGTAATTGGCACACTCAATTTTACATGTTTCTCAAAGTTTTTAGAAAAGTGTAGGGGACAAATAGTATCCTTGTGGCTAAAGCAATTTTTTGTTCATCTCCACTACGCACCGACCTTTTTTTTTTATTATTTTTTTTATTTTTTTGAGATGGAGTCTCACTCTGTTGCCCAGGCTAGAGTGCAATGGCATGATCTTGGCTCACTGCAGCCTCTGCCTCCTGGGTTCAAGTGATTATCCTGCCTTGGCCTCCTGAGTAGCTGGGATTACAGGTGCCCGCCACCACGCCCAGCTAATTTTTTGTATTTTTAGTAGAGATGGGGTTTCATCATGTTGGTCAGGCTGGCCTTGAACTCCTGACCTCAGGTGATCCACCCACCTTGGCCTTCCAAAGTGCTGAGATTACAGGCAAGAGCCACCACGCCCGGCCTACTGCACCTTTTAAAACATCACAATCACACGTACCATTGAAGCTTGGCATTTTCCCTTAGGAAATCTTTGAATAGTAGTAAGTCCATTTACTCTAGTCAGGAGATCCTTCAACATCTAGTACTTCGGTATTGCATTCCTGATTCTTGCCATATCTGCATACAACCTGTGTAATATTTACTTAATAGCTGCTTTGGATCTCCTTTCAGTAAACTTGAATCTATAGACATAAAGAATGAGATAGCATGCTGCATCATTCCAGCAGTTCTTGATTCCCCGTCACCAACTAGATGCCCCACAATTCAGTTCAACTCTGACTACCCAGGGTTAGTGCCAGACTCCATGGGTTTAAAGCCTCAATCCCACAAGATTGCCCTCACTTTAGATGCCAGTCGCGAGTCCTGGGTTCCCAGGCTACCTGAACTTCTGTTGGACTTGGCTATAAATTCAGGGATTCTCACTACCCCTCCCTGCCTGGGCATCCCCTTTTTTCACTTCTGGTTTCATAATTTGTTAGAACAACTCAGAGAACTCAGGAAAGTGCTATACATATGATTACGGTTTTATTATAAAGAATGTAATTCAGGATCAGCCTTGTGGAAGAGACACAGGGCTAGGCATAGAGGGGCATAGAGCTTCCGTGTCCTCGGCGCACCACCCTCCCAGCACATAGATGTGTTCACCTCCTGGGAAGCTCCTCAAATGTTATTAACCAAGAGTTTTAATCAGAGCTTCATTACACAGGCATGATTGATTAAATTATTGGCTATTGGTGCTTGAGCTCAATCCTCAGTCCCCCTCCCCTCCCAGAGGTTGGGGTGGGGCAGGTGGAGGGGAGTGGGGCTAAGTTCCAACCCTCTAATCATGTGATTGGGGGTTTGGTTCCCAGTTGGTTCCTCTGCAACCAGCCCCTCATCCTGAAGCTATCTAGGGGCCCACCTAGAATCACCTCATTAGCATAAACTCAGGTATCATTGAAAGGGGATTGTTAGGAATAACAAAATACATTCTTATCGCTCTGGTTATTGCAGGAGTTTTAGGAGCACTGCTTCAAGAACCAAGGACAAAAACCAAGTGTGTATATATATATATTTTTTGTTTGTTTGTTTTTTTAATTATACCATCCACACTTTCCCAAATGGAAAGACAAAAGTACTTGGCACAATTATAAGAACATTATTCATCTAAATACAATGAAAACAAGATAACATTATTTTTATAAAAAAAATTTAGAGACAGGGTCTTGCTCTGTCACCCACGCTGGAGTGCAGTGGGACCATCATAGCTCACTGCAGTGCTAAACTCCTGGGCTCAAGTGATCCTCCCGCCTTAGCCTCCGGAACATGCTTGCTATTGTACCTGTCAAAAGCTCTGAGTCCAAGACCTTTTCTCCCTGTTTGTTAAAAAAGACGTTAACAATATGTGAGAGGTGTTAGAGACATATTACTACGAAACTGCAACTTTCTCTTTCCCTTACACAGAACGATGGAAACGGAGTGGGAGAGAATCACCTAGGGATCCATGTTGTTTGACCTTGTATCTTTGTACCACGAAGAGCCATCTTGCTTCCCATAGGTGGTATGCGTGCCACACTTTGGAGAATGCTGCCCTAGAAGCAGTCCTTTATCACCAGAGAAATGGCCCTGGCTCCCAGCCTCAAAAGGCCTGAGCTCTGGGACCTCCATTAGGGCAGATGTTCGTAGCATTCCTGTTCAATAAATATCTTTTTAGATAAAGTCAGAAATCACTCATTCCTTAACCAAGAAATGATTGAGATTTTTATTTTTGCTTTTGGGAAATCCCTGTGGTCCACGGGGAATAAATACATCAACGACTAGGACCCCCACCTAATCCTTTTGTAGTGGGTAGGGCAGGGAGAGAGCCTCAGGCCATGGCCCTTGACCACACTCACCTGACTTTGGCACAGCCTGCCAAATAGATGGTCATGCCCCTTTAACACAGGTGATTATGGGTTGTTTCTTGTCTCCTAGGCCAGCAAAAAGGAGCGTTTTCTCCAGGTGCAGTCCATGATGTACGATCTGATGGAGTGGAGGTCCCAGCTTCTCTCAGGAACCTTACCCAAGGATGAGCTGAAGGAACTGAAGCAGAAAGTCACGTCCAAAATTGACTATGGCAACAAGTAACCTCTCTTTCCTCTGCAAAGAGGTTTTCTTCCCCCAGCCATCCTCTTTCTTCCCTCTCTCCCCAGAAGCTTGGTTTCATTTTTAGATGCAATTTTGTCACTTTCTGTTTGGGAGAAGGTTGTGACCAGTGGTTGTGCTTGCGTGCTGTTGTTACCACCCCTGGGGGACCCAGGGACATGCAGGTGGAGAGAAGGCTTGTACTTAACACGGTGTTATTACCAGGCTGAGAGATTTAGGACACTCATTTAACCTACTTCCGATGGACTAGGGAGCATAGTCGTGCTGGTTCACTTTCAGCTTAGTTGTCATTTTATCCCTGCATTTGCAAAACTCTCCCTTAAATCCCAGTGTGAGACTTAATGTCTCTTCCCCCATCCTAAAGTATCCAGCCCACACACCATCAACTAACTCAAATGCACAATTACAAAAATGTTTCCTCAAAAGGGAAGAGAAGTAAAAATTGGTTGGTATTTGAATGCTATGAAGTTAAGGAGAAAATGAACCAATTATTTGAGGTGGGACAACCCACTGATAATAACATTATAAATAACTCTTAATCAGAGCTCATTGTACACCAGGCTTGGTGCTAAGTGTTTTACAGGCATTGTCTCATTTAATTCTTATAGTAACTCTATGGGGTATGCAATTTGATTATCCCCACTTTTTTCAGATAAAGAAACTGAGGGTTTTCAGTAGGGTAGGTAACTTGTCCAGAGTCACGCAGCTGGTAAATGACAGAATCTGAACTTAGACCCAGGCAGTCTGGCTCCAGGATCCACGGGCCTCACCACTCTGCTACTTGGATAGCATTTGAGAACTATAAGGACCTTCTCTCCCTCCTGATCTTTTGAATGGCTTCCAAACATTCTGTTCATTTGTTCATTCATTCCTACCACAAACATGTATTGAGCACTTACAGTTGGCTGGATTTCCTGCTAGGTATTGGGGCTGTAGAAATAAAAGTCCCTGTCCACTAAAGGGTCACAGTTCCAATTAGGAGTAAGCCACAAGTAAACTGCTGATATGTACTGTGATAAGTTCGATAGCTCAGGAAGCAAGAGTTACTTTTAATGAGCCTTAGAGAAGGAAGTCAAGGAAGACTTCCTGAAGGAGGCGACCCCTGAGCTGAAGTTTGAAGGATAAAGAGATATTAAGCAGGCTAAAAAAGGAGGGTCAGGGGCTCATGAGAGAGCGTGGCATACTCGAGGAACTGCAAAGTGGGTCTGAAGGCTGGAACACAGGGCCTGAGGGGGAAGTAAAAAGCCCATTTAATGGGAATAAAAAGAAGTTTCCCTAGCAGCCAGGCCAGGCTTTCTTGCCCTGCCATAAGCACTAGGAGGAGGATTCGGAGAGGAAAGTCAATGGCTCCAACTCACAGCTGGTCTCCATCCCAGGAACACAGTCCCGCTGCTGATGCCCCATTGGCATCTGGCAAGCGTGTCCAAATCTGCTTATAAAGCACATCATCCTAAAGTGACAGGAAGGGTTTGCCCCGCAGCTGCTACTGCCATTGGTTGCATGATGTCTTTAGCTGAGCACAGTTGCAGCTGAGTGTATGGGAATTGAGGGCTGCTTTACAATGACATCTACGACCTTCAAATGTTGTTTTCTCAATGGGGGCTCCTGAGAAGAAGGACCAGGAGTGGAAGAAGTGGTCATCACTCATAGGAAGCCTTCCCTGATTTTCCACTACCCGCCTTGGCCAGGGGTAGGTGCTTTTGAAGGCCGTGAGTAGTAATTGCCTCCTTTTTGGCCTGGCTTCCCTCCTATTGTGAAAGATCCTGTAGATATTGACTGTCTAAAGCACCTCTCTGCCTGTGCCTGGAACAAGGTCTGCACATAGTAGGTTCTCAGTGAGTGACAACTGAGTGAGTGGGCGAATGGTGGTGATGGGAGAAAAAGAAGAAAGAGGGTCCTCCCTAAACCAGCCCCTCCTCTGCAGCATCCTCTGACCTATAGCCCTGTGCTTTTAGTTCTGTCAGTTTCCTTTGGGGAAGTGAGAGATGCTCCGTGGCACAGACTGAGACCTCAAGCTCAGGGGTCCCCTTATTCACCTGACTGCTTCAGCTGCAAGCGAGAGAGTTGGGCATCTTATCACTGGCCTGATAGTTTAGGTGCTCAGAGCTCTGGTATGGGATGGGCAGCTTCCCCAAATCCAGGAGGCCCAGGGTCTGGGCCAAGTGTCAGGATCAGCCTGGGAACACCCACCTCCAACTTCCAGCAGCTGGGAGAGTGGGTGGGGGTGGCAAAAAGTGGAACTGAACCTTGGAGAAGTGATCAGAATGAGCTTGTTTCTTCTCTCATTCATTCCGTTCCTTCATTCAGATATCAAACTTTCTTTGCACACCTGGTAGGCCCCAAGGGTACAGGGTACAGACACATACACAATACAGTCTCTATTTTTAACAACAATCAAAAAGCAAGCAATGAGAACCAGTGATAACTTCTGGAGTGCTCACTATATACCAGGCACCATTTAAAGCACTTTCCATATATTAACTCTGTGAAGTATCAAAACAACTTTATGAGGTAGGCACTATTCTCACCCTGTTTCTCAGGTGAGGAAAGTGAGGCTCAAGAGTGATTAGGTGTGTGATCTGAGAAACCAACACAGATGCCTCTTTATCAACTAAGATGGACTCTAAGGTTAAGGAAACAACAGCTGCCTATGGGTCAGGTTGAGCATTCAGGGGAGCTGGCATGGCAACTCCCTAAATTCCTACAGCTACAAGAAAAACACACTCTTGTCAAACTCCCTAACAATAGGAGCTATCAGGCAAATTATCAGACCCTTCCTGACTCTGATTTACATCCACACCACTATAACTCTAAGTGGACAGAGGACTGGCCTGCTAAACATTCTTTTTTTTGATAAAGAACTGCAAACCTTAAGTCAGTTTCAGCTAGCTTAAGGCTGCCCACAAACTGTGTCCAGTAGTTCACCTTTTGATGTAAAGTGCCAAGTTTCATCTTATTTTAATAATAAACCCCACCCCAAAGTGTACATGGGATGTATGTTACATACATGTTTACCCATTGTGCATGCTCTTGTCTCCATACATATGTATAATTTTTCCCCTAAACCTGCTGAATATGTATGATGTTGGCTCTGTGAGGCATAAAACCCAACATGTCCTTTCCGTCTTCAAAGAGAGAGCACCTTCCAGACATGACAGAGACTGTCTCTTCAAAGTTTGCAAACCGATGTAACCAGTAAGGTTCTCCTTTTGTAATGAAGTGCAGGCTCTGCTGCTCGCTGCTTGCAAAGCCAGTAACGGGGACAAAGTGCATTGTAAGGAAAGTGACTTTATTTCCAAAGCCAGCCATGGGGAAACATACAGGCTCACCCCTCTAGAAACCACTTCAAAACTCTGGGCTGAGGGCAGGGGTTTCAAGAAGGGAAGCTGGATGTGGGAGGTATGCAGGAGCTGTGTAGGGTGCAGGGGCTGTGTGTCTTGCCCTGATGCCAGTCTTGAGTTATGGTCCACCTGGAGCACAGACTGGTGCCATCTTGACAGTGGCCAGGCTGTAGATGATCCATCTTGAGGCAGTCTTTAAGTGGGGGAGAATTCTGTAGCTGCGCTCTCATGCCTGGTTTGTTTTAAATTAGCCCCTGGAATATCTTAACAAGCACAGAGTTAAGCAAATGTGTATGGAGTAAGAGAGTGTATGTTAGAAGATGGAAAGGAATGGAGCTTCAAAGTATGTTTCAAGGGTATACTTAAGACTAAGCAAAAAAAAGGTTTCTATAGTTTTTCTCAAGGTTACATCTTCAGTCTTGAGAAAAGTTTTTTTTTTTTTTTTTTTTTTTTTCTTTTTTGAGACAGAGTCTCGATCTGTCACCCAGGCTAGAGTGCAGAGTGCACTGCAACATCTGCCTTCCGGGTTCAAGTGATTCTCCTGCCTCAGTCTCCCAAGTAGCTGGGACTACAGGCACACGTCACCATGCCTGGCTAATTTTTGTATTCTTAGTAGAAACGGGGTTTCACCAGTCTCTACCAGGCTGGTCTTGAACTCCTGACCTTGTGATCCACCCGCCTTGGCCTGCAAAAGTGCTGGGATTACAGTCATAAGCCACCGAGCCTGGCCAAGAAAAAAGTTTTAAAATGCATTTTGAAGCTGAGATCCTCGGTTACACTTTCTACTATTTGGCCATCCTGGTGGTCTTTTGAACGGCAGGTGATTTTGCTCAAGATGCAGTGGAATTTGATCTGATAATGTGGCTCCAGAGTTCAAGTGCTTGACTGCTGTATTCTACTGCCTTCCATGAGCTGTGTGAGTTAATAAGGGAGGCAGAGAAATAAACAGCCACTTTTAGTCGGAAGTCATATACATTAGGAGTGCAGGAAGCATGGGCAAGAAGGTTGGAGGACATGGGGGTGGGAGTCAGGGTGGGGATGACAACCACTCTGAATCTAACTAGACCAGCAGGAATTATTAGGTGAAATGGAGAAGAGAAACTCAGAGGGAGAGAATGTGGGAGATGAGAGGTTGACATGACCACGGAGAGGAAGACATGGGTGGACTGGGGCTGGAACCTTGAGGATTTTAGCACCAACTGAGTCTGGATTTGTCCAGGCAGCAATGGGGAGCCATCACAGATTTTTAGGCTGGCATATGCAGTGGTGCAATCACAGCTCACTACAGTCTCCATCTCCTGGGGTCAAGTGATCCTCCCACCTCAGCCTCCCGAGGAGCTGGAACTACAGGTGCATGCCACCATGCCCAGCTGATTTTACCTTTTTTAAAAATTTTATTATAAATAAATGCATACAGTGGGGCCTTTTCCCTCTACTCTCATCTTGGCTTCATTTTATCACTTCCTTGAACAGAAGAGAGCACTGGGGTTACATCCTGATGAGAGAATGCCTAAATGTTCTGCTCCCCAAAATGCATGGTGGCTGCATTCAGAGGCTGTGAAGGACAGCCTCTCCTGCCCCTGGGCCACGAGAGTCCTGTCAATCCTACCAAAGCTCCCAAAGTTCCAAGTGATTTTGATGTCCAAGGATTGAGGAATCCTCAAATGACTTCTTCACATCCCAAGATAGCCAGACCTAGGAGAATGTTTTATTCATGTATTTTAGAACCGAATCCACTTTGATAAATTTTGAGGAGAAACAGCCAGAGAGATCTTGGCATTAAATTATGTATCAGCGATGCTCCATCTTTTCCAAGGTCAGGAGAGCCTCTGCTAAGCATTAGCTGAATGTGTTTCTTCCCCCTTAGCATTGCCGTTGGGCAGCATGGCCGTGTACCATTATGAGTCATATTAAGTTGGGAGTTAATTTCCTAATGAATGTGGACAAATGGGTGAACCTTGGCTCGCTTCTGACTGCATTTGGATGAGATGAGAGATGCGCCTCAATTCGATTCTCTGATAGACATGAAGACTTAGTTTCCTTCATTTGTCCTTGCTACCCTTCCAGAATCTGGTACTTAGTAGTCTCAACCAAGCAGGAGTATGGTTGGCCTTCTCAGAATCCATCAGCCCCACCTCCTCCTACCTTCTTTGTATGGACAACTGAGGCTCTTCATCTCAATATCAAGTGCAAAAGCAGTTTCAAGTTCAAGGTTTCTGCAAACACACCCTATCCCACTCCACAACCCATATACTGCTCCTAAGCTCCTCCTATCTATTAGAGTAAGCATACCAGAGAGGTTATGAGTGTGGACAAAGATGTATTCTTAGTTTTTACTAGCTATATGACCTTGAGCAAATCAATTAGTCCTCATATCCTCAGTCTTTTCTTCATTTGTAAAATGGGGTTATTGATAGTACCTCCTTCATAGGGTTGTTATGAGAATTAAATGGATTAATTTTATGTAAAACACTTATTGTATGTGAGCTGATTGTAAGTGCTGTGTGAGTTTGCTGCTATTAGTATCACTGATGCCGGTCAGGATGACAGGTGTAGTTGAAACAAATCAGTACCAAACAGGGAAAAGCTTGTGGCCTGGAAGTCAAATAGCTGAAAGCAAGCTGTGGGTAACAGTCAATATGTCTGAGATTGTTTTTCCCCAACCACTATTTTCAAATTTTTATTGAGTAATATATAAATACCTCCTCTGTGTATATATTTAAAAAGAGGCTAGGTACGGTAGTAGCTGGGCATGGTGGCATGTGCCTGTAGTCCCAGCTGCTCAAGAGGCTGAGGTGGGAGGATTGCTTGAGCCCAAGAGTTCAAGGCTGTGGGAAGCTATGATCACACCACTGTACCCCAGCCTGGAAGACAGAGCAAGACCCTGACTCATTTAAAAAAAATTAAATAAATTGAGACAAGGCACATGTAACCTTTGACCCCTTTACTCCTCCAGCCCTAGGCCCCTACCTGTCCCCACAGATAACCTGTGTTGGTAGTTTGGTCCTTTTTTCATTCAGAGCTTTCTCTTATACATAAGCTTATTCTTATACATGAACCCAGATAACATATCTGGCCTATTTTTTGTTTATTTGTTTTATTGTTATTTATTTATAAAAATAAATATTGTATGCACACTGTATGCATCTTTCCATGCTTGATTTTTGCACTGAAATATATTATTAAACATAGCAAAACTATATAATATTTTAAAAGCTCTGCTATGTGGTATTCCATTATAGGTAGATCATGGTTGATTTAGCCATTTCTCTATTAGTAGAACTTTTTTTTTTTTTTTTTTTTTTTCCTGAGATGGAGTCTCGCTCTGTCACCGAGGCTGGAGTGCAGTGGTGCAGTCTCGGCTCGCTGCAACTTCCGCCTCCCAGGTTCAAGCAATTCTCCTGTCTCAGCCTCCTGAGTAGCTGGGATTACAGGAGCTCACTACCACGCCCGGCTAATTTTTGTATTTTTAGTAGAGACAGGGTTTCACCATCTTGGCCAGGCTAGTCTTGAACTCCTGACCTCAGGTGATCCACCCACCTCGGCCTCCCAAAGTGCTGGGATTACAGGCGTGAGTCACCGTACCCAGCTGACATTTTTTTTTTTTTTTCAATACTTGCTGATGTGAACAAGTCTGCAACACATCCTAGTTCAAGTGTTGGGTGTTTCAGTTTAATACCGTGGAAAATACACCTTTTTAAAAAATTGAATGCACACTACTACAGTACCTTCTAAAGGGGGTCTACTATACCAATATGTGCTCACTAGCAGTGTCCCAGGCTATCAGTGTAGAGCTCTTCTATGTGACTATATGACCCCCAGAAATCAGTTGAACTTTCTGGTAAAAAGCTTCTCACCAGTGACCTAAAGTTCTCCCCTGATTTATCTTCACCTCCAGTTTTTGCTTTACAGAATCCTTGAGCTTGATTTGATTGTCAGAGATGAAGACGGAAATATCTTGGACCCTGATAATACCAGCGTCATCAGCTTGTTCCATGCACATGAGGAAGCAACTGATAAAATCACAGAGCGTATCAAAGAAGAAATGGTGAGCTTTACTAAATAGGCTTTGGCCAAGTGATACAATCATTTAGCACATCATAAACTTAAAATAATGGGCTAATGAACCAGACTATGTATTATTCAAGGGGCATCTGTCTATGACCTGAGATGATCAGCAACCACATGTGTTTAACTGTGGTTTTGTACTCAAATCTGTAATTCATTCAACATCCATCTCACAGGTAGTTAAATGGCAGGCAAGTTTCTTGATCTCTTGGAGCTTGTAGATTCCAGAAGGGGAAGAGAAGAAAGGCGATAAAAAAAGTAAATAAATAAGTGAAAATATTAATTCCAGATGAGTGTATAAAAGGCAATGAACCAGGGTTATGTGAATCAAAGTGACTCAGGAGCTATGTTAAAAGGCACTGCCAGGAGAGGCCTCTCTCAAGAGTGACATTTGAGCTGACACCTGAATCATGTGAAGGCACCAGGCCTGGGACGATCTGGGACAGGGTGTTCCAGGCAGAGGGCACAGCAGGTGCAAAGGCCCTGAGGTAGGACTGCATTCTGACTATTCAAGGAGTACGAAAGCCAAACAAGGATGAGGAGTGGTGAACACCAGGGGAGTTTAGGCAATGATTTGCAGAGGCAGGTAAGTGGAGCCTGATCTCAAAGGGCCTGAGGGGTTTTGGAAAAGAGTTGCGACGTTATTCCCACGGATGGGAAATCAGTGAAAGAGTTCAAGGAAAGGTTAACAGTCTGACTTTTATTTAAAAAAATTATTTTAGCTACTCTGTGTTATTTGAAAGCAATTTTGTTTTTAGATTTATTAAGACATGATTTTCATACAGTACATTTCACTCATTTTAAATTACTCTTTAATGAATCGTAATAATATATTGTGTTGGATAAACATCGTGACAATCAAGATAAAGAACACTTCCATCACCCTAAAAGTTTCTTCGTGCTCCTTCTCCAGCCCCAAGCCCCGTGCAACCCCTAATTTCCTGTCACTGTAGATTTGCCTTTTCTAGAGTTTGATATAAATGGAATCGTGCAGTATTAATTTTCTGTTTGACTTTTACTCAGCACGATGTTTTTGAGGTTTATGTTGTTGTGCATATTAACATTTTGGTCCTTTATATTACTGAGTCAGTATACCACTGACCAGTTACCAATGGTATATAGCATTGACCAATTATTGGGCATTTGGGTAAGTTTTCAGTTCAGAGCTATTATACTCATGCAACTATGAACATTTGGAAACAAATCCTTGTGGGGACATGTTTTAATTCCTTTTGGGCAATACTTAGCAGTGGGATTGCTGGATCATGTGATAAGTGTGTATATAACTGTTTAAGGTATTGCCATGCTGTTTCTCAAAATGGCTGTACAATTTTTTTTTTGTTTTTTTGAGACAGGGTCTCTCACTCTATCACCCAGGCTGGAGTATAATGGTGTGATCATGGCTCACTGCAGCTTCGACCCCCTGGGCTCAGGTGATTGTTCTACCTCAGCCTCCCGAGTAGCTGGGATCACAGGTGCATGCCAACATGCCTGGCTAATTTTTTTTATTTTCTGTAGAGATGGGCTTTCACTATGTTGCCCAGGCTGATCTTGAATTCCTGGGTCACATGGTCAGCCCATCTCAGCCTTCCAAAGTGCTGAGATTACAGGTGTGAGCCACCACGCCAGCCTAATTTTGCATTTCTACCAGCAATATATGAGAGCTTTAGTTGCTCTACATCCTCATCAACACTTGATATCAGACTTTTTAACTTAGCCATTCTAGTGGGTGTGTAGTTGTATCTCATTGTAGTTTTAATTTTCATTTTTTTTGATAAGTAGTAATGTTGAGTATCTCTTCATGTGCTTCCTGTCATTTCCACTTGTATTTTCTCTTGGGAAGTGTCTGGTCAAACATTTTACCCATTTTAATTGGGTTATTTTCCTCATAATTAGTTGTAAGAGTTATTTGTATGTTCTAGATACAAATTCTTTGTCAGATATGTTTTGCAAGTTTCTCCAAATCTGTACCTAGCTGTTGCATCTTTCAAAGAGCAAAAGTTTATAGTTTTGAAAAAATCCATTTAAGCAATATTTTTCTTTTATAGTTTGTGGTTTTTTATGACACTAACTTTATGAAGAAGTCTGGGTCAATGGTGACATTTCCCAAGATAGAAAAATACAGGCCAAGAGAGTCAAAGTGAATTGATTCAGGTTACAGAAGCTTTTGATGGCAGAGCTGGATGGAATGCCCAAAACTTTAGGCTTGAACCCAATATCCTTGACTATCTCTCTGTTGCTCTAAGTGGTGCTAGGCTAATTTTCTCTATCTTCTTTCCTTCTTCCTTCTGCCTTTCAGTCAAAAGACCAGCCAGATTATGCAATGTATTCCCGGATCTCCTCATCCCCCACCCATAGCCTCTATGTGTTTGTGAGAAACTTTGTGTGCAGAATTGGGGAAGATGCTGAGCTCTTCATGTCTCTCTACGACCCCAACAAGCAAACGGTCATAAGGTAGGTGTGTCCAGGGTTGCCCTACTTCTCTGACTATGGGAAGCAGTGCACAGAGCATCTTTTCTTTCCATCCTCACTTGTGGAGCAATCTCCACTTGGAAAAGAGACTGCACCTGAGTGAGAATGTGGAAATAACTTCTTTGGAGGTTGTAGGAGTCAAGTGGAAGTGTTATTTACCACCAGTTTTTTCCCACAGTGGAGTTTATGGTTGTAGGGTTTTGTAAAATAGATTTTGATTGCCAGAAAGCAGTCACAAATAACAAGATTCAGACAAGTAGCATTGGCTAGAATAAAAATATGTACTTCTTTTTTGTTTTGAGACAGGGTCTCACTCTGCTGCCCAGGCTGGAGTGCATGGGTGCAATCACTGCTCGCTGTAGACTTGAACTCCTGGGCTCAAGTGGTTCTCCCACCTCAGCCTCCTGAGTAGCTGGGACTATAGGCATGTGCCACCACACCCGCTTAATTTTTAATTTTTTGTAGAGGCAGGGTCTTGCTGCATTGTCCAGTCTAGTGTCAAACTCTTGGCTTCGAGTGATCCTCCCACCTTGGCTTCCCAAAGTGCTGGGATTATAGGGGTGAGCCACTGCTCCCTGCCAATATCTACTTTCAAAATATGAGCTAAGAAATGAATGCTCCAAATCCTCTGTAGCAGCAATAGGCTAAGGGTATATAGGCTCTGAGATCTGTCTGGGTTCACATCTAGGCCCCAGCCTTTACTCTTTCTTAACGTGGGGAAGGTTGTTAATGTTTCTTAAGCCTGAGTTTCCCATCTGCATAATGCGAGTGCTGACCTCACAGGGTCATTTGCTTCAGGCTTTAATGAGAAAGAGTTTGTGATGCACAAGGCCTGGCACATGTTGCCTGTACTGCAAGGGTCAGTGACTGTTATTATTACTACTTTAATAAGTTGTTCTTGGGAGTGGAGGAAGTGAGGGAACTTCTGGGTGCCTCAGCTCAAGGAAGGGAAAATACTCTTGGGAATCTCCAGGGAAGAGACTTTGCTGCTTCTCCAGCTCCCACTGCCAGACTCCTGGCCTCTACTTGTGGCTTAGACCATCCTTCCTCTCAGGCGACCACTGCCTGTCTCCTCCATTGGGGTTTTAGCCCAAGACATGGTCTCATATTTGAGGCCACTGACTGTGACTGCAGGCATGCGCCACCATGCCCGGCTAATTTTTAAGTTTTTGTAGAGGCACACATTAGAAAAGAGCTAGAACATGATCTCTCTGCCTTTGTGGGAAAAATGGATAAAATGATGTCTTCCTGGCTTCTTGTTATGATGATTAAATGAATGAATACACCATGCCTGGTGAATAGTGGTGCTTTAGTAAACAGCGGCCTCCTGGAGACATGCATGAAACTGGAGGGGCTGTCCATCTCAGAAGAATGTGCTGGGGTCTGTACATTGTCTCATGTAATCCTCATGGTTCCGTGTCACTAAGATGAGAAAATGAGGCTCAGGGAAGTCAAGCAACTTGCCCAAAGTCACAAATATTTGTAAACAGCAGAGCTGGGATTTATATACAGGCCCATCTAACTCCAAAGACAAGCTATTTCCCACGTAAGTCTGTCACCAAGGAATGAGTTGTGTCAAATATTCTAAATGGTTTTCACCAGGGTTTCAGCACCGTTATGGTGGAAAGGTATTTTTTATTATGCACCAAAGTCCTTAACCTCAAAGAGTCAGCCCAATTCACCTGGCTTAGCCTTGGTGGACCCCGAGAATGAGTGTCTCTGGTCCCTTACTCCCACCTTGAAATGGTTTGGGAGTCAGAGGCAGGGGCCCCTTGCTGTTCCCTGTCAGTTACTCCCGAGGTTTCTGAAAGGCTCACTGGCTGCAGTTTCAGGAGCCTTAGAAGCAACCGAGAGGAAACAGTATGGGGCCTATGACACACAACAGATCTGAAAGTGCTCACTGCCTGCCACATTGACAAGGGAGTGTGGTCAGCTGGCCCCATCTCAGTGATGGATGGCTGGACCAGCTCTGTGGAGGGAGACCATGAATCAGCGAGGTGGCAGCTGTGCTCCCTGCCGTGCCACCTGGCAGGCCATGCTCAATGGGGTGTGCCTGAGTGACCTCTCTGAGAGTGCTGGAGACGAGGGCCAGCCCTGGGAGAGTGGGGATGAACAGAGGGAGGAGGACAAAGGGGGCAGAAACCAGCAATTGTAAAAAGAGGAGAAAGCAAAGGAAGAAGAGAAAAGGCACAATGCAGGAAGGAGGGCAGGGGAATCTGGGAACACTCGCAATGTCAGTCTCACTCTGAAGAGCTGCTCTTTTCCTAAGCAAGAAATCTGGGCTCCTGCCTGCTGTAGCCAGGATCGACATACAGTGAACAACAGGCAGGTTAAGACATCTTCAGTGTGGTCCAGATGTGGACTGGGGAGAATATAGCTGGGATCGATGTTTTAATGTTGGACTGAATCATGGTCAGATACCCAGTAGATCCCTGAAGGGATCCTGTTTGGGAAATTTAATGTAAATTTTTACAGGACAAAAGAGAAGCAGTTCAGGTATCAGGCTAGTAGTAAGGCTTATGCCCAAAAATTGTGTGATGAGGAGTTGGAATAGTACTCCTCGTTCCTACGAGTAGGTTGTCATTTGGAGGAGGTCTTACCTGTCTTGGTGCTGTGAGCCTTCAGATTCTACCACCTAGATCTTCCTGGGTGAGGATGGATGGGACCAGCTCAGCCCTCCAAATTGTTTTCCTTATTTATGATTGTGCTTCTCCTGGAAGAAAATTGCTGGTGCTTGCTGTTTAGACGTAGCAAGCTGGGTCACTGAGGGGCTTGCTACATATGATGGAGGGTACTGGAATATATCTAAGCATTTCACTGACAACAGTACAGAAATTACCAATGAGAAAGCATTAAAAATAAAAAAATTTGCATGGAGACTTCCTGGTTAGTTTACTGCAAACTCCACTACAATTTTTAGATCTTACTGAAAAAAACACAAAAGATGAAAAGATCCACTTAACTTGATTGAGTTTTAAGCATTGGTTAATCTGGGACTGTGTTCATATTTGCTATTGGCCCCATTGCCTGCTTGAACTCTGCTCAGTCTGCTCTCATTAACCTTTTAGGGGTGACTGGAGAGAGAGGAACGAGGCATCAGAGATAAAACAAGCTCTAAAAGGAAGTCAAGTCCCTTTAATTTTGCTGAATCCCTTTATGCCTTCTTAGGCTAACTTGATTTTTGAATTTTTAAAAAATCTTGTTCCTAATTTAAAATAATGGGCACTTATTTAGCACCAACTCTATGCTCCTAAATGGCGTGGAAAATCTGATGACTCAACTCAGCAAACTATATTAAGCTTCTTCTAACTTAAATAAGTGCTAGACCTCTCTCTCTTCCTGGAGTGATGGGACTGACCAGCATGACGGCTGCTAGGAGATGTGAGATGGCAAAGGATCGTACGTTAGAACCATATAGCTGGTCCTCATAAAACCCTCCAATGGGTT
This sequence comes from Gorilla gorilla gorilla, assembly GCF_029281585.2. Taxonomy (NCBI): domain Eukaryota; kingdom Metazoa; phylum Chordata; class Mammalia; order Primates; family Hominidae; genus Gorilla; species Gorilla gorilla. Next base: position 173,513,544 of record NC_073228.2, read on the forward strand.
TCCATTACTCTCATCATCAAGGCAAAAATCCTTGAATGGCCTATAAAGCCTATGTGGTCTGGCCTCTCCCTCTAATTTTTCTCTTGTAACTTTCCCTTGAATCTGTTTATTTTTATTTATTTATTTTTTGAGATGGAGTCTCCCTTTTCACCCAGACTGTAGTGCAGTGGCATGACCTCAGCTCACTGCAACCTCCGCCTCCCGGGTTCAAGTGATTCTTCTGCCTCAGCCACCCTAGTAGCTGGGACTACAGGCATGTGCCACCATGCCTGGCTAATTTTTTTTATTTTTAGTAGAGGCAGGGTTTCACCATGTTGCCCAAGCTGGTCTTGAACTCCTGGCCTCAGGTGATCTGCCCACCTTGGCCTCGCAAAGTGCTGGGATTACAGGCATGAGCCACTGCGCCCAGCCCCCTTGAATCTGTTTCCTAGATGCATCCAGCTCTTTCCTGCCTCATGGCCTTTACTCACGTTGACTTTGCCTGAAGCATTTCCCTTTCCTACCTTCTTTTCTTGACCAACTTTATTTCATGTCATTTCCTCAGCAAAGACTTCCTTGACCATGCACTAGGTCAGGCCCATTTGATACACATTCATACAACATCCTGAACTTTTCCTTTATACAGCCTGACTATTCCTTATTTGAAATGCTTGGGACCGGAAGTGTTTTGGATTTCAGATTTTCTCTTGGATTTTGGAATATTCGCATTATATATATCTACCAGTTGAGCATCTCTAATCCCAAAATCTGAAATCTAAAATATTCTGATGGACATTTCCTTTGAGCATCATGTTGACACTTAAAAATTTTCAGGTTTGGGAGCATTTCATATTTGGGATTTTCAGATTAAGGGTGCTTAGCCTGTAGCACAATTTTATATAAATAGTGTCACAATGGCATTTAAACAGTTATTTAATTGTATCTTAGATAATGGCTGAGGCCCTATATGACCCATCACTGTATGACATTCCATTCAAGGAAACAGCTCTACATTCAAAGGGTAACTTAAAATGATTCAGATCTTTACTCAGTCTTGAATGGGGAATGGGCCAGAAAGGGTAAATATATTCTTAATGTCCAATAAAATATACTAAAGTCCTTTCCCCTCTCATCTCTGCCATTCTCAATAACCTCTATCAGTATGCAGATGCTCCTCAAAAATATTAGACAGCTGTGCCAGAGTTTGCTTAGCAGATGGGAGAGGGATAGAAGTGGCAAATACACATAGGTTAGTAATTCTTTGCTCTTGCCTGTCTAATGTCTGTCTCCCAACACAACTGTGATCTCTCGGAGGGAAGGACCATGTCTATCTTAAACACCTGCATACCCCCAGCAGCCAGTATGGTGTTGGGCACATAGTAGATGCTTGGTGAATGTTTTGACTAAATGGATGTCAGGTCCCTTGGCAGTAACGGGCTGCCACTCTTCTTCCCACAGTGAGAACTACCTAGTGCGATGGGGCAGCCGGGGCTTCCCTAAGGAGATTGAGATGCTCAACAATCTGAAGGTGGTCTTCACGGTGAGTGTGCACCCTCTTCTCGTTACCATGTTCCCCAACCACAAAAATGTGACCTTGGAAATGAGGCTGGTCAGGAGCTCAGGGTGGAGTGTGGCTGTCCTGCAGAGCTGTGTTCTGGGCTCCAAGCAGAAATCCAAAGCTGACAAAGGACGTTGTGTGCCTTGAGGAAGCTTTCGGAAAGATGGATGTTCACCTCTGTTTTTCCTCATCTCTCCCTATCCGTCTCACTCCTGCACACACACAGAACATATGCAGAATGCTACATAAACAAGCACCAACTTCTTTGAGCAATAATGCCCAGGTGAACTGGGCACAACAGCAATTTTGATTTTCCAGTTCATTCATGATTAACCTGAGTTCCTTTCTTTGTTCAGGGCTTTCTGAAAAATCTTTCTAAAATATATCAGAAAAAAATAGGACCTTTCTAGAATATTGACTGTCTTGGTAAACTGGACATTCTGAATATAATTAAGTCATAGATGACTAATGATCTGGTGGGTCCTTAGGATCATCCTTCTAAATACCAACACTCACTGAGCAAGACATGTACGTAGAAATGTTGAAATCGATTGTTATTTGGATGATTTATTTCTGAGAGCGAAGCTGGCTTTTTAGCTCTGAATAGGGGAAACAAGGGAAAGAAGGAGATAAGTAAAGGTTATAATTTTTAGTAGAGACCCCTTTCTCATCCTGTTTCCATAAGGGAGTGAAGAGTGTGATTTTTTTTTTTTTTTTTGAGATGGAGTCTCACTCTGTTGCCCAGGCTGGAGTGCAGTGGCACCATCTCGGCTCTCAAGGAGAATCTCAAGTGATTCTCCTGCCTCAGCCTCCTGAGTAGCTGGAATTACAGGTGTGAGCCACCACACCCAGCAAGTGTGATCTTAAGACACCTAAATATCTTAGCATTGACTGTAAGCTCCTTTGGGGAGAACACTGTTTATGAGATTTTTCACTACATTGCCTGTATTAGCTAGGGAAATTACAGAGAAGGAGCCAGGGAGGGATTTGGGCATTGACCAAACAGATGAGTTGGATCCAGGAGTGACCGACATGCTAGATTAACCTACCTTGCTCTACAATAATTTTTTGGTTACAGCCCATTAATTGCAATGTCTTATGTTATCTTGTGATTAGATTGAGGAATAGCTGATTAATTTTGTTATTTTCTTTAAAAAATGGGCCAGAGTCATGGAATGGGATCATAGGTCCTAATTGCTTAGGCAAAGTTTTCTTGGCATATATAGATGTGCCTCCATCCTGTTTACCTGTTATTAGTTAGAAGGAGGAGCCTATTTATTTTCTTGATAAATAGGACAGTCCCACAGGCCTTCCTGATTAAACCACAAGACAGATGTTGCATGAGAGGGAGAAGGACGGGGAATCAATCAGTGGTTCATTTTTCAGAGAACCAATTCATGATGTAAACACGGGGGAAAGAGCATCAGTAAATTTGTGTCACACAGCATTAATGAGAATGTAATCCTGCCTTCATGGAATTCTGCCTGGGCCACGCCTCAGCTCCTCAGAACAAGTGGAGTTGAGAGCCTTGGTTGACAGGCTCAACAGGTGGATGCTTCCCTCTGTTGAGATGATCAGAGTCTTGATCTGGGGGTGTATTAGTTCATTCTCGCATGGCTATAAAGAAATCCCTGAAACTGCGTAATTTGTAAAGAAAAGAGCTTTAATTGGCTCATGGTTCTGTAGGCTGTATGAGAAGGGTGATGTTGGCATCTTCTCGACTTCTGGGGGGGCCCTCAGGAAAGTTGCCATCATGGCAGAAGGCAAAGGGAAAGCAAGCTTGTCCTATGTGACCAGAGCAGGAACAAGAGAGACGGGGGAGGTGCTACACACTTTTAAACAACCAGGTCTTAGGAAAACTCGCTATCATGATGATAGCACCTTTGGTGTTATTTCTCCTGGCGTTAAGCCATAAGAAAGCACCCCCATGATCCAATCACCTCCCATCAGGCCCCACCTCCAGCCTGGGGATTACATTTTAACATGAGATTTGGGTGGGGACAGTGATCCAGACCATATCAGGGGGCAAGGAAGGTGATGGTGCTCTCACTTCTTATATCGATCCAAGAGCTAGCCGATGAGTGCCTGCTATGCATGTGCTCTGTGCTAAGCACTGGCAATACAGCAGTGAGTGCTTTCATGGTGCAGTGGGGTTAAATTCAGATAATAAAATGCATGCACAAATAAACAAGAGCAATGTCAGAAAGCAATCCAAGCAATGCAGATAATTAAAACAGGGTGATGTGATGGTATGTGACTGGAAGTTACTTTCAACTGGGTGTTGAGGTGACGTTTAAATTAGAGATGAGATAAGACTTGGCAAGCATGTGCCTTGCTGGCCTTATTTCCTCACTCTCTGGATGTTAGCTCTTCCTGGTCTCCTATGTTGGGGGAAGGCTTCCAGATCTTTGAGCCTCTCTGAGCCTGGCGTGTGGGTCCAGCTGACTGTTGACTTTCCCTATGTTTTGTTTTATTTATTTATTTATTTATTTATTTATTTATTTTTATTTATTTATTTTTTTGAGATGGAGTCTTGCTGTGTCGCCAGGCTGGAGTGCCGTGGTGCAATCTCAGCTCACTGCAACCTCCACCTCCTGGGTTCAAGCAATTCCCCTGCCTCAGCCTCCCAAGTAGCTGAGACTACAGGTACATGCTACCACGCCCCACTAATTTTTTGTATTTTAGTATAGACGGGGTTTCACCTTGTTGGCCAGGATGGTCTTGATCTCCTGACCTCGTGATCCACCCACCTCAGCCTCCCAAAGTGCTGGGATTACAGGTGTGAGCCACTGCTCCCGGCCCTTTCCCTCTGTTTTGTAAGGGTTTACCCCACAAGGCTGTGTAAGAAGAAAGCAGCATATACTACGAGGTTCCCTAAGATTTAGCCCAGTTTTGGGGTGGCTGCTAACACACAGGAAACAAGAGTGAACAATAAAAGAAGCACTAATGAGTTCCTAAATCAGGTGATGCTTGTTAAGTTCCATTGCCCTGCTTCCCCAGTACTTTCGAGTTTTATAAGGCTGAAGCAGAAATGACTGGGAGACACCATAGATTGGAGCACAATTCTGTATAAGGATTGCCAGTTGACACACCCTCCAGAGAATATAATGTGAATATAGCATTTGGCTATTTTTTACACTTTAAGATTCTTTAGTGTGGAGGTGTGTGTGTGTGGGGTGGTGGGGGGGGGGCGCTGTCTGATGAGACAGCTCTAAGAGGTCTGACATCTTCCTTTGAGCAAGTAAAAAATTGTTAAGAGAAGAAGGTGGAATGGGGGCTTACCTGGGAATCTTCTAGGTTTATGTAGTATATTAGTTTGCTAGGCCTGCCATAACTATCACAGATTGGTTCATGCAAACAAGAGAAATGTATTTTCTCACAATTCTGGAGTCTAGAAGTCTGAGATTAAGGTGTTGGCAGGGTTGGTTTCTTCTGAGGCCTCTTGCCTTGGTTTGCAGATGACTGTCTTCTCCCTGAGTCTTCACCGTGGTCTTCTCTCTGTGTTTGTCTGTGCCCTGATATCTTCTTATAAGGACACCAGTCATACTGACCAAACAGCCTCTTTTTAACTTAATTACTTATTTAAAGACCCTGTTTCCTAATGCAGTCATGTTGTGAGACACTGAAGATTAGGTATTCAATATATGAATTTGGGGTGTGTGTGTGGAGGGGGGAGGGGGAGGCAATTCAGCCCCTTCAAGTCTAGGAAGCTTTCAGGTACCAGGGCCTCTGTTGCTCTGAAATGCCTCTGAAAGGCACCAATCTAAGTATTTCAAAAATATGGAGAATCCTAATTTGAGGAGAGAAGGTATTAGGGATGGAGGTCATTATGAAGGAAGCAGGATTCAAGTTTTAAAGATGGAAAGGATGTGGATATGTAGAGGAGGAAGAGGCAAGCATTGGAGGGGAGGTGTGGGAGCAGGGTGGTTAGGAAGAAAGATCCAGAGTTGGAAGTGAGTGTTGTGTGTTTATGGAGCAATAAAGAAATCTTTGTGACAAAAATAACCTACTTATATTCAGAGAGTCATGGGGAATCAGTGGGCTAGGACAGCTGGATATATTATGTCTAGGTCCTTTCATGTCAACTGGGAAAGAGTAGAACTAATAGGGTAGGAAATAGGGAGCTATTAATGTTGTTGGGGGGAAAGAAATGAAATAATAGATGCAATGTCTAAAGATGAATTCATAAGAGATTTCAGGGTGGTTTGGAGGAAGGAGTCAGGCAGGCCAGAGACAAGGCTGTTCCAACCATCTGGACGTGAAATAATTGGGATCTCAAATTCAAATGCCTGCAGAAGAAGGCAAGGGATGCAGATGATGGGGTGGGGGGTCTTTCTTAGCCTGAAAAGCAGATGTCCATTCCTGCAGCTGGTGGGATGAACAGCCCTTGTACCAGTCAGTGCTCTCTGGGGAAACAGAACCCATGGAATATAAGTTTGAGATCCTAAAGGCAGGCTGGCAAGCTGGAAACTCAGGCAGGATTTCTATACTACAGCCTTAAGGCACAATTCCTCCTTGTCTGGGAAACCTGTTTTGCTCTTAAGACCTTCAGCTGGTTGGATGAGGCCCACGGACATTATAGAATGTCATATCCTTTACTTAGTCAGCTGGTTGTAGATATTAATCAGGTCTACAAAATACCTTCGTAGCAATATCCAGACCGGTGTTTGACCAAACAGCTAGGCACCACAACCTAGCCAGGTTGGCATACAAAATTTAACCGTCATGGTCCCCAAGCAGGAAGGTGTGGACCACACTGGGGCCTTGCCCTTTTCCCAGAGACTCTGCACATCCCCACTCCCTTCCTCCTATACCAGCATAGTGAGAGGCAGGGGATGGCAGCTGTGCCTTGGTCCTGGATCTGATGTGAGCCGACAGCTTATTCCCAGTGCATATGCCCACATGAGAATTAACTCGAAGGAGAATAAACTGTTCCCTTTTGAGACCTGGCCCAGGGTACTCTACTCTGATGCCAACAGCATGTCTTGTTGTTTCTTCCTTAGCTGATCCTTACTGGCAGGGGGCCTCAGGATCACTGAAGCTTTTAGATTTGAGCATGAAGTCAGGAGTTTCCTCCTGCATGCCTTTCTGATGGCAAGGGAGCTGTACTGTAGTAGCTATGTTTGTGGTCTTTGGTGTCAGGGACTGGGCTCAAAGCCCAGAGTCTCATGGGCTATGGTCATGACCTTGGGGAAGGCTCTTATCTTCTTTGTGTCTCAGTTTCCCCATCTGTCAAATGGGGATGCAATAATTGTATGTACTTCAGAGATGTGAGAGATTGAATATGGTGATGCAGGAATCACTTAGCACAGTGGATGAGACAGTGCATTTCACCAGTTTTGGCTTTTCTAGACTCAGTTGAGCTGGGTCTGGTGGCTCATGTCTGTAATCCCAGCACTTTGGGAGGCTGATGTGGGAGGATTGCTTGAGCCCAGGAGTTTGAAATCAGCCTGGACAACATAGTGAGACCCCATCTCTTAAAAAAAAAGTAGGTAGGCATGGTGGCTCATGCCTGTAGTGCCAGTTACTCAAGAGGCTTAGGTGGGAGGATTATTTGAGCCTGGGAGATTGAGGCTGCAGTGAGCTGTGATCATGCCACTGCCCTCTAGCCTGCGTGACAGAGTGAAGCCCTGTCTCAAAATAAATAAAATAAATAAATAAACAAACAGATAGTTGACTGCAGTTTCCTGACCCTTTGAAGTCAGGTGCGGCCATATGCCTTTCTTTGGCAAATGACATGCAAGCAAAAAGTGATGTGCATCTCTCTTGGGTAGATGATTTAAGAGCCAGAAGTGATTTGCCACATTCCTTTCCCCTGTGGCAGAGACAGTGAGTGCACCTGTGCTGAGATAGAGCTGCCAGCCAGGGGCCCAGAGTAAGTAAGTAATCAGAGCCCCCACCCCTCTGCATTGGCCCTGTAGACTGCACCAGAAGTAAACTTCTGCTGTGTTGTAAGCACTGAGATATTGGGGTTGTTAGCACTACCTCAACCCAACTGATGGCCACACTTTAGATGTGCAGGAGGAAATGGTAGCTGTTATGATTTTTTTCTCTTCCTTTTGTCTTCTCTCTCAGAGGTTCTGAGCAATGATGTGACCGGTGGTGTCATCTGAGTCATCTGTAGCAAATGCTACTTTTGGATCTATCACGTTGGCATATGGGGAATCCTGTCTGTACAGCTGATATTCCACCTCTACCCTTCTCTCGCCCTATCATTTTGAGAGGGAAGAATTGGGATTAAACACTAGAGTTTTATCACTCATTTTCCTTTGCAAACCTTACCTTGCTTATCTGTAAAATGGATGTGAGAGCCTTGTTTTCTGTCTTTTCCAGGACTTATTGTATGATTGGTCCCTGTATAGCAAGTATTATATACATCCCTCAGAAATTACTATTACTGGGTTTTCTTGTCTACCTTTTTTCCCCCATTCAGCACATGATGGTCAGTTTTTTTGTTTCTTTCCCCACAGGATCTTGGAAACAAAGACCTCAACAGGGATAAAATTTACTTGATTTGTCAAATAGTCCGGGTCGGCAAGATGGATCTTAAGGATACTGGTGCAAAGAAGTGCACGCAGGGACTGAGGAGGCCCTTTGGGGTGGCAGGTAAGGGGCACACTCTGCATCATTAATTTTTATTGGAGCGCACATTTTATGTGGCTGAATTGTAATGATGATTTGTTTCCCAACCGCCTCCTGCTGCCCCCACCCCTGCAAAATTTATGCCAGACAGCCCTTAATAACTACATTTCTGGTGACTAAATCAAAATAATTGGTGACTAAGTCCAGATTTATGATGAACACAGTGAATCATGGGCTCCTCTTGTCTGGAGTAGAGCATCGGGAGACCGGGGCCGTCTGAGCAGTTGACACCTTTGCTCCCCAGCTCTGTGAAAAAGGAAAAACAATACAGGCAGGATCTAATTATGAGGAGCAAATCATTTAAAAAATACATCTAGGACAGGAAATGCAGTTACACAGAATGAGTCACCTACCACACATCTAAATTCCAGATGGAAACGGACATTTGGAGAATTGGCGTGACCTGAGGCAGAGCCCTGCATGAGGCTGCTGTACAGCAACATCAGCTCTGCATTCCTCTTAAGCTTTAGCTCTCCTTGGGTTTCTAAGGCTTCCTCATTCTTGCCCCACTTTTACGGTTTTAGTTATGTTTGACTACCACTTGTACTGTTATTTACCAAATATATTTTCTTTTAATCAGCCTGCTTTACATAATGTATGTTTTTCATCAAAGGCAATTTAAATACCTGTGAAAATGGCAATTTAATATGCCAGTTTTCTTCTTTTTATTAAAATATAAAATTTTAAGAGTATACCGTGTATAACCCCTATGTACCATAGCTAACCTCAGTGTTTCAGGTTTCTCACTTCAAGATGCTCTGATCTGTAATCGCAGACCTGCTTACTCTCCAACTAGTCCCCTGGCACTGCTTGCAAAGTGGTGGAGTGGAGGATGTTTTACTGAGCTCACTGTTTTGTTTTTTTTGTTTTTTTTTTTTTTTTTAACGTGGCACTGCGGCTAGCTAGCCAGCCAGTGATCTTGGGCAAGCATTTTCCCCAGAGCCTTACTTTTATTATGTGCAAAATGAAGGACTCATACCTGGTTAATTCATGAAATCCTCTACTGCTCTAAAATGCTCTGATTCTACTTGTGGGGGCATTTCTGACATCATGGTGTTTCTGTTAAGGCAGTGAGGATCCTTCAACCTTACTGCAAAGTGTGTCTTTGTCCTCAGCTGTAGCCTGCCGTCTCTTTTGGTGTCAGATGACAGAAATCTGATCTAAACTGGTAGAAGAAGGAAAAAAAAGGTACTTTACTGGTGTAACTGAAGGGCTTATGAATAGATCGCTTCAGGCATAGCTGGATCCAGGAACTCAAATCAGTTTTTCTCTTTCTTGCTCCTATGTCCTCATGCTGGCTTACTATAAAGAATTTGTGTCTTTCTTGCTCAGCCCCTATGTCTTCATGCTGGCTTACTAAGAAGATGGCTGTCCAACTAGTTGGCAAATTATCAGCCAGCTGTCCCAAGCTTGCATCCTACCAACTTAGCAACCAGTGGAAAGAATGTACCTCTTTCCCATTTGGTTCAGCAGAAGCCCCAGGAGCTTTAATATAGGTCACGTCCTCATCTCCATAGTCTTTACTCTGGACAGGGAGAGATGATTATCTGATCTACCAGGTCCTATGAATAACTTTGGAGCCAAAGGGAAATTGCCGCGCCCTAATCACAGCACTGAGGATGGATGAGGAGAGTCAGTTAGAGAGAATGGATGCTCAGTTTCTCCTCCTGTCTGCTCTCTGACTCCCCTCTCTATCTAGATGCAGTCAGTGGTTGATTATTACCCAAGCAATTTTAATGGCCCCCTGCCCAGTACCTGGAGTGTTTGAGGTATTTTCTGTAACTAGGGTATGAGCTTGATTGGAGTAGCTTTTCTCAGCCCTCTCCTACACTCCCACTTCTATAATCCCCATTCTAGTATAGGAGTTCTTTACCTTGGTTTTGGGACCTTTAGTGGCTGATTTAAGGAAAGGTTTCAGAGGATCCAGGATACCTCTGGAATCACAGGATTTGAGGATTCTTCAGTTATGTATCTGTACATACGAGTACGCTTATGAAAAGAGGGTGGATATTTCATGAGATTCTCAGATCCTACAGAGACCAGAGAGATCACTGCTCTCTGGTTTTGTAGGCATGGTAGACATTCAATACATGCATGTCAAATCCAAACCTAATTGCTGAATTCCACAGCCACGGCTCTGACCCTTTCCTTTTGGCCTCTGCTAAGCCGTGGTGCTCTTGGATGCCTCCCTGGCCCTCTGACCTCCCAGTCTGCTTTGCCTGGAGGTATTTGCCCTGGTGCTGCACGCGAGGAACCTCTGCTGTCTGAGTATTGTGCAGCACTGGCTTGCTTGCCATTTTAGGCCTTCCTGACCCCCAGGCATCCCAGGCTCTACCTCCTGTCCCATAAGCTCATCCCACTGTCATCCCTTATGGGAGCAGGAGGAAGTTAAACCATTAATTCATTCTGTCTTCTTTCTAGTTATGGATATAACAGACATCATCAAGGGGAAAGCTGAGAGTGATGAAGAAAAGCAGCACTTCATTCCTTTTCACCCGTAAGACATTTCCCATTTCTTTCCATTCTCTTCAACCACACCCTTTGTCATCAAGGGCTGCTGGAGCTCAGAGGGTACCAGTTCCCTGAGTTAGTGATAGGCAGGTGGAGCCTCCCAAGGGAAGCGCAGGGTGAGAATCATTGGCTCAGTGCCCAGGCACTCAAAACCAAACAGCTCTTCAGCCATTCATTCATCAGACGTTATTTATGCCACAGACATTTATTGGTGGCCTGGCAGAGGCTGGCACTGTGCTAGGTGTGGAGGATGAAGTAGTGAACAAGATGGGCCCTGTCTTCATGGAGCTCGTAGTATAGATGGGGAATTAAACAGATAATCAACAAAAGATTAATGCATTAATTACAAGTGCAGCAGAAACCACGAAGCTGTGAAGCAGCAGCATTTCAGGAGCGTGTGGCAGGGAATCCTAACCTGGTTCTCATGGATAGACGTATCCATGACTTAGGAGGAGGGCAATAAGGGAGGTCAATGTCCTCTCCTCTTCTGTTCCAAAAGGAGTCTTCCAGAAAGCAGGGCTCCAGTTTGAGAGCATCATCAGTACTTAATAGCCCTAAGGATGGTCCAGGTAATGAGGCTAGTGACTTTGCTGAAGGCGTGTGATAACGACTTAGCAGGAGCAACTCAAGTCTTTACCCTTGCTAAGCAGATATGCATGTTGAAAGCTTTGGAATCCTACCTTTATAAGCATCTTCCTGGAGAATAAGAAATGGCCTCTACCTGTAGCATTGATATTCCCAAATTTCAGAGCCACATTGCTTTGTGATAAAAAGTGAGGTACCTCTTGATGGCATGTATATACCCTGGGCTGACATACGCAAACTCGCTTTTCACCTGAGGCGTGTGGAGGGGCTGGGGAGATTCATGGGGCCCCTTGAAACACAAGGAGAACACGATGTGGCCATTTCATGCTCTCTTTTCCTTTCCAGGGTTACAGCTGAGAATGACTTCCTACACAGCCTGCTGGGCAAAGTCATAGCCTCCAAGGGGGACAGTGGAGGGCAAGGTATAGTGCCAATGTGCCAGTGGGCTGAGCCTGCTCCAGCTTGGGAGCCCCTAACTCTTCAGCAAATGAATCAAAATCCTGAACCCTGGGATACTTAGCTTTCCTTCCAGACAGACCACTGGGAAGAATGGGAACATATGATCTATAGGGATAAGTCACATCTTCTGAAGAAAATTGGAGGCATGTCCTAGTGGCCAAAAGAAGAGAGGAATTGATGCATCCTGAATATCTCCGGTGTTCCAGGGGCACTTTAATAAGTTACCTTGTTTGATTTCATTCTTAATCCAGGCCTGAGAGATAGGTGTTGTCATCCTCACTTTGGGCTTAGAGAAGTGGGATAATTTGCCAGAGGCTGACACTGCTAGAAATAATTAGCAGGATTCAGACCCAGAGATTGCCCGTTCCAGAGGCCCTGTGGGCTGGGTGGCTGCATCTGTGGCTGTATGACTCTGTTCCCAGTGATCTCCAGAAAGACAGAGGGGAGAGATGGCAGGAGGGCCAACTGAGAGGACACTTGCAAAAGTGGGCTCTTCACGGTGAGCTGTTCCTTTCCAGGCCTCTGGGTGACCATGAAGATGCTGGTGGGTGACATCATTCAGATTCGCAAGGACTATCCACACCTGGTGGACAGGACCACCGTGGTGGCCAGGAAGCTGGGATTCCCAGAGATCATCATGCCAGGTGAGACACAGCTTCTCTGACCTTCCCCTGGGGACATGGGGGCCAATTCAGCTTGTCTAATTCATTTTCCTTCTAAAGAGTCAACTCCTTCCTTTTTTACTGCCTCTCTCCATTTCTGTCCCTGAAGGTAACCACTAAAAATGATGTCTGTATATCCAAAAACTTCTATGCATTAACAAAATAGACACAAGCATGTAAATATAAACACATACCCCTTTTCCCCACAAATGGGGTCATACTTTATATTCCTTTACTTAATATACTTTATATTCCTTTACTTAATATACTTTATATAATATACTTTATATTCCTTTACTTAATATACTTAATATACAAAGTATATATACTTTGTATTCTACAACTTGTTTTTATCACTTAATAATTTATTGTGGACATCATTTATATTTTATACATGCAGAACAGTTGCACTCTTTCTGGGAGAATATTGTCATTCTCTTATATTTTTAAGCTTTTTTTTTATATTACCAAAGGAATTCGTGTTCATTGTAAAATATTCAAATGGCGTGAAAAGGTATAAAGTGAAATGTTAAAAGTTCCTTCATATCTTTGTCTCCAGAAGTAGCCACTACATTTCCAAATGTTTGTATAATTTTAAAAAATGAGTTTATATAATATTAAACAAAAATTATAGGAGGGCATTGTTTTGGACTAAGTTCCTGCACCAGCCCCCAACAAATCAGACTGAAAATCAAAATGGAGTCAGCCATGCTAAAGGGTCATGTCATCAAACCTAAACTAAACTGTTATCTGATCTTGCAAGAAATTGGGAGAGGGGAGAGAGGGCGGTGGGGTGGGGGGAAGAGAGAGAGAGAGAGAGAGAGACAGAGAGGAAGGAAGGAACGAAAGAAAAGAAAAGAAAAAGAAGGAGAGAAAGAAAGAAAGAGAAACAGCCTATTTTCCAGACAGGCCATTTTCAATTTTCAATGGGCATGATAATGAAGTTCCTGAAGTAACCTGATGTTAACAATCAGTCACTTTTCTATTTTTCTGTTTCCCTGTTTCAGCCTTACGAGGGCAATAACTTTGAAATAACCAATTCACTCTGTCTTGCTTCTACTTCCTTCAGGCCTTCTCTGTCTATAAAGCCAACCTCTTCTGCTCAGCTCTTTGGAATACTGATGAAGCATTGCCCGATTCTAGAATTGCAATAGAGCCAAGTGAGGTCTTTAAACTAAATTTGTTGTAATTTTGTCTTTTGACAATAGTAATACTCTTTTGAAACTTCTCTTTGTGTCTTAAACCTGTGTCTTGGACTTCTGTTCATGATGGCTCCCACTGACTTGCTGTTTCTTTCCACATTTGTCTGGTGGTCGTCTCCTAGGGCCTGTGCTGTCATTTATTTGTCCATGCTTTACCTGAGACTTCAGTTACTTGTGTAACCCCTTGTAGGATTTTCTATTCCTTTTTTTTTTCTTTTTGTTTTTTTGAGATGGGGTTTAGCTGTTACTTAGGCTGGAGTGCAGAGTACAGTGGTTTGACCTCAGCTCACTGCAGCCTCTGCCTCCCAGGCTCAAGCAATCCTCCTACCTCAGCCTCCTGAGCAGTTGGGACCACAGGCATGTGCCACCACACTCAGCTAATTTTTTTGTATTTTTTGATACAGACAGGGTTTTGCCATGTTGCCCAGGCTGGTTTTGAACTCCTGAGCTCAGGCGATCTGCCCGCTTTGGCCTCCCAAAGTGCTGGGATTACAGGCATGAGCTACCTGTGTCTGGCAGATTTTCTACTTTTCTTGCCTCCCTTCCTGAAGATCCTCTGCAGCTCCTTCCTAACCCTGTGTCCCTAGGACACATGGAAAGTTGCTCTATTCTGCTCCTACACAGTGAAATATCGGCAGATGTATATGTTTGGTTGTTTTCATGGGACAGGATCAATTCAATTGGAGCTTTCCTTTGCCTTCCCAGAAGGTGTCACTAGAGGATGAAAATTAAATGATTTTTAATGTCGAGAAAAACATGGCCAATTTTGAGTGTCCCTACTTCCCTTTTTGCACCTGATTTCCTAGCATCCCTTCATCCCCTTGTTACCTACTTCTCCAGCCTCCCTGACGAGGGAAAAATGCTTTCTCTAAGCAATTCTGATTTTAATTAATACCAATCCAGGTGGGGGAGCTTCTTTTCACCCTCCATCCCCTCTAGTTAGTCAGCGTCTCTCCTGCTGTAATCCACACTAACTCTTGTCTCTCTCTCCCTCTGCCTCAGGGGATGTCAGGAACGACATCTACATTACTCTCTTACAAGGTGACTTTGACAAGTACAACAAGACCACACAGAGGAATGTGGAAGTCATCATGTGTGTGTGCGCGGAGGATGGCAAAACGCTGCCTGTAAGGGACTCACTGCTGCTCTGGGTGACAGGGTCCCCCTTGGGGGCCTCTGCTTGTAAAGATGTACTTTTCCTCTCCCTGATTCTGTTGTCTAAATGCCAGGTGCCTTTGGGATGGTGTTGAATAATGTGTTCAACACCTTTTGAGCTTGGTTAGTGCAGTGTTCCATAATAAGACCTTGTGATATTTCCTTACAGCAAAGCAGTTTTTCAATGTCTGTTCCTTTCCTTTCACAACTTCTTCTTGTGTGTGTGTATGTATGTATGTATGTATGTATGTATGTATGTATGTATGTATGTATTTACTTTTGCTTGGTCTCAGCTTATAGGTTAGCTTTCTGCAGTTAAAATGTTCTCATTGAAACCTGAGCTGGTTTTTTCAGGCAAAGTCCATGGTAAGAAAGAGGATCAATACAGTGCCTTGGGCTGGTGTGGAGGCTCAGGATGTGCTCAAAGCAGACATTCTCAACACTTAATCTAACTCCCCAGTGCTCAGCCAGAAATGCTGGTGGAAAGCCTTATTCGTAAATTGGTCTCCAGAGAGCTAGCAGGGTGTATTCAGGAATGCAAAGCGCATTGCTATATTTATACAGCATATGTCCTGTCCAATGTTTGTCATGTGTGTTTATATTTATTTGCTTGTATTTCCTTTAAGGTTGTCAGTGCTGTGTCCAGTGTGTAGGAGGGTTTTGTTTCTCAGTTCCTCCTAACAGAGTAGTTAGTTGAAAAGAAAATCAGCTCTCAGGAGAAATTTTAGCATGGGCGAATATTCCTCTTAGGCCACTGTGAGTGATCAAATAGCCAAGCAGGGCGGGTGTGTTCATCAGAGAGGGGATGTGAAGATGGAAGAGGCATCAGTTTTGTCCTTGGGGCCTGGAGATCAGACTGATACTTTGTACCCAACAATAACTAACATTCACAGGGGAATTACCATGTGTCAGGCTGTGTGATAGTATGACACATTTCCTTTATTATGCCCCATTTTACAGATAGGGAAACAAAACCCGTGTCACTTAGAATAACTCGCCCAAAGCCATAATGTTAGCATATGTCAGAGATGGGGTTTGACTGGTTCCAGGCCCTCTGAGACACTTCACTACAATGCCTGTACATGTAGCAAAATTCTCCAGTTTATTTCTCATTTTAAAAAATGAGGCTAATAACCACTGCTGGCAAATTTGGGAAGATTCATAATCGTTTTTTAAACGTAAAGAAATCCTCACAATTGCCTTTTTGTTCATAAAGACTGGTCATGTTAATTAGTATCTATTTGAACAAAATCTAAGCATTGAACGCATCCTCCTTTTGTTGCAGTCTGAAACTTTTCCAAACAATAAAATAAGTGAGAAATACTTGACTCAAAGGAACATAAAGGAGCGGAGGGTTTTTATCTGAAAGGGAAATTGCAATTCCCAAATGTAGAGACCATTGCTTTGAAGTTACTTTTATCCAGCTTCCCTGGTAGAGAACTTTTTAACCTCAGCTTCATTTTTGAAACATTGATACACTTACCTTCCATGTTGCCAAAGGACAAATTAAAAGACACAGTTAACAGGCAAGCAGCCATCTTATCTCCTGTCTGAACCATTCTTTCTTCCACTTTTGTCACCCTTTCGAGTCACTACCGAGCAGGCTGAGCAGATGCACTTATCCAAGATGAGTAGATAAGCAGGTATTCTGAGGGCTGACATGGAAAGGGAACTGTGGGGCATGGTGATGATTTGTGGTTTCCTCTATTAGGGAAATTCTGGGGGAGTTCAGTTGACTGACTATTGAAAATTGCTTAGGAAGCCTGTGGGAGGCTTTTCTTTCTCTATTTGTAGAAATAAATATTACTGCTTAATTGTCAGTCAGTACATTCAAACACTTCTGTTTGATATTGGCAGGCTCCCGTGGAAATGGTCCCCTTTAGAAATATTGATTTCTCCTCCTGCTCTAGGTGCATGCACACTGTCTTTGGCAGAGCAGGACCAGAGGGCAGAGGAGGTTAGGCCTGCTCATGGCTCACCTTGGAGTGTCAAGGGCCTTGCTCAGGAGGGGTCGTAGCAGAGAAGCTAATGGGGTGGGCTCTGGGGTCAGGCAGACAGGGTTCAAATTCCAGCCTCCCCTCTTATTAGCTGTGTGATCTTAGGCAAGTTTATTCATGTGTAAAAAGAAATAATAACCTCTTCTCGTGGGGTTGCAGGTTAAACAAAAGAGTAGGTATTAAAACAACTAAAAGAGTATGATTGGATTGTTTGTAACACAAAGAATAAATGCTTGAGGACATGGATCCCCATTTTCCATGATGTGATTATTATGCATTGTACGCCTCTATCAAAACATCTCATTTACTCCATATATGTGTGTGTGTGTGTGTGTGTGTGTGTATACACACACTATGTGCCCACAAAAATTAAAAATTTTAAAATTAAAAAATTTAACAAATAAACATGCTGCTGGGCACAGCGGCTCACAGCTGTAATCCCAGCACTTTGGGAGGCCAAGGGGGGCAGATCACTTGAGGTCAGGAGTTTGAGACCAGCCTGGCCAAGAAGGTGAAACCTTGTCTTTACTGAAAATACAAAAATTAGCTGAGTGTGGTGGCAAGCACCTGTAATCCCAGCTACTCAGGAGGCTTAGGCACGAGAATTGCTTGAACCCTGGAGGCAGAGGTTGCAGTGAGCTGAGATCGCACCCCAGCCACTCCAGCCTGGGCGACAAAGTGAGACCCTTTCTCAACAAACAGACAAAACACGCCATAGGTATAAGGCACCTGGTATTGCAGTAAGTACCCAGCAACAGGAAGGAGGGTCACATTCAGAGAAGAGGACCAAGTGCAGGGTGAAGCCCTCTGAAAGACCTGAGGGAGTCAAACAGGCAGTCCTGCCAGAAGCAAATTCTGGTGAAAGAGAAAGGCTTAGATGCTGGGCCAAGAAACCTCTGTTCTTCTGAGACCACCCAACTTGAGGCGGTGGAGGCAGGGGATAGGGGAAGTATGGCATAGTGGTTAAGACCATGACCCCTGGGGCCAGACAGCCAGGTGCAAAGCCCAGCTCTGCCTGAATTAGTAAGAGGACGTTGAGGCAGTTACATAACCTCTCTAAGCCTGAGAGTCTCTGTCTGAAAATAGGACCAGCAATGGCACTTTGCTCTTGTGAATATCAGATGAGGTAATCTACATAATAGGTGTGCATTAAATTTAGCTATTATTATTAGAAGGGTATACTGAGCTCCCAGCCTGATTCCTACCTTAGGCATGCTAATCGACATCCCATGATGTGGTCTTGTGAGAGGAGAACACTGTCTTTCCTAAAGTGTGTTCACATCCCTGGTGTCATCTCTTTCTCACCTGATTCCTACCAAGTAAACAGGACATGTGTTAGGAGCCTGGTTTTTCTTCCTGCAGAGATGTTTCTTCTAAGGTCAAGCCAACATGAAAGCCTCCAGGCTTCCTGATCCATACTCAGATTTTCTTCAACTGACCTGAAGTCTCCCACACCTATGAGGGGCTCTCACTGTTAATTGGGGGCCATGGGGATAGGCAATGTAGAAAATTATGGAACAGTGTTATTTGAGATATATATCAGTGTATATTTTCCCTAGAACTGGGCTCAATCCCTGGTCACAATACTCTCTCAGTGCACTTCCCAACACTGTTATTTCTCTGAAGTGCTGAGGCCTATGGCACTATCTTTGGCTTTTCTCTGACTGGTACTGAGACTTTTTTCTCCAGCCTTAGGAAATCAAAAATTTTCATCATCAGTACAGTTTTGTGAGATCCAGTTGCCTGCCATGCGGCAGTTTTACTTTCACCAGAGATATATGTGTAGTTTCTGATTTTGTAAGCTACATGGGATTTACTGTAACTACAGAAACTCTAAGCCCATAAATGTCACCAGATATAAATCTTTGTAGGCTGGAAGGCATCTAGGTTCTTATAGAAGGAACACTGGATGAGTATTTAGAGGGTCTGTGATGTTGTCCTGGCTTTGCCACTTTTTGGGCAAGTGGGTTAATCTCTCAGGGACTCAGGTTACCCAGCTGTGAAATGGGGATGCTGACAGTAAGCATCAGAGGTGGCTATGAGGACTGAATTAAGCGAGGTGGTGTGTGTGCAGGGCTTAGCGTGATGCTGGACACAAAGCCTACTCTAAATTGTTAGAAAGACTTTGGAAGCATGTTTTTAACTCAGTGCCTCGGGAAGTTCTGGAAGGCTTCATCCCATGGAAAAACAAGGAGAGTTGTGTGTCTTCACTCAGTTCTGGTTCATTGGTTACACTTGTTTTTCTTTTAAAGATACATTCTGAAAGGACTGCTGTGTATTCTGTTTTCAAATGGATCGATTTGGCTGCATGTACTGTCAGTCAATATTGAAACTGAGCTCATTCCTTTTCCATACCTCGGAAGCACACGGGGAGATTTCCAGTGCGAAGGGCGAGTCTTCCTTTCCCCAGGTTAGCATGGTTGGCCAGGGCTCATGGAATGCCTGTATGTGGCCAGCTTTGGTGATTCAGCCTGCTGAAGGTCAAGGACCCATGGGAGAATCTGATTGAATCTCGTGAGAGGCATGACTCGCTCACCATCAACATGCCGAGAGGCACACAGTTTGCAAATTCAGGGGCTGGGGCTCCAAAACCAAATCTTATGAATCTGGCAATTTGAGGATTGAAAATTGTTTGGCCTAATATAAAAACCACACTTTGGGCCCCTTCTGGGTAATCCTAGCTTGGATCTTGTTTGGGGGCCAAACGGCTGGAATGACCATAGAAGTAGGCATTGTTGTATGTGACCAGGAGGTCATTCCTTGTGAGTCAGCTCCTTTCTGAACCTCTGAGGGTGATTTTTATGGCAAGGAATAAATGTCCCACTTGGACATGTGTGCTCTGTGCTCACTCTCTGCTCAGAAAGCCCCTCGCACATTTCTGCTGTGTGCCAACTTGGAAACTTTCTTCAAGATTCTCAACTGTCATTGCCTCCAACAAATCTTCCCTGATTCCTCACCTGTCCTTGTGTCCTTCCTCTGTGCCCAACAGTAGTGTGTACACATGTCTGTCATCACGTTGCATTGCTGTCATGATGTGTTCCCTAATGTTTCCTGCACTAAACTGTGAGCTCACGTCAGGTTCAATGTCTGACCCATTCCTATACCCCAGTGCACAGCATGGAGTACCAAGAAGATGTTTCCATTATTGTGACCTGAACTGAGCCTCCTCCCCGGAACCCCCTCACCCCAGACTTGTTCTTTAAGGCAGGTGCTCATGTGTCTCTCTGAAGCCCGTGCTCTCTCCTTTTGTCCAGCACTGCCCACCGCCCTGACGTGTCAGCTGTAGAAATTCATCGCAAAGAGTTGCTGCTTGGCTGATCTGAGCCTGTTAGTAAACTTTCTGCACGTTCACATTTAGGAAACAAATAGGATTAATAAGACTGGCAGTGTGCAGTAACTCCAAGGCTGGTTGTCACTTACAATAAGGCAGCCACATCAATGCCCTGGTGCACTCCAGTGGTTTCCAGAATGGAAGTAATGGAATTTCTGTAGTTAAGTGCCTGTCAGTCCTGTGGCTGGGGCACTCCTGTGTAAATATGTAATAGAGAAGGAGCCATTATGGGCACCTGGCATGAGGGCTAGGGAAGGCAGGGTTGGCCCAGGCCCTAAGGCTGGTCGTGGCCTAGGGACCAAACCTGCACAAGCACAGAAAATGACAATTCTGTAGTCTTTTCCCTCACTTTGTTTTTCTTGGGTCAGAATGCAATTTGCGTGGGAGCAGGGGACAAGCCCATGAATGAGTATCGCTCCGTTGTGTACTATCAAGTCAAACAGCCACGCTGGATGGAAACAGTCAAGGTAATAATTAATAATAGCAGCAAACACATGTCTAGGTCTTACCATGAACCAGGCACTGTTTTAAGTGCTTTATTTAAATAATTTATGTATCGCTTACAACAGCCACGTGAGGTTTGTACTAATATTTCCTTCATTTTATAGATGAGGAAACTGGCACTGAACAGGTAAGTAGCCTGACCACGACCACGCTGCTAGGAAATATCAGAGCTGGGATTCAAACCTGAGCAGTCTGGCTCTGGGTCTGTGCTCATCCCTGCAAGCTGAGGGAGCAGAATACTGACTGGAACAATTAGCATTCTTCTTTTTTTTTTTTTTTGAGACAGAGTCTCACTCTGTTGCCCAGGCTGGAGTGTAGTTTTACCATCTCTGCTCACTGCAACCGCTGTCTCCTGGGTTCTAGTGATTCTCCTGTCGCAGCCCCCTGAGTAGCTGGGATTACAAGCGTGCACCACCACACCAGGCTAATTTTTGTGTTTTTAGTAGAGATGGGGTTTCACCTTGTAGGCCAGGCTGGTCTCAAACTCCTGACCTCAAGTGATCTGCCCACCTTGGCCTCCCAAAGTGCTGGGATTATGGGCATGAGCCACCACGCCCAGCCTTCTTCCTTTTAATGTGAGCAGTTGAGCAAGGCAGTTCTGCGCATAGACCCTAGACCCAGAGAGTCTGGGTTCGTATTCCAGCCCTAATGCTCACCAATGGTGTGACCTTGGGCAAGTCATTCACCTGCTCTGTGCCCTGGTTTCCTCACCTGTAAAATGGGAGCAATAGGTTGACTGTGGAAGTAAAAGGACTTAATACACATAATACTGTCAGACAAGTCCTTGGAAGAGAGTACTTATTCAGTTAATACAACTCTTGATTATACTTGGCAGTTATCTCAGTCTGCAAAATTGAACTAGATTTTGCATTCCTTCAAGATGCCCTTCAAACACTTGACCCTTGCCTATTTTTTAACCACCCCTCTACAAGGCAGTCTAATTGGTAGTGGCAGGCAGCTTTGTGCCTCTCTGTGTAGTTGCGGGGAGAAGGCAGAAGGAAGGTATAGTTGTTCCAGATATCTGATGCAGTCTCCCTCCAGGTCCTTCTCATATGGCATCTCCCCGCAAAATGTTTTGTGGAATACTAAGTGGTGTTTTATTAAAATAACATTTTAGGCCAGGTGCAGTGGCTCATGCCTGTAATCCCAGCACTACGAGAGGCTGAGGCAGGTGGATCACCTGAGGTCACGAGCTCGAGACCAGCCTGGGCAACATGGTGAAACTCTGTCTCTACTAAAAATAAATAAATACATACATAAATAAATAAATGAGTCGTGCATGGTGGCATGTGCCTGTAGTTCCAGCTACTCAGGAGGCTGAGGCATGACAATCACTTGAACCTGGGAGGCGGAGGTTGCAGTGAGCTGAGATTGCACCACTGCACTCCAGCCTAGGTGACAGTGTGAGACTCCTTCTCAGAAAAAAAAAAAAAAATTCATACATTAAATGTATTAAAATAACATTTCCTGGTCAAATGTGAGAAACTTGAGAACAAATATAGAAGTTAAAGGCTTCCTTATGTCCAGTTCTTAGAGCCCTTGAGATGTAAATGTGCTCTGCAGGTCTGCAAAAGGAAATAAGAATGCAGAGCACGTCCCAAAACTCATTGACTACCGAGCATTTTCCTTTTTCCTAGTGTCATATCCTGGGGCTAGGATTCTGTTGAACATATTTTAGAAATTCTTTGTTTTAGCCAAAGCAGGTGGGAGGCTTGTTGGAGCAATGTGATTGTGAACAACATATGAGAATATATTATATTTCTCTTCATGAAATATCTAACTCAATTCTGAGGCCAGTCATGAACATACTGGAGGGACATAGAGTGACAGAAAAAACTTCTTTAGCTCTAGGTTACAGCAGAAGTCACCATCTGTAAGGGCTTAGGGTCCTTGGAGGCACCTCTCTGAATCTGAAATGACCCCCTAGCGTGTGTCTGGTGGTATTGTCAGCCAGTGGAAATGGAGGCCTGGTGGGTGAGCACCCTGGTTCCCTTGATCACCCTTCCTTGGTGCAGGATGTAACCACAGTGGAATTGTCAAATAGTCCTCTTGTGGGTGGTGCCCAGTTCATCAAGCTGCACCATTCTACTCAGCAATGAGGAGTGACAGAGCTTGCAAGCCAATGTGAGCCTATCACAGGCTGTATAATGCCTGAAAGATGCCCTTTTGGAATAATTCCTTGACAGAAGTGACATTAACTACAAATATTACATTACCAGATCGTCACACTAAGCAGAAAGGAATAACCTGCATTGGAATAAGGATTTGGAATTAATTCAGTGAACACTGAAGCTTTATCATAGCTTCAGATATCTCTGCCTTATCATTAGCAGCATTCTTTATTCCCCCCGGGCTCTGACTCCAAACACAAGATGCACACATGACTTCCTTTTCAGTGAGAGCTATTCAGACCCCAGCGGTTCTCCACTTGTTACACATATTATTACTTTGCTCAGTGTGTCTCCCCATACCCAATGCCTTCAAATTGATGACCCGGTCAACTCTGAGGTCAGAAAGTTAATGTACCAGGTCAGCTTTCCCTTCTCTGTTCTCTCTTGCACCTCAGTTGTATCTCCTTGCTAGCCCTTGTCACAGGGCTGTTACACATTGCCCCATGTGTAACACGGAACCGTGAGCTCTTTGAGTGTGAGGACTCTGCCTTGTATCAGCATGGCCAGCACCCCACATGATTGTAGCTTCTAGTGAACATTCAACACGCAGGGAAAGGATGAATTGGCTGCAGTTACCCATGAGACCCTCAGTTCCTTTGCTCTGCCTGAAACATAGACAGGATGGTGGACCTCCTCAGGCTCAAGCCTCATTTTCTGCAACAGAAAGTGCCCCCAAGTATACATTTGTTTTGGCGTTTAATAGGCATCTGTACAGTACAAATGTATTCCTTTTTAAAATCAGTGTCCTTCTCTCAGGTAGCTAACCTTCTCTGCATTGGCCTGAATCTCAGATTGCAGAGGAGCTTTGAGACTTTGGGAGGTGGGCAGCACAGAGCCAGGCTGAAAGCATCACAATCAGTAGTACCAGTGGGTCATTCACTGGACAGGGATGCCTGGGTGACCAGCGGGTTGTTGTCTTAGCTCAGTGTCCTTGGAATCAAAAACATCTGGACATGTGTCTGATCAAGGGTGAGATGAGCCCTAGGATTTTTCCAAATATTATTGGATTAAAGCATTTTTATTAATTTGCATAAATGAGAATCCTCAAGCAAACCCCCTAACAACCATTGTTAATTTGCTAAGCCCTGCTGCAATTGCCAGAACTCCTGGAGTGTGTAAGGAAAATGTGCATTGTGCAGTTTGCAGTGCATCAAATCCTGTGCTAAAGTTATGTGACTTTTATATCAATTTGGGGAGACTCATTTTTCCTCGCTATAATTTACAGACCTCTTTTCATTGGCTGGGAATGCAATTTGCCAAATGGATTACATTTGGTACTTTATTTTCTCTTCATAGCCAGTTCTTCTGTAATTTATTTACAGTTCATCAGCCTCGATGGATGGGTTGTAAATCAGCAGGCAGCTCTCTCAGTTAAATGGTCAGGCTGCTGTGGAAGAGTGGGGAGGGGGGAGTGCAGTGGGGAGGGCCCTTTAACTCATTGTGTTCTGAGCTCTGTTTCTGTCTGCTGAGGTGGCTGTCCCTATTGAAGACATGCAGAGGATCCATCTGCGATTCATGTTTCGACATCGGTCATCTCTGGAATGTGAGTACCATACTGAATGGCATCTCTGCACCTCCTCCTAAGGGGAGAAGAATGGAAGAGCTGGGTGGCCCATGTATCATTTTCCTTCCTGACCCCACAATGCTATTTCCAGCTAAAGATAAAGGAGAAAAGAACTTTGCCATGTCCTATGTGAAGCTGATGAAAGAAGATGGGACTACTCTACACGATGGATTCCATGACTTAGTTGTCCTCAAGGTACCATGAGTTGGAAGGAGCTCTGCACTGAGGGGAGTGCAGGAAGAAAGGGGGTGATGGCAAAATTGCTTAGTGGTCAACAGCGGGGACCCCAGAATCACACACACCAGAGTTTACCAACTTTGTGGCCTCTTATAAACTCTTGACTTCTCTGGGCCTCTGTTTCCTCATCTTTGTGCCCTCAGTGAATATTTGTGAAAATTATGAGACAGTGGATGTAAACATGGCAATGATGAGTACATGGAAGAACTCAATACATGGAAAAGGTTATTGTTATTTACAGAAAGGTTGTTGTTAATGACTGTTATATACTCTTGACTCTGTAGGGACCTCTGTGGCATGTGTAGAGGATGTACAATAAACATTTGAGAGATGCTGCATTGTAGCTAATGGAAAAATATTAAAACCTGCAGTCCTGATCCTGCTGCTGACTAAGCCTGGACTCATCTCACATGTTTTCCTGAGTCTCAGTTTCTTTTTTCTTAAGCAGTTATGGCAATATTTATGACAACCCACTAGGATGACCCATGCAAAAGGGCCATCTAAACTATAAAAGGAGTGCAGATGTCCACTATTTTTATTTTTACATTATGAGACTTGGACTGTTTTTGAGACATGGAGGAGCATTTGTCTGGTTTTTACCTGCTGCTTTTCCACATGTCCTCTTATGACAACAGAATGCATCTACTAGCACCTGGCTGGAGGCAAGTGTATGGCTGTGAGGTGGGGCAAGGTTGAGTAGCCAGCACATGGATCACACCCTTGCCCTTGGCTTTCTTAGCCTTGTAGGCTGAAATTGCCCTTTTGCCTGTGGGATGCATGGCAAACACAGCCTCGTCAAGGCTTCATCTCATAGTACTCTTGTACTCTTCTCTGAGTCTCTCTGACTTTTCCAGAAAACCCCCTTTCTTCTGTACAGCCTCTGTTTTCTCATTTATCACACATAGAGTTCTTGGCTTGAAAGCCCTTCTTCCCTGACAGAATGTGAACTCCTTGGGGTCAGAGGCCTAGTTGCAGTCAATTTTCTTTTACTTACCCCCATTAGGTCCCAGTTTCCTTGACTGAGGATAATAACAGTGTCTGCTTCATATGTTTGTTATGAGGCTTAAATGAAATGAACCAAGGCATATAAAACACTTGGTTTCACTCCTGGTGCAGAGTAAGATAAATGTTATCTTCTGTAATGCCTACCTCTAGTCATTCTTTTTAGCATGCCACTCATTTATGTGTGTATCACTCTGCTATGTATTCTATATGCATTATTCCATATTATCTGCTCAGGTATTCTAGGAAGTAGGGATGATGATTGTCTTCAGTTTACTAATGAAAAAAACTGAGACACAAAGAGGCAAAATAGTGTATTCAAGATAGCATAGACCTGTGAATGGCAAAACAGGGTCCAGATCCCAGCACGCTCTTACTTAGTGCCTTTGCCATTAAATTCCTCTTTAAGCTAGAGTCCTTATTTTGCTGATGAGCAGATATTATGGTCTCAAAAAAAGGATGAATTAAAATGTACTGTCTGGGAATTTTCAATTCCATTTTTATTTTGCCATTAATGAGGTTCACAGAGCTTTCACCTGGTGGATCAACCCCCTTTCTATTAATGTGTCTTTGAATTCTTACCTATATTGTGGAAAAACAGTCCTGCCTCACCAGCCAATGTCTATTGCTTCTCTGATGATTTTCTTCACTCTTTATGACTCTCCCCACCTCACAGTGTCTAATTTGTCTGCTGCAAGCTCTGTGTGGCATTGGGCATGGAGCCTTGGCTTGGAGCAGTAACCAAGTGTTGTTTCCAGGGGGACAGCAAGAAGATGGAGGATGCCAGCGCATACCTGACCCTTCCTTCTTATCGACACCATGTGGAAAACAAGGGGGCCACGCTGAGCAGGAGCTCCAGCAGTGTTGGGGGGCTTTCTGTCAGCTCCCGGGATGTGTTCTCCATTTCCACCCTGGTGTGCTCCACAAAGCTCACTCAGAATGGTAATGGGGTCATCAAGAGTTGTGTCTGTGGGGAGTGTGTGTGTCCGTGTGTGTGTACATGTGTGCATGTGCTTGCAGACCCAAGGAGGTCCTGATATGGACAGTTAGGCCAGTAATGATACTTCTGAATGTCTGGACTCTATTTTAGTGGGCTTGCTGGGTTTGCTGAAGTGGCGTATGAAGCCTCAACTGCTACAGGAGAATTTAGAAAAGTTGAAGATTGTGGATGGAGAGGAAGTGGTGAAGGTCAGTGGGGCTTCATTTTGTTTGTATTCTTACACTAGTGACAGAACTCTCCACGTGGGTGGCTTCAGGGGAAAAACAAGGTATTGAAGGACGTGGGGAAACTTTTCTTCCAACAGTAGGATACACTCTCCCAAGTTGCCTTGAGGAATCTTTATTGGGAAATCCAGGGGAGTGACTTGGTTCAATGGCACTGAATGTTGGGTGCCAGAAAACAATGGTTATGCTCAATCTCTGGAAATAGATGAGCCTGGGTGTAAATCCCAGCTCTCCCACTTGCCAACTTTATGTGATAATATAAAAGTGACGTAGTTCTCAGGGCTGTTATGAGCATTCAAGGTGATAATATTTAAAACTTACTCAACAGTCTCTTACACATAGTACACAACAATTAAACCAAAGCATATAAAACAAAGTTCAATAAATGGTAATTATTAATTATTTTTATTGTCATATGTTGATATATATGTATATGCATATATATGTATGTATGTGTGTGAGCATATATATGTGTACATATGTATATATACATATATATATATAGTAGTATGATCTGTTAGTACTACCCACACATCATTGTTAGAAATAAAAGGTATTCTTGGTTTCTGCTGCTTGGAGAGCATTATGTATTAAAAATGAGAAAGGGAAAGACATCAGGGCTTACATTTTAAGTGAAATAAGCAGAAAACAATGCAAATGTCAGATGTATTATTGCATCCACATGGTAGTGGAGAATAGAAAGTGTCTGAAGTGCAAATCTAATTAAAGCAACCCTTCTCTCCAGCCTTATGAATTGGGAGAAGTGTTTCCCAATGGTCCTGGAGATCTTGTTTCCTTGATACAGCTAGAAATTCTGATATTAAACATCTTTATATGGTAGCTGTGTGTTTTGAGGGATTATAGGAAATATTGACCCATCCCTTAGGAGGGAGGAAAATCAAGTTTTATTTAATTGCCTCTACCTGGAGAAGCGGTGGCAGAATTTCCAGATGCTGTAAATGTATACCACTGACCCATCTACCTCGTTCAGCAATGGCAGAGTAACTCCCCAAGACACCACTTTAATAAAGTCTATAGCCTTTTGGTAGCTTGGAGAAGTCATGGAAGAGATGAGGCTTTTGTTGTCTTCCTCTTGCATTCTTTTTTCTTTTTTTTTTAAAAAAAGTTTGTTATTTAAATATGATATACATATGATGAAATAGATACAGAGCAGTTATCTTAAGAGTATAGCATAATGGATTTTTACACACGTACACACCATGTGTACTCACCACCCAGAAGAGGATACAGACCACTTTTAGCATTATAGTAGATTCCCTCATACCCCTTCTCAGCCAGTAGTCCCCCGGGGTAATCACTGTCCTGACAACCATCATTGTAGATGGGTTTTTGCCTACTCTCAAATTTCATAAGAATGGAATAGTGAAGAGTGTACTTTCTGTGCCTGATGTATTTTACTGCATATAATGCTTGTGAGAATCATCCTCATTTCTGCCTGTGGAAGTAGTTTGCACTTTAGTCCAGCTGTGTAGTATTCTCTAGTGTGAAAATGCCACCGTCTGTGCGTCCATTCTGCTGTTGATGGGCAGTTGGCTTCCTCCAACTTCTGGCTCTCGTGAGTAAAACTACTCTAGACATTTTGAGCATGACATGTGGTGGATGTGTGCTCTCATTCTCTTATAGATACTTAGGAGTGGGATTGCTGGTTCACCTGCACTTTGTCTTGTTTCTGAAATAGTGCAACCTTCGTTATTTCTTCCAGTTTCTCCAGGATACTCTGGATGCCCTCTTCAACATCATGATGGAGCATTCTCAAAGTGATGAATATGACATCCTTGTCTTTGATGCCTTGGTAAGAGAGAGGGGAAAAGTGTCTAGTGACAACAGGCATTAATGTGTGTCTTACTGTGAAAATACTGAGAACTCATGGCCCTCATGGCCTTTTTCATGAATTCTTTGGAGTTGTTGTAATGTTTGGCTACAAGACCAATAATGAGCTGCTATTTCCTTTTGCTTCTTGCCAGTTCATTTGAAAGCATGAGGCATGGTGGGTGAAAGGGGAATTTTAAATGCTGATGTCAGATTGACACTGGCTGCAGGTACATGAGGCTGGATATTGTGAATGATTGCTTCTGCTTTCTATGAATGTTGGGAGCTAGTCCCTGGCTAGGTTGTAAAGCACCCAAAATGTTTCTTAGCTTTCCTTTCACCTTCTTCTCCCCATTTCCTCCAACTCACTAATCATTACATTTCTCCTACCCACCCAGAACTTTTCATGATGCTGTACCATCCAGATCTTCCTTCTTTTAGTCCTCCCCTATGGTCTTTTTGTCCTCTCCCTATCTCGACTCAGATTTTCTCAGTGTTATGTCAAAATAAACACAAGAAACATCTGCATTAGGGAATCAGTGCCCAACAAAGTTTTTAAGTGTTAACTCCTTGTGTCATGGATATTTGCATTTTTAAAGAGGTTACTGAGAGACAACTGTGGCTTAATCAAGTGCTTCCCCAGAGAGTACCCTAGAATGCTAGCTCTCAGAAAAGATGTTTCATGACAAATATATACTTTGATTAATTAATTTAGGGAAGTGTTGAATGTTGCATGGCCCTTTTAGAGATTCACAATGTGCGTAAGTATATTAAAGATTCTAAAAAGTTTTGCAATAAGGAAGACAGTCTAATAATGATAACCTGACATTTCTCAACACCTATTTGACCATGAAATCCTTTTCATCTTATAACACCCCACAGCACACTTCATGAAACATTTTTTTGGGAAGATGCTACCTTAATAAAGAGGACTCATTATGTATTAGTGAGCTAATTCCTGGGCAAAGGATTTTAATGGGGGTTGAATTATGCCAGGTAAAGATGGCTTCCTGCCCTGGGTTTGCCCTGAAAATACTGCTGCCTTGCATCTTCCTCAGATTTACATAATAGGACTCATTGCAGACCGGAAATTTCAGCATTTCAACACCGTTCTGGAGGCTTACATCCAACAGCATTTCAGTGCGACCTTGGCTTACAAGTAAGTAATTGTGCACATGGGGACTTCTTCTCTACCACCTTCTTGCCCTGCCAGGATGCCTAGGGCACAGGAACTTGAGTAATTTTCTTTTGTGACTAATCTGTGTGAGCTCTCCATTCTCTAACAAAATCTAACCTATGCTTGGGTTATTTGGATATCATTAAAAATGTGGAATACCCATAGGTTTGGATGAATGCCTTATGGTTGCAGTGGTACCTGGAAGTGCTTATTCATCCATTCAGCTAATATGCTCTCATTTCTTGAGTGGACACCAGGACTTAAAGGCTACAGAGAAGACCAGGTGTGGTGGCTCACGCCTGTAATCCCAGCACTTTGGGAGGCCGAGATAGGCGGATCACCTGAGGTCAGGAGTTGGAGACCAGCCTGGCCAACATGGTGAAACCCTGTCTCTACTAAAAATACAAAAATTAGCTGAGCATGGTGGTGGGAGCCTGTAATCCCAGCTACTCGGGAGGCTGAGGCAGGAGAATCACTTGAACCCGGGAGGTGGAGATTACAGTGTGCAGAGATCACACCACTGCACTCCAGCCTGGGTGACAGAGTAAGACTCATCTCAAAAACAAAACAAAACAAAACAAAAATAGCGGGGGAGCTACAGAGAAGAAAGTGCACCTGCCAAGTAGCTCAGTCTGCTTTGGGTGTAGGGAGAGGGTGAGAGATAGGAGATGATGCCAGGGAGTTTGGTGGGGACCAGTTTGTGAAGGGACCTTGAAAGTCGGGCCAAGTAATTTGAAGTCTGCCCTATGGTAAAGAAGAAGCATAGAAAGTTCCTAAGCAAACTTAGAGTTCTGTGATATTACAAGAACATGTTCTATAGAAAGAAAAAGTTGAAAAAAAAAGACATTATTGCCACCATTATTCCCCATTATTCCCACTTGTAGCCTGATTGTGACTAGTTCTCCTAGTCAAAAGATTTTTTTTTCCTCCCTATCTTTTTCTTTGCTGGCTTTTTATGAGCAGGAAATACTTATTAATTCCCTGTAATAAATATAATTTTAATGCAGAGTTATCTTTATGCTTACAAATGAGTAAGTGAGCTTGGCTCTACTACCACCTTTAACCTTTGATTGAATGCCTTATAATTTACTGAGCAAACTAATTACCATGATGAAAGAGATGTATTTTGAAAATATTATCCCTTATTCAGGAAATT
Organism: Gorilla gorilla gorilla; assembly: GCF_029281585.2. NCBI lineage: Eukaryota > Metazoa > Chordata > Mammalia > Primates > Hominidae > Gorilla > Gorilla gorilla. The sequence continues at coordinate 173,544,490 of NC_073228.2, forward strand.
GATGACAGTTCTGAAGACTTACTTGGATACCTCCAGCAGAGGGGAGCAATGTGAGCCAATCCTAAGAACGCTGAAGGCTTTGGAATATGTGTTCAAGTTCATTGTTCGGTCGAGGACATTATTTTCACAGTGAGTACTTGTTATGTAAGAGTGATTGATTAGCTCTGCAATTCCTCTGGGATACAACAGTATTTTTACTGTAGGAGAAACTCGTTTAAAAAATTATAACCAGCTGTCGATCAAAAACAGCTCAAGAATCCAACCTAGAGAGTAATGAATATGTAATAATCGTACCCTCTAAGTTAATTTGGGAAAAAAAAGAAATCTTAACATGTTGCAGAGTTATGTTTTATCCAGTAAATGTGATTTGAGGCTCTTCTGTGTTTCATCTAACATTCTTCATTTGATTTGAAATATGGTGAACATTTTCCAGCAATCTATATCCAATGTTAGAGGGCCTGGGAGCAGGAAGGGCAGAACTCAGGGAGTTTGACATTTACTTGGCTCTTGTAGGTTGTACATGGCCAATAAGCTGGTATTTGCAGTTGACCTGTCTGTCCTTGAGATCCTAGTAGCCAAAACGTGAGCTGATGCATTAGAGTACCTTAGAAGATTTTGATGGTCAGTATCACAGAGGCCAGCTGCCTTTTTGAAGGGCTTTGGAGATGAAGGCATTCAAATGCAATTTATAGAAGAACAATTCATGTTCATCTTGGCCATAGGACAAAGTTAGGTAGAGGATTGTTTGTGTGTAATCAGGTTGGTTGTGTGTGACGGAAAATAAGAAAAACATTCAAGGAAAGTATTGTCTGGATTCTTAGTGCAAACAAAGAACACTCAGCTGAAACTGACTTAGGGAGAAATGAGACTTTATTTCACATCATTGAAAAACCAAGGGTGTAGTCGGCGTCAGGCATGGCTGAGTCCAGATGCTCAGTGTTATTGGGATAGTCTCTGTCTGTCTAGATCTGGACTCTGCTTTCTTTTTGTTGATTGTCTTATGAGGCAAGTTTTCCGACGCAGAGGCTGCTAGAATCCTCAAGTTTACATTCTACCAGTGGAAGCAACTCTACGTTCCTTGTTGTCCTAGCAAAATCCTATGTCAAGAACTGTCTTGGGTCTTGTATAGTTGTGGTCATGTGTGCATTACTGGAGTCATGGCCAGGTCAGCCACTTATGGTGTGGACTTGTTATTTTAGAGAGATGACTTCTCAAAAGAAACTTGAATTAGCCTGGGCAACAAAGTAAGACTCTGACTCTTAAAAAAAAAAAAAAAAAGACCATCATTGTGATTGTGATCATGACAATGGATGGGCTGCTAAAGCTTTATATTTGACAGTGCATCTGAAACAGGCAATCATTTGGGATTCTCTTAACACATTCTTTGAGATTTCAGGTTATGAATAGAAAGATGTGAGTGTCTTGAACCATGCGACAGAACAAATGCACTTAGGTCATTCTGAAAGTGAAGTGTCTGTTTCAGATTCCTCTGGCTTGTCATTTAGTCAAGTCTGAGTTGGGTATTCTAGGTTTGAGAGATACTTCTCAGTGATTTGGGAAAACCAATATGAGACTCCAGTGAATCTAAGAGTGATTTTCTTAGAGGAGTTCAAGAATTCAGACATTGCAGTTACAGCTTAAAAGTCAAGGATATCTTATCCCATCTTCCAAGTGAGAATGTTTTATGTATGAGTAGGATATGTATTTTCTACTTCTCAGACCTTTTCTTCAGTTCTTCCTTTTGGTGTATTTATTTTATTGCTTCTCCTCTCTCCTATATTTCTTTCCTTTTCCATCCCTTCCTCCCTCCCTTTCTTCCTTCCTTCCTTCCATTTTTTCCTTCCATTTTCAAGGATTGAGCTTCTTTACAAAGCCTCTTGCAGTGCCTGAAGCTCAGACAACCAGCTGTGCTAATCCTCAAGGGTTCTGAGCTTGTGGAATTACACAGAGTTTGGAGCAGACCGAGCTTCCCTGTTCCATGAGATGGACACTGAGCAGCTCCCCTTCCTACTGGCAGGCACATGGAGATGAGACTGCAGAGCTTCTGTTAAGATAACTCTCTTATTTATTTATTAATTTTGAGACAGAGTCTCGCTCTGCCACTAGAGTGCAATGGCGCAATCACGGCTAGAGGGCAATGGCACAATCATGGCTCACTGCGATCTCTGCCTCCCACCTTCAAGTGATTCTCCTGCCTCAGCCTCCCAAGTAGTTGGGATTACAGGTGTGCATCACCACACCCAGCTAATTTTTTAGTAGAGACGGGGTTTCACCATGTTGGCCAGGATGGTCTTGATCTCCTGACCTCGTGATCTGCCCACCTCGGCCTCCCAAAGTGCTGGGATTACAGGCGTGAGCCACTGCGCCCAGCCAGTATAACTCTGTCATATCTTACGTCTGTTAGTTTTTGTGTTTTCCATCTGCTGGGACAAAATGCATTTGTGCATTTGTTTTGCTCTTCTCTGCCTCAAGGCATATAATCTTGCAGAACCTCTAACTCTTTAACTGGTATAAATTCAGTGCTGCTGTGATGCTAAATGCTAAGTGACTTTTGGCTTATTAAGGAGCAGGGTGATCTGTTATTCCTTGCTGTATCCCTAGAATAGCATATAGCAGCACATCACTGACATTCGGTCAGGGGAGGTCTCTAAAGCAACCCAAGCCTAATCTCGAATCCTTCCTCATGAACAGAAATGTAGGCTGACCTGCAAAGACAGTCTAGGACCTCATGCTAGGAGAAGGTAGGTTTTGTGCCTTGTTCTTTTTAGAATCTTTAGCAATGATCTGCTCTCCAATGGAGTCTCTAGGGCATTGGGAAGCTATTGGGGTATTTCTCCATACAAGGGGGCATCTTCTGTGGGAAACTAGAAAACAGAAGTTTCAATGCTTTGAGATGTCTAACCCAGCTGCTGGGAAATCAGAATCGAATTATTGGTTTGGGGCTAATTGTATCTGGTATTGTGTGTCTGTTTCCTGTGAATCCTTTATTCTCTTTCCCCGCTTGCATAACTGCAGCGGATCTAGCTCCCATTATTTGTTCCCTTGCCATTATTTTTTGCACATACTGCCCAGGAACACTTGCAAGGGCTAAGGATTTTCCTGTGTCAGTATGCAACGTATAGTTGGGTAAGGAAAGAAGAGTCGTTGTGGAGAAGGGGTGGAATTTTTATTTTACTATATTGTTCAGGAGGATTCATTTTTATCTATAGCCAAAGAAAGAAGAGAGTGAGTTCCTTGTCCCTTGCTTCTTGTGTCACTAGCTCCTGAGTCAAAGTCTGGATCAAATGTCTCTGATTAGGCACATGCCAGTGCTGTAGCTGCAAGGGAAGCTGGCAGAGCAGGTTCTAGCTTCTGCCACAGGGAGGCAGTCTTATGAGTAATTCCTAAATTATAGGATGTGTGTCTGAAAGATGCTGGTGGCCATAAATATGTCCAATATCCACTAGGCTTTTGTAGAATGACTGAGCTCCTGGGAGGTATTGAGCATTGTAAGGAACATTCAGAAAGAGTTGAAGTGATAATCTTCTACGATTCAGCTTCTTTACAAAGCCCCTTGCAGTGCCTTTAATCCTGAAGCTCAGACAACCAGCTGTGCAGATGCCCAAGGTTTCTGAGCTTGTGGAATTACACAAAGTTTGGAACAGACCGTGCTTCCCTGTTCCATGTGATGGACACTAAGCAGCTCCCTGTCCTACTAGCAGGCACAGAGAATCAGACTGAAGAGTTAGGATAACTCTCTAAAAGGGAGGGGAACCAGAACACTGTGCTGCAACAGGAGTTGCTCCCACTTGTCTCTGCTCCTCACAGATCCTCATGCTGCCCCAGGCTAGAGTGCAGGGGGCAGCATGAAGTAATAGTTATGAGGAGATGTTCATGCAGGACAGACATTGGGTATAGTGGTATCTCTGCCTCTATAACTACCTGGGTTAGTGATTGAATCAGCCTCTCTGAGCCTCAGCATCCTCATCTATAAATGGGGATAAACCAGTTCATTGTGTTTCAATGATGAAATGAGATTATGGGTACAAAGTGCTCCATGCAATATCTGGTACTTATTTCATAAATTTAATAAATATTAGCTGGTATCATGTTTTCACTTAGGAGAAACAGCAAGGGTGCTTTTTTCAAAAACTCAGATTTAAATTATTATGAAGAAATTCCAGGGTCTTGATTCAAGCTTAAAATTTGACTTACTACTCATACTATCCTAAGCATTTCTTACAGTTTATTTCTCTGGAGGCAGGGATAACTTTTACCAGCTGTCTGTGCTTTTTCAGGACCACAATGTGGTACTCTCCTGGCCCCAGGAATTCACCTTGGTCTACTGCTAGCCCTCACTGGGTGGTCCTGATTCTGTGTGTTGCCCTTATTTCCTCTGTGATTGTGGTCAGGCCCCTCTGGCCAGAGCAGCTGTGGTGCCCAGGTATCTGGCCCCTGCTTGCTATGCCTGCTTTTCTTTGCATCCTGCCTTCTGCTCTTATTACAGACCTGCTTATTTGGGTCTTGCTTCCTTCCCCATCTCCATTTAACCCCGATCTCCTGCTTCCACAAACTCCTCCTTCACCAGCCCCAGCTCCAGCTCATTTGCTTATGAGAAACTGCCAGCTCAGAGGTGAAAAGCACAGTCTCTAGAGCCAAGTCTGCTTGGGTGTGAATTCTGAGTTGGAATCTTGCCATTACATTTACTAGCATTTACAACCTTGGACAAATTATTTAATCTGCCTAAAGCTCAATTTCCTCATATGTAACACGGTCGTGATAGTACCTACCATACAGGGTTGTTGTACAGACTAAATGAGCCCAATGGATGTAAGGTACTTACTTAGCACAGTGCTGGTCACATAGCCAGTATACGTGGTTATTCACTTATCATCTTCAGCAGTCTTCACAAAAATTCTACGGAGGACCCCATTTTCTGACTTTATCTCCTGCTACTCCTCACTCACTTTGTGCCAACCACACTGGACTTGCTGTGGCTCAAGCTCCTTCCTTCCTTAAAGACCTTTGCACCCTTCCCCAGATCCATTTGTTAACTCCCTCACCATTTTTATATCTTTGCTCAAACCTCTCTTTCACTACCCTATTTAAAATTGCAGCCCCTGTGCCGAGCACTGCTGATTTCTCTCTTCCTTTTGGTGTCTTTTTCTCCCCATAGAACTAAACATGGCATACTATATAATAATCATGCTTTTGTTGACTGTCCCTTCCTTGCTGGAACGTCAGATCCATCAGGACAGGAACCTTTGACTGTTTTGTACACTGCGGTACACTAAAGCAACTAGAATGTAGTAAGCACTCATTAAGTATGAAATTGGACACCATTTCTAGCCCCCTTTCACAAAGAAGGAGATTGAGGCTTAGATTCAAGCTCAATGATCACACAGCTAAGAAATATAGCAGAGTGAGGCTTTGCACTCTGCCTCATCTGATGAAGCAAATGTGAGAACCTGATCATTTTTCTGGGCCATGCAAATGTGAAGTCTGGCTGACCATGTTGAGGGGCTGTCCTGAGGGAGGGCGACTCTGACTGGAGGGGTTGATGTACCGAGTGACATTAGGGGCTGCTGAGAGGCACATGGCTGCTTGGGTTTCAGTGCTAGGAAGCATGGTAACATCCCTAAGTGCAGTAGGAATTCTGCAAACAACAACAACAACAACAACAACAACAACAAGATGAGCTGGAGCAGGAGTGGTCAGGAAAGGCATCCTTGCTGTTATAGTGAAGCTATTCAGGCAAATGTGACTTTATCTTCATCCTCAGGGAATGAATAAAGAAAAGTTGACAAAGGGCAGGCCAGGTGAGCTCACACTCCTTGGGAACAAGTCACTGGTTGGGGAGAGAAAAATTGCACTCTGTGTCCTGATGGGAGCTTCAGCACCTGGAAGCTTCATCATCCTGCTCCCTACCCCTGAGAGCCGAGAAAGCCTGCGCTGGTGTGCACAGTTCCACTGCCCTGCACTGGAGCTGCCACCACATTAACAAGGGCATCTCAGGAGCATGGTTCGCAGCTCAGCGACGCCTCCAGTCTGGCTTACCTCACCCAGGGCCAGACATGATTGCCCTTTCTTTAATTGCCTTCAGCATCAATGACCAGACCCCAGACACCAGCTTTCTGGTACTTTCTTTTGTCTTCTTTTTTTTTTTTTCTTATTTGCCTATTTATTTATTCCGTGCCACCCTACCAATCAACCTCCACCTTATCCCCTCCCACCAGCTCAGTTTCTTCCTATGCAAATATTGCATAGTAGTTTACCCTCTAGGTCATGAATATGTTAGGCAGCAAGATTGTCTGAATAAAGCTCAGGGCAAGTCAGTGTAGCTTGCAGTCGGAGGGAGCACATAAGCCTCTGCCTTTTGAAACAAATATGAATTTAACTCAGAGGTACTTGCCAGTGTGATTTGTTTTTATTGTTCATGTATGAATAAATATTAAAATGTAATCATCTGTTTATGCCGAGCATGAGCTGAAATGCCTGTGACATTGAGATTCCTGTTTCTTCTGCGTGTAATTTGTTTGCATGTTAATGCCATTTATTTCTGTGTAAGCCTCTGTTTTTGGTTTTGAATATAATTTCACTTTTTGAAGACAGTAATGCTTAGTAAACTGAACAATTGCAGTTAATGGAACTATTTTATGATAGCATTAACTTGGCATCAGATCAGGATGAAACAGAAAACTGTCACCGAAAGGATATCATCAAACAGTGACTTCTCTTTAATTTATTATTTATTTTATGAATTGCTGCAGTACTCAGGGAAAGCTAAACAGCCTTTCTCATGAACATATGTGAACGTGGTTTGTCAACTGTTAAGTAAGTTGCCTGATTATAACATGAAATTGTGCATATGCATGAGCTGTTTTTTCTTTTTATTTATTTATTTATTTATTTATTTATTTATTATTTTTCTTTTTTAAAATTATATCTTAAGTTCTAGGGTACATGTGCACAACGTGCACATTTGTTACATAGGTATACATGTGCCATGTTGGTTTGCCGCACCCATCAGCTCATCATTTACATTAGGTATTTCTCCTAATGCTATTCCTCCCCCAGCCCCCAACCCCCGACAGGCCCCGGTGTGTGATGTTCCCCACCCTGTGTCCATGTGTTCTCATTGTTCAGCTCTCACCTACGAGTGAGAACATGCGGTGTTTGGTTTTCTCTCCTTGCGATAGTTTGCTTAGAATGATGGTTTCCAGCTTCATTCATGTCCCTGCAAAGGACATGAACTCATCCTTTTTTATGGCTGCATAGTATTCCATGGTGTATATGTGCTACATTTTAAAATCCAGTCTATCATTGATGGACATTTGGGTTGGTTCCAAGTCTTTGCTATTGTGAATAGTGCTGCAATAAACAATACATGTGCATGTGTCTTTATAGCAGCATGATTTATAATCCTTTGGGTATATACCCAGTAATGGGATCCCTGGGTCAAATGGTATTTCTAGTTCTAGATCCTTGAGGAATCGCCACACTGTCTTCCACAATGATTGAACTAATTTACACTCCCACCAACAGTGTAAAAGTGTTCCTATTTCTCCACATCCTCTCCAGCATCTGTTGTTTCCTGACTTTTTAATGATCGCCATTCTAACTGGCGTGAGATGGTATCTCATTGTGGTTTTGATTTGCATTTTCCTAATGACCAGTGATAATGAGCATTTTTTCATGTTTGTTGGCTGCATAAATGTCTTCTTTTGAGAAGTGTCTGTTTATATACTTCGCCCACTTTTTGATGGGGTTGTTTGATTTTTTCTTGTAAATTTCTTTAAGTTCTTTGTAGATTCTGCATATTAGCCCTTTGTCAGATAGGAAGATTGTAAAAATTTTCTCCCGTTCTCTAGGTTGCCTGTTCACTCTGATGGTAGTTTCTTTTGCTGTGCAGAAGCTCTTTAGTTTAATTAGATCCCATTTGTCTATTTTGGCTTTTTTTGCCATTGCTTTTGGTGTTTTAGTCATGAAGTCTTATGCATGAACTTTTAAATAGTTCTCTGTTCCCTTTGCCTATGGAAATATTCGTAAACATTTATTGGGCACCTATTATGTGCTAGGCACTTTGTTAAGTCATGGGGACCCTGAAATTAGTAAGTCAGCCTTCCTCAAGTATTGGCAATGTAGTGGACAAGATAAACATGCATCCCAGCAATCAAATCACAGTTGCCTGGGATAAGCAATGATCAGTGATGCAATATCACAGTGGAGGCCTGGAAACTGTTCTTGTGGGAGCAGACAGATTTGAACGACAAACCTTACCTTGGGAGGATCAGTAATTCTTCTCAGAGGAGGTGATGTTTCAAACTAGACATTGAAATGTATTTAAGAAGCCAGGCTAGCCAGGTGCAGTGGCTACTGGAGAGGCTGAGGTGGGAGAATTGCTTGAACCGGGGGGTGGAGGTTGCAGTGAGCTGAGATCGTGCCACTGCACTCCAGTCTGAGTGATAGAGTGGGACCCAGTCTCGAAAAAAAAAAAAAAAAGAAAGAAAGAAAAGAAAAGGAGCCAGTCCATGGGACGAAAGAGACTCTCGAATTCTAAATACAATCTGTGAAATAGAACTTCCAATGACTCCTGCTTCTCTTCAGTATCATTTATGAAGCCTCTCCTCTGTGCTTGGCCCTGCATTGCTTTTTACTCCACCTCACTTAATACAACAATGCTGCAAAGCATAGGTATTATGATGTTCATTATATAAAAGAGAAAACGAGGCTCAGAAAGGTACAGAAAATGACTCCAGGTCACACTCTAGATGTCGGCGGGGAGGGATCTGACACTCAAGCTGAGGTTCTTGCTGTTGTGCTGTACCCACACATGAATGTCATGTTTGTGGAGAAGAGTAGCTAGTGAATGAAGCCGTGTGGCGGAGGGGGGCCTGATGCATCTGGAGAGGTGGCTTGAAGCTGAATTGTGAAACACCTTGAATGTCAGACCCAGCAGCTTGACGTCATCCTGTATCCAGGGGGATTTTGATGTAGATCCTACCTTTTACTCTTAGAGAGCACACAGTGAGTGCCCCAGTAGGTGTACACACTAAGCTATTGGGATCAGATAAAACTATTAAAATTATTTTATCTCACATGAAGAAATTAAACTTATAAACACTTAATTTAGACTAGCAGATGGATATCGTTTATAAATAAATAAGCATCTATTGAGTTTCATGCTTAAAATGAAAAAAAAAATTTTTTTTCTCCAAGGAGCAGTTTGGAAACTGCTGCTTTTGGCGGTGGGGAGCCACTGAAGTTCTAAAGCAGGGGATTAACATGATTAGATTCATGTTTTGGATAGAGTACTGGGGAAGAAAGGTTAGCTCGTGGAAGATGAGATAGAAAGCAAGAGATGGAGATGGGTGATCAATGGTGAAGCTATCACAATAATCCAGGCAAGAGCTCTTGAACTAAGGTAGTGACGGTAGTACTGGGGAAGAGGAGAGGAAGAAGATAAGGGTTTACAGATGAGGAGATGGCCAGAACTAATTGAATATAGGAGTGGAATTCAAGGAGAGGGCCAAGCCAGATGATCTGACTCTGGACTTTCTGGTCCATTTGACCTGGCGTTGCAAACCAGCATGAGAAATACAGGGGAGTAGTGGGTTTTTATAGTGTATTGGGTTTGGGACATAAAATGTTTGAGGTGTTTATTGGCAGAACCAGATGAAAATGTATAGCAGGCAGTTAGATACAGATTAGGAGTTCAGGAGAATGGAGACACAGTTTTGGTTGAAATTGATCCAAAGAGATATTTGAAGCTATAGCACAAGGTGAGTAATACTATAAAACTCAGAATGAAACCCAGGGAGTCAGCCCATTGAAGGGATGGGTGAAAAAAGGGTCCCACTGAAAGCTGGATTAGGGACATCGGATAACAAGCAGAAAGGATTGTCATTCCAGGAACCAGGAAGGACAGTGTTTCAAGGAGGGAGTGTCGGCAGTGTCAGGTGCTACAGGGAGATCATGGGACTGGAAACTGATTAGAGGCATGATATTTTGCAATAGAAGGTCATTGTTAAGTTAGCCAACCCTTTCCCAGAGCTTAGCATCTTTCCTAATATCTGGTCCAAAGGCCATCAGAGCAAGGGGTCAAGGTTTGAAGTGCATTTGATTTCCTCTTATCTGTTTGTGAATTACCTACATTTGGATTGTCTTTTTCCAGGGTGTAATCCTAGACTGACTTCCCCCATCCATCCTTCATAATCTGGGGAAAATTTCATACTTCACTCACAGCAAAGCGTAAGACACTGGTCTTGTCTGCTTCCACCTCCCTTTAAAGGTGTGGAATGAGGCTATCCTGTGCTGTAGACAATTAAGGGTAAAGCTGTGGAGGACACAGATATTCATTCTTTTAGGTTGAACTGGTAAACTATTTCCTTTGATTGTTAACTCATTATTGGAAATCTGGGAGCTAGATTGCTGGTCGAACCCTTGCCTGAGAGCAAAGATGGCTGTTTGTGTCAAATGCTGAGGCTGACAGTTGCTCAGAGAATGACTTGGGTGGGAGAGCAATTTACTGAATAAACGTGTAGATTTAGAAACTGCACTTGCAAATCCCCTGTAACGAAATATGAACATACCAGATAAGAAGGGTCTAGTTTGCCAGAAGGGTGAAATTTGCCATGCTAACGCAATTGTCAGGGATGCTAAGTGCAATTGGGATGACTAGATGTACTTTGTGATCTTCGTCAAATGTACTTGAGGCAGGCATCACCCTGAAGGAGAATTTGTTTCCTTAGTAGAAAATAATATATTGCTCACTCATTGGGCTTGTTATTTATTGTGTCTTTGGGGTGGAAGGAAGATTGAAAAGGACTTCATCATGTGGCACATATGGTCACTGTCCTTCAAGTCTCTAAACTGGCCTCTCTACCTGGCAGATCTACTCTCCCACATACAGGAGAGACATATAGCCTGCTACAGAGACACATTGATTTCATTCATTCATTTGTGTATTCAATAGTCACTTTTGAGTCTTACTCTTTGGCCAAGTTCTATGCCAGGAGACTCTAGTGAAAAAGACAGATGGAGTGTCTTCCTCATGCTGCCCTTATATTATACTGGGGGAGACGGAAAAACATAGAGAAATGAATAAACCAAGTTGTTTCAAATGGTAATAAATGTCAGTGAAGGAATAAGCAAGTGTGTGGCTGAGACAGGGGTGGGGAGGGTGGGGGGTAGCAGAGTGCAGGGTATAGCACAGTGGTGAGGCTCTGGAGCCACACTGCCTGGGTTTGAATCCCAGTAACTGTGACCTTGGGCAAAGTCACTTCACCTCTGGGTCTTAGTTTCCTGGTCTGAAGTGGGGATTACCTCAGAATGTTATTGTGAGGGTTCTGAAAATGTGATATTTATTTATTTATATTTATATTTTGGAGGTGGAGTCTCACTCTGTTGCCCAGGCTGGAGTGCAATGGCACAATCTCGACGCACTGCAGCCTCTGTCTCCTGGGTTCAAGTGATTCTCCTGCCTCAGCCTCCCGAGTAGCTGGGACTACAGGCATGCACCACCACACCCAGCTAATTTTTGTATTTTTAGTAGAGATGGGGTTTTGCCATGTTGACCAGGCTGGTCTCGAACTCCTGACCTCAGGTTATCTGCCTGCCTCAGCCTCCCAAAGTGCTGGGATTACAGGCATGAGCCACTGCTCCTGGCCCTGTAAACTGAGATGTGATAGATGCAAATGAATCAGCCATGCGATGGCTGGATGGGAGAAGGAGGTGCAGAGAGGAAAGCTATGAGCAAGTGCTCTCACAGGGTGAAGCTTTTCAGAAAGTTAGAGAAGACTGGTGCTGGGGGATGTAAGGTGAGCATAGGGGAGAACAGGAGAAAGATGAATTTGGAGAGCGAGTCAGAGGCTACCATGCAGGGATTATTCTAGGCACACTGCAAACTGCTCAGAGGGGATTTAACTAAAAACGCTCGTATGTCAGGTAGCACGTATAATACTTGGGTGACAAGAAGGGTTTGTGTCATGGACCACACGTGTGTCGTAACCTCTACAACTCTCTTTAGTTACCTCACTTAAGATATATAGGACATAAACTGTCCATTCTTTAATCATGCTAGATGGAGGATGGACATCCTGTGTTTCCTCAAATCAGTGAACAATCCCTAGAGTTCTAGCAATCGCTCAACTCCCTTAAGCATTTTTGTTCTACAGTCACCACACTTACTATTTTTAAGAGCCATTTATGTTTCAGCCACCATGAATTTTTGGTTACAGTTTTGAACAAGTTTATTTTTTAATTTTAGGTATATGATTATAGCTACCACTCTCTCTCTCTCTTTTTTTTTGGAGACAAGGTCTTGCTCTGTTGCACAGGCTGAAGTACAGTGGCATGATCACAGCTCACTGTAGCCTTGAACTCCTGGGCTCAAGTGATCCTCCCGTTTTGGCCTCCCAAGTAGCTAGGACTAATGCCCAGCTAATTTTTAAAATTTTTTGTGGAGATGCAGTCTCACTATGTTGCTGAGGCTGGTCTTGAACTTCTGGCCTCAAGTGATCCTCCCACCTCAGTCTCCCAAAATGCTGAGAGTACAGGTGCGAGCCACCACACCCAGCCTTGCCACTTCTCAATGCTGTGTTAATGTATCGGTCTAAAGACCCTGATGTGGTTTGGCTGTGTCCACACCCAAATCTCATCTTGAATTGTAACTCCCACAATTCCCATGTGTCCTGGGAGGAGCCCTATGGGAGGTGATTGAATTATGGGGGTGGGTCTTTTCTGTACTGTTCTCATGATAGTGAATGAGTCTCATGAGATCTGATGGTTTTAAAAACTGTAGTTTTCCTGCACAAGCTCCCTCTTTGCCTGCTGCCATCCATGTAAAACGTGACTTGCTTCTCCTTGCCTTTCCCCGTCATTGTGAGGCTTCCCCAGACACATGGAACGTAAGTCCATTGAACCTCTTTCTTTTGTAAATGGCCCAGTCTCGGCTATGTCTTTGTCAGCAGCACGAAAATGGACTAATACAGACCCTTATTCCTCAAAGTAACAGATGCTATAAAAGCCATTTGATGTGATTATTAGCAGTCATTGTGCCCAGGTACATTCTTGTACACAAGTGTACTTTTCCTCAGAATAAGGTTCTTCCAAAGTATAATTTGCTGGGCTAAAGGGTATTAATTATTTTTTTCCTGAGTTCCTATCAGATGGACATTCTTTGGGGAAGGGCAAACTTGCATGTCTTGAGTGCCATAGGAGTGATAGATAAAATGAAGAGCTTGCCTATATTTGGGGCCTGGTATGGTGGCTCATGCCTGTAATCCTGCACTTTGGGAGGCCGAGGTGGGAGGATCACCTGAGCTCAGGAGTTTAAGACTAGCCTGGGCAACATGGTGAAACCCCATCTCTACTAAAACTACAAAAATTAGTCTGGCATGGTGGCACAGCCTGTAGTCCCAGCTACTCGGGAGGCTGAGGCAGGAGAATCACTTCAACCTGAGAGGCAGAAGTTGCAGTGAGCCGAGATTGCACCACTGCACTCCAGCCTGGGTGACAGAGTGAGACCCCATCTTAAAACAAAACAAAAAACAATAACCATATTTTGTGAATAAGCCACAGGTGATAATACTATCATGCTAATAATTAAGAATACCCTAAATAGTATGAGCCACAGCATTTTATTCTGCTGACCTCTGTCTCTTCCTGGAATCACTTTTCTTCCCTTGGCTCGCTAACACAGAACTCTTTTTGTATTCCTCATACTGTTATTTTCTCTCTGGAGGTCCTAAATGCTTTTTGGTGTCCTCCTTTCACTCGCTTCCCACTCCCTAGCTGAATGCATCCACTCTGGTTGCTTCAGTTATCATTTCTATTCGGATAACACAGAAATCCAGCCTCACCTCTTCAGCAAGTTCCAGATCCATATATCCAATCACTTGATATCTTCTTTTCTAGTATATCAAAGGCAACTCAAAGTTAGCACATCGAGAATCAAATTCATGATGTGCTCTATCTCACTGACCCACAAACCAGTATGCAGCGTGAGACAGAAAAGAGGGACTCATTCTTGACACCTCATTCTGTTACTCCACGTATGGTCCACAGTCAAGTCTCAAACCTTTCTCCCTGAAACGTATCTCAATTTATCTATATCTTTCCATCTTTACTGCTAACCTCCTACTCCATGTTCTCACCCTCTCACGTGTGGAATACTGTATTTGCTTTCTCCAGTGGTCTTGCTGTATCCATTCTTGCCTTCCTACAGTCTATTCTCTATAAAGGTTTTTGGATTTCCTAAATAGACAATTATAGCATCTATAAATATAGAACATTTTGTACCTCCCTTTCTAATCTTAATTCTTTTTCTCCCTGTCTTACTGTACTGGCTAGGAGTCTAGGTCAGTGTTGAATAGAAATGGTAATACATATTGTGCTTTGGATATTTATTGTAGATGCTTTTCATCAGTTTAAGGAAGTCAATAATTATGTCTGTTATGAAGAGATAAGAGGTTTAATTGTGATGACTGATGTTTTGAATTCATTTCTACCATTTTAGCTGTGCATCCTCCACACCACCCTGATTTTTCTGTCCTTTTTCTCCCTTTCTTTTTTTGGGATTGTTTTCAATTTCCTCATTCCCTTTTTCCCCCTTTATTAGTTTGAAAGTTACATTCTGTGTTTAATTATATTAGTGGCTACCTGCATATTTTATCATACATATTTAACTTAGTAAAGTCTAAAGTTACATTTTTAACATTTCCCTGAGTAATAAGATTTCAGAAGGCTCTGTCACCTCCTTCTTAAATATCATGCTAGAATTATGCAGCATTTTAGTTTTACTTTCTAAAAATAACTCCACATACTAGATATTATTATTGTTTTAAACAGTTAGTATTTATGTTTTTACCAATAAAAGTTCATCAACACTATTCTACTGTATACTTAAAAATGATTAAGATGGTAAATTTTATGTTATATGTTTTTAACCACAATTAAAAAAAAGCTCATCACTCTTTCTCCTATCTTAGACATTTCATATTTGCTTACTTTCTTTCTGAAGTTAATCTTGTAGACTTAACTTTAAGAAATTATGTTGGTAAAATCCCTGAAATTAAATTATCTGATTTTATTCTGAAACTTGAAAGGAAGTTTTTCTAGATATAGACTTATAGCTCATTTTTTGTTTACTGTCATCTACTGTAAATGTTAACTGTTAGTCTTACTATTGTTTCTTTATAGGCATTCTGGTTTTATCTCTCTGGTGGCTTGTGAGATCATCTCTTTCCCTTTGATATTCTGCAGTTTCACCATGATGTACTTAGGAATGATTTTGTTTATGTTGCTAAAAGTTAGTTTTCCTGGATTTGAAGTTTTGAATATTTAATACCAATTCCAAAAAACTATTATTCTTGCTTTTTTAAATATTCACATTTCTCCGTATATTTTATTATCTCTCTGAAATATCAATCAGCATATGTTAGACCTCATTATATTCTCTAGTTCTCAAAAATTCTCTTTCATATTTTCTATCATTTTGTTTTCTCGGTTCATTCTGCCTAATTTCTTTAAACCCATTTTCCAGCTTACCAAGTTCTCTCTTTAGCTTTGTCTAATATGTTCTTTAACTGACTGAGGTTTTTCTTTCAATTACAATATTATTTTCAAAAACCCCATTTTGTTCTTTTTCAAATCTAATTTTTTGTTTTTATAATATTTTGTTTCTTGATCATATTTTCAAGCATCTTTTTAATGTTTTGAAGCATAGTGAGTGTGCTGGGTTTGTACACTTTGTTGCATAATTCCAGTAGTGGGAATCTTTGTGGGTTCTCATTCTGTCTCTCTGTTTTGGGTGACCCTGCTTCTTTATGCATTTTGTTGTTTTTATTATTTCCTAAAGCTAATTGTCCTTGGAACTTCGTCAGTTGGTATATATTTTAATTAAAGTTTTTTGTTTTCCTCCAAAGAAAATCAGAGTTTCCTTCTTTCATTCACCTGGGGCAATACCAACCAGATACCTCATTAGTTAAAATTTCTGTTTATGGATACAAGCAAGGAACATGAATTGGAAAACAAAAATAAAACACAGGTCAGGATTGACTTGTGGTTAAGAATTCTCACTGGAGATGTGTTTGTGTTTTTCTTCTACATACAGCATCGAAGACCAGGACATTTCCTTCCTGTTTCCTTTTGTGCAATAGGTTTATTTCTTTTCCTCTATTTTGAAGAAGATGCAACAAACTGGGAAACCAGCTTTGTATGAGGGTCTCCAATATGCAGGCCCTAGGATTGATCTCATTTCTTCTATTCCCCAGGCAGCCATCAAAATAGAAGTTTAAGGACACGAGGGCTTGCAGACGCCTTTGGGGCAAAGCTGGCTGCATTGCTCTGACGTACCCAGAGACCTGCTTTGCTTTGTGTTTGTCCTCTGTAGATTCCTTACTTTCTTGACAGTTTAGTGACTCATATTTAAAATCCAGCTTTGGTAGTTGTTTTCACTGACAGGTTTTCCAGGACATTTTGTTCACCATACTGTCAGAAATGGAAGTCTTTAAACTTCACCCTACAGCCAGAGTGATCTTTCCACAGTTCAAATCAGATCACAGTACTCACCTTCTTAAAATCCTCTTATTTCTTTTTATTCTTCTTAGGATGAAGACAAAACCTAATGTGGCCTGCAAGGGTCTCCTGGTCTGGCCCTGTAGCCCCTCTGGTCCCCTTTGACCTGACTTCCCTAGGTGAAAGGAGAAGTCTTTCTCCACTCTGGAATTGGTGGCTTTCATTCAGCCCCTCTGATTCTCTCAGCTCCCTTCTGCTGTGGGGCCTGTGCACTTGCTGTTCCTTCAGCCTGGACTGCTCTTCCTTCTCCTTCTCACCTAATTTTCTCTTATTTATCTTTCCTGTGTCCTCTCAAGCATCACTTTCTCAGGGAATCTATCCCTGTATTTTCTGGCTAGGTCAAAGCTCCCTATTTTACCTGTTCATTGCCCACATATTTTGTGTTTGAAGTACATATCACAGTTTCTGTTTTACATGTATAGATGTCAGTTTTTATTTATTTGTATAAATTCCTTAATTGCACAGTGACTGGTGCATAGTAGATGCTCAGCACCATCAATGGCACAATAACAAAAACACATTTTTGTTAGTTGAATAACTTATCTTATGGAGACCCTAAGCACACCTACTTTAGCCAAGTAAAAGCTGCTGGTATTAGTCTGTTCTCAATTGCTATAAAGAACTACCTGAGCCTGGGTAATTTATGAAGAAAAGAGTAAGTTTAATGGACTCAACACTTCCACAGGCTGTACAGGAAGCATGGCTGGGAGGCCTCAGGAAACTTACAAACATGGCAGAAGGTGAAGGGGAAGCAAGCATGCCTTAGCATGGCAGAGCAGGGGGGAGAGGGAGAGAGAGAGAGAGAGAGAGAGTGAGAGAGAACCAAGTGGGAAGTACTACACACTTTTAAACAACCAGATCTTATGAGAACTCACTCACTGTCATGAGAACAGCAAGAAGGAAATCTGCCCCCATGATCCAATCATCTCTCGCCAGGTCCCTTCCCCAACATTGGAAATTACAATTTGACGGGAGATTTGGGCGGGGATGTGGAACCAAACCATATCACAGCCCTTCTCCTAGAATTGAGAGTCCATGATTTTTGAGTTTTTATTTCTTTCACCCCTCGTGGCTTGCTTCCTGGGGTAACGTGATGGCTCTTTTCACTGGTTTCAGGCCAGGTATGCACAGCTGCGTCAGCAGGGTCTGGTAGCTGAAATGCAGCCCTGGATTTTAAAGCTCACCTGTTTGGGTCAGTGGCCTTCTTCTTTTATCAACTTTTCCTCCTCTGATATGTTCTAATGTAATATTCTAGTGCCTCTCCATTCTAGTAAGTGTTAGAATGTGACCTCTCCTAAACCCTAGAAGTCCACACAGGGTGTGTTAAATGCCCTGCACTGGTTTGCACCCCAGCCTTTGTCTGCTGTGTGCATTGCATGCCCAGATTTTCTACCTGGACTTTTGTCATGGTGTTCCCACTTTGGAAGGCATCTGTGGGTTTCTCAGACTGGAATCTAAAGATGGTGAACAATTTTTCAGTATATGGGTATTTCTCAACTTTTAACAAATTGCTCTTAAAGCCTATAGCTTCCAAAACACCTTTAACTCAGGATTTATTCATCCTTACATTCAGCAACAATGCATCACATACCTGTCCCATGCATACTGGGCCATAAAACTTAGTTTCTTTTTTTAAGCACATGAGTAGATAATGAAAGTTTCTATCTCAAAATGAGTTCAAATACGTGTCTAGTGGTAGAACTTTGGTTTGCATTAGTAATCACATGTTTATCCAACACATATTGAGTAGGCCACTATGCTAGGTACTAGAAATATAACAATGAACTGGACAGACTAGTGGAATTAGACAAAGGTATGAAAGTTTTTAGTGTAGTTGAGAAGAGAGACATGAAGCAGATAATCATGTGGGTGCATGTAAAATCAAGGGGAAATGCGTGTGAGGTGCCCTGGGATCATGCTATGAAGAGATCAGCTTTCGTCACAGGGTCAGGAATACTTCTCTGAGGAAGTACCATCTAAGCTGTGACCTGAATGATGAGTAGGAGTTGGCAGGTGAAGAGGAGGAGGGTGTAGTAGATGAAAATAAAGCCAGAGGGAGCTCCCTGAGATAGGAGGGAGTTTGACCCAAAGGAACTGTGGAAAGTCTAGGGTGGCTGGAATTCAGTGACCAAGGGATAGAATGACTGGACATTGCCTAGAAGGGTAGGAAGGGGTGGCTCTTGAAGAACCTTGAGTGTCAGGCCATGACCTCTAGAAATTATCTTAGGGAAGTGGGGAGCTGTGATATTATGAAGTGTATACTTGGTCTTTGATCCTTTTTCCTGGCATACATGTCCTAAAATCCTTAGAATCTCCAAAAAGTGATGTCTTTTTGCATGCTAATGAGTTGACTGAAGCCTGGAAACCCTTAGGTAGTTTCAGGATGAGGGGTGGCCATCTGAAAGAGCAAGGCAGAATTAGAGGGTTGAGACTTTCAGCCTCCCCCATAGGGAGGGGAGAGGGTTGAAGTTAACTTGATCACCAATGGCCAATGCTTACATAACAAAGCCTATATAAAATCACAAAAGGACTGGGTTCTGAGAGAACCCAGCAATTCCAGACAGCTGAACATGTGGCGCTTCCTGGAAGGTGGCATTCCTGGACAGGGCATGGAAGCTCCGCATACCTTCCTCCCCATTCCTGTATCTTTTGTAATAAATACCCTTTATATCAAATAGGTAAATGTGTTTCCCTGAGTTCTGTGAGCAGCTCTAGCAAGTTAATCAAACCCAAGGAGGGAGTTGTGGGAACTCAAATTAATAGCCAGTTGGTCAGAGGCACAGGTAAAACAACCTGGGCTTATGATTGGCATTGGAAATGGGGGGCAGTCCTGGGGACTGAGCCCTCACCCAATGGGATCTGACTCTCTCCGGGTAGATAATGTTGGGTTTGGACTGAATTAGAGGACACCCAGCTGTGTCCACTGCAGAATTCATTGCTTGCTTGGTGGTGGGGATAGACTCTCGCACATTTGTTACAGATGTCTTCTGTGTTCATGGTTGCGGCATGGGAGCAGAGGGAAAGTGCGTGTGTTTTTTCCACTTA
Organism: Gorilla gorilla gorilla; assembly: GCF_029281585.2. Taxonomy (NCBI): domain Eukaryota; kingdom Metazoa; phylum Chordata; class Mammalia; order Primates; family Hominidae; genus Gorilla; species Gorilla gorilla. The sequence continues at coordinate 173,564,092 of NC_073228.2, forward strand.
GGAATGATTAAAGGATTTTCAACAGGAAAATGCTATGATCACATCTGTGTTTTTAGAAAGGTCCTTCTGACCATTATGTAGAAACTGGATTGAAAGAAAATAAGAGAGAGGGAAGGGGCACTGGTTCAGAGACCCCCACAGCTGAGAGGAAATGGAGGCTTGGTCCTCCATGGTACTGATGAAGATGGAGAGGGGTAAATGGCTTTTGGGGTGGAATTAATGGGTATTGATGACTCAATAACTTTCAAGCAATTCAAGATAGCCCCTTCTTAGCCCAGGGTTTTGACTTGGGCACCAGTGGGGCCTTTAGGCTGTGCTTGGAAACTAGAGGGTGTTTTTTTATTGTCCAAAAACAGGCTTGGTTTTGGACAATACATGTTCTGAAATAGATAGAAATGTTCATTTTCAACTCAGGTGCTTAAAAAAGAAACTAAGTCTTATGGGCCAGTATGTATGGAACATGTATGTAACGTGTTATTGCTGAATGTAAGGAAGAACTCTTTGACAATAGAAGCCAGATAAGAATCCTGGAGAATTACCTCAATGGTAAATAGTTTACCTAAAGATGAGGACACAAGGGCCCAGACAAGAGTGATCTGAAGTCTGAATGTCTGTAAATGCTAGTCTGGTTTAGAATTCACTCAGTCCTGTGACCGATACCATTGCTCCTTCTGTTACCCTGTCCTCTGCGGGCAGCCTGGTGGGCCCTCGGTCATCCTACTGCTCAAAGAGGTCTCCAGGCACTCAAACCTCAGTGTGTTTGATCTCCACATTCCTTGGGTGTTCCCAAATTTCAAAACAAAGAGTTTTATTGCACATGCATTTTTAAAACTGGCACCATTAGCAAGGAAAATGTTAAAAGAAAAAATCACTTAACTACACACACCAAATGTCAGGGCTCTTAGTGGAAGAGCCTGGGGTTAATTATCCTTTTCAGGAAGCCATGGAATCAAAGGATGAAGTTCAATGCTCTTGGCATGACCATAATTTAGAGTAATAATAACTTGGCATTTCTTGGGCTGTTGTGTCTCTAGCTGCAGTTTATGCCAGAAACGGGGAGGCAGGTGAAAAATCAGCATCTTGATTCTGTAATTGTAGAGGGAAAATGGCCTCTAGTTGTATGTGACCTTCAGTTAGATTCTCCAGCCCCAGCCTTATTCCCACATGAGAATGAGAAATTTCAGGAAAGGCTTTGGAGAAATGGACTGCTGTAGGAAGGAGCTATAAGGCAAGAAATACATGAAAGAAAGAGTAGATCTCTCTTTTTAAAGTTAAATGAAAATTTCACTTGTGTTTAAAAATCAGAATATAAAATAAGTGTATATAATGGGCATGTTATACCTAATCCCCTTTTCCAAGAGGTAGCTAAATTATCAATTTAATGTACAGATTTCCAGATTGTATTAGCTTTGCATGTGTGTCTGCGTAATCATCTGGCAAGCCATTTTTTTCTGTTATATATTTTCAATTATATGGAAACCTCCTAGATTGTAAACAAACAAACAAATAAAAACACTGAGGGAACAAATGATAAAAGAAGTGGTCAAAATCCAACTTCTTCTTGGCACCCAGACTTTTATACCAACTGGGCCATAGAGAAAGAGCTGGAAGGAGTGTGCTGAATATTAGCTGCTTTTTCAAGTAGATGATGTAATCTATATATTTCTCTGTATGTCTTGGAAGCAGGGAAGAAAGAAAGAGAGATAGAGAGTGTGCATGCGTGTGCTTCTTTCTATCCTTAGGAATATTGTTTTGGAAACATTCAATTTCTAATTATATTGGGGGGAAAAACCCTAAATACCATTTTTCATGCTAATGGAGAAATTTACTTAAGTGCAGAATTATGCAACTTAGTTTTCTCGCCAAATTACATAAAGTGTGCAGCTCCTCTGAATAGAATGAAGGATGGCACGGGCACACATCACACACTGTTCATAACTTAAAGTTCTTTTCAGGCTTTTTCCTGCATCTTATTACCTACTTACTATTAATTTATTACACAGGGTTGCCATATTTTAAAAGTAAAGTGAATGTTTCAGATGGATTGTTTTTCTTTCATTTCTCCCATATTGTTAACTTCTTTTTTTTTTTTTATTTAGAACTGTTTATACTTCCATCAGAGGCAGTTTTTCTTCAGTGATTGCATTAATTTTTATGTGTTCATTCTAGACATTTTTCAAACAGAATCTCCACATGTTGAGTTTGTCTTCTTTTCTCTCATCCACAAATCATTCTTTCCTGGTGTTATTTACAGGAAGAAGATGTTAGTGAATCTCCTTTGCTATTTGCCCTAAGGAGTGATCCCACCCCAAATGTCAGGCTCTGGAAAAGTAACAGCTCAATAGAAATGATCTCGTCATTGACAAAAGTACTTGGCACCAGGAGCTGATCTGCACCCCGCCTGTTGGCTGCTGGGGGTATTCAATGAAGTAAAGCCTGCACAGGCACCTCTGTGGCCTCTAGGGCTGCTGACAGTTGACACTAGCAACACTGTAGTCATCCTAACCCTTCCTTACATATTCTGTTTCTCATAAGGCTTTGCTCTTTCTCTTCTGACAGAATAAATATTTCCACTTCAACTTTGTTACCCTTTAGAGGAGGATTTCTCTGACCACTGTGTATGTGTTTTGTTTTTGTTTTTGTTTTTGGAGACAGGGTCTCATTGTGTCACCTAGGCTGGAGTGCAGTGGCTTGATTATGGCTCACTGCAACCTTGACTTCCTAGGCTCGGGTGATCCTCCAGCCTCAGCCTCCCAAATAGCTTGAACCACAGGCATGCACCACCACACCTAGCTAATTTTTGTATTTTTTTGTGGAGACATTTTCCCAGGTTGGTCTTAAACTCCTAGGCTCAAATGATCCTCCCATTTCGGCCTCCCAAAGTGTTGGGATTACAGGTGTGAGCCACTGCACCCAGCCCTCTGACCATTGCTGAGTAAGACAGCTAACTCTCAGATTCTGTGTCTTTGCAATTTCTTATTTATTTCAGGTCCATACACCTTGATGGAGGGGAAGAGGTGGGGATGGTGGCAGTGACCTTACAGGGAAGGGATGAATTAGGAAGGGAACCGTCTCTTTCAAGAATCCTTTGCATGCCTATTTCATTGACTTAAATGTGCCTGCCTAGTGCATTGAAGGGTCTCATTCTATGAACAGGATTGGGAAGTGCAAGGATGATCTTCAGACAGACTCAGCCACTGGTTTAGCTGTAATTATTCTTGGTCCCAGGTTGTGGGGTGGGAGGGAGAGAGGGAGAGAATACACTTGACTCCTTGACTCTTGTCTTAAAGTATTATGATTTTCCCGGAGTAATCACTCTTTTGAAACCAGGAAAGATTCAATGGTTCTTTTTGTAAAGTCACTAATTTACACTTATCTGAATAGGGCAAATTATTGGCTCAGGGGAGGGAACACCAGCCAAGTCACCTTGGTTTTAGAGCTTGAATAGAAAAAGCTTAGAGCCAGCCTTCTAGCTTCCCTCCAACAGTCCCATAGCGTCATCCCCTGGATAACGGATGCCTCCCTACCCACTGACTTGCTCTTGTTCCTGGGGTCATAAATTATTTAGCTGCCACTTATCTCCCAGGATCTTCTACTATTTTTTTTTTTTTTTTTTTTTTGAGACGGAGTCTCGCTCTGTCTCCCAGGCTGGAGTGCAGTGGCACGATCTCAGCTCACTGCAAGCTCCACCTCCCGGGTTCACGCCATCCTCCTGCCTCAGCCTCCCAAGTAGCTGAGACTACAGACGCCCACCACCCTGCCCAGCTAATTTTTTTTGTATTATTTTTATAGTAGAGATGGGGTTTCACCGTGTTAGCCAGGATGGTCTCAATCTCCTGACCTCGTGATCTGCCCATCTCGGCCTCCCAAAGTGCTGGGATTACAGGTGTGAGCCACTGCGCCCAGCCCTTTTACTCATTTTTATCTCCAGTGTGGTGCCTGGCATGTAGTAAGTGCTCAGTAAATGGTAGTTGTCTTTATGAAGATGCTGATTTCTTTCTTCTTACAGTTCAGGAAGCAAAAATGGGTGTATCCAGAAGAAAAACTGGATATGTTGTAATAATGGCTGACATCTATTGTTGACTATGTACTAGACACTGCTAATGGCTTTATGTGCATTGTTTGATTTTCGAGCAACCTTATGGGGCTAGTACAATTTTACTAATGAGAAATCTGAGTCTCAGAGAGGTTAGGTACCTCAGCCAAGGTCACCCAGCTAATAAGCCACAGAGCAAGGCTAGGAACCTAGGCAGTGCTGCCTAAACTTCTCTATTGCTTCGAAGAGTCAGAGAAGGAATCGGAGGGATGGATGCCTATAAATGTGGAAGTGACTGAGCTACAGAAAATAAAAGAGGGTCAGGGTGTTAGGAGGCTCTCCCTCCACCCCTGATTCTCAAGGGAATCTTCCCACTTGCTTTCTGCATCCTGAGGTTGCTTTGGTTAGTTTCTGCTCCCCTGGGATGCTAGCCTGAGGTTGGCATCTCAGTTTTGGGCTGAGGCTTTATGTACCTGCGTGAAAGAGGTGGTACAGAGCATTGTACACAACATATGGGGCTCCATTTGCATTTAGTGAGTGCTCAGCTGTGCACAGTGTCTCCTTAATGAATCACATGCAAGCCGAGCATCGCTATATTTATCCAAGCCCCGGGAGCAGGAGTGCTGGCTGTGGTCGACTTGCATGCCCCAGAACAGTGCCTTGCAGGTTGTTCCAGTTTTCCTTGTGGTCAGGGCCTTAGGGCCCTTCAATAATTTGTTCCCTGGCAAAATCTGCTGGTTTCTGAAGTATCTTTCCAGGCGTTCTAGGCCAGAAAAAATGTTTACATCCTGAAGCTGTAACAGAGACCAAGCGCTAAAAAAGAACCTGGAAGCTACATCTGCTGTGCCCTTGACTTCAAGGCCACATCTGAAGAATCGCAGACAGATGAGGCATTTTTATTTTCTTTTCAAGCTTCTCAAGGGGGGGTCCCACAATGCTTAATCACCCTGCTGTCATCAGGTTATTTCTTCCTTGTAATCTAAAACCCTTATGAATTTTTTTCCTTAGTCATTCCTTAATTGAAATATTTCTTTTTATAGCTGGGCATTGGTGGCCTGTGCCTGTCGTCCCAGCTACTCAGGAGGCTGAGGCTGGAGGATCACTTGAGTCTGGGAGTTTGAGGCCAGCTTGGGCAACATATTGAGACCCTGTATCTTACAAAATATTCCTCTTATGCTCAGATCAGAGAGTTTGCCCAAATAATCACTTCTGTGCTTAGGAATCAAGAACAAGAATTTATAATGTTTACTTAACACTGATTAAATGCCAGCTACAATATTAAGCACTTAAAAAGAATTATCTCATGTTTTTCACCTCAAAATAACCATTTGAATGAGCATTAGGACTCCATTTTCTCAGAAATAAAAGTAAAATTTCAGAAAAGTAACAGGCCACACAGCAAGTATATGGAGGAGTCTGGCTTGATAGCAAAGCGCTTTATATGAAATAGATTTTTCTTTCCTTTCTTCTTCCCAGCTGTAGTCATGTCCTGTGACTCTTCTTCCCATTCCCAGCCATTCTTCAGCTAAAAAGAAAGTAAATATTTTTAAATATGTATATATATTTTAGATATATATATTTATATTTTAAGACATATAGATAATATATAATTTATGATTTATATTTAAATTTGTATAAACTTATATTTAGATTATAAATTTAAGATTTATATTATATTATATATATATACACATATATATATGTATATATATATATACTTTTCCCCCATTTTCCTCCTAGAATTGTTTTTTTATCCTTTAGAAGACTTAGGCAGGTGCAGGATATATTTTCATCCCTGGACTCAAGTGTGGTGTCAAGACCCTTAACTTGTGACATGAATAGCAAGGAGCAGATTGGATTCCCACTGGAGTGGAGGCCCCTAATCATGGCTTCCTGGGATTTGTGTTATCTGCCTTCCCCTGTTAGATGCTGAGAACATAGAAGAAGAATACCTGGTTCTGGTTCAAGCTATATCATTGGTACAGTCTGTGACCTAGAGCAGATCACTGCTCTCTTTCTCGTGAAAATCAAATTTAGTTTCCTACAAAATTTAAAGTTGAGCAGAGCCTTGGTTTAGTCTTACAGACTAAAAATCTTTTTTCCTTCCAGTTCAGTCACATAATATTTACAAGATGGTGAAGCCAAGTCACTTGCCCTCTCTGGCCCTGAGTCTCTTCATCTGTACAATAAGAGCAAGAACTAAATGCTCACCGGACTTCCCAGCAGCTCTTGGTTTCAAACTCAGGGGAGCTGCAGGAAGAAGCTGGCTCTACTCTGCCAAGTTCTGACTAGTGAGGGTTTGCAACAAAACCAGCCAGGGCTAGTCTAGGCAAAAAGGAGAGTTTATTTTAAAGATATTTGTGCAGCTCATAAAATCCAAAAAGAAAGTTAAATAATGAGACGCAGAGAAGTTGGGAACCAGGACAGCCTCAGGGATCTCTTCAGCAGGAGCTCATGACCCTTCCCCCTGGAGTGCTGCCATTAAGATCACTCCAAAAAAGCCTGCTTTTATGTTTCTTTCTTAAAAATGACAAATTCCAGAAGGAGAACTGCCAGGGGGCCATTCAGTTATGGAGGGTAGGATTGGACAGGCCAACCAGCAGGAAAGTGTTGCTGGAGCCCAGCCTTGTTGGAGGAGCAGGTGGTTCCCAGGAGGACCTGGGCAGAACTCCCCACCACACACACAGGTACACCCTACAGAAAGAGCCTATGTGTCTGTAAATGATTGGGCAGCCAGGTCGGGGTGTTAAATGTGGGTGGGAGACACAGTGGGCAGGTTCAGTACTCTAGACCAGTAGCAGCCATGGTGATGGAATTCATTCAGCGTTTTCAGGCAGCTGTGCCTCATGAAAGAGTAACAGACTTCAAGGCAAAAGGCATGATGAGTGGACAGTCCATTAGGGATTGCTGGTGGCTGTGGGCACAAAGAAAGACAAACGGTGTGATCTCATGGGGAGCCTGACCACCACCATGCTGGATTAGGATCCTCTCTTTTCAGCCAGGTCAAGGACAGGGTACTCTGGTCCCATCTTTTCCACTTTGATGACATTTGGGCAAGTTTCAACCTCTTGAGAGTTTTTCTGTTTCCTTATCTGTGAAGTGGGGATGAGAGCAATGATAATCATGCTACTCTTCCAACTGACAACAGTACGGCAGGCGCTAACATCTGCTGGGGCCAGGCACCCATGCTGAGAACTTCCCATGTGGGTTGATCCTCGCAATCCTCTGACACAGTACTGTTATGGTTTACACTTTGCCCAAGGCTTGTGGGAATTAAGGGGGCAGTAAAGTGTAGAGCAAAGCAGCGTGCAAAGAGACTGAGAGGCTGGGTTCAGGAGCCGATGGCCAGTTTTGAATTCTGGCTCTGACACTCACTGGCCTGGTGTTTTCTGGCATGTTGCGTGAGCTTCATTAATTTGTAAAGTGGGTGTGATACTAGTGCCTGCCTCATGCTGTGGTTGTGAGGAGTGAGTGATTTCACACGCATCCAGGAAGGTGCCTGGAGCAGAGCAGTGCTCTGTAATGTTTGCTGTTGTTTGTAATAAAGTGCCTGCCGGGCAGTGGGGATTTGAACCCAAAGCAGATTGACTCTAGAATATATATGCTGTGGCAGTTATCTCTGGTGGTGGAACAAGAAGGCTCAGCAGTGAGCGGCGTAAAAGCCGGGGTGGGGGCGAGTTAGCAAAGGGAGCTATGGAGCTAGGGAGAGGAAGAGAATGAGGAGCCCTAGGCACGTAGCCACTTCAACACTCCTTGTCTCTGTGACCTTGAGCTGGACCCAGAAGGTCAGCAGCAATTGCTGAGTCCCCGTAACCAACGGGAACATTCAGCACTGACTTCACTTATGCTTCTGACTTCAGGAGGGCTTTAGAGAGGGGGTTAGTTAGAAAAAGAAGGAAAGAAAGAGAGACAGAGAGTGACTAAGACAGAAAGAGAGTGATGAAGTCAGTGGGAGGGTGGGGAGAGAACTAGATATAAAGACATAGAGAGCCAAGGAGAGAAAGAGTGATTGACACTCAAGAAGATAAACAGAAGAGGCACACACTTAGAGCCACAGAAATGAAGTAGAAAGACAGGAAAGAAGGGTGAGGGGAAGGATGGGGATTTTGCAGAGACAGTGCTGAGGGGGCTGTGACTGGCTGGCCTGCTCTGTGGTTGAGGAGCAAACAAACCTGTTAAGTGTGTCAGTGCTTTATCTAGGAAAGCACCTTTGCCAAGGCCCGGGCACACTGAGGAGCTTTTTGAGCGTGTAGGGCTGTGACAGGAGAGACTCTCTTTATCTGAATTGGAGACAGGAGCGCTCTTCTGTGCATTTCACACTGGATGCCACAGATTAGGCTGCGGATATTTCACGGTTGGTGATAAACATTTGTTTGGAGAAGCCTTGAGCAGAGCAACACTCCTAAGGCTGGGGGAAGGGGTTGATAACAGGCAGGTACCTGGAGACTGGTTTTACATGAGGGACTGGTTCTATGCAATTTTACACTTGTATATTATTATAGGCATTGAAAGTCCCTAGAAGGATACCCATTAAAACTTTGACAATAGCTAACCTCCCTGGTTGGATTAATGAGGAGTCTCACCTTCTAAGTTATGTATTTCAGTTAGGTTTACATGTTTTACAGTGTAGGGATTTTATAATCAGAGAAACAAAGGCTTAAGGTAATAAGTTAACTCCTGAAATGAAGGAAGGGAAGGCAATGGCCCCTGACATAAAACAGGTTGTTGGGGCTCATCCGACAAACAGACAATGGGTGGTGGAAATGGCAGTGCATTTGAAAATATTTCTCCTTGATGTTTCCAAGATACTTTGAAAATTTGATGACCACAATCTTTCCTCTGATTCTTGCAGAAGGGTGAAATTATTAATGTCTCCTCAGCTCAGACAAATTTCCTTCCTTTGGGGTTTCCTTGGGGTTTAAAAAAATACGGCAGAAGGTGTATGCCCTGTTAGTTGGTGGGTTTCTGTTGGGTATGGTGGATATGAGGCTTTTCCCTTGAGAGAATGATGCACGCAGCATCTGCAGAATCCTGTCCTCCTTGAAAGTCCCCACCTCCCACTCCTTTTTGTTTTAAATTTTAAATGAAGTTTGTGCCTAGTACACACTTTTAAAAGTATTGTCTGTTAGCTTGAGAAATGACCCAGATGTATCTTGTTTCAGGCTTTATGAAGGCAAAGAACAGATGGAGTTTGAAGAATCCATGAGACGGCTCTTTGAATCCATCAACAATCTGATGAAAAGTCAATACAAAACTACCATCCTTTTGCAGGTTGGTTTATGCTACAATAAAATCTATCTTCTCCTTGGCCATCCAGTAAATAACAGCATGCTAAGATAATATCTTCTTTTGCTGAAATATGCAAACTTGTATCCAGTGAAGGCCTGGGCTGGCCACTAGGTTAAAGACCAAGGGCTCCTCAGGACAAGAGAAAACGTATTTATTGTTTGTTACCCATGAAGCTAGCAGTGCCTTCTTTTAAAATAGCTCTGAAATTTTTGTTACCTAGAAGGAAATTAGTCAAACCGGATCCACTTCCAATGGAGAGAACAGTTCATGGCAGCAGTCTCTTAAACTGAGTTTAATTCTCGACAACATAAAGTCAGGGACCCTTTTGGGATTAAAGAGGGCTCCTCAATAAACAAGAGGTGCTTTGGAGAGAATGAGTCCACTCATGTGTGGTCCACGATGCTAATCTGTGAAGACTGCAAATCTTTGAGAAAGTGTGAGGCCTATCCCTGTGTTTGGGAAGGAGTTGAGCAGCTAAGAGTCTGAATGAAGAGGCTGTTTCAGGGAGACTTCAGAACTTTCACAGAATGCACTTGCAGGCACTGGGGGTGCGGGTGGGGGAAGCTGGGAGTGCCTGATGTGTTGTGAATAAACGAAGCCCAAACACATTTATCTAAATCAATGAGTTAATGCAGATTGGTGCTGCTTTTTTTTTTTAAATCAATGTTATTCTTTTAGATGCTAATTTAAAGATCCATTATGCCTGAGATGCCCAGGCACTGGTTAGAATTAATGAGGTACTAGTGTTTAGCTAGAATGAAGGTGAGGAAGCAGAGGCGGAAGTCAGCCTGGGGGAATGTTTGCTTCTCATGCTATGGGTTCCAGACTGTGCACGTTAGAATCATGTGGGGATCTTTAATAAATTCTGATGCCTGGTTACAACCACCCGACTTTCTAATTTAATTGGTATGGAGTGTGACCCAGGCCAGGGGATTTAAAAAATTCCCCAGGTGATTTTACTGTGAAGCAAAGTTTGAGAACCACTCTGCTGATGGCTTCCTTTAATGTAACAAACAGTGGAAACCTGTGTGTTGGGGAAGGCAACTATCTTATTCATATGTGTCTTCAACACTCAGAATAATCCTGATAATTCTAAAATGTATTCTCCTCAGAATGTGTATCTGTATTTCTTGATCTAACTGAATAACTGAAGGTCCTAACACTATTTGGTCTTATGTAACAAGGTTAGGAACACAAATACCCTCCTCTAGAATCCACTAGTAAAATACCCAAAAAGCTTCTGTTTTATGATGAGATAGAGGAGGAAGAGGTATAAATGATTAAAAATGATTTAAACCAAACTATGTAACAGGCTTTATATTTCATGCTTCACATATATTACTTTATTTCACCCTCTCAAAAATCCTCTAAATTACACATTAGGCCTGCCATGTTATAAAAGGATAAACTGAGCCTCAGAAAGTTGAAACGATGTGCCTAAGGCTACATGTCCACATCTCCATGGTCAAAAGCCAAAGCTCCTTCTCCTGCAGCAAATCTCAAAGTCTATAGAAGAGTCCTTGTGTGGGATTTGCTGACATCACATGGGCTTCACCCCTCTGCCCTCATCACTAAGTTCTCTTCACATGGTACTGCTTTCCATATTTGAACATAACTTTAAATTCTTCTTTGATAACTTTTCAACAGCCATACACATAGGTGGAAAGCATCATTGGTTTTATGAAAATCCCTGAGGCTAAATTTGGCCCTTAGAGCAAATTGAAAAAGAGATGAAGCCCCTTTCTATGTCTCTGAGGTGGAAATCTATGGGAAGAAACCAGCATAATCTGGCCCAAATCACAAGGAAAACAAGGCATTTCTAAAACAGCTACCCGGACAAGAAGAACCTGGGTAAAAAGACTTATGCCAAAACCATAATAATCATATGAGTTCTCTAATCCTAATATTAGGATTATTCTGAGTGTTGAAAACACAATGATTAGTGTGTCTTCAACTAATAATCATTTATTAGTTGATGCTTAATAGATATCTGTTGAATTAATTAATGTATAACACTAGGGATACGTCTTAAGGTTTCTATTTTATTGATGAAGGAACTGAAGCTCAGACGGTTGAAACAGCTTCCTCCAGGCACCATTGCTGAGAAGTGCGATGGCTCAGATTCATGTCTGTTCCTGCCTGGCTCTAAAGACCATACTCACTACCACGGCATTAGCCTGTTCTTTATACTGTTTCTTTAGTCCCTGCTGGGGATGGATGTCTTCCTATGGATTAGTTGGGACTGCAGTCTTTTAGTTTTTATTTTTCCCTTACCCCCTCCTGGTTAAAAAGCAAACAAACAAAAAATGTATTCCTCATATTCCTAACCCCTTCATCATTCTCTGACAAAGGGGATAACAGGAGCAGGGGACAGCATGAGGAGATGCGGCAGGAGCCCCAGCCAGCCACTGCATCTGTATCACACTGGAAGCAACTGAGCTTCTAGTGAGCAGCCACACAGTGTTGGGATATCTGGAGAGAGCCAAGGATGACCAATTGCCATGAGAGAGGCTATAGGGTTGAATCAGGTGTGAAATCAGCTCCAAGGAAGCTGAAGTGTGAAAGAGCAGAAATGATGAGCCAATAGATAAAGCCAGTTTCTCATCCCAGAGGAGAAAGGCGCTGATGCCCCAAAGAAGTTGAGGTGCCATGGAGAGAAGAATGGAAGAGGGAATAGGTCATTTTGGAGCTACTCTTTCTAATTTCAGCACCTGTTTCCCTACGATGGGCTACAAATATATTTGGGGAAGGAACAAAGGGAGAGAGACAGTAAGAATGCAGGGAAAGAAAGAAGGAGAAAAAAAGGAAGCAAAGAGGAACAAGTGAGCATTTGCCGCTCTCAAGACACTTGGTCAACAGGAATGCCCTTCTTTATCAGCTGCATGACCTTACATTGGTCACTTAACTTCTCAATGCCTCAGTTTCCTCATCTATAAGATTTCATTGTGTGGGTGAGGATCAAATAAACATTGTCTGCAAAAGAACAAATTATAAAATGCTATGCAAATGCAGTGAACTAATATGATTATTATGGTTTTGGCATAAGTCTTTTTACCCAGGTGGTTCTTGTCTGGGTAGCTGTGTTAGAAATACCTTGCTTTCCTTATAATTTGGGCCAGGTTTGTTGGTTTGTTCTCATAGATTTCCACTCCAGAGACATAGAAAGGGGCTTCATCTCTTTTTCAATTTGCTCTAAGGGTCAAATTTAGCCTCAGGGATTTTCATAAAACCAATGATGCTTTCCACCTATTTACATAGCTGTTGAAAAGTTATCAAAGAAGAATTTAAAGTTACATTCTAATATGGAGAGCAGTACCATATGAAGAGAACTTAATGATGAGGGCAGAGGTGTCAAGCCCATGTGATGTCAGCAAATTCCACACAAGGACTCTTCTATAGACTTTGAGATTTGCTGCAGGAGAGGGAGCTTTGGCTTTTGACCAGAGAGATGTGGGCATGTAGCCTTGGGCACATCGTTTCAGCTTTCTCGGCCTCAGTTTATCCTCTGTAACATGGAAGGCCAAATGTGTAATTTAGGGGATTATTGAGGGGGTGAAATAAAGTAATATACGTGAAACATGAAGTATAAATAAAGCCTGTTACATAGTTTGGTTTAAATCATTTTTAATCATTTATACCTCTTCCTCCTTTACTTCATCTTAAAACAGAAGCTTTTTGGGTATTTTACTAGTGAGGATTCAGAAGGCGGGCATTTGTGTTCCTAATTTTGTTACATAAGACTAAATAGTGTTAGGACATTCAGTTACTCAGTTAGATCAAGAAATATAGATATACATTCTTAAGAGAATAAACCCACAAGAAGTGACTGTATGAAAACATGCATGGGAAAGTTTCAGCTAGTGAAATAGTACGAGGTGACCGGAGTCTTGATTCTGAGCCTGCATGGGGTGTGAGCTATTAGTAACATCAGCCATAAGTGCTGGGTGGGTGCAGAGGATGCGAATGCCCGTGGTTGATGTTCCTGGTTCAAACTTTTCACATCCAGCTGGGTAGCGGCTTATGTTGGAAACCCTCATTTGTGACCAACTTAATTGTGAGTAGAGCAGATCTGGTTCAAATCTCAGCTGTGTCCACTGTTAATTCTGAAACCTAAGCAAGTTATTGCCCATCTCTAATGCTCACCCAGCTTTTGTGAGTTGCTTTCTGTGGTTTTTCTTATTGTTCTGAGTCGGCATGGCAGCAGCTCACCAAGACCATGGAGAATTGAAAACCAGTAGTTCAGAGGAAAGGAGCAATAAAAACACTTTCTGCTGATCAGGTACCTACCATGTTCCAGACATGGAACTGGGATCTTCATATACAGTGTTTTAAATCCTGCCAGAGATCTTCAAGGAACCACTATCCTCAGTGTTCATAGGAGGCTCATAAAGTTAAATAGTTCATCCCAAATTACATGTATTCATAGTGCTGGAGCTAGGATTTGAATCCATCCAGGTCATCTGCCTCCAAAGCACTATTCTTCTCTATGCCACAGGTAAGGTTTAGGCCAGGGATTCCCATGTGTTTTCAACAATGGGCCACATGCTCAGAAGTCCTTGTGTGTGCCAGCCCTGTGAGCGTGGTTGATAAAACTGATGGCAGATTCAGAGGGTCAACACCACACACATGTAAATTAGATAGAGCTCAAAAGTTGGTAAAAAACATATGGTGATGTTGTGCAGGCCAATTTGCCCCACTCTCCTTACGATCCATGGTATTTCATAATGCTCCAATTTGATGGCACAAGTGGAATTAAATGAACAGCTTGTATTGAATGACATGCTCTCTTGGCCACTGTGAATGCCACTCATGCTAATGAAGCCCCTGGAGTGTCCAGGAGGGCAGGGGACTCTGCCATTTATATCCCCAATGTCTGGAACAATGGCTGCCACACAGAAAGTGCTCAAATATCTACTGTCTGAATGAATGAATGAATGAATGAATGTGGCTGGGTGCAATGGTGCATGCCTGTAATCCCAGCACTTTAGGAGGCTGAGGTGAGAGGATCTCTCAAGCCTAGGAGTTCAAGACCAGGCTGGGGAACATAGTGAGACCCTGTCTCGACAAAAAATTAAAAAAAATTAGCTAGGCATGGGGGCCTGCCCATGCCTAGTGGTGTATGCTTGTGGTCACAGCTACTCAGGAAGCTGAGGCAGGAGGATCACTTGAGCCTAGGGGATCAAGGCTGCAGTGAGCTGTGATAATGCCACTGCATTTCAGCCTGGGTGACAAAGCAAGACCCTGTCTCTTAAAATAGATAAATAAATACTGCCGGGCACCGTGACTCACGCCTGTAATCCCAGCACTTTGGGAGACCGAGGAGGGTGGATCACAAGGTCAGGAGTTTGAGATCAGCCTGGCCAACATGGTGAAATCTCGCCTCTACTAAAAATACAAAAATTAGCTGGGCGTGGTGGCGGGTGCCTGTAATCCCAGGTATTCGGGAGGCTGAGGTAGGAGAATTGCTTGAACCTGGGAGGTGGAGGTTGCAGTGAGCCGAGATTGCGCCATTGCACTCCAGCCTGGCGACAGAGCAAGACTCTATCTAAAAATAAAATAAAATAAAATAAAATAATTACTTCTATCATTTTGTTTAGTTTGATGTTTCAGTGTTTATTCAGTGTCAAGTGTTGAGCTAAAAGCTTTACATATATTGTTAGCTCAATTGATCTTTGTAACAACAACCTTATAAGACAAATAGTCTTTTTAAGTTCCATGACATACCTGCACAGAATGTGCAGGTTTGTTACATAGCTATACATGTGCCATGGTGGTTTGCTGCACCTATCAACCTGTCATCTAGGTTTTAAGCCCTGCGTGCATTAGCTATTTGTCCCGATGTTCTCCCTGCCCTCACCACCCAACCCCCTGACAGCTCCCGTGTGTGTTGTTCCCCACCCTGTGTTCTTATTCTTGCTCTCCCACTTATGAGCGAGAACATTTGGTATAAAGCGGAGATAAAGACTATATGCAAAGACAAATGGGCTTTATCTCTGCTTTCCAAATGAGGAAAATGAGGCTTAAAGAGGTTAAGTAACTTACCTTGGTGGAAAATTAGTAGATCTTGGATTTAAATTTTGGCTGTATAAGTCCAGAGTTTGAGTTCTTAATCACCACCAAACAATAGCATAATTTCATTAAGACTCAAGTCTTCTGGCAAAACGCCAGGTGGATAAGACTCAGGGGACCCCACAAAGTTGAGTTACAGAAAGGATGGAAACACACATATTCTGGAACCTGTTGGTTCCTTTCCCTTCACTTTGCCTGAGAGATTAGTGATGAGACTCAATGTCCTGAGAGAGCTGCATTTATTTTCCTTGGGGACAACTCAGCATCTCAAAGGAAACTGTCTTCTTATGGTCATGCTATGGGGAATTCCTGTGACATCGTTTTTCCAGTTTCCGTGGACCTTGATCATCCGCTGCTTGGCTAAAATAAAAGGATTAAAAATTGAGGGGAATAGTACTTGTTTTGAATGCCTGTGGCTCTTGAATGAGGAAGCTATCTGGTAGCATTCTTGCATAACTGTGTATCATTTTAAGACATGTTCATTTTGGCCAGAAGTCTGTGTGTACTGGCACCAACACTGGTCACTCTGTTTGAAAGAGAGAGAAAGGGAGGAGAGAGAGAGAGAAAGAGTGAAAGAGAGAACGGGAAAGCCTGAAAGCACTCAGCAGACAAGTCCCTTTGAGTTTGGAGGCGTCCTAGTCTGGTTTTGATTTTTGTTGTTATGTTTAAACACTTGCTGTTTTCTAATTCTGGTGAAGTCCATCTAGATAGCAATGATCTCAAGTGTCCTCCCTTGATTTACCTCTGGGACAGTAAAACCCCTCTTGGTTGCTTTGGGTTTGATTCTCCTCTTGAGGGATGTAGCTGGCCTTTGGCAGAGGGGTTCAGAGTGGACCCTTAATCTAGGAAATTCACTCAGTGCCACATGATCACCTAATTAGTGAGATAGCATTTTCCTGTTGGCCATTCTTGCAACCCCCTATAGAGGTGGTAACGAGGATCCTTAACTTAAGGAATGTCAGAAGAACTGCATTTTATTTTGAAAAACTATTCTTACAAAGGGTGGGGGAAGCTCTTTTTCCACTTCCTCCTCCAAATTAGCCTTCTCGCCCCTGCTGAATCCTCCCCACTTGCCGAGATAGAATGCCTTTCCTACAGCGTGACAGGCAGTAGTGGACGTACTGGGTAACAGCCAGCAGGACAGAGCTGGGTACACATCCTTGCTTTGCTTCTCATTAGCTACATGGCTTCTGGCAAGTTATTTAACTTCTCCATGGCATGGTTTTCACATTGGTAAAATGGGATTAACATTTTCCACTCATAGAGTAGTTGAAAGAATTAAATGAGATCATGCATGTAAAGTATTTGGCATGTAAACAGTTTCCAATAATGGTTCCTATTTTATTATTTATTTATTTATTTATTTATTTATTTTTGAGACAGTGTTTCTGTCTGTCACCCTGGCTGGAGTGCAGTGGCAAAACACAGCACACTGTAGCCTCTAGCTCCTGGGTTGAAGCAATCCTCTTGCCTCAGCCTCCTGAGTAGCTGGGATCACAGGCCTGTGCCACCATGCCTGGGTATTTTTTTTACATATATATATTTTGTAGAGATGAGGTCTTGCCATGTTGCCTAGGCTGGTCTTGAACCCCTGGGCTCAAGTGATCAATCCGTTGGCCTCCTGAACTGCTGGGATTATAGGCATGGGCAACCATGCCCAGCCATGATTCCCACTTAAAAACCCTATAATTCATAATCGTATTATATGAGTATGTGTGTATATGCATCACATGTATGTTTATGTGTATAGGTATATGTATGTATGTGTGTTTTAAGTATTATACACAATATAGGAATATAGACTATGGAATGAAAGTAATAATGATACAATATTATTTTATGAAGAATCGTATTAATAATGAGAGTAAAAATAATAGAACGGCTGGGCACGGTGGCTCCAGCCTGTAATCCCAGCACTTTGGGAGGCTGAGGCGGGTGGATCACCTGAGGTCAGGAGTTTGAACCCAGACTGGCCAACATGGTGAAATCCTGTCTCTACTATAAATACAAAAAATTAGCCGGGTGTGGTGGCAGGTGCCTATAATCCCAGCTACTCCGGAAGTTGAGGCAGGAGAATCGCTTGAACCTGGGAGGTGGAGGTTACAGTGAGCAGAGATTGTGCCACTGCACTGCATCCTGGGTGACAGAGTGAGACTCTGTCTCAAAATAAATAAATAAATTAAAAACAATAATAATAATAGAAGAGTAAAACTCAGTTCCCAGGATAGAAACATGTAACAAATGGAGTCTCCCATAGGTCTTATGGTTGAGGTGCTCTGCCTTCTGGGAGCGTTTGGTGCTGGCACCTCCTGAACTTGCCTGTTGTCACCTGCCCCAGTGTGTCAGGGCAAGACCATAGACAGAAGTCCTCTGACAAATGCTGACCATGACAACAGTCTTGGCAAACTTCAGGAGGCAGAGATGGGCTGTCCCCTGTGGGAAAAAGAACCACAGGGCCTGCCACTTCCCTGTGAGGCCGCCTGGACTAGATGCAAATTTAATACTCCCCTGTCATGTTGCTAAAACCCTCTGAGACTCAGGTGACAGCTACTTGCTTCATTTGACTGTACTGCCTGCCTGGAGTGGGAGGCTGGGAAGATGGGCTTCTTCTGAGCAGCCCCTCCCGCAGCCTGTGTAGCTCCCTGCTAATAGCTAAAGCATGTAAGTGTGCGTGCTGTGGAGACTCCTGATAACTGCGGTTCCATCGTGTCCCTCCAAAGTCCTGGAATGACATGCAGCTCTTGAAAGCCAGCAACTCGCAGCAGACACTGAAGTCCTGCCTTTCCCCACAGGGGTTTGTTTCTGTGCATGTTTCTCACTTTGGTCTTAATTATGATGAGTACGCGTTATAATCTGTCCAGGTGTGGGGAATGATGGCCAGTGCTTGAGTAATGAGATGGGAAGAAACTCAGCACACACCATCATGAAGAGGCTGAGGCTCAAGGAGTGAACAAATGAGCCTAGGCTCATGCGGTGCTGGGTGGAGAGCTCAGGGCCCTGTGGGCTGTATGTTCTTTGGCCTAAGAGTGGATGAAGAAACAGTTTGCTAGAAGTGCTTGCACCAGGCCAGGCATGGTGGCTCATGCCTGTGAGCCCAGCACTTTGGGAGGTCAAGGTGGGTGGATCACTTGAGGTCAGGAGTTCAAGACCAGCCTGACCAACATGGTGAAACCCCATCTCAACTAAAAGTACAAAATTAGCTGGACATGGTGGCACACGCCTGTAATCCCAGCTACTCAGGAGGCTGAGGCAGGAGAATCGCTTGAACCTGGGAGGTGGAGTTTGCAGTGAGCTGAGATCACCCCATTGCACTCTAGCCTGGGCAATAAGAGCGAAACGCTGTCTCAAAAAAAAAAAAAAAAAATGAAATGCTTGGACTAGCCTTTTTTCAGGGCACATGCCTCAGTATATGGTATCCCTTTAGACTTTAGAGGTTGTAAATTAGTAGCCCCTGGGAGAAATGCAGCCTGCATTTGTGTTTGATTTGTCTAGCAAATCAAAGCGTTAAATCAAAGTGTTAAAACAATTGATAGGAATAACTGAGTCTTTAGGCAGAGAATGGAATCCACACACCTCATCACTTCCCACTGCCCTGTCCTCATTCCATATCACTTCTTTCTGTTGCTTGTCTAGTCCTGCAGTCATCTGATTTTGCTACATCTGCTTGATGTTTCCTGATAAAGATGGTCCTTGACCAACTAGGTTGGAATGTACTGGATACTGTGACTGCCTGGAGGAATGTCATAATGCTTCTTAGCATATTAAAATTATGAAAAGTTCTATAGTTAAAAAAAAACTCACTGGTTTATCTTTGCTTAAGCCAATGCTTTCCGAAATTCTTTGATTGCAAACCCTTTTCCCCTACAGACTACCTAGCACCATCCTATGGGCCAAGAGGCTCCAACAGAACATAGTTTCAGAGACAATGGCTTTGGAATGTTGTTTTATCTTATAATCTACATTTAAAAGAATAAAGAATAAATCTCTAGATACAAAATCCAATAACCATAAAGTAAAAGTCTGACAAATATGACAGCCTGCAAATTAAAATCTTTCTATGCAATGGAACAACAGGATAAGTGGGAGAAAATTCTTGTAAAATATGTTACTGTAAAAGGGTTAATATTAATGATGCATGAAAAATTTTAAAAACCAATAAGAAAAAAATACCCAAAATAAGAATAGAAAAAGGATATGAACATGCAATTTAGTAAATATAGATGTTCAATAAATATGGAAAAGATGCTCAACCATACTAGCCACCAAAGAGTTGCAAATTACACATCAGATCAACAAAAATCTACAAGATTGTATGTCCAATGGTAGCAAGGTTATGGGGAAATGGTCAGTTAGTTAAAGGAAATTGGTTACTGTATCTTCTAAGGTAATTGACAATCTCTCCTAAAATGTGTATGTCTATATGTTTTCATGCACTAATTCTTCTTTGAACAATCCTACAAGGATCTTTACACATATACAAACGGTACTTTTTTTTACCACGTATTTATAATAAAAATTGACAATAGCATGGAGCCTATGATCAGGGGTGGGCTGAAGAAGGTATA
Source organism: Gorilla gorilla gorilla (assembly GCF_029281585.2). Lineage (NCBI taxonomy): Eukaryota > Metazoa > Chordata > Mammalia > Primates > Hominidae > Gorilla > Gorilla gorilla. The sequence continues at coordinate 173,584,051 of NC_073228.2, forward strand.
ATGTACCCATTTGAGCAGTGCTGGGCAGTGGTTAGAAATGAAAAGAATCCACTCTATGAGAAGGCAGGATGCCACTGGTGTGCAGTTAACTACAAAAAGCAAGTTGCAGACATGTATATTTACATACACACACATGCACATGTAGGTTCATGCATAGAAAGCAGTCTGGAAGGAAATTCACCACAATGTTAACTAACAGTGGTCCTCCCCTCTCTGGGGAGGAGAGATTGGGACCCAGAGGAGGATGCAATATAGGACTTTGGAAACAATTTTCACCCTCATGCCTTATCTGGTATGAATGTTTTTACATCAAACATAGAGTATTGACTTTTTAAAATTTAAAAATTATAAACAAGATTAAAAAAGGGATGAAGGCATAGAGAGAGAGAGAGTTGCTATTCGAGTAAGGTGGCCATGTAGCTTAAGGGTTACAAGAAATGGCTCTGAGTGCAGCCTGCCTGAATTTGAATCCTGGCTCTCCACTTGCTAACTTTTCAACCCCAGGCTAGTTATTTAATTGTGATGCACCAGAGATTCCTTATTTATGAAAATAATGTTTCCCTTGCAGGGTTGTAACTAATAAGCTAATCTATTAGCAGTCTTTGTACAGCGTCTGCCCTGTTGTGAATTCTTAGAGATAATCATAATCATTATTTATGTTAAGAATCTCAGTTGTATATGGCTAGGAGGAAGATTTTCTTTAGGAAAGTAATTTTCCGATTTTTTACTTGAGTCTGATTGTTAAAGGGTGATACACGTTAATAACAGAACACCTAAAATATACAGAAAAATAAATAAAAAATGCATACTTCCATTAGACCCTTCAACATTATTTTCCATTCATGTGACTTACAGTTCTTTCTACTGAAACTGTAGTCTGCCCTGCTGCTTAGCAAGTGGTGTTGCTATGCAGGGGGTGAGTGTGGCTCCTATCTCTGGATGCATCAGTTACTTTAAGAGAGGAAGCAATCCACTGCAATGCTCAGCTTTCCCAACCCAGCTAGTGGACCAAAACATACCCACTATTATTCACAAAGTGGCCAGGGAGAGGAAATATGAATAACTTGTCACCAGCAAAGCAATTCAAGTACACCATCTTCCATTAATAATATGTCACCATTTATTGAGCACTAAAATAGGCCTGGTGCTCTGTTGGATGCCTCACATATATTATTTTTAATCTTCGCAATCCTTCAGAATACATATAACTTTGTCTATTTCACAGATATGTAAATGTCTGAGAGGTTAAGTGTTTTGTCCAAAGCCTCATGGCTAATAAGGTGTGGAAACAGAATTTGCAGATCTATAGAACTACAAGGTCTGTGGTCATTCTAGTCTATGTTATTGCCTCCTTGAAGACAGGAGTTGTGACTTCACTTTTGTATACAAAGAAGTCCGTGCTTATGTTTTGATGTCCATACAGAGGCTTCCATCAATATTGTAATGTCCAGGATGCAGAATCATTCTCCTCTGATCTGTGTCATGCTGCAAAGTACCCTCTTTGCCAGCACAGACTTGTTGATGTGAGGATCACTCATATGTATTTTACATTCCACCTAGGTGGCGGCTTTGAAATACATCCCATCTGTCCTGCATGATGTAGAAACGGTCTTTGATGCGAAGTTACTCAGGTGAGAGCTCATGTTGTACTTTCTTGGGCTCTGCTGGCAAGCCAGGGATTCAGAGTGGGAGGAGGGCTCTTATGGGGAGCTCCAGATGGGCACTCAGCTTGGGGATGGGGAAGACCTGTGGCAGGGGATGTTTTCAGGGTTTCCGGTGTGGTATTTTTACCTTTTGGTTTTCTTGTGCCAGACTTTGGTGAAAACCAACTGTGTAATAAGCATCCCTCTTTGGTGATGTGAAAATTAATCATATAGGTTAAAAAAAATTGATGTTTGAGATGAATGTTTCCATTTCACCTGGGCCTGAAGGTTATTTTGGGTTCCACTCTTTGCCTTGTAGACCCCACAGTTGCAAATGGAGAACAGCCCAAGCATACCTAAAGAGATAATGGAGACAGCTCCCTTTTGCCTTCTACTTCTTAACTACGTTCAGCTCATAGATGAACACATTATTTTAATGTGATTATGCTGTTGGAATAGGGGCATTTCAATCAGATATACCTTCTTCTTTTTAAAAAATTTACTGTAGTTTACAGATGACAGACTTTAAAGACTTTTTATATTTAAATACTTATAGATTTAGAAGAGAGTTGCAAAGATTACATACAGAGAGTTATCATATGCCCTTCACCCAGCTTCCCCTAATGTTAACATTTAAATAACTGTGGCACATTTATAAAAACTGAGAAATTAACATGGATACAGTTCTTTTAACTGCACTCTGGACTTTATTCAGATGTTACTGGTTTTTTCATGGATGTCCTTTTTCTGTTCATATGGAAGATTTTTGCTAGCTCCTTCTCATCCTTCAGACCCTCAGGCTAAATGTTATCTTGGAAAAGCCACTGCTGGGTATTGTAAATAAATTAAATTTCTCCCCCAGCCCCTGTGCCATTATTCTCTGACACAGCTCCCTATTTATTTCCTCCACTGCATACATCACTGTGTATTGATTTGTTTGCTTCTGTGTCATTTGATGACCTCTATTAGAATGTAAGTTCCATGCCAAATGGGACCCAGTCTGTTCCCATTATATCCCCATTTCTCTGCGCTTTGCCTGTCTCATATTAAGTAGATGTTTAATAAGTCCTTGAAAGAATAAATGAATACAATAAGTTTATTCTGGAAAGCCCACAAGGGCTATAATTTTGTTTCAGGGTATTTTGATTCTCACCCTATTTGGGAAGAGCTATCTCCCTTTTGATGTCCCAAACTGGTTCTAATCCACAATTTTTCATAGTTTTAAAAAAAATTAGAGATTTTGATTTTAAAACTTATCATAAAGCGTTACCAAGCATGAAACATTTGTAAGTAAAATGGTATGGTAATGAAGTCAGAACCTTGTTTTGAACTCTTGTTTCTTTAACTTCCTAGCTGCATAACCTTAGAAAAGTTAGCCTTTCTAAACCTGAGCTTTCTAACTTATAAAATTAGGATAAGTATTGTATATAGCTTGTAGAGTTATGAAGTCTACATGGCACAATGAATGCAAAATGCAAAGTGTGTGCTTGGTACACAGTAACTGCTCAGGGCTCTGGGTATTTTCAGATTTTTACGTCTCTTTTAATGCTGCTAATATTCTATACCAAGAACGACTTGTACATTTTTACTGAAGGCTTACCTTGCACCTCATGCTCTGCCAGGACTTGGGGGTTTCCCAGAGCTAGAGGTCCAGGGATGGACTGTAAGTGCTATGAGCTGGGAGACATGGGTCTGCCTTGCTCTACCAGTTCCTATTTTTCCTGCCCTCAGCCAACTCCTGTATGAGTTCTACACCTGCATCCCTCCTGTGAAACTCCAGAAGCAGAAAGTACAGTCTATGAATGAGATAGTCCAGAGCAACCTCTTTAAAAAGCAAGGTGAGTACACAGCACCCTTGCTGGGGTGGGGTAAGGGGCCAATAAACCCCACATCATTTTGGGGAAGCTTGGCAGGAGAGGGCAACCTGTCCAGTGACTATAACATCTCTTTTCTCACAACTCCCTTGGTCTGCATAAATGCAAAAAGTAGAAAGTAGCTGACAACTTAGATATCAGAATCTAAATTGATTTTAGGAAAGCTGAGTTTGCATTGTTTATTTCTCTTGAGAAAGTTTAATGAGGTTTTTTTTTTTCCGCCTGTATGGTTTATTATTGCTGTCTTTAACTCAAAGAGAAATGGATAAAGTTCCTTTTAGTAGAAAGAGCCTTTCACAGGGAAGTTCTCAAAATTTTGAGTGTGTAAGAATAAACTGGAGAGCTTATTAAAATGCTAATTCCTGAGACCTAGCTCGAAGAGTCTAATTGAGTAGGAATTAACATTTTTAAAAGTTTTTAGAAAAATGTAAATTATTTTGGAAAAGGTAACGCATTTACATGGATGAAAATGAAAAGGTATGAAAGGGTACCATGTGGAAATGGTCCCTCCAGACCCTGTGCATGGCTAATCCCGTTCTCTGTGGCAAAAGGCATATCCAGTTTCTTGTCTTTGCTTCTAGGCACACTCTGTGGATGTGGAATCAATTACTTATATGCTATATACTCTTTATTATTATCATGCAAATGGTAGCATGGTATGTAACTGTTCTGCACTTTGCCTTTCTTCACTTAATGGTATATATTTTTGGGAGATCACGGAATGACAGTGGATTTGCACAGAAGTTATGATCAGAGCTTCTGCTTACCCTAAACTGGTCACCACTGGGCCCCACGGGCAGAAGACTTAGAGTTACCTATTTTCAAGGTCAGTCAACTGGATGTCGATAGCTCCATCAGATTTGATGAGGCAGGATTCAGAAGCTCATATTCATCCTCTAGCTCATCTCTAGGAATGCTCTGCATGCCTAGATTTTCAAAATGGATCATGCCTTTTGCTCCATGTAAAAGAATGACCTGTTCAGAAACTGCATTCCTTCACTCCTTTCTGTAAGGGTGAAGAAATGACTTTTCAGGGTCAGTACTTTTTTCTGTATCCTAAGACCCAACCTCTCCAATTTTCAATTTCTCTATCCACACTGGTGTCAATAATAAAATGCAAAGCAAACTGTGCAAGAAACAAAGGGTCTTAGAATTCAGAGGATCAGCCATCACCCAACTGGAATTTATTCAGGGAGTGAAGCCTGAATATTTATGCAAATTGCCTGGTAATCACAGAAATATTCAGGAACCACTTCACTGTAAAGATGTTTTTTTCCAATGCCTGGTTAACATGGTGCATCCAGAATTGCTGTCTGTATCCTATCCCCAGAGTTAAGGGTAGGAGGAGGATGTGGGGATGAAAATGTTCCTGTGATTTTAATATTTATGTGTGTGGTTTCCTGACCCTTTAGACAGATGTGTGACAACAGATTAATCCAATAAATATGTAGTTTGTTTGAGCCAGGTGGTTTTTGTGAGGTTATGGAGACTAATTCTGGTAAGTCTTGTTGCACTTCTTGTGTTACTGTGCTTTTTTAAAGTGAGACTTCCATGGTTTTAAAGTTCTGATTTCCACCTCCAAATAAATTGCCCTCACCCCAAAAGCATTGAAATATGTCTGCCCCTTCCTGCCCTGGAAGCCCCTCTCAGGATTTCAGGTGGTGCCACTGCAGAGACAAATTGAGTCCCATCCTAGAGACATGACAAGGACGACTCTAGCTACGCATATGGTGTGGCACAGGCAGCAGGGAGTGGGCTACTTGGCTCTTCTTCATTGTTCAGAGCTGCTGTCATTGTCAGGGGCCCGGCTTGGCATCGAGGCCAGATGGAGTGCTAGCACTGGCCTGGGCTGGGCATGTGGTGTCAATTCCAGCCTCTTGGAAGTCGGAGTAATTCCTTTACTGCAGCCACATCTCCAGGGCTGGGAGGAGGCCTCTGAGGGTTAGCATCATGGCAGGGCAGGCTGGACAGCTGCTGCTTCTCAGTCCTGCTGTGTGTCTGGGTTTCAGATTCAGTAAAAACCCTCTGATTAATATTAACTGACAGAAGGCCAGCCCTGGCGTTGTACACAATTAAAAAAGAAAGCAAAATTCTTCCCTTTAAATACATACAGAGACTAGAGGTAGACAAAGTGTCCTTTGGGGACCCCTTTCAAAGAGGAGGCAAAGTGTAATTAGTGTAGCCACGCTCGGCTCACATGTGAAAGTCGTATGACCTTATTCACAGCTGAAAGGTAACTCCTCTCCCACCATCTATTTGCTAAGTGAGCCCTGTTACCAAAATAGTCCCAAAGGGAAACTTCAGCTCATCCCCTTTCTTAAATCCTCAAGTTCCCAATGAATAAAACCTGAATTCATTATGCTTACTAGGTGTCCATTGCCCTTGGGTAAGCATCTCTCTTTATACCCTTAAATAAGGTGAGTGTGATTCCTCTGGCCAAGTTTGAGCAGTAATGAAATTCCTCCTGTTATTCTCCCTGTGAAGTGTCCTGTGCCTCGGGGACGTGATTTGCTTTGAGGCTGCGCTCATTTAACTGCCAGATGTGCAAATTGCCTGGAGTATTTTCAGTGACAGTTGCTTGTACTCACAGCCTTGAACATTTGTATTGACATTAAGCGGAGGGACCAGAAGGCTTTTAAGCACTTTCTGAGATTTTGGCAGACTACCCTATTGGCCTGTCATCAGAAGGATCCTATGGAGAAGGTGGAGAAGGGTTTACTGGTTAAGGACGGTGGTTCTTGGGTCACACTAGACCTGAGTTTAATTCCTGGTTCAGCTTTTTACATGACTATGTGACTATGGGTAATTTTCTAAACCTCTCTGATTCTCAGTAAGCTCATCTGTAAAATGGGAATAAGAACAATAACGTCTGTCTTAGAGGGTGATAGTGTGGGCTAATGAGATGGATGATGCATTTAAAGTACTTGACACAGCACTGGGCTCAGCATAATGTTTCATACTAAGCAGTAATTGTTATTATTGGTGTTGTGGTTATTTTTCCTGCTGATCCCAATTTCTGTGCTGACCTTTAAATTCCTTGCAATAAGGGCATCCCTTAACGTTTGATAGTTGCACATAACCCTAAGCTACATGGTTTTCCTCAGCGTCTGAGAAACACAGGACCTAATGAATAAAAGGGCTTTGGTTGGTACATGCTTTCCATTCTGACTTTGAATGTGTTTTTTTTGTTGTTGTTGTTGTTTTCAATTTTTATTTCCCTAGAATGTTTTTGTAAAGGGGCCATGTTACGTATGCCTGGAAGAAGTAGAGGTCAAGGTGAAATGTTTGTGATTTCTCACTTCATTGTGTTACTACAGGCTCCAACATAGTTACATAGTTTTGGACACTTGACAGCTATCCTCTCTGATGATTTACCCCTCAGGGCTCTTTTAACACACACACACACACACACACGCCCCACACACAGTTTTTTCCTTGTTTTCTTTATGGAGGCAATTAGCCTCAACTTTGATTTGACCTGTGATATTGAGTAAATTACTTAATCCTTGCAAGTCTTAATTTCTGCATCTGTAAAATGGGAATAGTCACAGAATGGGTCCTCTTGGGTTGCTGGTTCATCAGTGGCACATGTGGCTAGTTAGCCTAGGAATTGCAGGAGTAAGGAGTCAGCACCAGCCAGGTTCCCACATGGAATGTCTTGCTCCATGTGGATGACCTCAGGCTTCAGTGAGAGGAGAACTGAGAAACTTACAAACACTAATTTGCTGTCTTCTCCAGCACAAGCTCAGACCTGCCTGGTGGTGATGACAGGAGAAAGGATGCACAGATATGCCCGGAGAAAGCTCCAAGGGGAGTCTAGAAGAAAAGCAAACCCTCTGTGCCTTTGAAACAGATTTGTCCCTACAAGAACCTCATCTCCAAGAAATGTGTCTTTTTAGTCTGATGCTAATCAGAGGCACCATCTGGTTCAGTGTAAACTGCTTTAGGATCCACATTGCTAGAGATTTCTCTTCAAATTTCCAAAACAAACACAGAGAGAGATTGACAGAAAGAGAGAGAGAGAGGCGGTGGGGAGGAGAGAGGGAGAGAGAGAGACAGACACCTGACAGAGATTTGGAAGCTCTTTCAATGTTTATTTTCAGCTGGTGGGTTTTTTCACTGGGAACTTTATTGAGAAGCTGTTCTTTGAGCAAAGCATCCAGTTTCCCTTTTATTAAAGCATAACTTCCTTCTTCCCTCTCATCTGTTGCCCACAGTATCTGGAGATGCCGGGTCCTCCATTCACAGCGTACAAGGGGCTGGACAATGGTTGGGGAAAAGAGGGATGGAAATAATTGTGCTTATATCCTTTCTAATCAACATATCATTGCAGCATTGGGCTAGGAATAAACAACTCTCTGACTCTAGCAGTTACTACTTTTTTTTTCTTTTCAACTTTTATTTCAGGTTCATGAGGAACATGTGCAGGTTTGTTACATGAATTGATTTCATGTCAGGGGTTTCATGTGCAGATAATTTTGTCACCCAGGTAATAAGCATAGACCTGATAGGCAGTTTTTTGATCCTCACCCTCCTCCCACCCTCTACCCTCAAGCAGGCCCCAGTGTCTCTTGTTCCGTTCTTTGCATCCATGTGAACTCAATGTTTAGCTCTCACTTATAAGTGAGAACATGCGGCATTTGGTTTTCTGCTCCTGTGTTAATTTGCTTAGAATAATGGCCTCTGGCTTCATCAGTGCTCTGCAAAAGTATGTGATTTTAATCTTTTTTATGGCTGCATAGTATTTCATCATGTATATGTACCACATTTTCTTTATCCAGTCCACCATCAACGCGTGTTTAGGTTGATTCCACGTCTTTGCTATTGTGAATAAAGCTGTGATGAACATACACAGGCATATGTTTATGAATGTTAATGTCTTTGTGGTAGAACGATTTATCCTCCTTTGTATATATACCCAGTAATGGGGTTCCTGGGTCGAGTGGTAGTTCTGTTTTAAGTACTTTGAGAAATCTCCAAACTGCTTTCCATGATGGCTGAACTAATTTACATTCCCTCCAGCAGTGTATATGCATCCCCTTTTCACCAAAACCTCACCAGAATCTGTTAATTTTTGACTTTTTATTTATTTATTTATTTTGAGACTGAGTTTTGCTCTTGTCACCCAGGCTGGAGTGCAATGGTGCGATCTCAGCTCACTGCAACCCCCACCTCCTGGGTTGAAGAGATTCTCCTGCCTCAGCCTCCCAAGTAGCTGGGAGGTGCACCACTGCGCCTGGCTTTTGTATTTTAGTAGAGACGGGGTTTCACCATGCTGGCCAAGCTGGTCTCAAACTCCTGACCTCTGGCGATCTGCCTGCCTCAGCCTCCCAAAGTGCTGGGATTATGAGCATGGGCCACTGTGCTTGGCCAATTTTTGACTTTTTCATAATAGCCATTTTGAGTGGCGAGAGATGGTATCTCACTGTGGTTTTGATTTGCATATCTCTAATGACTAGTGATGCTGAGCATTTTTTCATATGCTTGTTGGCTGCATGTATGTCTTCTTTTAAGAAGTGTCTGTTCATGTCCTTTGTCCGCTTTTTAATGGGGTTGTTGTTTTTGCTTGTTAATTTGTTTAAGTTCATTAGATTCTGGATATTAGACCTTTGTGAGATTCATCATTTGCAAATACTTTCCCCTATTCTCTAGGTCGTCCATTTACTCTGTTGATAGTTGCTTTTGCTCTTTAGTTTAATTAGGTCCCACTTGTCAATTTTTGATTTTATTCTAGTGGTTATTACTTTGGTGATCTTATTTAACATCTCTGAGCCTCGGGTTCCATGTCAGAAAAATTTGAAAAATGTGAATAGGAGTGTCATAGAATAAGAGACCTTTGAGTCAGGATATCTTTATTTTGGATCCTGGCTTGATTGCATGCTAGCTGTGTTCCTTTGAACAAGTAACCTCTCTGAGCTGTAGCTTCTTTAGCTACAGAAATGTGATAACTTATGAAAAACAACTAGCAGAGTGCCAGAGACCCAGTTGCTGCTTATTAAAATGCATCTATTTTGTCTGTTGTATAACAGTACTAACCATAACAATAGTAATGACATCAACAGCAACTTAAAGGGAGAGACTTAATATTTATCAAATGCCAGCTCTGTATCAGGTATTACATATAGCATAAATATATATTAAGTTTTTACAAAAACCTAATGGCCTAGAAAGTTAAGTAATTTTCATTCCAGTGAGATCAAATATTACACAATGTATTAGGGTATTAATATTTTGGACTATGTGATGCTAGAGTTACAAATTAATCTCCAAATCTCAGTGGTTTGATAATGGAAAGGTTTATTTCTCTCCTGTGCAAAGTCTGATGAAGGTCATGTGCCTTTTGTCCCTCCTGAAGTTGTGCCAGCTGGTGCGTGTGGCCTCCCTGTAGCAGGAAAGATAAGAAGGGAGGGAAGGAGCACAGTGGCTCTTAATGACCTTGGCCTGGAAGTGACACCTGCCAGTTCCACCCATGGTCCGTTGGCCAGAACACATCACATGTGCTAACACCAGAGAATCTGGGATGTAAACGAAGCACACGCACGTGCAATATTTGATGAGCGCTGTCTCTGCGGCTCACAGGTAGTAAGTGCTGGAGCTGATTCTTAGTGCAAGTCATTTGAATAACAGAACCCACCTTTTTCTCACTATGCTTTATTCTTATGAGGACTAAAAAGGAGAAAATAGTGGTGTATTGACTTGGTAATTCTTCCTTCTCCATGTGAGAACAAGTGCCTCACCATTCCTCCTGAAGGATTTGTTTATTTCCATTCCCTGCTCCCAACTCCTGTTCCAAATGCCAGGCTATACATGAACTCTGACAGGTGTGCACAGGGACCGTTGCCTGGGAGGGGGATGAGGCTCTTGCTGCCAGCAGTTGCTGTGTCACCTGTGGCTTCTCAGGGCACAGCTTCCCTGCAGCAAGCCGGGGTGTTAGCAGGCTGCCCAAGACTTGGAATGTTGACATGAGGCTTTGCTTCTAAGACTGTTCGGAAGGAAAAGGCAGTTAGGAGAACAAAGCCTCTCTCTCTCAGGATGTGCTCTAGCCTCATAGTGGGGCTGTCATCTCTCTTTGTACCTTACATGCCCTTGCAAAATTCAGTTCATTGCATATAGTGCCTGGAATACCTTCTACTGCCTCCCATTCCCTACCTCAACCCCTAGCCATGCTCAACAGGCAACTCCTACTCATCCCTTTAAGAACCAAAGTAGACCTCAAGCCTGCAGTAAGTCCTCCCTGATGTCTCAGGCATTTCAGCTCAATTCCATTCAACATTTAGTCCCTGGGGAAGCAATGTGGATACAATTGTGACGAGTTTGCAAATTTCTGCACCATGATCTCTGTGCAAAGAAAATGAAGCTGCTTCTTTTTGTTTTTAATCTAATTTAATCTCCTTTTTGAGTCTCTACTTTGTGCTGTGGCAACTTAAAAATTTCAATACGTGGTATCTTATGGCTCTAGATTTAACCAGTCTTTCTGACTCAAAACAGTCCCCACCCTCCTAGGAACTCAAATAGGAAGGGGAAGAAAGGCACAGGTTTTGACGTTTCCCTCAGTTTATCTAAAATGACTCCCTTTGGGACTTTAGCCCCAGAGGGGATGTTGGTACACACAAATTTTGTGGCTTTGGGTCTCAATGCCAGGTGAAGGAGCAGCTGACCCTTCCTCTCCATCTTATCGCCTTCCTTTCTGAGGAGGCTGTCCTCATCTCTGTCCCTGGGATGGTAGAAAGAGAATGGCTGCCAGGGTACCTGATGAATGGGGAAAGATGTGAAAGTAGAGGGTTGAACACATTGCAGATATTACCCTGATTCCCAAAGGGGGAAAAACAACGCATCTAACCTCAAAGCTTAGATGTCCCTGAGGAGTTTGCTAAAATTGCAGAATCCTGGACCCTACTCCAAAGATTCTGACTCTGAATATCTGGGGAGGAGGCCAGGGATGTGCATGGTATCAGCCCACCAAGGGGCTTTGGATGCAGGTGGCCCTTGACCTCTCTCAAATGGGAGACACAGCTCCAGGAGCCTGAGGAGGGAAAGGAAAGCAGTGTGGGCAAGGACATGGCTCCGCCATTGCAGAGTACAAACTTCCATCATGACACTTGACATATCATTCTAGCATTCTGTGTTTATGGGACTGTCTATACTGATGGAATGAACTCCTTAAGGATAAGGGAAGTTGTAAGTTTTGTTTTATTTACGTTCCTGGTCTATACACACGTTTATGTGCCTGGTCTTACTGATACCAGCTCTCAGAGGCTGGTCTGTGGACCTCGGTAGTAAAAGCATTATTCAATGGCCAGTGTCCCTTTAAGAAAAGGAAAAGAACAGACCTCAATCGTACAGAGCAGGAGCAGTCCTGGCCATTAATTCGAAATACATCTTATTGTTGATCCACACAAGACATGCTTTTATTTATTTAAATATTCTATTCATTATTTTTAATAACAAATGAAGCATCCATGCACTCACCACACAAAACAGAAGCTAGGAAGTTAACAATCACTTACATGTAACTACATGACTGCCTTTCCGCACCTAAGGTAACCACATTCTTGAGTCTTTTTTTTTTTTTGAGACAGGGTCTTGCTTTGTCATCCAGGCTGAAGCACAGTGGCACAGTCATAGCTCATTGTAACCCTGAGCTCCTGGACTCAAGCAATCCTCCTGCTTCAGCTTCTGAGTAGCTAGGACTACAGGGACATACCACCATGTCTGATGAAGTTTTTAAAAAAAAACTTTGTTGAGATAGGGTCTCCCTATATTCCCCAGGCTGGTCTCAGACCCCTGGGCTTAAGTGATCCTTCTGCCTTGGCCTCTCAAAGCACTGAGATTACAAGCATGAGCCATTGCACCCAGCCTCTTGAATCTTTTGTTAATCATTCCACTGCTTTCCTTTTCATGCAGTTGTATTGCATTTATATAAATTCCCAGTATTTTAGTTATTTGAACTTTATGAAAAGTGTATTGAACTGTTGATAATTTGAAAGAATTTATTTTTTTTACTTAATATTAAACTAGGAATCATCCATATTACTGATTGCTGGAGTTCATTGTTTTGGTGACTGTAGGAAATTCCATTGTGTGAATAAGCCATAATTTGTTCATTCATGCTTTCAATTTCAGGCATTGGGTTGTTTCAGTGTTTCTTCTATTGAAAGCACTGCTGCTAAGAACATTCTTGTACATGTCTCTTGTTGTAAATGTTCAAGAGTCTCCTTTGAGGATAGAACTACTAGTAGATTTGCTTGGCCATAAGGGATCAGAATCTTTAGGAGATAGTGAACACTCTTTTCCAAAGGTGGTTGTACCAATTTACACTCCCACCAGCAATGCCGAAGTGGACCTGTGTAGCCACAGTCTCTTTAACGCTGGATATTGCCCTGCTTCTTAATCTTTGCCACTAAAATGGGCTTAGACTACATCATCACTGTCTTCAGTTGCATTTCCTTGATCACCAGTAATGCTGAAAATCCTTTGTTCTGTTTTCTTTGCCACTCGTGTTTTGTTTCTTTGCTATGTCTGTTCATGTCTTTTGATTGTTTTTCTTTTTTCTTTTTTTTTTTTTTTGAGACGGAGTCTTGCTCTGTCGCCCAGGCTGGTGGAGTGCAGTGGTGCAATCTCGGCTCACTGCAACCTCTGCCTCCCAGGTTCAAGCGATTCTCCTGCCTCAGCTTCCTGAGTAGCTGGGATTACAGGTGTGTGCCACCACGCCTGGCTGATTTTTGTATTTTTAGTAGAGACAGGTTTCACCATGTTGGTCAGGCTGGTCTTGAATTCCTGACCTTGTGATCCCTCTGCCTCGGCCTCCCAAAGTGCTGAGATTACAGGTGTGAGCCACTGCGCCCGGCCTTTTGTCTTTCTATCAGATTGGTTGTATTTTTCTTATTGATCTATAGGATATTTAATATATTCTTTCTACTTATCTTTTGCTGATTTTATGTATTGTGAATATCTTCTCCCAGTTTATACCTTGTCTTTTTATTTAAGATGCATTTTCATGAGCAAAAGTTCTTAATTTTAACACAATCAAATCAATCATTTTTTTAGTCAAATTTTTGTTTGTGCCTTAAGAAATCTTTCTCAGTCCTGAAGTCTAAAAGATGTTCATTATTTTTACTAAGAATTCTATAATTTTAGTTTTGATACATAAATCCTTTATCTACAGAGTTTATGTTTTATATATAGTGTGAGTAGGAATCTGATTTTTGTCTTTTTCCCATTTGACCACACCTCTTTCCCAGCTTCATCTGCTGGACAGTTTCTCCTTTCTCCATGCCAGTGTCATTTTGCATTTTCAGGACATTGCTCTTTCCTACAGGCTGTAGGCTGAGTTGCTATTGCCTAGATTCAATCTCTGGCGCTGAGGACAGGGTTGCCGTAGACTGGATTCAATCTCTGGTCCACAACATGCAGGTTCTCTGTGCTATCACTCACTGAGAGCTGAAGGATTAGGAAAAAGGAGTAGCCTCTCCTCCTCCAGTCAAGCCCCTGAATTAGTCTTCAGTGTGATGTTAGCATCCTGGGAATTATGTGCCAAGGCATAGCACTTACCTTCTCTTGGCTTGCACTTTCTCAATTATGAAAGAAATAGTTTTCCTTATGGTAAGAAATTGCTTGGGCTCATAGAGCTACATTCCTGTAGTTTCTTTTTGTATTTGATAATAACAGCACTGAACTGGGAGTGAGGAGACCTGAATCATAGTAAAAACAACATCAGCAGTTGCAACAGCAACTGACGTTTATTGACTGCTTGTTATGCACTGGCACTGTGCTAAACAGTTAGGTATATTATCTCATTTAGTGCACAGTTGTGAGATCTTGGGCATGTCCCTTAACCTCTGTAGAACAACTGTAAATGATGACACTGAACAAGATTTTGTAGTGTTCCACCAACAATGAAAATCTATGTTTTAAAAAAGTCATCCTCTGCTTCACAGTGATAATAATTCTGAATCTTTTTCACATAATACCATTTAGTGCCTTAAAAACCCTCCTCTTCCCATTGAAAAATATTCTCCCAATACTGTGTTGAGAAGTATTGAGAAGCATTCCCCCAGTACGTCTCAGCATCCTGCCTCAGCTGGGGGCAAGGGATGAGGCCATTTTATAGAACCTTAAGTGAATGGAGGGCAATTACATGATGCATTCGAGGTTACACAGCTGGTCATTTAACAATGCCTCATGTGCTGGAGTGTTTCATTTCTTCAAGAAAGTACCATCGATTTTGAGGACAAGTTTTTTCTCATCAGAGCATTTAGAGGCATCAAAGTTCTTCAAGTGAGGAGCCCACTTTGCCCGTTTCAACTGCAGTGTTACAAAGCCATAGCCAGCACCAAAACGCCCCTTCCACACTCTGGAGATCTGAGAAGGGGTTCTCCCTCAAATCCTCTCTTCCTGTTCTGATGTGACGGATTGCAGACTTCATTCTCAGAGAGAAACCTTCAGATCCAGAATCAGAGAAGACAGTGATTTAATGTGCTGCAGAACAAGTCCAAGAGAGATTTATGAAAGTGTCTGTTGGGGGTGAGGGTGCACTGAAGTTAAAAAAAATTGGCATAAAATCAAGGAAAAAAATCTGTCTTGAACTTCCAAAAATACTTAGAATAGCAGCTTTCAATGGCCTTATGAACTACAATTTAATTAGGGGAGAAAAAAATTCCAGATCACTTCTTTAATAGCAATGTAAATAAAGTCAATAAACTCTTCGTGTGTGTGTGTGTGTGTGTGTGTGTGTGTGTGTGTGTGTGTGTGTGTAATTTACCTCATTAAAAATAGAGAACAACAAAATCACTCTGTTCTCATATCTTTCAATCTATATTCCATGGGATTCTTATCTAGTTTTGGAATGATTCTTTGCATTAATGGAAGCATATATAATGAGGGCATTTATATAAATCTTTATAAGGTTATGCATTTACTCCAAAATTTTGTTTTCACTGTGAAATTGCAATCATGAATGATTCCCATTATGCTGAGGTGGGGTTTTAGAATGTTTGTATGGTTTGGCTGTGTCCCCACCCAAATCTCATCTTGAATTGGAGCTCCCATAATTCCCACGTATTGTGGGTGTGACCTGGTGGGAGATAATTGAATCATGGGGGCAGTTTCCCTTATACTGTTCTCATAGTAGTGAATAAGTCTCACGAGATCTGATGGTTTTATAAGGGGAAACCCCGTTCGCTTGCTTCTCATTCCCTCTTGCCTGCTACCATGTAAGACGTGCCTTTTGCCCTCTGCCATTATTGTGAGGCCTCCCCAGCCACATAGAACTGTGAGTCCATTAAACCTCTTTTTCTTTATAAATTACCCAGTCTTGGGTATGCCTTTATCAGCAGCGTGAAAATGGGCTAGTACAAGTGTCCTGAGACTTTTATGTTGATCTGTTGAAATTTGATTTTGCTAGGTTATTTTTCCCCAACATCTTAGAATAGAAGGAAATTTCCTGAAGATGACAATACAGTTGAATTGAAAATTTGCTGCAGATTTATTTCAGTTCAAGTAATATTTATTAAAAATCTAAAACTGTGACAGCACTGTACTGTGGGGACTATTAACAAAATACAGTAATAAGTAATGTATGGCCACCACTTATTTAACCATTATTTTGTGCCAGGCCCAAAATAATTAACTAATTTAACTATCATGACATCCATGTAAAGTGTAGGTATCACTATTCCCATTTAACAGGTGAGGAAACTGATAAGGAGGTTTAAAAACTTGCCAGTTAAGGAGGTTTTAAAACTTGCCAGTAGTTACACACCAAGTAACAGCAGAGACACCATTCCAACTGGGGTCTGTCTGATTCCCCAGCACACACTGAACTGCCATGCTGGATGACTTCTGGAACAGAAGAGTTTCTGTCCCCAGGAGCTTACGATTGGAGAAGAAAAGATTTACCCAAAGATCTCTTTAAATTTGAGCTCACACATGCTGGGCAGGTAATACAAATGAGTGAAGGGGCAGGGTCATAGTTATTATGAGATTTGCTAAGATAATCATTCCTTTTCTAATAGATAGTCCTAATGTCACCTTCACTTGTATTTTTTACAACTCAGATTTTCTACTTGCCTATTAAACATGTGGGAACCTTCTTTACTTCACAAAGAAATCTGATTTCTTTCATTTTCCTCCCTAAAACACAGTGCCATCTGGTTAGTCATCCATATCCCCATGACTGTTTTGTAGTTGTTGTTGTTGTTGTTGTTGTTGTTTTCTTTTGAGACAGAGTCTCATTCTGTCGCCCAGGCTGGAGTGTGGTGGCACAATCTTGGCTCACTGCAGCCTCCGCTTCCCAGGTTCAAGCGATTTTCTTGCCTCAGCCTCCCGAGTAGCTGGGATAACAGGCATGAGCCACCATGCCTGGCTAATTTTTTGTATTTCTAGTGGAGACAGTGTTTCACCATGTTGACCAAGCTGGTCTCGAACTTCTGACCTCAGGTGATCTGCCCACCTCGGCCTCCCAAATTGTTGGGATTACAGGCATGAGCCACCACACCCAGCCATATGCCTATGTGTGACAGAGACAAGTGTATGGTGAAATGTTTCTTTGCTACTAAGGAAGCAAGAGTGACAGAAATCAATGGCCAGCCAGCTCTGGGAGGAGAGACTATAGGGATTGGTGAGGACTGGGGCAGAGTCTGTGCCATGGGTAAACAGGATGGCAGTAAGGACTGGGGCAGAGTCTGTGCCATGGGTAAACAGGACAGCAGTGAGGCAGGGCCATGTCAATATGCAGACACAGTGCTGCTTGATAGTCTGTCTCTCTTTCTTTTTTCTTTTTTTTGAGATAAGTCTCCCAAGTGGAGACCTGCTGATTTATTTTCAAATGATATAGAAAACAAACAAAACCTACAGATGGACCCAGAATAGCAGTCTCTGGTGCAAATATAATGTTTATAGAGTTTTAATAAATATATAAGGTTTTCATTAATTTATTATAAATAAATTTTATAATAAAGTTTTATAGAATTATAAATATGATAACTTGTAAGTTATTATGTTTATAAATAACCCTATAAGAATGACTATTGCCAGAATTCAGTGAAAACAGGGCTGTTGGAACATTGGGGACAGTTTTATGGAGAAGGCAGGATGTCAGCCGAACATGAAAGGCCAGTGTATGTGACACAGACCCTCTCTGGATGACAGCCTGTGGGAGATCTTGGAGTGTCTGAGCTGCGAGATGCCTGCTTCTCAACCTCAGCAGCCCTTGGGATTCCTCCTTGCCTGATATGCTTCCTTGCTAAGGGGGGCCTTGGACCACACTGAGACCTCTGCTAGGCATGCTTCTGGAGATGTTGGCCCAGAGATGGGAAAAATGGCATTTATTCTTTATGTAAGTTAGGATTATCAAAATATCGTGAGTTGATTGTAAGACATTTGGAAATGTATAAAATGTCCATGATCTCACGATTTAGAGGAAACCATTGTTTATTCTTCCTCTCTCTTGTATCATATATATGATATGATATGAATCATATCATATATAAATATATATATATAAATATATATAAAAATATATAAATATCTAAAAAATATATAAATATATAAAAATATATATACAAATATATAAATATATATAAATATATATAAATATATATACAAATATATAAATATATTTAAATATATATAAATATATATACAAATATATAAATATATTTAAATATATAAATATATATACATATATATAAATATATATACAAATATATATATAAATATATACATATATATAAATATATATACAAATATATATATAAATATATATAAATATATATATAAATATATATAAATATATATATAAATATATATAAATATATAAATATATATAAATATATATATAAATATATATAAATATATAAAATATATAAATATATATAAATATATATATAAATATATATAAATATATATATAAATATATATAAATATATATAATATATATAAATATATAAAAATATATATAAAATATATATAAATATATATAAATATATAAAAAAAATATATAAATATATATAAATATATATAAAAATATATATATATATAGGTCTCACTCTGTTGCCCAGTCTAGAGTGCAGTGGCATGATCATAGCTCACTGCAACCTTGACCTCCTGGGCTCAAGCAATCTTCCCACCTCAGCCTCCTAAGTAGCTAGGAATGCAGGCACACATCACCATGGCTAGCTAATTTCAAAATATTTTTTGTAGGGACAGGGTCTCACTACATTGCCCAGGCTGGTCTTGAATTCCTAGCCTCAAGCGATTCTTCCAGTTCAGCCTCCCAAAGTGTTGGGATAACAAGTGTGAGCCACCACACTTGGCCTGTATCATATATTTTATATAATTGGGATCTTGTTTTGCATGCTCTGTAATCTGATTTCTTTTCTGAAAATTATTAGGAACATTTTCCCATTCTATTTTTAAGGGCTTCACAGGACTCTTTGAAGGACACTGGCTATAGTCAATTTTATGGCTTGGCTCTGCGCCCCTGACCAAATCTGACCTTGAATTATAATAACCCCCACGTGTCAAGGGTGGAACCAGGTGAAGATAACTGAATCATGGCGGCAGTTTTCCCCATGCTGTTCTCATGAGATCTGATAGTTTTATAAGAGGCTTGCCCTTTCGCTCGCCACGCATTCTCACTTCGTCCTGCTGCCCTGTGAGAAAGGTGCTTGCTTCTCCTTTGCCTTCCGCCATGATTGTAAGTTTTCTGAGGCCTCCCTAGCAATGCGGAACTGTGAGTCAGTTAAATCTCTTTCCTTTATAAATTACCCAGTCTCAGGTATTTCTTTATAGCAGCATAAGAATGGACTAATACAAACAATTTTAATATTTTCTTCTTTAAGGACATTTAGGTTCATTTCATTGTATGCTAGAAAAACTTCCTGGAATTCATACCCTTAATAGACAAATCATTGTCCTCTTTGCTTATTATTTGTTTACCATTGGATGTGAGTCTCACCCAAACTTACCAGTGTTTGTCCAGGTTTTGACTCTCCCTTTTCCCTACTTTTCAAACACAAAGGTGCATGCACACACACACAGAGGATTTTGCTTCCTCCCTCTGTGATAGACTCAGCATGGAGCAGACTGTGTTGTCCTCGAGTTAAGGAGTTGGAGTAACATGATCCAATTTGGGAGGGACATGTTTTCACAACTCCGCCGTTATCCTTGATGGCAGGGGGTGTGTCTGTGTGTGGACGTTCCCTGCAATACCAAGCACTTAAATGCGACCACACTGAGAGCCCTCATTAGTCCTAGGCAGCCAAAGTAGATTTGCTGAGCATGCCACCATCCAGGCTGGAGAGACTGCCCACATGGAACCAGACGCCACAGTGGAGAGGGGAGCCAATTATCCAAAGGCAAATGAGACTCTAATTACAGCTTTAGCTAAAGAGTGGGAAATTATTTGAGGAGAGACTTCCCATTTCTGGTGTAGGCACAACACAGGACAGTTGTTCAGAATAAGGGGCTGGATCAATTCCTGATTTTGCTACCTTACCCGGGATACTTCACCTCTGTAAGCATCTGATTCTTCACCTGTGAAAGGAAAACAATATAGACGGTTGACCTCACTGGTTTCCCATGAGCATTGAATGTGATGTTGCCGGTGAGAGGCATAGAGAGGCCTGGTCCTTAGTAAGGACTCATAAGCCAAGTTTCATCATCAATAACTATTACTAGTGTTACTATTATTTGCGGTCATCTGATAGCATCATAGAAGGTACAACTGGAAGGCAGGAGAGCTGGAGTCTCAGCTCTGCAGTTTCCTGTTTATTCCAACTTAGAGAATGAATTCATCCCTCCGTCTTCATTTTCCTCATTTCTCAAATGAGAAGCTTGAATGAGGGGATACGTGAGTACACATTCCCTCCTGAGGTTTGTGGTCCTAAGCTAACTGTAACCTAGGGTTCAGGGTTTGAGTTACTCTGTGCAGCAGCACTCAGCACCTTCCACTCTCACAAGTGCTCCTGGATGGTGGGAACCTGGCTCCTCAGTTACTATTTCTGGAGTTCTTACTAACACACAGAGGTGCATTGTGCTGAGAACCATATATCATTACCTTCATGAATCCTCCCATCAACACTGTCTTACAAGGGCTGTTATGATCACCTCTTTGCAGGTGCTAAAGTTGAGATTTATATAGGAAGCTGGGATTTAAACATAGGCTCCTAATACCCATACTAAATGGTCTCTGTGTCCACAGTGTTCAGTAGTGAGTAGTAATATTTTTGTTCTTATAAATATTGGTTGGGCTGCACTCGAGGATTTGGAAGAACTGGGATGGAGAGGACACTCAGCAGTGTGCTCATATTGCACTCTTCTCTCTTTTACTCAGTCCTTTCAAAAGTGTAGGCACAAAAGTCAGGAAGGCAACACCTGTAAGACTTTGGGGCAGCTCCTGCTACCTCAGCCCTGTCTAACTTTCTCTCTCTGTAAAATGAGACTGATAAACAGTTGCTCTGCCCTACTTGCCTGGTAGAGTCATTTTGAGCTACACGAAGGATTGTATATGCGTGTGTGCATTAAAGAATTTGCACGCTGGGCATATCAAATGTTTGAGCTGAAAGGAATGTTAGCAACCAGCTGCCCAGAGATAGTCAAATTCAGCAATTGAGAGAAACCCTGAAGGGGCTTCACCTTGGGTGTATAACAAGCAGGCCCACTTCTCCCTGCTTCTTAGAATAGCTCACTGTATCTACGTCTCTGTCAATCTACTGATCTACCAATCTATCTATCTATATATCCAAGACAATTTTCAGCAAAAAAATTCTAAGTCTAAAGAAGTATGTGGTATTTGTTTTTCTGTGCCTGGCTTATTTCATTTAGCATCACGTGAAAAATTGATCTGGCTCTGATGAGGGATGTTGATAGTGGGGAAGGCCACGTGTGGGTGGGGACAGGGGATATATGGGAACTGTGTACTTTTGACTCAATTTTGCTGTGAACCTAAAGCTGCTCTTTAAACAAAACTACTCAAAAAATAAAAAACAAATGCAGTACAAACATTGACCTGAATTACCACCACCCCTGATCCATTTTACAGAGGAGGAAAAAAGGCCCTGAAAGAGGAAGTGGCTCTTCTAAGGCTACTGAGTAGAAGAGTTAAGACAGAACCCCTGGTTCAGCTTTTTCTGCCCACATACCAATTTACTTACCAATTGTTAGCACTGAAAGTGTGGCCCTGTCCCTCCCTGGCTTAAAGGGTACACTTCAGTGCCTTAGGGAGGGGGGTGGTGGGGCTTCAGTTTCACTGCCTGTGCTCATGGTGGTGCCTGTGGTTGGGAACATCTCTGCCATTGCTGGCTCCCTGGCATCACTGTGCCTGCGATTGTGAGCTGTTGGTGGTGGTGTCCAATGGCTCACACTGGCTCATTGCTGGGACAGTGGGATAATTTCCTAGGGCCAGCTCTAGAGGAACTCACAAGATGATTAGGTGGTGGCTGAGGTTCAGATGGGTTCAGGCTTTCTGCCCCACCAGCTTCTAGCTATGCAGGTCCAAACATCTCCCTGTCCGTCTCTGTCTGTCTCTCATTTGTTCTGTCCCCACCCCACCCCCGCATCATCCCATGCAGCCCCTTTTTTAAAATCTTCTGCTTCACCCCATCCCTAGAGGAACTCCCCCTTTCCCCTTGCTCTCTTCTTAAGCCTGAACAACTCGCATCAGCTTAGACACCAGCCAGTTCCTAGGGAGGCAGTTCTCCACTCAGTCCCCTCAGGTTCCAGGTGTGGAGGAGGTGTGGTGACTGACTGTGGCCCTGAAGAGAGTGTAGGCTGCAGGAATTCATCCCATTGCATTTGCCCTCCCAGAGAGAGTTCTAACCAGTTTTCTTTCTGGGTCACCAAAGAAGTAAGGCACACCTTGCCAAGGTGAGCATTATTTTTTTCTCAGACCCAGCATCTTCTAATCTAATTTGGGGGTCATGTATTTCCCCTTCCACCATGGCTTTGGCCTTGATCCTTTTGGATCTAGCAACCCTGGCATTACTGTGCTAAGAAGCATTTGGCTCTTGCCCATCCAGCGTGAGCCCAGTTTGCCCTGGTGATTGCCACCTTCCCCTAGCTGTAAACTCTGCTCTATGACTGAGGAGGGACGGAGTCCGCTCTGATTAGATTTGTAAGTTTTAAGGCTCCCCCAGCCCAATAAAGTGTGTGTGGATGTGTGTTGAATCATTCTAACACACCTTCCAAAATGCATGGGAAAGTTGTCAACTTCTTTTCTCATGGTGTGTTAAAAGAATTTGGCATCCAATAAAGTACCTCTGGGCCTTGTGTGCTGGCAGCTTCTGGGCAGGTTGACGGTTTCCTCCCTGTTCATATTTGTTTCATCATAAGCCAAACAAAAGCACTGAGAATCCATGTATTCGGGATCTCAGGGGCCTCTCCTCCTTCTCGTGCTTCTCTAAGATTTTCCTTGTGCTTACGTAACACCAGCTTCCTGACTTCAGGTAAAGAGTGTGTGTTTTCTCTCTATATTCCCAGTAACTGGCACTAGGATAGGTGTTTGAAGGTGAAAGGAGCAGTTGCCTTCATTGAAAGATGGTAATATCGTCTATTGAAGAAAACACTACACAGTACGTCTTCACTTATTGTCATCCGTAGGTTCTTGGGAACCGTAACTTTAAGTGAAATGATGTATAACAAAACCAATTTTGCCATAGGCTAATTGATATAAACAAGAGTTAAGTTCCTAACTTAAAATATCACCATAAAATATCGCCATACTTCTAAATAAAGACCAAAACACTTCTAATATTATACATTAAAATAAATGTGAGCTATACATACATTTAAGAATAATAAAAACAAGTAAGATCATGACTTACCCACTTATTCCAGTTCAGGGTCCTGGTGGCTAGAGCCCATGCTGGCATCTCAGGGTGCCGGGCCGAAACCAGCCTTGGACAGGATGCCATTCCATCACGAGGTGCACTCACACGCACCTATGCTCACTCACACAGTGGCCATGTGGACATGCTAAATGAACCTGATGCACATGTCTTTGGAATGTGGGAGGAAATTGGAGTACCTGGAGAAAATCCACATAGAAATGGGGAGAACGTGCAAACTCCACAGACAGTGGCCCCAGCTGGGAATTGATTTTTTTTCTCATCAAGGTTATAAGAAAACAACATTGAATGAAATGGTGTTATTCAAGACCTGCTGTGCTAAGAGCTGGAAAATTTAAACTCTAGTCCAGGAAAGCTACTAACAAGCAATATGACCTTGGACAAACCACTTAACCTCTCTGGGCTTCATTTCACATTGTATAATCAGAATGTTGGATCTCTGAGATCCTGTTCATCTCTGACAGTCGGCCAGTCTCTGTTGCCAGGACAGCATAGAACAAGAGACAGCAGCTTCAAGTACTATTTAAACTGCCTGAAAGGCATTCTGTTTTCCTGGGGTTTTGAGGGCACTAGTGTCAGCCTGACATGAAAGACACAGAAGGACTCACTGTGTTTGGATGTACCCAGATTAGGGTATTGTCCACACAGGCCGTGGTGTGTGAATCCAGTGTGTCATTGAGAGGCTTGTTAGAACTAGGTCTGTGTTTCTTGGCATGGGACCTGGAACTCTACCACTTTCTGCCCTTCTCCACACCCCCTCTCCCGCCCCCACAGAGAGGGGCAGCAGTCAGGACATTGCCCCCTTTGCAGGTGGATGTTTCTCTCCATGCAAGTGTTTGTGTGGGTCTCAAAAATTTGCTTTTCATCAGGCTCATCCCTGCCAATGTCCCAGATTTGCCAGAACCCCCGTCTGCAGCAGGATGCTTTGTTTTGTTTGTTGGTTTATGGGGATTCTGGGCTCTGTCTCTGGGTGCAGTGGCAGGTTTTAAAATCAATTACAATCCACGTAACAGGAGGTTCGCCACAGCACTCTGCTGTCTGTTCAAGGCCTGTGCTGAGAAATTAAGTAGGTCCCAGTTACCTCTCAGAAAATTTGTGGTATTTCAGGGGACTACAGCGAGTTGCAAATCTTGATAGGTAGTGGGACCTGTCAGCAAACAGCAGACTGGCTTATGTTGTGGTTCAGCAGGAAAAGGAGAGAATAATTCCCTGAGCATAAGATGTGTTGCTCCCTCTTCTAGTTTATCAGGAGATAGCCACATACATCAAGAGACAGACCCTGGGTTTGGGGTACAAGCAGGAGAGGTGGTTATTTCTTGCTCTTTTTCCAAGAAGACGGGAAACTGTGGTTGTAGTCTCCTTATTTGTGATCAGGTTCCTTGCAGCTGTTTCATCCCCAGGCCTAAAGCTGACCAGTTACTCCTTTCTCTGTCTCTTGCCAACCTAGGGGGAGAACACTAGGCAGCTTCCTCCCTAGTTTTTTTTTTTTTTTTTTTAATTTCTTGATTCATCCTGGGAAATGGGTACATCCACAGAATGCCTGCTGTGTGATTGCAGGTCTCCAGGTCCTTATTTCTATGCCTTAGGGTCAGAAATAGGGGGAACACAGAGAGCAGGACTACCTAACTGTTTTGGAGAAATTCAACAGCCATGTAGGTCTTCGGTTCTCAACTGCATTCGAGGTTTGCTTTACCCATCCTTGCCTAGAGGGGATTTCATCCATTCTGCTGGCTCAATGCCATCCTGCTGCCTACAGCTGCAAAACTTAATTTTTAGTCTACGTCTTCACCTTCTTCCCAAGACCTGTATCTTTAACTGGCTCTCTGACATATAAAATTCCACACGTGATAGATGGAGCCACATTTTTTGATGAAAAGAGGCAATGTTTAGAACAGGTTTTCCAATTCAAAAAATGTTTATTGATTCTCTGGCATAAAGAAAACATTTTGTAGCCATTTAGAAAATACAAAGATGATGAAAATATGGTGATGTCCTCAAGGAGCTTGCCTTTATTTGCAAAATGAGGCATTCTTTATTATAATGCAGAATGAATATTTTATAGTAGAGATAATAAGCAAAGCACCGTGAGACTTCAGAGGAGAGAGCCAGAGGATGTTAAAGTCATTCTTGTAGTTTAAAACCTCCAAAAGATTATTTAAAATGAACAAGAAACACCAAAGAACTTCAGAAATTGGAAATATTCAACTTTTATTATATTAGATTTGGTAACCTCTGATTTTTTCATGATCTTGACTTTGGCCCCAAATGTACAAAGAGCGTTTGTTGGATGATCTCCTTACCAAAGTCTAGAGTTCCAGAGAGCCATTTCAGGGTTTTCCATTTGGTTTCATAATTAAATTGTATTCATCGGTGACTTTGGAAAAGTCGTGTCAGTTTTTTGGTTCTTGGCTTCTTGATCTGTAAAATCTGGATTATAGTGGGGTTAAATGTGAATATTAAATAACAATGCTCAACACAGTCCCTGAATGGCAATAAATGCTAGATAAATGATAGTTTGAAATTAGTATGATTATTATTTCCATTTTAATTATTCATTAATAATTATTATACCCATTTTTATTATCAGTTTGAAGTTAGAGACACTGTAGAGCATTAAAAATAAAAAGTTGCTTAAATTGACTTTTTAGAATATCAAGATAGAAAAAAGCTGTGGGAGAAAGGGTGTTCATATATACTATAATAATTATGATACTAGTTACTTTTAATAATTTTTATAAAAACTTACAAAGTAGGTTGTTATCACTATTTTACAGATGGATAAACCTGCTTAAATGTGCCAGTTCTTTCCAATAAGCAAGCTTGCAGATACTTAACTAATTTTTAACTATTGATGTATTTGTTTTTTCCCCTCACAATCTACTGTCTCTTAGGAAGGTGGAGATAAACCCGATAGTTTGAAATTAGCACCCTCTTTTACTCAACCAGCATAAAGGACTGTTTGACCTAGGCAAGTGATGAGGTGATTTGTAAGGCCAATTTAAATTAGTGTCTTGCCCACTGGCTTCCAAAGTCCAGGGATGTGCAGGTATATATTTTGGGCAGTCAGGTTCTGTTGTGCGTGGATTGTGGTCAATTTCATTGATTTTTTTTTTCTCAACACAACAGTTTCAAAAGGCTCTTTTGCTCCCCAAATAGCTGATCTTTTCAAACCTTTTGCTATTTTTTCCTGGTAAGACTTTCAGGTAACAGTGTAAATGCAATGAACAACCACACATTTCAGACGATGATGATGATATTTTTGAACATGTTTAATGATTTCACAAAACACAGATGGGAAAAGTTGAGTGGCTCCTTGGAGAAACTATCTAATCCAACCTCTTCATTTTCAGCCCAGGAAAGTGTGGTTCTGAGGGGACATGACCTGCCCAAGGTCACACCACAAGTTGGTGGCAGAGTTGGGATTAAAAGTTAGGAATCCAGATTTTAGTTTCTTTCTTTCATTTGCAGAGTAAGCAAAACTATTTTCCTTGGCATGAAGGATAATTTCAGGTGTGTACAAATAGAGTACTGTATCCAGAAGGGAAGTTCATTCATTCAGTTCCTTTTCAATCTTTCTGATTATGTCAACGATTGTGTATCTTTGCTGTTTTGTTTTTATCTTTCTCTAATAATCTCCTTTGATAACGAAGATGGAGCAGACATCAGGCTCAAGCTTCTCTTAGAATTTAATAAAAGTGTTTATTTTTATTGTATTGATTGTTATGATATCTTCCATTTATGGCAAAGGATACTGGTTTTCTGGTTGAGGTAGCAAAGTTTTCTTTCAAAATAAACTTAAGCAGATTCAAATGAATTTACTTTATGAAAAATATTAAGTAAACAATAGCGCAGGTGGAAATTATGATGAATACATAGCAGGTTTCCCACTGAAAAACATAATGATAAACTAAAGCTTGGAAAATACTCGACTGGATTTTGCCCTTTAGAAAGCTCTAAGTTCTATGAAGATAGATATGGCTAAATCCCAGTTTCCTTCTTATTCATGTCATGTCCTTTTTATGGAGCAGTCAGAAAAACAATCATTAGATCTGAAAGAAGATCATAAAAATTACCTGTATAAGAGATGAACTCGTATGTTGATAACCTCATTATGGGTAGCTTCCCTACAAGCCAAAAAGTTGGATCAGCAGCCAATCTAATTTCAGTATGGAGGTAGTTTTGTTTATATTTTACGTTATAAACAGTATGTGAATGCATTTGAAAGCAGAAACTAGTTTCATTTTTCAGGAACTGATGCTGTATTTTAAGATATTTTATACCTTATTCTTGCCTTTTTTTCCTTCCTAAGAGGTTCTCTACTTTCTGATCATCTTGCTCTTCCATCAGAGAGTGTGAATGAAGAAAAAGATGGCAAAATGCAATTTATCAAATATTTTCCCACTATTAACACATTTTAGAGATTAGCATATATAGAACAAATGGAATAGGAATATTAAAGTTATTCATTAAAATGGAGAGTAGAACTCTCCACATATTTCTTTCATCTATAATTTACCAATATCAAATGAGTACCTGGAAAGAAAGATGTACTAGATTGCAGTATTTGAGTGTTTTTCCCATTATCTTTAATAGCAGTTCTTCCAGTATTGCTTAATTTGTTTCCCTGCTCCCTAAAGCAGAAGTTTCTTCTTAGCTATGATTTAGTTATCCAGGGATCCTGGAGCTCTGAAGACCCATTATGGTTTGGCTAAGATGAGCTTGCCTTTCCTAAATGCCACACACAACTCATTCATGCCCCCTCTTCCTGTGGGCTTCTTCTGCTGGCCATTAGTGTTTTTTTGTGGAATGCTCCTTCATTGGAAAATTTATTCTCATTTAGAGGAATCTGGTGACAAAAAAAAGAAGGCGGAGTCAACTTCTGGTGACTTATGGGCAGTTAGAGTCAAATGTTTGAAAAATGGGCTTCTGAATCAGCAGAGATTTTACAAAGTGACTGGTGGAACTGCATACAAATGGGTAGAGTACAGAGATGCCAAGAAATAATGCTACTTCTATTACCACTAATAAAAAGACTGCATTGCCCAGTTCAGGGCTAGAAAGGTTAATGATGATACATTCTTTTTTAGTATCAAAGATTAACATGATAACTTGCATATTAAAGTTAATTCAGACCGACTGCTAATGGAAGGGGCATACAAAATTAATTTCTACAGCACCTCATAAACTACGATCACTCACTCTTCTTTGGCTGATGTTCTTTGTCTTGGCAGGGGCTGCATGTGTACTTAAAGTGGGCACACTTCAGTTAGTAGGGGGGCATCTTTGGCCCCTGAAGAATTTGGGAAGCTTGGGGTATGTGCCTTGTAGCTCTTAATCACTGCCTGTCTGCCGGTGTTTTCCTGCTGGAATGTGTATACTCCATTACCAGCCAGCTTGTTGACTGGCGTGGATCTTGGTTTTAATATTTAATGAGATGATGAAACTGGGCTGAAATGAGAAGAGCGTGGAAGGTGGGAGAAAGAATGGGAAAGATAAGAAAAGAGCTGCCCTCTCTTGATGGCAGGAGATTCTCCAGGAAAAGTTCAGCACAGCATCTTCAGGCAACTATTTGCTGTCCTGTTAAGTACCAAGGCCCAGCTGACATAGAAACATAGCCAGCCCAATCTTTAAGAGCACCGGCTCTGGAGTCCAAGTACTTGACTACAAGTTCCAGTATAATCCCTTGGGTAATTTACTTGACTTTTTCAAGACTTACTGTCTGTTTTAAACAGGAAAAATAATAGGGACTGTATGTATACATGTACACACACACATATTTATATTTTATATAAAATTAAATACAACTTTAGTATAATTTACATATAGAAAAATGCACACATCTTAAGTATATAGTAAATCTATTAGCCACGACCCTTATCAAGATACAGTATATTTCATTACCCAGAAAGTTACATATAAATATTTTAAAAACTAAATAACAGTAGCTTATACTTTTATAATGCTTTCCATGGGCCAGGTATGCTGATCTAAGTGCTTTATGTTATCTTGTTTCATTCTCACCAAGAGAGGTGCTGTTATTATTTCCACTTTACAGATACAGAAACAAAGATACAGAGAGGTTAAGTGATTTCTCCAAGATCACACAGAAAATGAACCGATATTCCACTTCCGCACTCTGCTCACCGTTGTCTATATAGCACTTACCATGTGGTCTATTACTGACTAAGTACATTAGAGGAATGAGAATGGAGCCTCCTTGATGGCCGACATTTCCTTCCATTCCTCTTCTTCATAGTCCAGTTTATCATTCCACCTTGTCTTGGGCTGACGGGCTGTGCATGGTACTCTAGCAGAGTCTTTGAGGGAAAAGATGGTTCCATCCCTACCTTCAACACTCAGATGCATGATAGGTGGTCTAGAAGTAGTCATTGACTGTTACTCCCAGAAAATCCTGTCCCCCAGCTCCCACCCAGCTGTCACTACTTGAAATTTTGACAAACTTACAGGTGGGCTCACTGGGCCCCCTGCCAGTTTGGGCTGCTTAGCCACCTTTGGGCTCAGTCTTAACCTTGTCCTTTTGATAGTCTAAAAATTTCAAGTGAAAAATCCCTCCTGTTTCTGGGCCTGTTGTGGCTCCCTTGTCCCGGCTTCCCATACTCATTTCTCCTCAGTCAGTCCTCATTCTTGCCCAGTTGCTATGCTTTTCCTCCTCTACTTTTGCTTTTTTTTTTGCCTCCTCTTCTGTGTGTCTTCTCTTTCTTTGCCTCCTCTTTCTTCTTTTTCTGTCTTTTTTTCCTCTTTTACCTCTTCTTTTTTCTTTTTCTCTTTGTTCTTCCTCTCTTTTTTCTGCTCCTTTTCATTTTATCATGGTCTTCATGAGCACCACCAAATACAATTAAGAAGCCACTCTCTGCTAAATGCATTGTAATTGCCCATGGGAAATTATTTTTTTTGTAGGGGGCAGCCACATCCACTGTATCTCTCTTATGGTTAAACTGATGCTTACCCATTTGTACTAGATTATTTTCAGACATATTTAGCCAATCATTCCTTTGACATCTCGTTTTGAGTGTCTTATAGATACTCAAACTCATTATTTCCAAAACTTTACTCATTCTTTTCAAGAAAACCTTCTGCTCTTCCATGATTTTTCTGCCTTTGAACCTTTCTCATATATGCCTTGGATGTGGTCACATCTCTCTCTTTATCACCTGCGTGCTGGTCCTGTACACCCGTGTGTCGTATGGAATGCTTGGCATTTGGCAGACGCTTGACACATACTTTTTCACATGAATAGAGAAATGGAAGTGCCATGGAGGGACAAGCACACGCTCATGAAACCTCCTCCCTTTATTTTTTTTATGTTTCGCAGGAGCACTAAACACAGTGAAGTGACTTGAAACCGTTAGCTTCTCTCTAGTTCTTTTCAGAGCTAAGATTTCACAATTTGAGTCAAAAGCAACAAATGACTACTAAACTCAGTGTAGAACATTAACATTAAAACACAATATGAAAAATTTCTTTAAGAATTTCATGCCAGAAAAAGCTATGGTTCCTGCAAGGAATTTGTCCTCTTCTATCCTAATGATCAACAAACTCTAGAACTTGGAGGGCTGCCCTTATGTCCCCAGTAAGGGCAGTTGGAGCTCATGTTATCTTTTCCATTGGGATGTCATCTTTCTTCTTTCATTCTTTTTGGACTAAGGTAATGTATAAAGAAATACTTATAACTAATAATAAACACATGAACAAATAATGTGCAAAATTACTTGCAATTTCATAGGAGTACAATTGTAGATTCATGTTGGGGGCACTGAACATAATTTGAAATATGGTATGTTTCTTTTTTTAACTTTTATTTGAAGTTCAGGGGTTCATGTGCAGGTTTGTTATATGGGTAAACTTGTGTCGTGGGGATTTGTTATGCAGATTATTTTGTCACCCAGGTATTAAGCCTAATACCCATTAGCTATTTTTCCTGATCCTCTCCCTCCTTCTACTCTCCACCCTCCGATAGACCCCAGTGAGGGTTGTTCCCCTCTGAGTGTCCATTTGTTCTCATCATTTAGCTTCCACTTATAAGTGAGAACATGTAGTATCTGGTTTTCTGTTCCTGCATTTGTTTGCTAAGGATAATGACCTCCAGCTCCATCCATGACCCTGTCTCCACCCATACCTTTGGACATGATCTTATTCTTTTTTATGGCCACATAGTATTCCATGGTGTATATGTACCACATTTTGTTTATCCAGTCTTTTATTAATAGGCATTTAGGTTAATTCCATGTCTTTGCAATTGTGAATAGTGCTGCAATGAATGTACGTGTGCATGTGTCTTTATAATAGAATGAATTATATTTATTTGGGTCAATACCCAGTAATGGGATTGCTGGATCAAATGGTAGTTCTGTGAAATGCAATATGTTTCATTGTACATATGTTTTCTTACTGCTCCCATCAATTGACTGCTTCTTTCCTTTAGTACACATGGACTGTTCAAAGGTAAGGAGCATATGTTGTCCTCTGTTTGCACAGAGAGCTCATTACATGTCTTTAACTGATATTTATTATCTTTATTTCCTCCCATCTCATACTTTCCCCAGTTCCTCTTTTATTGCTGTAGAGTCCAAGCAAAATCTCTTTGATCCTCTTATTTAAATATTGGGCCTAAGTTTATGATTCATTTCTTAAATCACTCTTTGCTTTGGGCCTTTTAGGGAAGGGCTCCCCTTGGCTCTTTTTCACAAGTGAAGAAATAAAGCAGGCAAGAGCCCCTGCCCCTCAAGTCTGTCTCATCTCTCTATCTTCTTAGCTGAGTGCTTTTAGAAAAGAAAACCAGGCCAGAGGATAAATTCTTCCCATTTCCATTTTTATTTCTAGGGAGAAAAATGACTGTGGTTTTTTCCTTTCCTCTTTGAAGTTTGCTTCCAGTTCTTCAGTCCATTTGAAATATAGTATACTTCTTGGTTTTCCTTTTGTAATAAACAACACTAGGTTTTAAATCTGTGGAGCTGTAAATGAGAGGAGTGCCAGCCTCCTCTTCTTCGGAGCTGATATGGGGAAGGTAAGGGAAGAGGAGAATCAGATGATGATTGGAAACAATTACACAACCATTCCATTTTGCTAATGCTTGAATCCAGGATAATTTTCTCATTTAATTCTCTGAAATGAAGGGCCCCTCTGTTAGCCTTAAAATGTAAACAAGAGGCTTTTAATGCATGATTTTCCCAGAAATGGAATGCTAGCTGCTCATATTGATTCAAAACATTGCTGTTGGCTTTTGTTCTTTTTGGTATTTGTAAGTTTTGTGATGGGGGCAATATAGGATTGTTCATGTGTGGCTCGAGGATTGTCAGTAAGTGGTATTATTATTCTAAGTTGCAAACAGAAATTAAAAAGGACATTCAGAGAACGCTTGCCTGAGCCCTCCATTAGTCTGTCCACATACAAAAGGGAAAATGGAAATCTGAGGCATATATCCCAATTATTTCAATTTATACCCACCTCTTGGAACTCAATTCTCTGAGTTTGGTATTCAGACAAAAGTGTAGTTTGTTTGAATGATGCAGATGATAGCTTTAAGTCCACTTTATTCCAGCCTGTCTGGACCAGGCATTTGTAAAATTTATAAGTTAGCAACAGTGGAAGGAAACTGAAGCTTTAACACACTCTCCTTTGGACTGAAAAACTTCTGCATAGCATTGGATCCCAATGCCTCATTGCACTTAATAACTGCAACTGAATTTGTATCATGTTTTACTTTGATCTTCTTATGAAAGAGTCATTCGCATCTCCATTTTTGGAGGGAGAGAAGTGAAATGGCTCATCCAAGGTTACACACAGCCTGGTGGTAGTAAGGCTGGGATTCAAACCCAGGTCTCCCAACCTTTAACCCAAAGCTCTACTTACTATGCCATGCCTTCCTCTATGATTAGGTAAAACGGCTCAGGGGAGGTGGTGAAGGTAAAGAAACACACATGCAGTTCTCCTTGTACACCTCCCATCCCACCCCCATCTGCTACCACCTAGTTTCCTCAAGGATGGCACTGAATAATGAGTATTGACCAATCCAACACTAAACAGGGTTCTGATTCTGTGAGTTGCCCTAAATACGGGCCCCTTATTTGCCTTCAGCAAACACTCACTCATTCATCTAACACTTATTAAGATCCTACTGGATAACAGGCATTGTGCTAGGAACTGTAGGAGACATGACTTGATTGAGATTGGATATCTCACCCCAGGCTCTCACTGTCTGATGAGGAAAAGGTAGCAAATGGCTTGAAGTCATGATTGCTGTTTGCTAGCCAACTGCAATGTGATGGGGAAGCCCAACCGACTATAGTTGAATAAAAAAATGAAAGAAGTGAATGATTGGACTAAAGACTCAACCACTGAGTTGACTAATGCTCATTATTGTTTAATTCTGAGGTTCTAGGACTGAGATTTGTTTTCAGTCCCCTGGGACTGTAACTTATAAAACCACAACAAACATCAATCAATCATTAAACAGACCAAGCTATCCAGGTCTTGGATTTTCTATTTAAGGCCAACTTAAGGGAGTTAACAAACTCAAAGGGTGGCTGCCTCAAGCTAGCAGAATCTAGAAATTGGTAATAATTGCCCTGCACTCATGAGCTGGAGTGAGTGGGGCTGGAATAACACTGGCGTTGGAGTCAGACAGGTCCGTGCTGGGGCCTTGCCTCTGTTGGAGACACACTAGCTGGGTGAGCTGCATGGAGCTCCTATTTTCTCATCTGTAAAATGGGGACAATGCAATCCATTGAATAGGTTTTGGTAAGGATTAAATAAATTCTCAGTATGATGCCTAGGATCTAGCAGGAGTTCAATGTACATTGCATATCTCTCACAATTAATATTCCGCTCTCTCACTCCCCTTCACGCCAATAATTTCTGTCCCTTTAAAAAAATATGTTATAGTGACCCTGGCTGCTGAGAAGACTCTATTTGAGTATGTGACCATGGACTAGCTAATAAAGAGATAAAAATATAGGAGTTCCTGGTTAAGTAGAGATTGAGAGTCATGAAACCATGGAATTCTATGAGTCTCTAGAGGGGACTGGCATGAGGGAATAAGGGATTCTGTATGGTGTGATGTAAATGAGAGACAGTGGGTCAGGGATGATAGCCCTGGAAGGGTGTGGGAGGTGCTGACCAATCTGATAGGTGTCCTAGGCACTTATAAATCAATGTGAATTCAGATGTCATTGAATTGGAAATGGTATCAAAGGATGTGAGACACAGATCTTCATAGTCACAACGTTACTGGACTCATTTTTCCTCTTGCATGAATTTGAAGTAGAGCACTTTCCTAAAAATCTTGCTTTATTTATGTAATGTGTGTGTGTGTGTGTGTGTGTATTTTATATATGTATACACGTATATATGTATATATATTTTATATATGTGTGTGTATGTGTGTGTGTGTGTATGTGTGCATATATACATATATATTTTTTAAAGATGAGCATCTTGTTATGTTGCCCAGGCTGGCCTTGAACTCCTGGGCTGAAGCAGTCCTTCCATCTCAGTGTCCCGAGTAGCTGGGACTGCAGGTGCATGCCCAGCACCCAGCTAGGAATCCTTCTTTAAAGACTGTCAAGATTATCCAGTACAGAGGCAGCTTCATCAGCCAGAAGCTTTTTTATTTGCTGCTCCTTTCATCACCAGGATGAAGAGGTGGGTGCACAGTCTTCCAACAGGCCAAACTGCATTCATCTGGTGTGGCACTGCAAATGTAATCATTCTAAGCATTAGGAAACAAATCAAATTTTGGGTCCCAATTCAATTGGCCATATCTGCATTTTTATTTTTCTAAAAGCACTTTCTAAGGAGCTGGATTGGCTTTTTATTTTTCCAAAAGCATTTCTAAGGAGCTGGATTTAATGAGCAAGCTAGCAATGAGGAGGCCAGCCAGCAGTTGCAGGCAAGTGCAGTGGGGTAACTAAGGGTGCAAGTACCTTTCAGAACACACTATTTATGTCCTAATAGCTTTCAGAAGGCGTGATGATAGGCTATCTCAGTGGCCATTTCCCGCCATCGGAGAGATGTTGATGGGAGTCTTTCATTACTTGCTAGTTGAGGCCAGGAAATGGTCTCTATGATTACACCCTAATTTGATAAACCCTAAAATGAATCTATTGCTGTCTCACTCAAATGCTCCAAAATGCATATGCTTACACAGGTATGTAGCACATCTAATCCATCAGCAGGTCATGTCGACTCTGCCTTCAAAAAATAACCCATGTTCATCGACTTCCCTCTGTACTTGCACCCTTGTCTCTACTGCTGCAAATGAATCAAGCTTTTGTCTTCTCTCCCCTGCACTGTTATAGTAAGGAAGCAGGATAGTTTAATAGGTATGAATATGGGCTCTGGAATCATATTTCCTGAGTTTAATGCAGCTCTGCTTACTAGCTGTATGATTTTAGGCAAGTTACTGAACCTCTCTAGGCTTCAGTTCCCTCATCTGTAAAATAGGTATAATGATATACTTCACAGAGAGAATGCCTGGTAGACAGGGTGCAGTAAGTACAAGACCCCTTCTTTACCTCTGCAGAAAGCCTCCTCAGTGTTTTCCCACCTTCCTCTCTAGGTCCGCCATTAAAAACACAAAAATGAAAAGTGTTTATCACTACCCAGGAATCAAACTTTTTACCATGGGCCCCAGGGCCTGATGAGACCTGGCCCTGGCAACTTCTCCAAATTTATCATCTCACATTAAACCCCTGTTTCCTGCAATCCAGCTACATTTGTGTCCACATCATTCCTCCAAGTTCTGCAGATTTCCACCCCAGAGCCTTTCCATGCCCTTTCCTCTGCAAGTGTGCCTCCCTGAGATCAGCGCATGCAGCTGCCTTCTCCCCATTCAGGTCTCGGCTTAAGTGTGCCCGGCTCAGCGAGGCCTTCCTTGACTGCACTGTATGAAGTGGTCTTCACAGGCCCCTAGATTCTCTTCATCCTGTCACCTGGTTTATTTCCTGGCTGGTAGTTATCAGCGCCCATTGTTGTAACATCAGCTCTCATGGCCCCCAACTCCAGCACCTGCCTCCCAGGGCTGCCCTCGGGCTGCAGGACCCTACTTTTCCCGGGAACTGGAACCACCCAAAGCACTGTCCACCCCCCGGGTCTGAACATTCCAGGTTCATCACCCCTGGAGTCTACACTGTCTCCAGAACTCCTCATAAGATTGAGTTCAAAAGTTACCTTTTGTGAGGCTTGCTTGATTTTTGTACTCGGCTTGGCCTCCTTCCCTCCACTTCTCCACTCCTCTTGTGTATTTTTCTGGAACATCTCCTAATAAGTCCTCTTCATCCAAACTTCATGTTGGAGTTTGCTTCTGGAGTATCTAACCTAAGACAACTATTATCTTGTTTATTTAATTATTTATAGCACTTTAGCACTTTACTAGAACATAATATCAATGAGAACAGTGAGTATTGACTATGTGTGTATGCATATATATGTATATATATTTAAACATACATGTTTAAGGATATAAATATATTGCATGTCGACTCTCAGAGCTTTCAAATTATATTTATAATCAGTGTGACTTTTTTGGATACAAACATATTCACATCCTGTTAAAAGTTCTTTACTTTGGCTGGGCACAGTGGCTCATGTCTGTAATCCCAGCACTCTGGGAGGCCGAGGTGGGCGGATCACGAGCTCAGGAGATCGAGACCATCCTGGCTAACACGGTGAAACCCTATCTCTACTAAAAATACAAAAAATTAGCTGGGTGTGGTGGCAGGTGCCTGTAGTCCCAGCTACTTGGGAGGCTGAAGCAGCAGAATGGCATGAACCTGGGAGGCGAAGCTTGCAGTGAGCAGAGATAGCGCCACTGCACTCCAGCCTGGGTGACAGAGCAAGACTCTGTCTCAAACACAAAAAAAAGTTCTTTACTGTGGGAGGCCAAGGTGTGTGGATTGCTTAAGCCCAGGAGTTTGAGAACAGCCTGCAACATACCAAGACCCCATCTCTACACACACATATACAGTAACAGTTCCATCAGTTACATGTCAGTCCACCCTCCCTGCTGTCTCTGTGTCTCTAAATGGCATGAGCCAACTTATAGGGTATTTGCTTATTAGGTTTAGTGCAAAATCACTTTTTACGTTCAATATAAAGGATATATGGTAAAAGCAAGAGCTTGGTTTGGACTTTCGATGGATATCTAGTATAAAGTTCTGGAAGTACATTTTTCCTCAAGGATTTACCGCCCAACTATATTTTCTCCCTTCTAAGATACCTGGAGAGAATTTTAACCAGGTGCTGAGTTCTAACATTTCTAAATAGGCCGTGTTTGTTTAGCTGGGAGATATATTTTGGTCCCCGAGGGGTTCATAAAGTGGAGACGTAGATGGCGCCGGAGGCTCGCCAGAGGGCTGCAGGTGATGATTCTGGGTGTTGTAATGAGGCATGTTTCCGGGGGGTGAGGCAAGTGACTCATGGGGAGCTGCTGAAGAATGCGTTGGGGGAAAATGCTAGTGAAGTTGTAAAAGGCTTGTAACCTGATCTGGAATATGAAATTTGTGGGTAGTTATTGATTTCCCAGTGGGCGGAATTAGTTTTCTTCGTGATATGCTGGCTGGAGGAGGGAGGTTGTGAGAACAAATTGCTAACTGTCAGACTAGAATCATGTCTTTGGAGATCTCCCTTTGTGTCCAGTTGATCCAACCAAGTGGCTTTCAACATCTGCAAATGCTCACAAACCTAACAGAAGAAAAGCAGCCTGGCAGAGCAGAGCTGGATTTACACTGGTCAGCCCTGCCTGGGAGAATTTTGGGTTTCAATTACACGGGGAGGGCAGGGTGAGCTGTGACATCTATAGCATCCCCCGCCCCTTCCCCATTGCCAGTCCTCCGAGAGAGTTGAGCTGAGGAGAATTCGACTTTCAGTCAATAGGAACTTGGCCAAAGCCGAATGAATTTCACCTTAAAGTCTGTGAAAAATGGAACAGGATTGAAGAGTCGATTAACCCGTGCTGGTGACAAAGTCAGGGGCTGGTTATGAGTGGAATGAGATTCCAAGTGCAGGCTGCCACAGTCAGGCTTAGAAACGTGGGCACTCATGCTGAGGATGTGACTGAGACCTGACACAGATGCAGATGCATTGCTTGTGTTTAACCCTCTTCCCCAACACTAAGAGAGGGGCTAGAGAAGTACAGTGCACTACACTCCAGAATGTCCTAAAATCTGTATTCTGATGGTGGGACCAGGATGTACCTGGGTTCACAGATTGGCAAGCATTTCCCTAGCAGGGATATAGTGTCCATCTTGTCTTATGTTTTATGAGTGATTCTTTGGGTTCTCCTTCTCTCAACATGAGTTTCATGGAGGAGAGGGGTAATGGCATATCCCATGGAAATTGCATTATATCCACAGGCCGCTGCTGACCTTCTATTATTTCTGGGTGAGTGCATGTGGATTGGTATAGGGCTGGTCCTGAACTGGTACCTCTCAAAAAACCTGGAGGGATGATGGTGTACCCCAACTACAGCTTGGGCCTTACTTTCATTTACGGGATGACAGCAAGAATCTCACTGGTTTTCCTGTTACATAGACAATGACCATATCGTGTGATAAATAGTAAGATGGAAATATATCGAAATATATTCTGGGTGCTATAGGAATGAAGAAGAGTCACCCAAGGCAAAGGTGGGGTGTCAGGAAAATCATCCTAGAGGATTTGACATCTAAGTTAACAGCTAGAAGGGAAGGAGTCAGGAGAAGATGGCTGGGACAAGAGTATTCTAGGCAAAGAAAATAACATGCAAAAATTCAGGAGAAGGAGAGTTTGTGGTTGGAACAGAGAGAGGGAGGTGGAGGAGTGGCAAGTGGTGAGCGCCCACGATGAGTTAAGGGAAGAGCTTGCTCACAGATGGCCTCCAGCCATGCCAGAGAGTTGAAAAAACTCATCTGAGGGCAATAGGAAGTTACTGAAGAATTTCCAGACCACAAGGGACTCCTGTGCAGGGAGCAGGGAGGGTGGTTAGGAGACTTGACACAGAACATGAAGGAAGTTGGCTTGAGGGTAGAATGGACATAACTTCGTGATGGATTAGATGCTGATGTAAAGAGAAGAACTGAAAGATGATTTCTTTGCTTGGTTGACTGTGTGACCGGGGGTGTCCTCACTCTTGAGAGATAGCAAAGGAGAAAGAACAGACTTGTGGGGAAGAGGGTCAATTCAGATATGGTTTTTAGAAGTGTTTTCTGCTGGAGCTGGATTGTGGCTGTGGTCGCAGATGTGATTTTGGCTGGATGCACCTCAAGGTGGTTTTCCAAAGTGACAAAGAATTTTCATTTAGTTCTTCCAATGGAGCTGATACTGGCGAGGAGCAGGTGAAGAAAAGGGTCCTCTTATTTGAAGTGTCCCTGAGCCATCAAATAATTGCAAAAGCACACCACACTTCAAGAGGGCTTTGCATTCAGGTAGGTAGCACTGACCGCCACATGACAAAACTTTCCTAAGAGAGGACCCAGAACCCAGAAATACTGCATTTTCCTCTCTGCAGTCACTTGGACAAAGAAAACCCTTTCAATTAAAACCCAAGGAGTTGAGTAGTTCTGCAGATTCCCCCATGGCTGGTCTGAATTATAATTTGGACTTGTCACTTGGTGGCAAGTCTCCCAGCCTTTGTCAGACATTGGATACCTAAGGCAGGAACCCAGCCTGGGTGTGCAGGTCTCTGACATTCATTACCTCTGCCTATGAAGATTGATTTCAGGGTTTGAACTATTTATCTTCAAAACCATTTGTGTTTGTTGGCTTGACAATCAAGCAGCAATTTGGAAATGCTGCTTCCTGAAGCTTTACGACTAATATAATTTCACAGCACCAATTACAAATGAGAAAAATTATTTCATCTACAAACAGGAGCCAGACATTTCTGAGAAATCATGGTTAAAGAGAAGACAGGGTACCTTCTGAAAAACAGGCCATGTTATTAATGGTCTCTTCAGTGAAAATCTTGCTGACTCTCCACACCATGAGCCTCCATCTTATGGGGATGCTGGTTTTGAGAATCTGTAAAGCAACTGCCTTTCAGGTTGATAAACCATTGCTTCTCCTAGTGCCTGGTCTGCAGCTCCCATAGCCTCAGTACTCTGTGAGCAAGGCAAACACCCACTGTCTTTCCACCTAGCAAATATATCCTTCCTCCTGCAACTTCCTCGGAACCTATGTTTTATAGAATCCTAGAATTTTGCATGTGGCCTTAATAATCATTCAGTTCATCCCTTCATCTGATACTTTACCTCTTCCTTGTGCCTATCTATAGACAGCAACCTACTACTTGTATACTTCTAGGAATGGAGAACTTACTGCCAGACTTTCCCATGAAAAATCTACTAGCTTAGTTCAATTTTAAGTGGGATTTAAAGTCTGGTGACTTCCCAAGGAGATCTTTCATATCTAAAATCTCCTAAGTGGCTTTTTCCTTGGATTCATATCTTAGTAATGGGATTTATGTGAGGTATCTCAACTAGAGTGCTAACAGAATGACCTTTTAAGGAAAACCCTGACCTCAGTTATTCCACAGCTCTGTTTTATGACCACTCCTAATGGGTTGCCACTCCTAAGATGTAAAGGTACTAAGTGTTTTTCCTGTCTACTCAAGTCTGCTTCTTATCTCTGTTGGCTCCATGCAGTGCTGGGTAGTTAACCCTTGGTCATTCCTTTCCACCCTAGAATAGTGACTGGCACATAGTAAGCCTTCCATAAATGTGTAGAATGACTGACTGAAAGAGTCAGTTAAATGTGTGAATGGGTTAGCTCTTGATCTGCCTTTACATAGTTCCTTCCTGTAGGTCCTACTGACCTCATTTTACAGGTGGAGAGAGTTTTAAATAATTTTTAATCTTGAGCCACAAAAAGCTATTTTAAGCCTTAAAACATTGTCATCTTGTACTTTAAGCTTAAGGCAATTGACCACGCTTGATTTGTTTCTTACTACCTTGCTTCAAGGGTTTATCAAATCTTTAGCTTCAGCAGAATCCAAATACGTTATGTCAGAAACTAGGAATCTAGGGGACAACCCGCGCACTCTTATACTCATTGTCATCACCTGGATTGTCATCACCATGGCATCTTCACTGCAGTGACACTGATTTCCTGAAGGCACATCTTTTGGTGACTCCCTTTTACCCAGAGGACTGTGGAAAAACAAGACTTTCTGTTGTATTTTAAATCTCCTTTTTTAGAATCTCTTATTTTACTTTTCAAAGAGGAAGACTTTACCACCTTTATCTAACTTAATAAGATAATGCACAATTTTTATCTTCTGGTTGGGCTTAATTATCACATCAGTGAAGGCATAATTGGGAAGCTAAGTATCATTAAGTTAGGGAAGTTATTCGTCTCCCAATGACAAAGCATTTACCACTTCAGATGAACTCACCTAGTTTTTCTACAACAAGAATTTCAACACTTAATTTCCCTCTAGCAAACAAAACATTGCAAAATTACAAGTTCACATCCTTTTGAAGATAAATTTTAGCCAGGCAAAAGAAAAAAGAGAAGATAACTTTTAAAATAAACTTTTTAATGAATATTATAAGACATTTTTTTAATCTGCTTAATAAATAAATCAGGATGAAAATCTCAACTTTATGATGGCAAGATATGGACTAAATATTTAACTTAAGTAATAGGGTAATTGATAAAGTAATAGATATATTTTTTCCAACTTTCTTCCTTATCTTTCTAAACAAAGGGTAGTGGCTAATCAATGTATTGTACTCTCAAAAGTCCTTAGGCCAACAAGTTGTTTTTTTTTTCTTTTGAGACAGGGTCTCACTCTGTCGCCCAGGCTGGTGTGTAGCGGTGTGATCATGGCTAACTGCAGCCTTTATTTCCTGGGCTCCGATCTTCTCACTTCAGCCTCCTGAGTAGCTGGGACTACAGGCATGCATCACTATGCCCAGCTAATTTTTAAATTTTTGGTAGAGACGGGGTCTTCCTATGTTGCCCAGGCTGGTCTTGAACTCCCGGGCTCAAGTTATCCTACTGCCTCCACCTCCCAAAGTGCTGCAATTATAGGAGTGAGCTACCATGCTCAGCCCCAACAATATCTTCAGTCCAAATTTCTCATAAAGTGTCATTAAAGCTGTGGCCTATGGTTTTATCTACAATTTTAAGCAAAGCAGAATCAAAATTTTTGTCATCTATAATTTTCTGTTTCCATAGAACTGACACTTCCATTGCAATTAAGAACACTTCTTTTAAGTGTTATCTTTCATTATTCTCCTTCCAAGAGAATATAACCCTAGATTTATGTTCTCTAAACCACCAGTGTTCCCTAAATCCTCACTCTTCCTATTGTAATATTATCCACTTGTCACGGACTGTCTCAAATGCCACCTCCTCCATTCATTCAGCCAAGATTTACTGACTCACTGCTATGAACCAGGTACTGTATCAGGCACTTGAATATTAGTTCAGCTCTCATGGAGCTTAATCTTTAGTGGGATGAATGGACATTAACTACGTTTATTGGAATTTAATTAAAAACTGAGATTTGGCTCTGAGAGAAGGGATATACTCTTATTAGGTCCTATAAAGTCTTCTATGAACCTTCTGACCAGACCTCATGAGAGGGTTTCTGAAGCATTCAATTTGTTTTGTGACTCTATAAGTTGGGACTCTTTGGTTTCAAGCAACAGAATCCTACTCTGGTAAATTTAAGTAAAAACAAATGTATTTAGAAGAAAGGGAATAATCCATAGAATCAGAGGAAATGCTGAGGAACTAGTTATCGGAGAGGAGAGACTCAGAATCTTGGAGGGAGAGGGGACTCAGCATGTGCCCCTGGGCAGCCTCCTTGGGGCACTTCTGTGATGAAAGCGGAGCCCGAGAGACTACTACATATTTCTTTTTTCTTTTTCTTTTTCTTTTTTCTTTTCTTTTCTTTCTTTCTTTTTTTTTTTTTTTTTTTTTTTGAGATGGAGTCTAGCTCTGTTGCGCAGGCTGGAGTGCAGTGGTGTGACCTTGGCTCACTGCAATTTCTGCCTCCCTGATTTAAGCTTCTGCCTGGCTTAAACTATTCTCCTGCCTCAGCCTCCTGAGTCGCTGGGATTACAGGTGCCTGCCACCATGCCCTGATAGTTTTGGGGTTTTTTTTTTTTTTTAGTAGACTTGGGGTTTCACCATATTGGCCAGGCTGGTCTCACACTC
This sequence comes from Gorilla gorilla gorilla, assembly GCF_029281585.2. Taxonomy (NCBI): domain Eukaryota; kingdom Metazoa; phylum Chordata; class Mammalia; order Primates; family Hominidae; genus Gorilla; species Gorilla gorilla. The sequence goes on from NC_073228.2 coordinate 173,627,578, forward strand.
CTGACCTCAAGTGATCCACCTGCCTTAGCCTCCCAAAGTGCTGAGATTACAGGCGTAAGCCACCATGCCCAGCCAAGACTGCACATTTCATGTAGTGCTTAAGAGCACAGTCTCTGCAGTCGGGCTGGATTTACCACTTACTAGCTGTGTACACATGACAAGTCCCTTTGTTTCCTCATCAGCAAAATGGGGAAATAATAGTGTCTACCTCCCTTAGTCACTAGGAGAATTTACTGAGATGATTCATGCAAGACACTTGCAACAGTGCCTAGCACATTGTAAGCACTCAAAATACTGTGTATTAGTACCGTCGGCAGTTATCATTATGAACGTTCCCTCAAGATGCAGATTTCAGGAGGCCATCCTAATTGGGGCCAGGTGTCCAGCCCTTCTCCAGGGGAAGGCAGGGAGCCTATGACAGCTTCTCAGGATTATAGCCCATGACAGTATGACTCCCCCACGTACAGTCAGGGTGCTGTGCCAGAAGGAGTGGGTGAAGCTCTTGGGCTGACAGAATAAGAGATGTCCTCTACCTCTTCTGACCTTTGTCTTATTCTAATTTCTGCCATTGTTCATTGGTTTTGCTTTTTTTTTTTTCTGTAATCACCTCTGTCAGTTTTTAAGTACCTAATGGGCAGAACCACATCTTATCTCTGTACCTCGATAAGGAGAGTATCTTCACATTAAAGATGTCCAACATCTATTTGTTAGATTTAAAATGATATCCTGGTGTGTATGATTCATATTGCAGCTCAAGCAGCATCTGAGTGGGGTCAGCTTGACACATTTTTGGATTTTTTTTTTTTCCTCAAGGTTTTCTGTTTTCAAGGGAAATATGGAGACAAAGCTGCGAAGGGCTTCAGAACCTTCCAGAAATTTCCCTGAAACAGCAATGTCAAGAGACATACCCTTCTCTGCAAAAGTTTTAATTTCTTTCTTTCTTTTTTTTGAGATGCAGTCTCACTCTGTTACCCAGGCTGGAGTGCAGTGGCACCATCTCAGCTCACTGCAACCTCCATTTCCTGGGTTCAAGTGATTCTCCTGCCTCAGCCTCCCAAAGAGCTGGGATTACAGGCGCATGCCACCATGCCCAACTAATTTTAGTATTTCTAGTAGAGACGGGTTTTCGCCATGTTGGCCAGGCTGGTAAATGAAAGCAATGTGCAGAAGGATGCAAGTGGAAAGTTGTTCATTTTGTACTGTCTGTACCAGAGAAAAATGTTCAGTAGTACAGGTATGGCTGAATAGAAAAATACATCCATGATAAGGAGTACTATAAAACAGTTAAAAATAACTAAGTTGGTCCCTAAATGTGATAATACAGAAAGTGCTCCAAGAAATATTAGTGAGTGAAAAAAAATCAAGGTTCAGAGTAATATATACATCATGGTCCCCTTGTATAAAATGGAAACAAAGCCAAAATAACTATATGTTTTATACTGATAAACACATAAGTAAAATTGTATAAAAGGGTCTTGGAAGTTTATAGTGACAGTAATAGACTTAAATGAAATACAAAGTTAAAATAACACTAGATATTTCATATGGCACATTTTTATATGTATGTGTATATATAAAATATATAGAATATACTAGAATATACAGAATAAAATAACTGGTTGCCTCTGGGTAGGAAGGGTTAGAAAAGGGACTAGAATTGTGAATGATGTTCTCAGGAAATCTTAACCTAATCTTTAATATTTTAATTTTTTACAAGGAGAATGTCTTCATGAACTATTTATTTAATGAAACATTGTATGCATATATGAAAGAAAAGAAACTAAAAAATGAGGAATTCTACACTACTCTGAACTGTCTTTATTCCAGAATGCCGGGACATTCTGCTTCCTGTCATCACCAAAGAGCTGAAGGAGCTGCTGGAGCAGAAGGATGACATGCAACACCAGGTCCTGGAGAAGAAGTACTGCGTTGAATTGCTCAACAGCATCTTGGAAGTCCTTAGCTACCAGGATGCGGTGAGTCCTCCTGATGATGTAGATATCCTGGACTCAGACTAGGGCTAAGTTGATTACATTGTGAAATATTGATACTGATGGATAGCAGCTGGAGTCTAAAGATAAAAGTCAACGGCTTGCTCAGCAGGCCTACTTTTCCTGTGACTAACCCCCATTGCTGTGAAGGATGGCTAGGGGACTGGAGTTAATCATGTTAGCATTTTGTCTCTGTGTGTCTTGTTGGCCAGGCTTTCTCAGAATGTGGGTATAGACATTATTGCAGCCTTTTAAGATGGCTTGTCCACGTACTCACGCCCTAGTTTGCAGGGGTGGGAGGAGTTTCCTATGCCTAAACAGCAAGAAAACTCTCGTGTCTGCTTTCTTAGCTGATTTACTTGGGTTTTGTTTCTTCAGTTACCTTCTGAAATGACAAAAATGATTAAGCCTCTTCGTGGATGAGCAGATTGCCGGGGCTCAGATTCCAGAGATAGGGTGTGGAGTAGGATGGTGGTAGGGAGATGCCTGTGGCCGTGAAGTCATTGTGTATTTTGTAGACGTCATTCAGAGATTAGCCGGGGATGGAAACCAAAGGAAAGTCTCAGTGGGAGTAAGTGGAGGGCTTCCAAAGGGCTGAATCTGCAGAAGATAAGCCAGATGGGGTGGTGAAGACTGAGAGGTAGTGATTAGACCCAGGCCTGGAATTCTTAAGCATTGGAAGATGGAAGGAGGGTGCTTGATCTGACCCAGGTTCCTCTGGCAGCTCCTCTTTGTCCTTGAGTAATGTCCAGGAGGTACTCAGTCCTTAGATGGGACTGGCTTCAGAGGACTACATAGACCCAAACAACCAATACATTTTTTTCTAAGCATTTGTGTGAGCATTGCCCCTTTCTCTCTCCTCCCTAGAATATCCTCAGAGAAGAGCTTTCTGAATGAACTGTGTCTATTATTGACTGTAATTCGAAAACTCTGCAGAGCAATGTTCCTTTACTGGTCAGATCCATAGTCAACCATTATGATCAATTTCCTTGCATACTGTCTTCTCCTGTCTCTTCCTTTCTACACTTACCATCCCAATTAAGCCGCTTCTTGTCTTATTACTACATATGCATAGCTTGCTTCATTCATTCATGCAGAAATATTAATACATATGACATACCCGGTGTGCGCTAGGCACTGGGAACAAGAAAACCTATCCCCAATATATAATGACTAAAATCTAGATGCATATTTGGGGTACAAGAGCTACAAAGTATGTGTGTGTGTGTGTGCGCGCGCGCGCGTGTGTGCGCGCACGCGCGCGTAAGCATTTTTGTCAAGGAAGCCTACACAAAGGAGGTGAAGCTTCAGCTAGTGTTCAGTGGTGAATAATTAATGATCATATCTCTACTTTATTTGTTGGTTTCTAGGCACTGTGCTAAATGCAATCTGCGCATTCTCTCTGCTCACCCTGATCCTAGATACCAAGGCTTATTATTCCCATTTTAGAGATGAAAAACCTGAAATTCATAGACTTCATTAGCATTCAAGGTCAAATAAATAGAGCAAATAAATGTCAGGGTCAAAATTCAAACACAGGTCAGTCTGATTCGGACTCTGAGTAATCACAGGCATAGGGGATACAAAGCCATGGTCTTTTTCTTTCTACTCCTACCTCATTTAATGGAAAGACAGTATAATAACCAAAAGCTTAGATATTCAAGATTCATTCAGATGATGATGTTAGGGTGATGATGTTTCTATAAGGACATTCAGTAGCCAGCTGTTGAGCTGGTTCCAGTCTTAGCTATTTGATCTTTTTAAAAATTGTTTTTTTAAAGGGAGATTTCAGTCTTACTCATAGTGTAGAAACATGAGGGTTTGTCTATTATTTCTGTGGCAACATCCTATATAATGTTGCCTCAGCCAGGGAGGTTGATCATGCCTGTGATCCCAGCATTTTGGGTAGCCCAGGGAGGAGGATTACTTGAGGCCAGGAGTTTGAGACCAGCCTGGGCAACATTGCAAGACCCCTGTCTCTACAAAAAAAAAAAAAAAAAAAAGGAAAGAAAAGAAAAGAAATTTGCCGGGTGTGGCGGCATGTACCTATAGTCCTAGCTGCTCGAGAGGCTAAGGTGAGGGGATTCCTTGAGCCCAGGAGTTCAAGGTTTCCATGAGCTATGATCTTGCCACTGCACTTCAGCCCAGGTGACAGAACAGACCCTGACTCTCTGTCTTAAAAAAAAAATTTGCCTCTTTCTGTTGAAAAGCCAATCCACAGTGTTTTTTACATTTTTGTAATGCTCAGTTCCCTTTAAATGGGGAAAAAATGTGGGTCCTTGGGAATATGCCAGTGGCCCCCAGTTTGGGGGACCCAGTTATAATGTGCTGATTGTCAAATTCCTGGTTTGGTGGAAAGATGGCCCCAGTTCACAGTTATTTGTGAAGCAGGATGCTGAGGCTCTGCCCATCCCAGAGGAGTGGCCCCCTAGAGCTCTACCCTGACAGGCTGTCACCCTTTTGCACATTCCCTGACATCAGACACTGATGAGAAGAGGCTGCTGTCTTACACACCCTCGATACTTAGGGCTTCAAAGCCAAGAAGTGAGTGGGAGGCTCTGAGCTCCCCGTGGGGGATTGTGGCATCTGGACTTGAGGTGTGTGGGAGGTGCGTGTCACTCTTTACTGCCTCTGAGTGCAGTGCTCTTATAATGAATTCTGACTGTGGGGACTAACCCACCCCTTTCTCCGAGTGAGCAACTGTCTTTGCTGGATGAGTTATTAAATACTGTTATCACCATTGAATTTGGTACAAATTTTGATGCTTTTGGTGAGCTTCACATCTCACCTCTCCTGCTCATGAAGATGGAAATCTCTCTTCTTTTCTCAAAAGCTTCTTCAGTGAATAGGAGGCATTCAGTAGCCATGATTACTTTGAGCTAAACTGAAAATCAGAGGCCCAAAAGTACCTAAATTTCACGTGTTCTAATATATAGCGGCTCTCAACATTGCCTCATTGCCTGCATAGTCATATCACCTTGAGAGTTTTTTTTTTTTTTGAGCCGGGTTTCTGCTTCTGCCTCCTGAGTAGATACGACTATAGGTACCAGCCACCACACTTGGTTAATTAGTTAATTAATTAATTTGTAGAGATGGGGTTTCACTATATTGCCCAGGCTGGTCTCAAACCCCTGGCCTCAAGTGATCCTCCTGCCTTGGCCTCCCAAAGTGCTGGGATTACAAGCCACCTAGGGAGCTTTTTAAAAGTCAAACTAGCAGGAGTCAGCCAAATGGGTAGGAAGATAGGGGTGGGTCCCCGGTGAAACCCCATCTCCAAGCCGAAGAGTTTAAAACCTGAAAGTCAAGCTGTATGTTAAATCCTCAGACTGGATTGAGAACTTGTCCTACCGTTTGGCACACTTTCCTCTGATTGATCCCCACCCTTCACTTATTTTACATAAACTTACCTTTTCTTAATTGGTTTTCTACACTGTCATGCCCACCTTTGAGTGGTGTCTTCACTTTAACCTTTTTTTGCGTACTAACAAACCAATCGGCAGTCCCCATTCTGAGTCCATAAAAGGCCCCAGACCCAGTCACACAAGGTGTGGGGAGGGACGGGGAGGGGACAACTTTCCAATCTTGGGGTAGGGGAACCAGTGCCCCACCTCCACCCCCCACCATTCTCCCGCCCCCCCACTGAAAGCCGTTTTCACTGCTCAAGAAAATTATTCTCCGCCCTCCTCACCCTTCAATGTCCCACGTATCCTCATTCTTCTTGGGTGCGGCACAAGAGATCGGGAACCGCTGAATATGGGTACAAGCTATAACATAGATGGTGAGCTGGATGGGCTGAGTGAGACCTGGGCAGGGCGTTACTGGCTGGGGGTCCCCGGCTTGCAAAGTGACTGAGAAGAAAAATCTTGCATCAAAAGCAGTAATACCTAGGCCTCTGTCCCAAGTATTCTGACTGAATTGGTCTGGGGTGGGTGGGGCATTGCAGTGAAAAGGTGATGATTACCAGGTGATGCTAACTGTCAGCCAGCATGATGAGCCACAGGTGTAGAGCTGGTCTCAAACCGGAGCAGGCACCCCCAGTAACCTGGAGGAGCTGTTAAAACACGTTTCTGGTCATTAGTCTGGACGGTGGGGTCCAGGCGTCCAGTAACTTATTTTTCTAGCAAGTTCCCAGGTGCTGTTGATGCTACCAGTGTAGAGACCATGCTCAGAAACCATTGCTCTAATATGACCTGTCTTTTTTTTCCTTTAGTATTCACTGGAAATAGAGGAATAGCTGGGCTCATTCTCAGTTCTTTACCTTCTTAATTTAAGAACCCTGTCCAGTCTATAAAATCTAGCATCTTCTGGCTGGGTGCAGTGGCTCACGCCTGTAATCCCAGCACTTTGGGAGGCCGAGGCGGGCGGATCACGAGGTCAGGAGATCGAGACCATCCTGGCTAATACGGTGAAACCCCGTCTCTACTAAAAAATACAAAAAATTAGCTGGGCGTGGTGATGGGCGCCTGTAATCCCAGCTACTCTGGAGCCTGAGGCAGGAGAATGGTGTGAATCTGGGAGGCGGAGCTTGCAGTGAGCTGAGATCATGGCACTGCAATCCAGCCTGGGTGACAGAGCGAGACTCTGTCTCAAAAAAAAAAAAAAAATCTAGCATCTTCCAATATGCATTTAATAAACCACAAAATGGCAAATATTTCAAACACATTAATTTGTACTCATAAATTCATCTTCATGGGATAGAAGGGACATGGAATATGCAAAGATCCAACTTTGAAAATCCGGACTGTAGAATGTGCTGTTTGCTTTCTACAGGCACCAACTTCTCAAAATTGAACACTTAGATGAAAACTAATAAAAAAGGCCCCCAGAGCAAATGTTCTGGATTTTTCTCCTGGTTGTTTGGACCTTCTCTGCTGACAAGAGCATAGCCATTTTTACTGGCTTTTAGTTGGCATCATCCACTGATGTTCCATGGAACATAAAAGCATTGATGTTCCATGGAACATCCAAGCATAGAGACTATGTCCACCTACTGGAGGCATTGCCCAGGGTAGAACCACATGTGGAAATTTAGCAATTACAGTACAGGATGCCAAGCTTCCATTTGGGGGGTGCTGTGTGTTTGGGGAATGGGACAGGATGCTTGTCTTCAATAGATTGTCATTGTTTGGGTAATTACAGCCCAGAGCAGCAAGCCAACCTTATTCTTTGAAACCCTGGGCGTCATGGTAGGACTCAGGGGGAGATGTCTGCCTTAGCCTGGCTGTTGATTTTTTTTTTTAATGATAGTGTTGAATTCTCTCACCCAGCTTGCTCCTGGTCTCTTAGCATATGAAAGGGACCAGCTCAGGTGAAGGATAAAAGGCCTGACTTCTTCCTCTGTTAACTCGTTTTCTCCCCCTCACTGAGCAAGTTTAGTTGTCAACTCCAGTTACTTTGAAGGGTGGTTTCACACTGCTTCGTTCTGTGCTTTGCTGGCTGCCGAGTAACTGATAAAATTTAATATTGCTCCAGACCCAGAGGGAGTTGGTTTTTCCCCTCTTAAGACAGGGTTTTTGTTTTTATGTTTCATTCCTCAAGAAAAAGGAGAGTCGTTGTTTGCTACTCTGCTTAGCAGTCTTAAAGTGGGTAAAGATGACTCCTAATTCCTAAGAGGAAAAGGTGTTGGTTGTATCTGAATCGTGGACATAAGGAATTCTCAGAATCATCTTTTTTTAAAAAAGTATTTGAGTCTATTGGCTAAACCTGGGTGGGGGGCTACCAAGGTACTCTTAGTCATGAATGGTTTAAGGGCTCTGATTTTTTTTTTTTTCTTTGAGATAGGGTCTCACTCTGTCGCCCAGGCTGGAGTGCAGTGGCGTGATCTCAGCTGACTGCAACCTCCACCTCCTGGCTCAAGCAATTCTTGTGCCTCAGCCGGCTGAGTAGCTGAGATTACAGGTGCCAGCCACTGCTCCCAGCTAATTTTTGTACTTTTAGTAGAGACGGCATTTTACCATGTTGGCCAGGCTGGTCCGGAACTCCTTACCTTAAGTGATCTGCCCACCTCCACCTCCCAAAGTGCTGGGATTACAGGCATGAGCCACTGCACCCGGCCAGGTTTTGATATTTTTGTTCACAACTTAGACACCAGTTGGGAGGCTTTTGCTTTTGCTTAGTGCAGTGTCTCTTGCTTGGAATGCTCTTCCAATTTCTCATCTTTCTCTGCAGGTAGAATCCTAAACTCGTTTGGAGTTCAGCTCAGATAACACTTCCTTTCTGAGATTTTCTCAATTCCATTCCCACTTCCTTCTCCTCCACTCTGCCCCCAGGCAGAATTAGGGACTTCCTTGTCTGTGTTTTCAGAACCATGTGTGCACCCTGATATCCCAGCGCCAGTCATTTTGTGTTACTCTCTCCTGTGTAACAGGAGGCTTTGAGTGTGGAAGCTCAGGGAAGCTCAGAGAGCAAGGCATACCCCCTGACTTCACAGAGTTTACGCTTTCAGCTTCAGTCTCTCCCATCCCACTTGAACTGTCTATGCTGTGGTTCCATTAAAATCCTTTCAGTTCCTCACTTGTGCAGCACCCTCTCACTTCTCATTGCGGTGGAGTGCCGTTCACACTGCCTGAATGCATCACCTCTGCTCTTAGCCTAGCTAAATCCTACCTTCCCCTCAGAAGTCAGGTTAAATGTGACTCTCCTGAGAAGCCTTCTCTAATCCTCTTCCCCATGTCTCTTGTGGTCCAAGGAGCAGCTTGTGCTTGCTCCATTGTGGCACCTGTGTTGTCACCCTCTGTGGACTTTTCTGTCTGCCTGCAGAAACCAGAGTGCTATGAGGAGAGAGATCTTGCTGCTCTACCCCCCGCCCACCCCAGCACAATGCCTGGCTCTTGAAGCTATCTGAAGGAAGGAATAAATGAATGAATATGTCTCACTCCAATTAATGGCAGGGCCTGATTTCTCCCTGGGGTCTTGTGCGCTGAGTGCTAGCAGGGTATTCTTCTTTTTGCCTTCTTTAGATGTCAGGTGCAGAGGGTTGAATTAATCACACTCCTGAGTTCATAACACATCATCTTCATTGGTCTGTGCAAGATCCTCCCCTGTTCTGTGTGTGTATATGCGTGTGCATTTTGTCATAAAACAAAATTGTATCAAATTGATTTTAGTGTTCTAATTGACTCTTACTAGTGATTCATGAGTCAGGCATTCGTATCTAAAAGACAGAAGGAGCTCTCTTGGGCGCAGCAAAGCAGTTGGTTATTGTAAGGTAGCTTGAGTAGGAAAAAGGAAATGGGATGATACAAAAATGTGGGTTGGTTAACATCAGGTTACTTCAGGTTACTTTCCTTGTAAGAGTTAAAGCAGGAGGGACTTCCTTATCATGCCAGCTCAAATGACCATGCCCTTTCCAACTGGTTGCTGTGAATCTTCTGTTTTTAAGAAAGACTGGTCTCTTTGGGGGATTTTCCTGCTTCCTGAAAGTTCCCATTTTAGTATGTCGCACTTAGCGCAAGGGACTCCATCTTGGTTTGATCTGGGCCTAGTGCAGGAGCTCAGTCCAAAACAGTGGACTCCTATGATTTTATTGAACAATTTCTTACCCTTTATCCCCATCTTCTACTCCCATTCCACATGCCCCCACCCCCCATGAATGATTTGTCTAATGCGTTGAATATGCACGTGTGGTTTTGGGTGCATGTATGTTTACACACACACACACACACACACACACACACACACTCATGCCTCTCCTTTGAAGAGGATCAGATATGGACAGCAAAGGGCATTAGCATCTTAGCTGTGTTAGAATCCCGATGGGAGGGGAGGGGACTGCGGCATGAGCAGGAATCCTCCAGACTAGAGGGCATTCTTGGTGGAGTCCTGCCCCTGACCTGCGTATGGGAAAGCAGTCCACCCTGCCTGTCTACGCTTGGGCGCCTTCTTCTGAAGTGCATCCCCTGTGGCCACTCTGAGCTCTGGGTTCTCTGATAAACCTAGGCAGTTTGCCTGCTGCAGGGTGGAAGGGAGGCTGCCACTGCCTCTTTGCATTACTATTTAATTCCCAGGAATCAATACCACCCTGCAAGAGCAGCAGGGTTTTCTTCTAACCTGTCTGCTCCCTCGTATTTGAAATAAAAGGCAGGGAGACAAGGCTTGCTGAAATTCTTTTGTCTATGGTGCATGCCAGAGAGCAGCTAATTAAGCCCCAAACCTGAGGTTGAAATACATGAGATCACTGCACCTTCTGCTGTGACCAAGGCTGCTTTGTTTTCACCCCTTGCTTTTCCTCTGGCTTCCGTGGAGTTAGAAATGCCCTCCTGAGGCCAATGGCACAACTTCTATGGATGATGGTATACCACACACTTCCCCAGCACCTTCTAACCAGCAGTGTGTGTTCTTATACGACACAGTTGTTTGTTTCTGGTGCCAAAGTGGCAAGGTAGATCTTACTATCCCCATTTAACTGGCAAGGAGGCTGAGACTCAGAGAGACTAGGTGACATTCCCAACTCAACAGCCTCTCAGGCACCACGTTACCTCCCCCCACTCTGCATCTACACATAGCCAGTTAACAGCACTTTCACCTGCACCATTTCCCTAGAGCAGCCTCTACAGGCTTTAAGTCAGACTGCATCTTGTATCCATTCCATAAATATTTAGAAATTGCCTAACATGTGCTCTATTCTGTATGCTGGGGCTACGGCTGTGAGCAGAGCAGGGGATAAATTCTAGCTCTGCTGTTATTAGCTGTGGGACATTGAGAAGTCATCTAACTTCCCAACCCCAGAATGGGTCCTCAACGCTGGGTCCATGGCCTGTTAGGAACCAGGCTTCACAGCAGGAGGTGAGCAGCTGGAGAGCGAGTAAAACTTCATCTGTATTTACAGTCACTCCGCATGGCTTGCATTACTGCCTGAGCTCTGCCTCCTTCAGATCAGCGATGGCATTAGATTCTCATAGGAACGCGAACCCTATTGTGAACTGCACTTGAGAGGAGTCTAGGGTGCATGCTCCTTATGAGAATCTAATGCCTAATGATCTGTCACTGTCTCCTATCCCCCCGAGATGGGACCATCTAGTTGCAGGAATGCAAGCTCAGGGCTCCCACTGATTCCACATTATGGTGAGTTGTGTAATTATTTCATTATGTATTACAAGGTAATATAATAATAGAAATAAAGTACACGGTAAATGTAATGCACTTGAATCATCCAAAAACCACCTGCCCCACCATCCGTTTCGTGAAAAAATTGTCTTCCATGAAACTGGTCCCTGGTGCCAAAAAGGCTAGGGATGGCTGCTCTAACCTGTCTGTATGATGAGGATACTCTTTTCCCAGGTGTGTCAGAATTACAGTAAACAAGAGCACCTGTGAAAACATCCAGCCTTATGCCTGGCAAATAATCTGCACTCTATGCACGTGGCTTTCCTTCTTCCCTCACTGTTCTGCTTCACTCATATGCTCTTTCTGCTGTTCCTATAACATCCTATAATTCTAAAACATCTAAACATCCTATAATTCTAAACATCCCTATAATTCTTTTAAGGACAGTACAGGGTCAAGTGGCTTCGTGGGAGAATGCAAGGCAGGCACTGAGCCTGGAGAGAACTCTGTAGCCCCATTAGTATTGAGGGCAACCCCCAAGCCAGCCCTGGTGGCAGCCAGATGGTTTGGAGCCCTCGCAGTCTCCACAGAAGGCTTGCCAGGAAGCGGCAGATGCTGCTGCTGGAGGCAGGCCTTCCCTGCAGGGCATCTGGACCTCATAGGAATTCCTGGAGCGACTGGAGAAAGGTGTCTTCCTGTCCTTTCAGGGGCTCCTGTGGGGAATTCCAGAACTTCAGGGCTCTTGATCACCACTGTACAGGGCAGTGAGCTGGAGCTGGCTCTTTCCAGCTCACAAGAACCAAGCATTAAATGCTTAGGAATTTTGTGAGGCAATTGTTAAATAACCGCTATCATCAAAAATTGTTATAAATCTATAATTAAATAAACTATATTAAAATCTAAGGTAATAAGATCTCAAAACTCAAAAACTTCCTGATGAGCTGGCTCCATTTTATTTTTATCTACCCTCTTGAGGTTATTTACATCGATTGTGTCTGTGTGGTGGAAATACTGTCTCGAGCTCTGCTGCTGTGCCTTGAAATCAACCAGGAAGGGGGTGTTAATGCCACAGAAATTGGAAAACGTTGCATATATCCAGGACTTTATTTTTTTCTTTCTGGAAAAACAATGGACAAACATCTACCAGCACACCCCTGCCAGGGACTCAAAACAATGGCCCCAAACAAGAAAAATCCAGAGACCCAAGGGAGATGCCTGTGCAATTCTCTTCCCCTAGTGGGCCCTAAATCTGCCACCCTTTAAGGGTTCTCAAGGGACTTGGCAAAGCCAGTGTGCTCCAGGGATGTAATGTTTTTAAGAAAAACTAAACACCCAACATAGACCAAGGTGGGGAGATATGTTTCATTTCTCATGACAGTTCTCATTGATCTGCCGTGGCTTCTTTCCTAATAGCATTGAGAATGTCGAGGTCTCCTGCAGGGCAGTGAGAAAGACAGCCTTGGTTCCTGCAGTAGGTGAGGGGTGGGGACAATGAGTTGGGTACCATGGATTTGCTATGCTTAAACTAGATGGCCAATCCCAAAATGTGGGGAAGGTCATTGTGACGGGGAGATTGTCATCTTTCACCTAGTAGGTTTTGGCCTTAAGTAGGACATAAAAATTAGGAAAAGTTGATTTTTGATTCGACAAACACCACCAGATTTATAGTTACAAGGAAGAACCATCGATGGTTACTAAAAGTCATGGACAAAAATCTGATAGGAAACAGGATATTTGCATAATCTCAAAGTGTTTTCCCAAAGTATCCACTGATTAATGGCACAGGGAAAGCAGTAGCTTTACAGTGGAGACAACTGGTAGACCTTATCCTAACCAAATGAACAAAGGGAAACCACCAGCAGGGAAACATACTGACGTCATGTGCCTCCTGACACGATGCACTGAGAAGGACTCTACATCTCTTCTATGGGAATCTTGCCAAAAATGTACAGCCTCGATCTGATGATGAGAAGACATTAGACAAACCCTAACTGAGGAGTGAAAAATACCAGTCTAGTCCTCTTCAACAGTTAAGGTCATGAAAGACTGTGGCACTCTCACAGATTGGAAACATGACAACTGGATTCAATGTGGGATCCTGAATTGAATCATGGACCAGAAAATGGATGTTAGAAGGAAAACTGGCAAAATTAGAATAAAGGTTACAGTGTAGTTAATAGCATTGGACCAATGTGAATTTCCTGGTTTGATTATTCTACTCTGGTGATGTAAGAGGTTAACATTAACCAGTGCTGGGTGAAGGGTGCATAGGAACTCTGTACCATCTATGCAACTCGCTAGGAATTCAACATTATTTCAAAATTTAAAATGTTTTTAAGAAGCTTATTTTTGAAGTATTCAAGGGATGATTACTCACTTAGGAAGAATGAGGGTTGAAGGTGAACAGTTCTGTCAAGTATACTTATTTCTATGTGAAGGGAAATTACACATAGAAACTAGTGTAAAAACCTGATAGATACAGGTTTTTCTGATTTATGAGTTAAGACAGCAAAATCCAGAAAGGACTAGCCTTACTAGAAGGTTCCATTTGCAAAATTCCTAACCGTCTCAACCAATCAGAAGGCCAATGTAACCTCCTACCAAATGAATAATTAGGTAATTGCATGACTAAACCAACATTTAGCATGCCGTAACCCAGGACTAGGCTCTGGGGAGGTGGAACATGGAGGAGCATAGGAGCCTGTCCTGTTCTCAGGGACCTTGCAGCCTATAGTATTTCACGTGGGCTATTTGACATCCCTAGCCATGTGGTAAGTCCTAGGCCAGGGTATAGGACTTGAGTGTCACCTAATCTTTGCCTGGTGGGCATGGAAAATGGTTGGTTTGGCATTGCTTAGGGATGGTCTTTGGGTTGTGTATTCTTGGGGAATCCATCTGGAAAATAAGAAGACAGCTTTTGCTCACAGTTGACTAGACCTCCCCCTAGTAAAGTTAATGATCCACCAGGTTCTGTTCCATCAGCACCAGCTAGAAATACTTCTTAAGGTATTCTTTAATATTGCATTATCTGCCATGACCAAAGTTTAAAGAAGTTTGCCTACAGCCAAATGCACGATGGCCTCACACACTCCCTCCTTCCTATCCTCAATCTCACACCCTTCTTCACTGCGTCTCAGAGCCAGGATGAGGTGAGGCATGGCCTGGGAGGAAGGGCAGAATGTAATGGGGCACCAAAAATTCAGTAATCAAATCAAATAATACTTTCACATGACATTTTAAAAACTCAGTATTTTGTTATTTTGTTTACCATGAGTTTTTGCATTAATTTTTTAAACAAAAAAATTGCATTAAGTGTTACTTTTCTTGATTACTGAGTTTTTTGGGACCCCTTCAATTTTGCCCCCTAGGTTAGTGTCTAACTTGTATCACTCCTTCCCCCTAGTCCTGGCCCCTGCACAGTCCTCTCATCAACACTGGCTGCCTGCAGTAACAAAGCTGGGCTCTGACCCATAAATGGCGTGGCGGCTTGGAGGAATGGAGAAGGTACCCTTCTATTCACCCTCCAAGACTGTGGAGGGGCTGCGGAAGATTTCTGTCTGCTGGGAACCCTTGCATAAAAGCACTAGTTGAAAGGAACAGCCATTTACACTAAACCTTCACTGGGGCAGCCACTTGGTTTCCAAAAAGCATTTCTTGCATAGTGTTTGAATTAAATCTCCCCTTCGAAGTTGGGAGACATGAGTTAAAAGCCCTCTCAGCAGCAGAGAAATATAGCTATGTTTGGTCCAGGTTACAGTTGCTGAGGGAACTATAACTTTGATTTGCTCTCCTGGTATAAATGTAAATCCTTAAGTGAAATGAGTTAAGTGAGGGAGGAGGCGCCTTGTTTTTAAGGATGCATTTGATCAGCAGCTCTGTCTGTGGTGCCTCACCTGCCATGTACAATCTGAGGGGCAGCAGCCAAAGACTGCAGCAAGGAAGCTTCCAGCAAATGATCTAAGAGTTCTAGAATGGACATTTTCTCAGGGAGGTTTTTAGATCAGTTTTGTCTTAGCGATAAACACAATTGGTTTAACAGTCTGGGTTGGAAAATAAAGTTTAATTTCAACACAGTTTCTGCAAGCAACCTAGCGTGCTAAAGTCATCTTTGCCCTCTATTTATTACCTTGCCTTTGGCCTGAAATCCAAACTCAGCTTAATTTTCTTCTCCAACCACATTTCCAACTGTTTTCTGCCTGCAGTTTACATTCTAGCACAGCCAGACTCTCACTCTCCCACCAAACCTTCATGCTCTTTCTTCTTTCTTTGTCATTTACCCTATTCCTTCCCTCTGGAAGGGATTCTTTTTTCCCTCCTTTTCTTTTTTTTTAATTTTTAATTTTTGTAGGTACATAGTAGGTGTATGTATTTATGGGGTACGTGAGATGTTTTGATACAGGCATGGAATGCGTAATCACAGCATGGAAAATGGGGTATCCATGTCCTCAAGCAACCATCCTTTGTGTTACAGTCAATGCAGTTATATTCTTTTAGTTATGTTAAATGTGACAATTAAATTATTGACTACAGTCACCCTGTTTTTCTCCCTTCTGTCTGTCCTGAAAGCCTCCAACTGGTGGTTTACAACCTGAATCTAGCCCACAGATGTATTGTGTTTGGCTTGCAGAATTATTTCCTAAAACCCGCAGTCCCACTCGTTCCTATTGCTTTCTAGATGACTGGGTTCACACTTTTATATTATCCATCCTGACTATGTAGACATCTGAATTGTGACCTCTGAGAGCCAGACCCTGCCTTTCCTAATAGGCCCAATTCTTCCTCGATTAAGAAATCATCCCAGGTTCTTTTAGCTCCATCTCACTCACCACCTCTCCTGCATTCTGAAAACTTTTGGCTTTATTGTAGAATTTAGCACTTAATTATATGCAGCTTGACATTTGCTCTTGTCATGGTAGGCCTTTCTGGCACATGTTGAGACAAGCCTAACACTTTTTGTTATTTCTCTTTTCAACTGAAGTAATATCTTTCTATCCAACAGCTCACTAAACATTATCTAAGCACCTATGATTTGTCAGGTACCATGCTAGGCCTTTGGGATGCAAAGGTGTTGAAGACAAGCTCCTCTCTTATTAGAAACCAACTTCGGACCTTATTTCCCAGCACTTGGCCTCAGTGGTCTATCCATTATTTCAGAACACATCTAGTCCTTCCTAAGCCTCACTCCCTGGTTAACACTCCTCCCACTGCTACAATAAACTTTCTTTGAATAGTTAAATCATATTTGTCTTTTGAAGCCTGGGTCAATTTCCCTTATATTTGCCTTGCCTTTTCTGTTTCACAGACATGTGTCCACCCTGTCTCTTGGAAATTTGACATAGGCCATCGTTTACAGAAAGTGCTCTTCTGTGGGAGTCCTGTTTGTGATTTACAGACTCTCCAAGGACAGGGCTGATCCAGTCTTACGTTTCTCCTGTATTTCCACACTGCCTGGGCATAGTGCCGAACTCCAAGCAGATATTCAATAATTAATCTCCGTGGTTTGACTGATCCTCCCATCTTCAATTAGTCTACTTTCAAGAAATACATGCTGACACTAATTTTATTTTTTATACTCAGTGGAATCCAGTGAGAAAGGTAAATCTGCTGCTTTTGCATTAAAACATCGCATAAAAAGCAGGTACCAACTTTGAGTACTGCTGGGCTCCCAAAGTTGTTTATACATCAGTTTAGAATTCAGCCTGCATTTTCCCACAGAAATAATGCCTTGGGGTTGGTCATACCCCGAGGCCAGCCTACGTGAACATGTGTAACCCATGATGTTTTGAACTCTGGGGCAGAGATTAGAGCTCACATTTACTTCTCACTGCCTGAAGAGTGTGGAGGTTATATGCACTTCACCTTACCTGACAACCACCACACTGTGCCCAGCTTTACGATGCCTGTTTTCTCGTCCGGATAGTAGCCCCTATGAGCACAAAGACCGTACCGGTCTTGTTCACTGCCATATCCTAGCACAGTGCCCAGCACATGTATTGAGCAGTCAATAAGTATTTGTTGATTTGGATTGAGTTAAATTCTAGTTGAAAGATGATGGACTTTGGAGACACATAGGCATGGATTTGAATTCCAATGCCATCACTAACTAGCCGGGTGGTACTGGGGCCTCTCTGAGCCTCAGCTTATCTCTCCATATTTTGTTAATTCATAAAACCAAGTTGCTGAGTATGTGGTTAATACCAAAATGTTTTTTCTTTCCTTCCTTACTGCCTTAATCCCTCAAAAGCATCTGATTAATTAATTAATGATGTCTCTTTTTAGTACACTATTTGTTAAGGTGGTGGTGACAGAGAAGGCAATATTTGATGCCAGGGCCTTTCCGCAGCTTTTGGGAAGTGTTGGGTTCTATTTCCAGCTCTGATTCTAACAGACTGTGTGACCTGAGATAGGTCATGCAAACATATCTTTGAGACAGCAATGAGAGATTTCAGTTATTTCCAGGCTTTTCCACATAAATATTAATAACTTCAGGTGAGTGAATATAAATGCTCAATGTTCTGGGGGGCAGAGTCCAAAGGTTGAATTTATTTGAATTCAGTCTTATGTTTCATCTTAATTATTCATGCATACTTTATATTATAATTCATGGTGGGTACTTGTTTTAAAAATACTGACATAATGTTATTCATATTAATGAATGCTATAAGCCCAACTCTGTGCTAAGCACTTTATATTCAGAAGTCAGTTTATTTCTACCACAATTCTTTGAGTAAGGTGTTATCATCTCCATGTTACTGATGAGCAAATTGAGGCTTATATGAGTTGAAATAAGTAAACTCAGGCTACAGAGCAAGTTAGTGGCAGGGCCAGAATTTAATTTGTCCAAATATAAACTTTTTGCTTATACTTCATCAAAGGGTACGTAAAAACAGAGACTTCCCACAGTCGTCAAATATATTAATAGAAATGCCTTCGCTTTTATATCTGGGGACAAGGAATGACATGATTCAGCGAAGGTAAGTGTAGTTAACCTTTCCAGAAATACCCCCAGGAGACCAATTCTTTATCTGCTTAAAAACTACCCTTGGCCAGGCCCGGTGGCTCATGCCTGTACTCCCAGCTACTCAGGACATTGAGGAAGGAGAATCACTTGAACCTGGGAGTCAGAGGTTGTAGTGAGCCAAGATCACGCCATTGCACTCCAGCCTGGGCAGCAAGAGCAAAACTCCATCTCAAACAACAACAACAAAACTTTCCTTTGCTGGCCAGAGTGGCTCATGCCTTTAATACCAGCACTTTGAGAAGCCAAAGCTAGGGGATTGCTTGAGCTGAGGAGGTTGAAGCTGGTCTGAGAAACATGGCAAGACCCTACACCTACAAAAAATTAAAAAATTAGCTGGTCATGGTGGCATGCACCTGTAGTCCTGGATACTCAGGAAGCTGAGGTGGGAGGATCACTGGGGCCCAGAAGCTAGTGGATGCAGTGAGCTGTGATCACACCACTGCACTCCAGCCTGGGTGACAGAGCAAGACCCTGTCTCGAAAAAAACAAAACAGATTGGGTTCCAAGATGGCCGAATAGGAACAGCTCCAGTCTACAGCTCCCAGCGTGAGCGACACAGAAGACAGGTGATTTCTGCCTTTCCAACTGAGGTACTGGATTCATCTCACTGGGACTTGTCGGACAGTGGGTGCAGGACAGTGGGGGCAGCACACTGAGCGTGCGCTGAGGCGGGGTGAGGCATCACCTCTTCCAGGAAACGCAAGGGGTCAGGGAATTCCCTTTTCTAGCCAAGTAAAGCTGTGACAGAAGGCACCTGGAAAATCGGGTCACTCCCACCGTAATACTGCACTTTTCCAATGGTCTTAGCAAACGGCACACCAGGAGACTATATCCCGTGCCTGGCTCGGAGGGTCCCATGCCCACAGAGCCTCGCTCGTTGCTAGCACAGCAGTCTGAGATCGAACTGCAAGGCGGCAGCGAGACTGGTGGAGGGGCGCCTGCTTGAGTAGGTAAACAAAGCAGCCAGGAAGCTCAAACTGGGTGGAGCCCAACGCAGCTCAAGGAGGCCTGCCTGCCTCTGTAGACTCCACCTCTGGGGGCAAGGCATAGCCGAACAAAAGGCAGCAGAAACCTCTGCAGACTTAAATGTCCCTGTCTGACAGCTTTGAAGAGAGTAGTGGTTCTCCCAGCATGGAGTTTGAGATCTGAGAATGGACAGACTGCCTCTTCAAGTGGGTCCCTGACCCCCAAGTAGCCTAACTGGGAGGCACCCCCCAGTAGGGGCAGACTGACACCTCACACAGCCAGGTACCCCTCTGAGACGAAACTTCCAGAGGAACGATCAGGCAGCAACATTTGCTGTTCAGCAATATTTGCTGTTCTGCAGCCTCTGCTGCTGATACCCAGGCAAACAGGTCTGGAGTGGACCTCCAGCAAACTCCAACAGACCTGCAGCTGAGGGTCCTGACTGTTAAAAGGAAAACTAACAAACAGAATGGACATCCACACCAAAACCCCACCTGTACGTCACCATCATCAAAGATCAAAGGTAGATAAAACCACAAAGATGGGGAAAAAACAGAGCAGAAAAACTGAAAATTCTAAAAATCAGAGCACCTCTTCTCCTCCAAAGGAACGCAGCTCCTCACCAGCAAAGGAACAAAGCTGGACAGAGAATGACTTTGACGAGCTGAGAGAAGAAGGCTTCAGATGATCAAACTACTCTGAGCTAAAGGAGGAAGTTTGAACCAATGGCAAAGAAGTTAAAAACCTTGGAAAAAGATTAGATGAATGGCTAACTAGAATAACCAATGCAGAGAAGTCCTTAAAGGACCTGATGGAGCTGAAAACCACGGCACGAGAACTACGTGACGAATGCACAAGCTTCAGTAGCCGATTCAATCAACTGGAAGAAAGGGTATCTGTGATGGAAGATCAAATGAATGAAATGAAGCGAGCAGAGAAGTTTAGAGAAAAAAGAATAAAAAGAAACAAACAAAGCTTCAAAGAAATATGGGACTATGTGAAAAGACCAAATCTACGTCTGATTGGTGTACCTGAAAGTGATGCGGAGAATGAAACCAAGTTGGAAAACACGCTGCAGGATATTATCCAAGAGAACTTCCCCAACCTAGCAAGGCAGGCCAACATTCAAATTCAGGAAATACAGAGAACGCCACAAAGATACTCCTCAAGAAGAGCAACTCCAAGACACATAATTGTCACATTCACCAAAGTTGAAATGAAGGAAAAAAATGTTAAGGGCAGCCAGAGAGAAAGGTCGGTTTACCCACAGAGGGAAGCCCATCAGACTAACAGCTGATCTCTCGGCAGAAACTCTACAAGCCAGAAGAGAGTGGGGGCCAATATCCAACATTCTTTTTTTTTTTTGAGACGGAGTCTCGCTGTTGCCCAGGCTGGAGTGCAGTGGCGCGATCTCGGCTCACTGCAGGCTCTGCCTCTGGGTTCATGCCATTCTCCTGCCTCAGCCTCCCGAGTAGCCAACATTCTTAAAGAAAAGAATTTTCAACCCAGAATTTCATATCCAGCCAAACTAAGCTTCATAAGTGAAGGAGAAATAAAATCCTTTACAGACAAGCAAATGCTGAGAGATTTTGTCACTGCCAGGCCTGCCCTAAAAGAGCTCCTGAAGTAAGCACTAAACATAGAAAGGAACAACCAGTACCAGCCACTGCAAAAACATGTCAAATTGTAAAGCCCATCGATGCTAGGAAGAAACTGTGTCAACTAACGAGCAAAAACCAGCTAACATCATAATGACAGGATTAAATTCACACATAACAATATTAACCTTAAATGTAAATGGGCTAAATGCTCCAATTAAAAGACACAGACTGGCAAATTGGATAAAGAGTCAAGACCCATCAGTGTGCTGTATTCAGGAAACCCATCTCACATGCAGAGACACACATAGGCTCAAAATAAAGGAATGGAGGAAGATCGACCAAGCAAATGGAAAACAAAAAAGGCAGAGGCTGCAATCCTAGTCTCTGATAAAACAGACTTTAAGCCAATAAAGATCAAAAGAGACAAAGAAGGCCATTACATAATGGTAAAGGGATCAATTCAATAAAAAGAGCTAACTATCCTAAATATATATGCACCCAATACAGGAGCACCCAGATCATAGAGCAGGTCCTTAGAGATCTACAAAGAGACTTAGACTCCCACACAATAATAATGGGAGACTTTAACACCCCACCACCAATATTAGACAGATCCACAAGACAGAAAGTTAACAAGGATATCCAGGAATTGAACTCAGCTCTGCATGAAGCAGACCTAATAGACATCTACAGAACTCTTCACCCAAATCAACAGAATATACATTCTTTTCAGCACCACACCACACCTGTTCCAAAATTGACCACATAGGTGGAAGTAAAGCACTCCTCAACAAATGTAAAAGAACAGAAATTATAACAAACTGTCTCTCAGACCACAGTGCAATCAAACTAGAACTCTGGATTAAGAAACTTACTCAAAACTGCTCAACTGCACGGAAACTGAACAACCTGCTCCTGAATGACTACTGGGTACGTAATGAAATGAAGGCAGAAATAAAGATGTTCTTTGAAACCAACGAGAGCAAAGACACAACACGCCAGAATCTGTGGGACACCTTTAAAGCAGTGTGTAGAGGGAAAATTATAGCACTAACTGCCCACAAGAGAAAGCAGGAAAGATCTAAAATTGACACCCTAACATCACAATTAAAAGAACTAGAGAAGCAAGAGCAAACACATTCAAAAGCTAGCAGAAGGCAAGAAATAACTAAGATCAGAGCAGAACTGAAAGAGCTAGAGACACAAAAAAACCCTTCAAAAAATCAACGAATCCAGGAGCTGGTTTTTTGAAAAGATCAACAAAATTGATAGACCACTAGCAAGACTAATAAAGAAGAAAGGAGGGAAGAATCCAATAGACACAATAAAAAATGATAAAGGGGATATCACCACCGATCCCACAGAAATTCAAACTACCATCAGAGAATACTATAAACACCTCTATGCAAATAAACTAGAAAATCTAGAAGAAATGGATAAATTCCTCCACACATACACCCTCCCAAGACTAAACCACAAAGAAGTTGAATCTCTGAATAGACCAATAACAGGCTCTGAAATTGAGGCAATAATCAATAGCTTACCAGCCAAAAAAAGTCCAGGACCAGATGGAGTCACAGCTGAATTCTACCAGAGGTACAAGGAGGAACTGGTACCATTCCTTCTGAAACTATTCCAATCAATAGAAAAAGAGAGAATCCTCCCTAACTCATTTTACGAGGTCAGCATCATCCTGGTACCAAAGCCTGGCAGAGACACAACCAAAAAAGAGAATTTTAAACCAATATCCCTGATGAACATCGATGCAAAAATCCTCAATAAAATACTGGCAAACTGAATCCGGCAGCACATCAAAAAGCTTATCCACCGTGATCAAGTGGGCTTCATCCCTGGGATGCAAGGCTGGTTCAATATACGCAAATCAATAAATGTAATCCAGCATATAAACAGAACCAAAGACAAAAACCACATGACTATCTCAATAGATGCAGAAAAGGCCTTTGACAAAATTCAACAGCCCTTCCTGCTAAAAACTCTCAATAAATTAGGTATTGATGGGACGTACTTCAAAATAATGAGAGCTATTTATGACAAATCCACAGCCAATATCATATTGAATGGACAAAAACGGGAAGCATTCCCTTTGAAAACTGGCACAAGGCAGGGACGCCCTCTCTCACCACTCCTATTCAGCATAGTGTTGGAATTTCTGGCCAGGGCAATCAGACAGGAGAAAGAAATAAAGGGTATTCAATTAGGAAAAGAGGAAGTCAAATTGTCCCTGTTTGCATATGACATGATTGTATATCTAGAAAACCCCATTGTCTCAGCCCAAAATCTCCTTAAGCTGATAAGCAACTTCAGCAAAGTCTCAGGATACAAAATCAATGTGCAAAAATCACAAGCATTCTTATACACCAATAACAGACAAACAGAGAGCCAAATCATGAGTGAATTCTCCTTCACAATTGCTTCAAAGAGAATAAAATACCTAGGAATCCAACTTACAAGGGATGTGAAGGACCTCTTCAAGGATAACTACAAACCATTGCTCAATGAAATAAAAGAGGATACAAAGAAATGGAAGAACATTCCATGCTCATTGGTAGGAAGAATCAATATCGTGAAAATGGCCATACTGCCCAAGGTAATTTATAGATTCAATGCCATCCCCATCAAGCTACCAATGACTTTCTTCACAGAATTGGAAAAAAACTACTTTAAAATTCATATGGAAACAAAAAAGAGCCCGCATTTCGAAGATATTCCTAAGCCAGATAGAACTTTAAAAATGTTGAAATCATTGGTGACAATTAGAAAACATTAAAAAACACACACACACACATGGTTTTTCAACATTAAAACCGAGGCACATACTCTGTTGGTGGGGGTGGGGGTTGACAGAGAGAGTGAGTGAGTCCATATTTCCCAAGATGAGGAGAAATGCCCTTGTTCTAGGAGGCAGTGATTTTGCCAGCACCATGGAGAAGGGCACATATTGTCTCTTGCTTATTTTTTATTTATACAGATAGGTTTCTGGGGAGGGTTTTTATTGTATCCAATCTGAACTGACAAAGGCAACCCTGATGTCTGTGTAACTGCATGCGTAGATCAGAGGATACAAATTCACTCCTTAGATCTACTGGTCTTTTCTGGCCAATTCTGTTGCATTTTAGATCGACATACTTCCTCTGTCATTTCTTAGCAAAGGAAAAGAGGTTCAAGGGTGAGATTTTAAAACCTCCCTTTGCTAGTAATTTTTCTAAAGTTTCTGGTAGAATTAATCCCTAAGCAGAGCGGTCAGTGAGAGTGGGCTCTGAATTCTGGCTGAGGCATAGGCTGCTGTATGTTTCATGAGATCGGCCTCCCAGCTTGGTTTTGCGCCTGCCTGACTTGGAAGGGATTTGTGGGAGAAGTCCATTTTGAAAAATGAGGATAGTAGATATTCGATTTGGGGAAACCCTGCTGAGGAAACTATATTAGTCATCACTGAATGAGCTTCTGATGTCTATGTTCTCTCTCTGGAGGGTGGTGGGGTGATTAAGGGTATTTTCACTGTAGGAAGGAGGGTAGAACGTTGTATATATTTTTTGGTTTCTCTCATTTCCTGTCAAATAACCCCTTTGTGTTTTGTATGTGGTCAAGCTGTGTTGTCAGGACAGTTGAAGAAATCTGTGCCCAGAAGCGTCCAGATCCTCTATTCTAGCTCCATGCCTCATCTGAGAATCTCTCCTTTCTCTCTGCAACAGTTACGTGACATCTCCTATTCGAACTTAAATCCACTTAATAAAATCATGGCGATTACTTATTCTGTGACAGGTACTTGTGCTAGGTGTTGAGCCCAAAGTAGTGGCACAGACCTAATCCCTGTCCTCAAGTAACTTACCAATGATTCACAATCTATTTGTTTAACAGTGTAAGTGGGGGCAGGTCCGAGTGGATTATGTTATGACTCCCTACCTCAGAGAAGCTTATAGTCCAGAATTTTAATGTTCTCATTCAGGGCTGATGATGATGCAGAGGCATAAATAAAAGGAAACACTAGTTTGCCATTGGATGGGGGAGAAAAGGGAGAAAAGTCATGTGGGGAGGGAGGGAGCTTGTCGTGAAGCTGGGAAATGGAAGGGTGGAAACCATATCTAGGATGGCTTTCTGGAAAAATAGTTGCAAAGATTTTCATCACCACGGAGTCCTGTTCTTATTCCTATGCCCATGGATGCATGTTTTGAAATGCATTGTCTCTCAAAAAAGCAGCATGCATTAAACATTCAGTAATTTGGTTACTCTTTTAAATTAATTAATACTATATAAACATTCAGAATTTTCTGACCAACAGAGTTAAACAGGTTACCTATTTAGAGTTTATCTTGTCCTCATTCAAACAAGGAATCTTGGCATTTTCATTAGCCCATGTAGTAATACTGAAGATGAATGAGTGTACAATTTCTGTTAAGCTTTTTGAAATATTGCAAATAGCTCATGTACCCCCATTTCTGCAATGAAAACCTTACCTGAGACCATTGCTGCAGGACCATTTGTTCATGTAGTTCAATTTTCACTTAAGCTTTGAAAGTTTACACGTTAGGACAGTGTAGGTACAGAACCCAGGGCCTATGACTTTATTGGCTCAGGATATTTGTTAATTGACATTAAAGTATTAAATATCAAAATTGAAATAATTGCTTAAGTATTTAGAAAATGAACAGTATATTAGCTAGTCAACTACAACTCAACAGTTTTGCAGTTGTATTTACATTGTATTTATTTGGGGAGGTTTTTTCTTTTTAATATTTTTGACACATGATATGAAATGGGGCCTTCAAAAGTCATCTTGTTTAGAGCCTGCTTTTTTGTCTAAAGAGCTCCAAGAAAGGAGATTGAGTGGTATAATTTAAGATCTAAAAGCAGATGACCCTGTTCTTCCTGGAAAGTAGACTGGAGATGCAGGTCCCTTGGGCAAGACATATCTGCTATCTCCTATTCTATTGTGTGGATAAGCCATCATTTATATAATAGGATCCCTGATGTGGGGATATTTATCTTGCTTGTTACATTTGGGTATTATACGTAATACAATATTGCTATAAATAGCTGCACACAGTGCAAGAACCTTGCAACCAAAAAGACATGGGAGCAGATCCAGCTCCATTGCCTACAGTTCTGTGGCTCTGGACAAGTTGCATAAACCTTTAGATTTCCTCATTTGTAACATGGGAAGAACCAGGGTAGCAGATCTATAAGGTTATTCTGTGAATTAAATGAGGTGGCTCATGTAAAGCACTTATCATAATGGCTGGCATATATTAAGTGCTCAATAAATATTGAATGATAATAATCATTTGAATGAATCTTATTTTGTATCTTAAAATGGGGTAATACTTATCCCCGGGGTTCTTATCAAGACTCATTGAGATATTGAACAAAAAGCACACAGCCCATTGCCAAGCACATAGTAAGAATTCAACAAATGTTAGTTTTGTTTTTTATCTATTTTTTTGCACCTCATAAATTTTTCCTGTTTTGAAGAACAAAATACTAAAGTGGAGCCTATCTGAGGCACATCTTCATAAGTGTCTCCAACCAGCCTTTATTCATCGGCATTAAGATATTGAACATACAGACGTTAGGAGGCTTAACTTTTTCTGCTCTGGCCTGCAGGTTGGAGATTCCACTATATTTTAATAAAAACCCTTGCAAAGCAACTTACAGATCTAAATAAAAACAATGTTTTGCTTATTGAGTTGGTTTCATTGTTGTGTCTTTTAAAAGAATGTTAGCCCATGTTACTTTGCAGTGCTTTTCTGTCCATTTAGTAATGTTGGCAACAGTGATCCAGCTTGCGAGCCCCAAGGTCACATCTATAGCCCCAGCATGGGATGGGAGACCTGCTGGGTGTGGGGAAGAAGGAGAGCCATTCCCACAGCAGCCTGACACCCCTGAACACAGGGCTTCCTGGGTGTACATCCCTGGGATGTATTCACTCGGTCCCCTATGGACATGATTCTTTAGGATTGCAGCCTGACTTTCATTTCTTTCTTATGGAGAAAGAGTTCTATTTTCATTGTTACGTATGTGATTATGAACATTTCCAACAAAACATAGCAAATAAAATTATCCCTTTAACCTCACATCTGTCCCTCCTCCCTCCCACTCAGTGATATCATTGTTAATGGTTTGCCATGCATTTTTTCCAGACTTTCTGGACGTAGAAAATAAATTTTCAAAAAAAAAGGTGTATATTACATATGGTACTCTGTAGTCTCTCTTTTTCTGAACATATGTAGGATATTTTTCCGGGTCAAGATCTATTTACCTTCTCCTCCATTGTGTGAATAAACTGTCATGTACATAATAGGATTCCTGATTTGACCACATTTATCTTGCTTGCTGCGTTTAGGTATTATAAACAATGCAATATGCTACAAGCAGCTGTGCACACAACTGTTTGTCTTATGATGTTCTTTGGACAGATTTACAGAATGATTTACCATCTGCAAAGTGCTGCCACATCCATTCATTTATGTGATCCAAAGAGGTGGAGGCAGAGGCAGTCACAAGCCTGGACTTGAGTCAGGCAGGCCTGGGCTGGAACTTGGATTAGCAGACCACAGCCAAGTACTTCACTCATCTCTAAATCTGGAATTGTAGAAGTATTTCTCCCATTTTATATGTGCTTGCAGGATTCCTTAAGTTAATGTCTGTAAAATACTTAGAAAAGTACATGCCACATAGTAAAAACTCAAAAGATATTAGCTCTCGGTGTTGGAATTAGCTATGGTTCCTCAAAACAATTCTGATATTGTGGATGCCAATGCATCCAAAATACAATTGAAGAAACTTGAGGCTCAGAGAGGCAAGATGTGTCAAGGTCAATGACCAACAAGGAAAGAGAATAGTTAATGGCAACTTCATTAGTCTCTGTGCAAGGAGAGACTTTTGCAGAGAGCTTTTCATAATATTGAAATAAGTTGCCAGAGAAGTTGGAGAGGGCCTAAAGCACCATTCCGTTGTGCCATCGACACCACACTTCTGATCATGGAAGGAGCATGCAATTAGGCAGAAATGAGCCTAGGTTCAGGTTGGGCCATCTGTGAATGGAACATTCTTGGGCAAGTTACTAAATCTCTCTAATTTGTGTGTTGTGTATCTGGGATTTCAGTGGAGTTTTATAAGCAGTTAAATGAGATTATGTCAAGTCTATATGCACAGTTGCTGGCATATAATAAGACCTTGAAACTTGTGGTAACAGCAGTGTCAGAATTAGAACCCACATCTTCTTTTCCTTTTTATTGTATCCTTCTGCCACCAACTCCAACCCTTGTCTTCTAGTGAAGGCTAATACAAAGTGCAAGACATGTGTGACAACATGAATGCATTGCCCAAGTCCCGCCTGGCAAATGGGGTGGGGACGCTCACCCAGTGGGTGGGGAGAAGCAGAGATGATGGGATACAGCAGTGCCACCCACCCTGCCTTGTTTACCCTGCCTCCCCTTCGCTGAGCTGTCTCTGTCCCTGGCTGCCTCTGAAGCTTGCTTCACGCAATGAGATGTCAATGCAGTAAAATCTTTCAGGATGGAAACCAGTTCAAACAGGAAGAAAGAAGACAGCACTAAACCTAGAACTCATGCAAAAATCACATTCCCTCTAAGGGCTAGAGAGAGAGAGGGTGACTGTACTGTAGATGATATCTGTTACTATTTTTCAAAGTTAGATATTTCCTTTCTAGGTGTTTGTGGTACTTTCAAGATAAGAAAGAAATGGAAAAGACCTCTTCCATAGAACACAGAATGGACAAAACAGTAGCAGCCATAGATTGCTGCTGTTTTCACTGTAAGAATATACATTCTTTCTCTTTTGCTTAAAAAAAAAATGTAGGCCTTTGGATTTCACTCTGTAGCTGTGACCTTGTGATCTTCATCTTAGTACTGAAAAGGCCTAAAGACAAAGCAGGCAGAGGAGGTGAGATTGTCCTTGGCATAAACACAGGGCCAAGGCTGCCTGTGTGCTGGACTGGAGGAAGCGGTGGCCCCCACAACATTCAGCAGAATAGGTCCTTCATTCTAGCTCTGATGACATTTCCTGTCACACAACACTGGTCATATTACCTTGTGCAAACCCCATCCTAAAGCTGAAGTTTTTCTTTCTGTAAAATGGATTGCACTGTCACTATTTTTGAAACCTTAGACATTTACATGACACAATCATATTTTTAAAAGTGTATCACTATCAGGTATATGCTTAATATATTTAACAAAATCACCTCCCTTCTAAATATTCAAACATGAAAAGTTTAGGGCAGAATTCCCTGTAAAGATGGTAAATTAAAATAGGTACATATTTTTCCTCCCTCTTGAAAACCTCCTAAAAAAATAGAATTTCTTTGAAAGAAAGGTAGGAATCATATGGAAAGTTAGTACATGACATAGCAGACCTGAGAAAAGTATTTCATAAGCCAGCAGTGGAGGACCCTGAGGACTCATCCAATCTAAAACAAAGTTTCCGGAAATGGTAGTACCAGGTGCCCCTGCAAGTTAGGGTGAAGGAAAGGAAGGAGCTCAAATAAGGAGGATCAGCTGAGAGCCTGTTCCAGAAGCAGTCTGACTCCATGGGGCTGAGTTATTGAAGGTGTATTCAATAAAGAAGAAAAAAACAGAAGACATCTGGCCTAGGAGATGCCAGACGAAAGTGTGGGCAGTGATACCTTACTCAAAAGCAGGTTTCAATCAAAGTGTGCATCCTGGAGGCTAAAACCTCCAGCGCTTTCCTCCCGTTCAGCTCCTAGCGCACTGGTGGCCAGGCCTTCACACATCATGCAGGGATCAGACGATTCTTTTTTTTCTTTTTTTTTGAGACGGAGTTTCGCTCTGTCGCCCAGGCTGGAGTGCAGTGGTGCGATCTCGACTCACTGCAAGCTCTGCCTCCTGGGTTCACGCCATTCTCCTGCCTCAGCCTCCCGCGTAGCTGGGACTACAGGCACGCGCCACCATGCCCGGCTAATTTTTTGTATTTTTAGTAGAGACGGGGTTTCACCGTGTTAGCCAGGATGGTCTCGATCTCCTGACCTCGTGATCCACCCGTCTCAGCCTCCCAAAGTGCTGGGATTACAGGCGTGAGCCACCGCGCCCGGCCCCCAGACAATTCTTATTTGTGAAATCCTAGCAGTCCAAGAAGAAAGACTTGCATATATTGATATTGGCACCTCTCCAACTAAATGTCCCAACCAGATCACCCTGCAGTAAGCTCACAGGCCACAAGCCCTACTCACATGCTCAGTCAGTGCTCTCCAGCTAAATGTCCCAACCAGGTCACCCTGCAGTAAGCTCACAGGCCACAAGCCCTACTCACATGCTCAGTCAGTGATCACCTTAGCATCACACACAATGAAATGAGAACATAGCCCCAAGGATTAAAGAGAACTAAGGAACAGTGCTCACATAGAAGAGAGAGTGAAAACAAGCAAACAGAAGCTAATCTACTTGGAGGACACAGACTCTGTGAGGCAAAGCAAACTTTAGAAAAGAGTCAGAGAGAACTTAGAAAAATAGCAGAAGAGACCATTGTAAATTGGGAGATAGTACTTAAAAAAACTAAACATTCAGAGAACGAAAAGGAATCTTGGATTTTTCCAAATTGCTTTTTTTTTGATGGGGGGGTGGCAGGAAATGAGGAGTGTGCAGGAAATGGGAATCCATCATAGTTTACAACTTGGATGAGAATGGCATTTGCATATTCAAAATATTTTAAGTAATAAATATTGCTCAAAGCAAAATTATACCGTAAGTGTATGGGAGGAAGGAGAAATGGGAAGGATGCATGTGCCTCATGGGACAGTGGGAGGAAAGAGTGAAATGCCTGGTTTTTTTTTTTTTTTTTGAGACTGCTCTGTTGCCTAGGCTAGAGTGCAATAGTGCGATCTCGACTCACTGCAACCTCTGCCTCCTGGGATCAACCTATTCTCCTGCCTCAGCCTTCCAAGTAGCTGGGACTACAGGCATGCGTCATCATGCCTGGCTAATTTTTATATTTTTAGTAGAGACGGGGTTTCACCATGTTGGCCAGGCTGGTCTCGAACTCCTGAGCTCAGATGATCTGCCCGCCTCAGCCTCCCAAAGTGCTGGGATTACAGGCATGAGCCAGCGCGCCTGGCCAAAATGCTTGTTTTTTATGGTGGACAGTTAATAGACAATGCCAAAAGTGAAAAGAAATGTTTAAAAAAGAAGTAACAAAGCATATTATTGGCATCATGTTCATAAATGCCAAAATAACAATTACAACAGCTTAAAGAGGTACAAAATTTCCTCTGGCAAGGGGATCATGAGAGACTGCTGTATTTTGTTTGTTTGGGGGTTTGGATTTTTTTTTTCTTTTTTGAGACAGGGTCTCACTCCCTGTTGCCCAGGCTGGAGTGCAGTGGTATAATCACAGCTCACTGCAACCTCAACTTTCTGGGCTCAAGCCTGCCTCAGCCTCCCCAATAGCTGGGACCACAAGTGTGCACCACCGTGCCAGGCTAATTTTTTATATTTTTAGTAGAGATGGGATTTCGCCCTGTTGCCCAGGCTGATCTTGAACTCATGGGCTCATGCAATCTTCCCGCCTTGGTCTCCCAAAGTGCTGGGGTTATAGGCATGAGCCACTGTGCCCAGCTTGTTTTGTTTTTAAATGAAGCTTGAAGAATTTTTTGAACTATATACACTTATAACTTTGATAAAAATAAAATTTCATATCAAAACTGTAAGTAGCATCATTTGTGTAAAAGTAGATTTCTCAAATTATTAAAAATATTATCCTATGCAATTAGACACTGAGCACATCAAAGTTTTATTTAACTGATAAACCAGGGAACAAGCTGAACAACAACAACTTGGTTCAAAAGTATTCAGGTTTCTTGATATTTTGTGAGAGAAGAGATACTTGTATAAAGTTATCATTAGGTATAAAACAGGTAAATTTTCTCCAGAGTAATAAAACTATGAGTTTTAACAAAGCAGCAAACATCACATTTTATCATTTTTCTGCAAGTTAACTACTAACTCTGCAAGGTTATAACATTTCTAGTTTCTAATCAGTTGTGGATGGTTAATCCAAACAAAGTTATATTCCTGAGAGGGTAAAAGGAGCTTCTGTGTGGTTTTTCCAAATGTTCTATTAAAAATGTCATGCCATCCTCATTTTGCTTTATTTCCAAGTTTTGGAGCTTTTTCTTGCACACTTGCCATAAATATAACCAATTTCAAAAAATAAACACAATAAAAACAAAACAATGTCATTAAGTTCTAAGTAGATACTGTTTGCTGCCTGCTCTGACCTGAAGATTTTCCTCTTTGTTAGAAAAGGTGTTTTTACAAGAACTAGAGAGGTATTAAAGACATATAATCACCAAAAGGAGATTTCTCTACTTGGTATCATGAAAAGTGTTGAAAGAAAAATGAAAAAAAAAGGCCACATTTTTTATATAATTTGGTTTAGTGTTATGAAATGCTTTGTCTATTGGTACTTAAAATATTCTCATATTTGGTGTGCTTTCTTATTCTAGAAACCCTGAAGGAGATCAGTAGTTTCGCACTGCATTCTGAAAAGTCCTAGGAGTGGCCTAGGGCCAAGAGTGAGTCAGGAAGAGAGGGCTTGGCTCCCTTAGCCCTGACCCTGCCTGGTCCCCATCCACTCCCAGCTCACCTTCTGCTGTGTTATGTAGTGAGCTCTGCATAAGACTTCATTTCAAGTCCCTTCCAGATACCAGAGCCTATAATTATTAAAAGAAAAAAAATCACTACAATTTGCAGTGTGTTTAGGTTGGATGGATTAATTTCTTTGCCAAGGCCATAATGGGAAGACCGATTTTGTCATTTCAATTACAAGCTACAGTTTAGTTTGAGCCCGGAAGTCACTTTCCTAGAGTCTCCCTCCACTTGCCTGGCACTGGAGCAATTAACAGTGGGTGATTTGTGGCTGCACTTTTACTGCTTAGCACAGGTTTATCATCTTGAAAGTTTTCCATTTGCATATATGCTATACATTCTTTGGGTGACATTTAGATATCACCCAGAGTTTAGATTATGCATTGCCTTGTACTGCGCTTTCTGTTACGTGCTGGGAATCTGCAAGCCCAACCAGAGAGCTGATGCAAACCAAGGGGAATGTGAGTTGCAGCCACCACTTACTGAGGGCTTACTATATACCAACCCCCAGTATCAAAGACTTTACCTGCATTACCTTGTTTATTCCTCAAACCAGTAACTTTGAGGTTACTATTATTTGCCACATTTTATAAACAAAGAAACAGAAACTCAGAGAGGAAAAGCAATTTGCCCAAGGTCACCCAGCTCAAATGAGCAGAATTGGGATTCAAACACAAGTATCTCTAATCTCAAAACACTCTGCTATACAACCTCCCAATACTGGGAGCTTTCAGAGTGAAATGAATTGAATTTGACAGTTTTCTACTTTTAAATACCAAACTTCCTGAGCAGTCTAATTGCTGCTCTTTGGAACAAGAAGAAATGGCTATTTAAAAGAAGCAAGGGGCAGGAGGTCAAGAAAGTGGGTTTTAATATCTCTATTCACAAGGGAAGAGATGTAATCCTGGAAAAAAAATAGCATCAAAATGAAAACCATTATATAAATTTGATGAAATTGCAAAGGAATGCAGAAAATATAAGGGAGGGGGAATACATAGCATTGAAGATTTTATAAAAGGCAGAGAAAAGATCAAAAGTCACTGAAGGAGGTAGAAGTTGGTCCAATTGAAGGCAGGGTCTATCCTTCTTGACAGATGGAAGGTGGATGATGAAACCCCCCAAGTAGCCACCAGAAATCTCTGATCGTGTTCCAGTCTGCATGGGTGAGTTTGGATAAGGAGAATACTCTGGAGACAGGCTGCTGGGTTGAATCCTTTCTCCGTTCCTCACTGGGTGACCCTGGATGAATTACTTAACCACTCTGGCTTCAGTTTCTTCATCTGAACAATGGAGAGAGTAATGTTGCTCGTCTTGATGTGAGATGATATAAAGTGCTTAGCAGAGTACTGGGCATTTAGGAAGCACTAAAGACTGTCAGCTGTGGTTGTTGTTATAACCATGAACATCATGTTCACGTAGTACAAGAAATAGGAGACTGTAAGTCAGCAAAATGGCTTGGAGAAATAAAGGAGAAGGAAATCAGGAGAGAGGTTCACCTTTGGGCCAGAAATGTGGGGAGATCTGTCTTCCCTGGCCTTGAGTGTCAGGAGTAGAAAGGGCTGGTTGGTGGGGAGAGACCAGCCAGTCTCCAGCAGAGACTGAAGTCTGGCTGCGCTTGATGAAGCAGGGGAACTTGTTTCTGTAAAATAAATGCTCTAACAAAAGCTCCAGTGGCAGAGGTTCTGTTGGTGGCTCCGCAGGGCTAGAGAGTCTGGGACTAGCCAAAGTAACAAAGAAGTGAGTCTAAGGCAGAGAAAGCTCTGGGTTATTCATCTCCAGATGCCAAAAGTCACTGAAAGTCATTGGGGCAGGAGGAGGACATTTTTTAATAAGCACATCTTCTTTCTTTTTCTGGCCCTACCCCAACTGCAAATCTACTTCTCTCTCACTGTATAACCAACTCCCTGCAATTCCTTACATTAAGTGACAAAACCACACTTAAGTTTAATGCAGTAAAGCTTGCTGGAGTACTTGTAAATGAGCATGGGTGGTCATCCACGTTTTCAGCCACTATTGATTTAGCACTTTCTTTGTGTCAGGCTCTGGCTAGGTTCTGGAGACACAGAGCTGTTCCCAAGCCCCCATCTCCAGAGCTAAACAACATGTCACATCATGGTTCTTAGCCATCAGAATAACACACCTAAAATTCAGAAATTGCTGACGCCCAGGCTCTGTCTCAGACTACAGAATCTCCAGCAGAGGACCCAGGCATGTAAGTTCTTCCAGAATTGCACATGTCATTTTTAGGTCCACATCGACCTTGAGAGAACCTTCTATATTTTTGTAGATGAGAGAATTGAGGCTCAGAGAAGTGATATGTGAGGTTGCACACCTGGCAAATACAGCATTGAACTTCAGACCTAGAGCTTCTGAAGTTAAGATTCCTAGGCCTTTCCACTTGGCCATGGCCACCCTCGCGTATGCATGGTATGCAACTCTGTGCCTAAATGCTATGCTGGTAAAATGCTCCAAGATATAGATGAATATGCTTGAAACCCTTGCCAACTACAACAAAAGCTCAAAAAGGATCGGCAAATCCTACAGAAAGTTTAGGGACCTGTATTTAAAGTAGCCAGAACCCAATACCTGTTACAACCTGACTCACTGTAAATTTCCACCCAAGGTGGGTAATGTGGCTTCTATTATACAAGCACCATGTGGTTGCCATTATGTAACCCTAGTTTCCATTATATAACCCTAGTCCCGGGGCTCCAGAAACACTGCCTCCTCAATTTGTCCCTCCAGCCTCCAAGTGACAGTGGCTTCCTGCTGTGGCTGACTCTAGGTTACCTTGTTTGGTGTGTTGGCATTTCTGTTACCTGTATAACCAATTCCCTGCATTAAATTTCCTCCTTATTCCAGCTCAGATCCTGACTATTAGATGAAGAAACCAAGGATTAGAAAAGTTAATATAACTGTATTGGTCTGTTCTTGCGCTGCTATAAAGAAATACCTGAGACTGGGTAATTTTTAAAGAAAAAAGGTTTAATTGGTTCCTGATTCCACAGGCTGTACAGGAAGCATGATACTGGCATCTGCTAGGCTTCTGGGGAGGCCTCGGGACACTTTTACTCACGGTAGAAGGCTAGGCATGAGCAGGCATCTTCACGTAGCCAGAGCTGGAGGAAGAGAAAGAGGGGAGAAGTTGCCACACACTTTTAAACAAACAGATCTCATGAGAACTCACTATCATGATGACAGCACCGAGGGAGATGGTGTTAAATCATGAGAATCCACTCCCATGATCCAGTCGCCTTCTACCAGGCCCCACCTCCAACACTGGGGATTATGATTTGACCTGAGATTTCGCCGGGGACACAGATCCAAACCATATAATAACTTAACCAATGCAGTACTAATTATTGTCAGAGCTAGTATTCTAGCTCCAAAGTTCCTGATTCCAAAGCCTAAGTTAAGCCATCTTAACTTATATTTCAGGTGAATAGTGGAATTTTTTATGCCCAGTGTAGGTGGTAATGACGATGGAGATATGGCGATGGTGATGATGATGATGATGATGATGATGATGATGATGATGATGGCAGTGGTGGTGGTGGTGTTGGTGATGGTGTTGAAGATCACCATGTCTGACCACTGTTGTCTGTGTCCTTTGTACAATTGTTCAGATGCAGTGTCCTGGTTGTCACACAGATGTCTCTGACTGTTTTACAGGCCTTCACCTACCACCATATCCAGGAGATCATGGTCCAGCTGCTGCGGACAGTGAACCGGACAGTCATTACCATGGGCCGGGATCACATTCTGATTGTGAGTGGATTATTTCTTCTTGTCAAATGTTGCAAGCTCTTCAGCATCTAAAAATGGATTTTCTGAAAAGGCAGATCACATTGAACTCCCAGCATTGATCATTGCTTTGTTTTGGAGTACAATGACCAGATTTTTCCTGTCTGAGTTGGGAGGACTTGAGAATTAACTCAAGTTGTTGAAATAAAACAGGGCTTAGGACTTGTCTAGTTGAGTGTACCAGCGCTAAATTGAGTATACCAGCAAGGGTGGACTATCACTGCTGAAGACAGAGAAGGGAGAGCAGCTTTTGTAAGTGAACAAGGTGGAACATTCCAGATGCATGTCCACTAGGAACTTTTTCCTCTGGCCTACAGTCACATGGTGCCCAGTCTCAGGGTCCTGTGAGCTTGGTTTCCTAAGGGGCTTCATTGTGTGTTAATTCTGCCCATAGATGCTGGTTATTCAAGGTCATTACTACATATTGAGCTATTCTTCTGCATAAACAGTATGTTCTGAAGATCAGGAATTTCTGCCCCGTCATCTGATTATTTTCCTTCTCCAGACACAGAACCCAGCTCGAACCCTTTAACCTCTGCCCATCGTGCTTTAAACCAAGGACCCAAAATTCAAATGCTTACAGGGGCCAGTCACCAACATAAATGAGTATGCCCAACCATGTCACTCCTCTGCTGAAACCTGCCAATGGTTGTCCATCTCACTCAGAATAAAATCCAAACATTGCCAGGCCTGAAATGCCTTTGCCCCATGCTTATTTATTTATGTGTTCCTCCCACATATAAAACATGATAGATGTGCTGTTTCCCTTTTTTTGAGTCTGATATCACCTAAGCATAGAGGCTTGCCTTCTCTGATCACCCTGTCTACAATTCCCAGTACCTCTCCATCCACTAAAAGTCATACCTTACTTCTTTATTTTTCTAATTACGTATAATTGGAAATATACATTATCTTATTTTGTTATTGTCTAGCTATCCTCATGAGAATATGAGCTCCAGGAAAGTAAGCATGTTTTTCTGTTTTGTCATTGCTGTGTCTCTAGGTCCTTTAACAGCACTTGGCATATAGCAGGTGCTCAGTAAATACGTTTGAATGAATAAATGCATGACATGTGCCAGGCAGGGACTCTAATGTTTAAAAAAGGATGAGGGCTACTCAGCCCTGACTGATTGATACCATGTGGGATTGGACCATATAGTTGCTAGGATTCCCAACATTTCAAGAGAATCTGAAAATTTCTATGTTTTGTATGAACTTTTCTGATATTTCAGTGTTGGCAGTTTATTTTAAAAAATAATGTTTATAAACACTTTGTGACTCCCAAACAGCTGGATTCTCTTCAGAAAGCCACCCTGACATTCCTGCTTTACACAGTGGTGACATCCGTGGAGAGCATCAGTGGTGCCAGATACTCTTGCTTTTTTGGGCCAGAGAGCCATGTAAACTGGTCTTTGTCATTTGTCTTACTTACCATCCTTCCACCTTTGAAGTATCACATTTTTCTTTCTTCTTTCTTCTTTTTTTCTTTTTTGTTTTGTTTTGTTTGAGAGACAGAGTCTCACTCTGTCACCCAGGCTGTAGTACAGTGGTGTGATCTCGGCTCACTGCAACCTCCACCTCCTGGGTTCAAGTGATTGTCTGGCCTCAGCTTCCCAAGTAGCTGGGACTACCAGCATGCGCCACCATGCCCAGCTAACTTTTGTATTTTTAGTAGAGGCAGGGTTTTACTACATGTTGACCAGGCTGGTCTCGAACTCCTGACCTCAAGTGAAGCATTTTATAACCTCCTTTATCTTTATTCCTTCTCTTTAGAGTAAACCTAAAGATGATCATCAGTCCATTTGGCTCATTCTGTACGTAGCAGGCTTTTAACTCCCTTTCCTGTAGAACAGTGATTCTTTTAAATGGGGCCTGGGTCATAAGAAGCGCTAAATAAGTGCTGTATATTATTATTTTGCTTTCTATCTGGTAGAGTGAGGCTCTCTGTCTTTTGCATTATCAACATAGGCAAGTAACTACTCAGTACTGCCAGTCCTATGAGCCTTTTGTTTGACGGCTTTTGTGGCTGGCTCTTCTAACACACATCCCTCACTGTTGCCCCATCAATCTTTACCAGGACACTCCCCTACTC
The DNA here is from genome assembly GCF_029281585.2 of Gorilla gorilla gorilla. Taxonomy (NCBI): domain Eukaryota; kingdom Metazoa; phylum Chordata; class Mammalia; order Primates; family Hominidae; genus Gorilla; species Gorilla gorilla. The sequence continues at coordinate 173,665,737 of NC_073228.2, forward strand.
TGGAATGGTCAGTAGCTCCCTGCTGCTTACCAAATTAAGTCATAAATGCATTAGCCCAATCATTTTCAGCTTCTGTGATCTGATCTGGTCACAACCACATTTTTCAGTCTTTTCATCAACTTTTTTCCATCCAAATATCCAGCCAAAATGGATGTCTGGATATTGCCCAAACATGCTGGCACTGTCTTACATGCAGGCTTAGCCTCTGCTTCTTTCTTTGCCTGAAATTCCTTCTTGTACCTTTCAACATGTTGAAATCCTACCTAGTTTTCCAGGTCCAGCACAAATGTACGAAGCTGCTCTAGCTGGGACCGCTCCCTCTTCTAAATCACCAAGCTCTCTTTACCTTTTTTTTAAAAGCAGTTTTTCCTGGCTAACATGGTGAAACCCCGTCTCTACTAAAATACAAAAAATTAGCCAGGTGTGGTGGCAGGTGCCTGTAGTCCCAGCTACTCGGGAGGCTGAGGCAGGAGAATGGCATGAATCCGGGAGGCAGAGGTTGCAGTGAACCAAGATCGCGCCACTGCACTCCAGCCTGGGCGATAGAGTGAGACTCCATCTCAAAATAAACAAATAAACAAATAAATAAAAGCAGTTTTATTGAAGTATAGTTTATACACTTTAAAATTTAACCATTGAAAGTGTTCAGTTTGACGAGTTTTAGAAAATTTATAGTTATGCAACCATCACCGTAATTCAGTTTAGAGTATTTCTTTTACTCTCCAAAGTTCCATTTGCAGTCACTTTCTTTCCCTCCTCTCGCCAACCCTAAGCAACCATTAATCTACTTTTCATCTCCATAGATTACCTTTTCTGGAAAATTTTATATAAATGAAATCATACAATTCGAGGTCATTTGTGTCTGTCTTCTTTCCTTAGCATAATGTTTTTGAGGTTTGTCCATATTTTAGGATATATCAATACTTCATTTCTTTTCATTGCTGAATAATAGTGCATTATATGAGCATGCCAACTTTTGTTTATCCAGTTACTAGTGGATGGATATTTGGATTGTTTTTAACATTTGACTATTATAAATAATACTGCTTTGAACATTCACAAACAAGTGTTGTATGAATGTGTTTTGACTTCTCTTGGGTAGAAATCTAGGAGTGGAATTGCTGGGGCATATGGGAAGTGTATGTTTATCTTTAGAAGAAACTGCCAAACTATTTTCCATAGTAGCCATAATGAGAAAAACCTGGAATTATATATTTTAAAAAGCATTCCCTGAAACTAGGAGGGAGCAAAGAGATTAAACAATGACTTGGATGAGTCCAGCTTGACCAGTAGATGAGTTTATTATGACTTACATACGAAGTACTCCTGGATGCTGGCAGGACAGCTTTAGAGATCAGCACAACTTCCCATCCCTAAGCTGCTTTTAAGCTAATTTTCTGGTGCTTTGCCTACTGTGTGTGCGTGATGGGGCTGTTTTCCTTGGTAGATTCTCAGCTACCCTCTGGGATGTTCAGGTTATCAGGGACACCTGCTTCTAAGCTGGGCACCTTGGCCTTGGCTCACCGCCCAGCCTTTAAAGACAAACAGCGGACATGCACTCCTAAGTAACCCGGTGGATGACCCATCACACTACGTGGCTGTACCACTTCACATTCCCACCAGCAATGTTTGAGGTTTTGTTTACCCACATCCCCACCAAGTCTTATTATTGTCAGCCCTTTGGATTATAACTGTCCTAGTGGTATTTCACTGTGGTTTTAATTTTCCTTTCCCCAGTGATGAATGATATTGAGCACGTTTTCATGTGCTCTGCCTCTTCTTTTTTTTTGAGTCATTTTTATCTATGAACTTGTCACAGCTCCTCTCTTAGACTGTAAGAGTTTAAGGCTTGTGCCTATTTGTGAAATAAATGGAGTAATAATAGATCTTCCTCATAGAGATCCTGTGTGAATTAAATCATATAATACAGGATAAGCATTTGTACGTGTGCTTCTTATGCACTGTATTCATTTATTTATTCCTTTAGCAGTTTATGAGAACCTCTCAGATACTCAGCACAAAGACTCAGAAATGAGTTAGGCATGGTCTGTGCCCTGGAGAAAATCAGACCTCTTCTGATGTGATGTCTCTCAGGCATCTCAAATGCACTGCACCCCAAACTCAACTCATTGCCAGGTCCCTGAAGCCCACTCCACACTCCACCTGAATTCGGGATCTCAGTTTATGGGACTGCCATCCTAGATCTCAAGCTGCCCTTGTCCCTCCCTCTGTCACCTGCCTGCCATTTCCATTCACCCACCAAGTCCTGCTGCTTTCAGCCCACCTGTCCCCACTCCCTCCCCACTTGGGCTGGACAAGCTACCCTGCCTCTGTCCCTTGCCCTGTGTTCTCCGAGGCCCTATGCATACTTAGGTCACTGTGCCCATTGTGCTTATGACATTGTAAGGTAATTCTCTATTTGTAGGCTCCCCCCACATTTAGGGGACCCCCCAAGGTCAGGCACCCTGTTTTACTCTTTTATCCTCAACACCCACCAGGGTGCCTGGCGTGCAGTGGGTACCCAAGTTTGTTGAGCAAATGAAGGCACTAATGAAATGAAATGAGTGAATAAGTGAAATAATCCCTGAAAATGCTGTCATTTCTTACCTTCATATTCTTGAATGTGCTTTCCCCTCAGATTGCTTTTCCTTATTCAACAAATGTGTTTTCTAAATGTGGGAATCCACATTTCAGGGAGTAAGGAATTGCCTGTTCAGACTTTCTGGCTCATCCCTGAAGCCTTGCAAAGGTTGTAAGTTGCAAGCTGTGTCATTAGTCTCAATGACTTTGGAGTTTGCTAGTGTAATTACAATGCTAAGAGTGCTGAGAGGGGAGAGCCAGAGGCCTGTGGCAAGCATACTTCACTAGGAGCAGAAATGTACCTGAAATAGAAGGAAGCAACAAACAGGGTTTTCTTAAGATATAGTTTCATTTTCATAAAATGAGCCTTTCCAGCAATTCCTAGAATAGAAATATCTCCTCCAAATTAAAGAAAATGATGTTGGAAAGTAGTTACTCAGGGGTCAAGGGTCCCTGTCTTAGCACTGAAGGCCCCAATCTAATTTTGAATTGAAATGTGACAAGGAGGAGAGATCCCCATTCCACCTGTCACTTTTAATTTTCCAGATGTGATTTTTTTGGTTAGTTTCCATTGTTTGGGAATATTAATCAATATTTGCGGTAAACACCATAAATGTCAAGTACTTTTGAAATCCCAAGAGGGCCCCAAATGGGTATAGGATGGCTGGTTGCAACTCTCATTCTTATACGGGATTAGTGACAGTTTTTTTCTTCTTTTCAGGGATAGGAACATTGCAGTAAAAGGTTTTAGCCACTAAAATCACAGGAACCATGGGGTTAGGATGGATTGCTTGTTGGGCTTAGGGCTTTGCGATGACCATTCCTGATTTTTCTATAGATCAATTCCCTGAGCAATGAATTGTTGGTGACAAATGAGCAAAAGGGAATTTTGCAAAAATAAAAAGCAAATGACTTTTACATGACTAGTACCCTTTCATCCTCTCTTTGCCACGGTCTAATTTGTCAGGTAACTTCTTGTTTACTTAAGTCCTAAGGAATTTAGCTTTTGTGCTGAGAAAGGGAGCACGGTTTGATAGAAAGTGTATATATATATATACACACACATATACACACACATATATACACACATATATGTACATATATACACACACACACATATATACACACACACATATATATGCTTTTATTTCAATACGTTTGGAGTACAAGTGGTTTTTTGTTACATGGATGAATTATATAGTGGTGAATTCTGAGATTTTAGTGCACCCATCACATGAGTAGTGTGCATTGTACCTAATATGTTGTTTGTTTATTCCTAGCCCCGCTTCCACCCTCCCCCTTCTGAGTCTCCAAGGTCCGTTACGTTACTCTGTATGCCTTTGCATACTCATGGCTTAGCTCCCACCTATAAGTAAGAACATGCGGTTTTTGGTTTTCCACTCCTGTGTTACTTCACTTAGAATAATGGCCTCCAGCTCCATCCAAGTTGTGGCAAAAGACATTATTTCATTCCTTTTAATGGCTGAGTAGTATTCCATGGTGCATATATCCCACATTATCTACTCATTAGCTGATGGGCACTTAGGTTGGTTCCACATGTTGGCAATTGTGATTTGTGCTGCTATAAACATACATGTGAGAGTGTCTTTTTCACATAATGACTTCTTTCCCTTTGGGTAGATACCCAGTATTGAGATTGCTAGATTGAATGGTAGATCTACTTTTAGCTCTGTAAGGAATTCCTATACTGTTTTCCACAGAGATTGTACTAATTTGCATTCCCACCAGCAGTGTATAAATGTTCTCTTTTCCCAACATTCATGCCAGCATCGATTGTTTTTTAACTTTTTAATAATGGCCATTCTTGCAGGAGTAAGGCAGTATCTTATTGTGGTTTTAATTTGCATTTTCCTGATGATTAGTGATGTTGAGAATTTAGATAGAATATTCTCCCTTATCTGGGAGAACAGGAAAAAAATTCTACATTCTTTCTGCAGATAATTGGCTAGTGACTTTATGCCAATTTAATCTCTCTAGACCTTGTTTTTTTAATGCAATAAACTATACCATATTTGAAATCTTCTTCTTATATCTGAGTTTCCTGACTTGGCTGACAATTCCTATTCTCTTTTTCTATCTCCCAAGCTCCTGAATCAGAGACCTAAAATAGATTTTGCTCAAGTGCCAGCCCTGGCTGATTGGGGATGGCTGCCTGTAGAACTGTGTTGAGGAGGATGCAGAGGCTACACGTTGGCTCAGTGGGAAGAACTTGGGAATTGATTAGTGCTGTCTGTCATGGCATGAGATTGGAGAACAGTGATGTATGCAAGATACTTGCAAATATTATGTATTTACTGCAACCGTTGGTGTTTTTCTGGCCCAGTCCAAAAACTCTTGTATAAACAAGATTCTCTTGCACATATTCTTGCTTCCTTTAAAAAAGCTGTGGTATAAAAGCAGAAGAGTAATGGAAAAAACCATCTTGGAGAGCCTGCCTTTCCTGGGGAACAATTTCCTCAGGCTACATGCCGTATTTTATCAAATGTAAGATGCTCCATGATTTTATGTGCCCATAAGAAAGAAAACTTGCTACCAATTATAATGTGACACAGATTGTAATCTTCAGAGAGGTTAAAATATATTTTTTGAAAAGTTTGACTCAAAATGCCTACTGTGTAATGGATTGCACCTTGAGCCTTCACACACAGGTAGGCAATATTGCTATCTCCTGTTGTTTAGGGGAACAGATTGAGCAGCAGAGGATGAAAGCATCATGCCTAAAGTTACACTGCTGGTAGGAATAAGCAGGATGTGAACCAGGGACACCACAGTGCGTATGTCTCCAGTCATCTGTGCTCCCTTCCAGGAAGATATTGTCCTGTCTCACGGGTCTTGGAGCAGCTTGAGGAAAAATGTCCAGGCTTGTTTGTGCGTGGTGAGGGTGTGCCTCAAGAACCCTCCCTGGCTGATGCATCCTGTTACTGACTGCTCTAGAGAGGGCTGTCCCCTGTCTCCTGCCACCCCAGTGATGGGGACAAACAATCCCATAGGGAGAATCAACCAGGGAACTTGAACACTGCCAGAAGTTCTTGGAAGGAAAACAATCTGGTGATTTTGTTGAAATTGGGATCTAGCTTTTATTTTCGGTAGTTAAAATAAGCCTCTGGGTGATGTATTTTGGGCCTAATTACCCCGGTTTTCACAGAGGAGGCTATTGAGTGATTAAATAAAGGTAAATGCTTGGCATCATACCAGCTCCAGAAATTCAGAGCAGTTTGTTCAAAAAGAAAAAAGAAGGAAATTGGAAGTCACCTTGTCCTCTGCTGCTTTACCTCATAATAGTGCTGGAGACTCCAGGAGGCATCTGTGTCATCAGAGACTGGGCTTCAAAGCTCTGACTTCACTTTTGACTCCTGGGACACCAAATTGGAAATGACCCATCTAAGCAACTACTCTGAGCCAGACCATGAGCCCAGAGACTGAGTCAAGGACTGCAGCAGGACAGTACCAACTCCTCCCAACCCCAGTCCGTGGCAAGCAGGAGGGAGGACAGTCTAGGATATGAGGAGGTGTGGTTCCCAGCCAGGAGTGGTTAGTTGGCTCTTGGCCTTCACTCAGCACCCCTGTACCTTGTTGAAAAATAATATTTATAATAAAGCTGTCATTTAATGGCACACACACCCTGTATGCTAGGCAAATAGCTAAGCACCTGGTGTGTTTTACCTTACTTCATCTGCATCAGGTGCTCATATTTTACTGAGATAACTGAGACACAGGGAGGTCATGCAACTGGCCCATAACCACACAGCTTGTTAGTGGAAGAACTAGGATCTGAACCCAGGGAGTACTGTTTTGGAGTCACTGCCCTTAAATTGTGTATTGTACACTCCTATGCGATGAATAACTAAGGTTAGTCTTTAGGAATCAAATATTTTAAGGATAATAATTGAGCACTTTGAACTCAGTTGCCACCTTGCCTAGATCATGGAATCTAATGAGATCACCTATGTGGCAACTTTCAGAAACATATAAAATGGCACAGAATTTTTGGTGGTTTTATGATGACAATGATATGTTTAGGATTGATCTCCTAAATTCTGGTAATTAAACCACAAAAACTAAAAACTTAGAAAGAGAACTTTTTCTTTATGTGAGTGTTGGTACTTATGAAATAGCAGGCTTAACAGAAGAGGACAAGGCTGGCATGGAGTTTCCAAAGGGTTCTGGAGGCAAAGTGTCCTTCTCCTTCTCCTTCTGCCTTTAGCTCATCTCCAGGCACGGTTCATCTTGGTCCCTAAAGACCTTTCAACTCTAAATGCTTCCTTCCCATTGAGATCGCTAGCCTGAGTCTAGCCACAACCACCTCTTATGGTTGTCCCTGGCCTGCAGGACAATGTCAATGAACACCTGCTAAATGAATGAAAGATTTTTACTGTCTACTTTTATTTCCACACAAACCATCATTCTTTTTCTCAATATGCAAGTGTTATTACTGTTAGCTTTATGTCATGATTAGATGCTGAGAGTAAGGGTTGTTGCAGAATAACTGGATTGAGTGGAAAAAGACAAGACTGGCGGTGGGGAGCGGAAGCATCCCCTCCACAGAATGCACTGTCGGTATTAACAGTTCACATTTATGGACCATTTATGTGACCAAGAGGGTACCAAGCACTTTAAGGGCATTATCTAATTTAGTCAGTGAGGTTGGCAATAATTACTGTCTCATCTCAAAGAGGAAATGGCCATTAGAGAGCTTGAACGCCTTCCCAGCATTGCAAGCCTGGGAAGGAGGAAGCTAGGATTTGTGTCCCATCCGAGTCTGCCAGGGCTCAAAGCCCATCTTCTTAAGCAGCTCACTGTATGTGTCTAGGAACTTGTTTTCCTGAGGCAAAATTAATTTAATTGAGAAAATTCCTGAAAGTGTATGTGCAAGGGTATGTTTGTGTCATATATATGTGTACCTGTTTGTGTGTATGTGTATGTGTGTTAAGGGGAGATCAGGGAAAGAATCAAGTTAAGAAAGAAAATAGTAAAAAAAAATTAGACAAGAGACTTGAAATGACAGTTTGTAGCCAAAAGGTGGCATCTTGAGCTTGGGGTAGCTTGGTTGCAGCTTAATATGGTAATACGGATGGTGTGCAAGTTTTCTGGAGGGGGAAGCATTGCCTTAATAAGGACTTTGGTGAACACATATCAGGGCATACTAGGCCTAAAATATATATGCAAAACATAGATTCATATCTCAATTTTCAAAGGACCTGTAGCATGTCTGGACGGAAGTCATTTATCAAGGTAGACTTCACGGAACTGGAACTGGGTCTTCAATGCCACGAAAAACTTTAATGGCTGGAGAGGAAGGCTTGGTGCATTTTAAGTGGGAGGAGCATTTCTTGTCCTATGCCTTCTTGCAGTCTGCGAAACTCTCGTCATTCTGCTAGGCCATCTTTCTGGTTGTTCTTTGTCCTTGTTTCAGTTACAACATTACCACATGTACTGGAATTTTCTCTTTACCTATCTGTGCTCCACAGTAAAGTGAGACCCATGTGGGAAGGGACCACACCATTTATCTTTCCATTCATCCTTCCATCCATGGTGTGTAGCAGGCACTCAATTCAAGCTATGGCAGTAAATTAATGGAAAGAACAAACTAATTGAAGGAACAAATTAATGACAAGCTTTACAAAGTTCAATTTAAAAAATAATGTGAATAAAGTTTTGTTTCATGCCAATCTTTCCTGTAAAGATTTTTTAAAATATAAAATTCCCAAATACCTTACTAGCTCTGGGTGACAGAATTTTTTCAGGCAAACTAAAATATGAGAGCTGGAGCATAAAAGAGCATGCTTCATTCTCCAAATCTTTCTTCCATCCCATGATTAGCTGTTGCAGAAATGAGAATTAAGAGGAAATATGAGGTTCCTTGATTTGTTAAGATAGCTACTGCATTCTACCTGCTGTGTCCAATGGAGCAGACCTTTGCTATGGGTAGGGAGTGCTCCTAGATAATGATGATGATGTCACTGCTGCCATTGCTGTTGCTGTTGCTGCTGCTGCTGCTGTTGCCATGAAAGTTTCACTTGACTCAGTACATATGTGTATTAGTCCGTTTTCACACTGCTATAAAGAACTGCCCAAGATTGAGTAATTTAGAAAGGAAAGAGATTTAATTGACTCACAGTTTCTCATGGCTGGGGAGGGCTTAGGAAACTTACAATCATGGTGGAAGGGGAAGCAGGGATGTTTTACATGGTGGCAGGAGAGAGAGAGAGAGAGAAGGGGTAAGAGCCCCTTTATAAAACCATCAGATCTCATGAGAAGTCACTCACTAGCATGAGAACAGCCTGGGGAAAACTACCCCCATGATCTAATCACCTCCCACCAAGTCCCTCCCTCAACACATGGGGATTATGGGGATTACAATTCGAGATGAGATTTGGGTGGGGACACAGCAAAACCATATCACCATGCCTCGTGTTTCTGCAGAGTAGGTAAGTTCAGGCCCTGGGGAAGCTGGTGCCAAAGCTGGGGCCTTCATTGGCCACATAGGGACTGCAGCTGTCAGCACAGAGAGAGAGAGGGAAAGAGAGAGAAATAGAGTTTGGAGATTGTTCAGCAAGTGCTGGGAAATGCAGTCACACAGAAGAATGACTGGTCCATCATCAAATCCTAATGAAATTACCTCCAAATATCTCGGTGCCTTTCAGCTTCTGTTAGTGGAGCTGGACAAATCTGATTTGAGACAAGTAATTTTAAGCGTCTTCTTAAAGGTAAGACTCCACTGTATCTCTTGTTCTATTTCCTGGCAGTGGAAGAGAGGCCAGCTTTTTCTTGTCCTTGGAGAATTTGAGAAACAGCATATCTGCCATTTGGGCATTGGCTGAGTACCTCCATCCCTGACATTGCTTTCCAAGTGCTGTGGAACTGGGGACAAGCTATGTGGTTTGAAAGGAGTTGACAGGCTGGGAGCCAGTGTCCTCCTTTCCTCAAGAAGGGAGGAGGTCTCCTCGTTCCACAGCTAGAAAGTCTCTTCACAGTGCAGATCCCCATTTTGCTTCTCTGTAAAGTGGGGCTAGTAATGGTCATTACCTGCCAAGCTTGTGGTGAAGACTGAATAAAAACATGTTTGAAGCTCACTTCACAAGGCTTAACACATAGTAGGCCCTTGGTTAATAATAGCCATTATTATTCCTCTTGTGGGCTCGTCTCCCTGCTTTGACACAAGTGTCAGGAATAAGATTACAAATTATTTTACAGGCCTGCCTTTCAATCTTTCCTGGATTTGTGAAGTAATGTTCAGCTGTTGCTATGGCTGGGCTGTGAAGAAAGCCTCTGTGAAATACAATAAGGCACACTGTGTCTGCTGTGAAGGCCTGGAACGCACATTGGAAGGAGAAATCCTATCATGAGTGTCCTTCCCTGGGGGTGTCGTTGAGGGTCTGACAATTCCTGATATGGTTTGGCTGTGTCCCCACCCAAATCTCATCTTGAATTCCCATGTGTTGTGGGAGGGACCTGGTAGGAGGTAATTGAATCAGCCAGGCAGGTCTTTTCCGTGCTGTTTTCATGGTAGTGAATAAGTCTCATGAGATCTGATGGCTTTAAAAAGGGGAGTTTCCCTGCACAAGCGCGCTTTTGTCTGCCACCATGTGAGATGTGCCTTTTATCTTCCACCATGATTGTGAGGCCTCCCCAGCCAAGTGGAACTGTAAGTCCAATAGGCCTCTTTGTTTTGTACATTGTCCAGTCTCAGGTATGTGTTTCTTAGCAGCAGGAAAATGGACTAATCCACTGCCCCTGGGAAAATCCTGTTGGAACAACTGCTAATGAAATAGGCTTTCTCACAAATCTCAGGCCCATCACCCCCGTCCAGGGCACTGGCTTTAAGTGACTCAAAGGAATCAATTCTGTCAAATGATCCTTCAAAATCAAAACCCATTTTTCCAGATTTATGTTACATTCATGCAGTGATGCATTTGTGTAGCCATTAAATGATATTTATGATGATTTTTAACAACACAAGACTATTCTGTGAATTCTATGTAGAGAGAGGGTTGCAGGAATGAAGCAGCAAGGACAACAACGACAACAACAATAATAACAATAAAGTCATCAAGGAAACTGAAGTTCAAGGAGGGGAAAGAAATATGGCCCCTCACCAGAGGGCCTCGATCTCCCAGAGCTCAGAACATGTTCTAAGGCTCACATTGTGTTAGTATCTTCTGCTTAAAGGAAACATGACTTGCATATTTCTGGAGTTTTACTTTTAAAACAATTTCACTTTCCTTCTATAATCAGGAAAAACAACTTTTTTTTTTTTTTTTTTTTTTTTTTGTAGACAGAGTCTCATTCTGTCACCCAGGCTGGAGTGCAGTGGTGCAATCTCGGCTCACTGCAAGCTCTGCCTCCCAGGTTCACACCATTCTCCTGCCTCAGCCTCCTGAGTAGCTGGGACTACAGGCGCCCACCACCATGCTGGGCTAATTTTTTGTGTTATTCGTAGAGACGGGGTTTCACCATGGTCTCAATCTCCTGACCTCGTGATCCGCCCACCTCGGCCTCCCCAAGTGCTGGGATTACAGGTGTGAGCCACTGCGCCCAGCCAAAAACAACTTTGACACTATTTCTTTGAAAATAGGAATTAAGGAGACAGTCAAACTTACTGAAACATTTTTTTTTTTGAGACAGAGTCTCACTGTGTTGCCCAGGCTGGAGTGCAGTGGCATGATCTCAGTTCACTGCAACCTCCACCTCCCAGGTTCAAGGGATTCTTGAGCCTCAGCCTCCTTAGTAAGTGGGATTACAGGTGCCCACCACCATGCCCTACTAATTTTTGTATTTTAGTAGAGACGGGGTTTCACCACATTGGCCAGGCTGGCCTTGAACTCCTGACCTCAAGTAATCTGCCTGCCTCAGCCTCCCAAGTTCTGGGATTACAGGTGTGAGCCACCATGCCCAGCCCTGTAACACTTTCATGTATATAATTTCACTTTTCTTCTGAACAGTCTGTAAAGCCAGAGAGGCACAGGGTTTCATTTTAATGATAGAGGTGATGTGTGGAGGTGAAGATATTGTTCAAAATTATGCAGAAAGTCAGGGGCAGAAGTCAGGACCCCCAGCCTGTCCTGGTCTGTCTCTCTTCCCCTGGACTGCTTTTCCTTGAAATGTCTCCATTGTCATATATTCTCCCAATTCATTCAATAAACATATACAAAGTATTTACAGCATCTCAGGCAATTTGAGAAGCCCTTGGAGAGTCCCAGAGATGGAAATGACAATTGTGTCCCCCCAGAATTTTCTTTCTGGTGGTGATGAGCATGAGAGATTGACAAAAGAAATGTCAATATAATATGAAAAGTGGCAGCCTGCACAATGTGCTCTGGGTACTTGGAGGATGGAGTGACTAATTCCATGGCAGCAACGGGGGATGACCAGAAAAAGTTATAGAGAGGAGGTGACATTTAAATTGCAACTTACTGTCTGGCATCGGAGTTAGGAGCCCAGGCTCCCAAGCTTGGCAGACCCTCAAAGAACTCCAGCCTTCACCACCTCCTACCTGTGTACTCTGACAGATTACTTATCTCCCCCAAAGCCTCCATTTGCTCTTCTGGAAAATGGGGGTAATCATAAACTACCTTGTGGTAATTTTTTTGAAGAATAAATGAGATAATGCAGGCAAAGCCTTTAGTAACAGCTCATTGTAACTTCAAGAAACTAGAGTTTATATTATCACTATCAGTAGTAATAATGCGACTCTCCTTTTCTTTCCTCTAAATTAAAATTATTTCCTGTGGTAGATAGGTAATGGAATAGTGTCCCTGGTAGGGAAAACAGAATTTGCAAAGTTACTGATATGTAGCAGCCTCTGACTTTTTGGAAAGTGGCAAGGAGATGGGGTTGGGGGAAGTAGACCAGTAGGAAGTTAGGCTATAAGCACTAGAATGGCGTTAGATTATAAGGAGACTTATTTGTAGGGGAAGGAATTTTTATGCTCTAGGATGGTAGTGGGATGCAACTAGAGATATAAAAACCAGGGAATGACACTGCTAGATGTGTGTCTTAGAGAGAGGCCCCAGGCAGCTGTGAGGGGGTGGAAAATGGTAAGAGAACATAGATGTTGAAGAACAGTGCAGGGGTCTACATGTAAGAGACCAAGGATCCCAATGGTGAAGTCTTTCAATTAAACTAGACAACACTTCCTGGATTTGGACATTACAAGATGAGGAAAGCTGCTCCTACTCTCGGAGTTTAACGTATGGTGGGAAAAGGGGAAGGTAATGAGAAAGAGCCACAAGAGAATATGTATTGGTCTGTTTTAACACTGTGATAAAGACATACCCGAGACTGGCTAATTTATAAAGAAAAGAGGTTTAATTTACTCACAGTTCCATGTGGCTGGGGAGGCCTCAGGAAACTTACAATCATGGCAGAAGGCAAAGGGAAAGCAAGGACCTTCTTCACATGGCAGCAGGAGAGAGAGAGAGCAGTGAGGAGCGAAGGGGGAAGAGCCTCTTATAAAACCATCAGATCTCATGAGATCTCACTTGCTATCATGAGAACAGCCTGGGGAAAACTGGCCCCATGATCCAATCACCTCTCACCAGGTCTCTCTGTCAACATCTGGGGATTACAACTCAAGATGAGATTTGGGTGGGGACACAAAGCCTAACCATATCAGAATACAAGAATAGCATTTGGATGGGTTCAAAAGGAGGCAATGTGACATTCAGGTGGGGTGAATCAGAAAAAGACACCTGCTTATTGTCAGAAGCTGCCCACCAGCCCCTGAGCTCTTTGGTACTAGGGTAGTGTCTGCACTGCATTTTCCCCTCAGTGTCCTTGGCACCTCACCTGGCAGAGATAAGGGGCTTGATGACTGTTTACTGAAAAAAGTGAATACAGACTGAGGTTCATCTGAGATTTTTGGAGCCGAGGGGTACATATTAGTGGAGAGGAGGTAGAGCTTCAATCCTTGAAACCCACTCCAGGTCAGCAGCCTGAGTTTATGAGTGCTGATGTTTTGTGTTGCTTTGATTTTGTTCCCTTTGATCCCTGACTTTCAGCTACTGAAGGTATATTGTTTTTTATTTTAAAACAAAAAAGCACACCAAAGACAATGACACCAGCAAGTAACTTCTCATCACCTCCATCACCCATCCGTGATTTCTGTTTGTAGAATTGAATTTCATCAGGCTTGGTGTGCTCAGTGGAAACACTGTGTGAATCACTCTCAAGTTCAGCAGTTAACATGACTCAGCACTTGGTTCATGAGCAAGAAAGCTTTTCTGTCAGCATAACCAGGGTATCATAGCAGTGTGTCTGCTACCTGGGAAACCAAGATGAAGCACCAAGTAGAGGTCACCATGTTTAACTAATGATTTAAGAAATAAAGGTTTTTGTCAGGAGCAAACATATGGGTTTCATTTGAGTAAAATCTAATATAGTATACTTACGGATTCTAAGAATTTGTGAAAGCCATTTATGATAATAGAACTCTTATTTGCTTCCAAGCAAATAATCTTTTGGTGCGATTTTACTGTCTTTTCATTTTAGTTCTGCTTTGAGCCAAGGCAAAATGCTTTGCCCAAAATTTTCCTTTAGTTAGACCTTGTCTCTTAAATTGCATTTTCTCCAGAATGGACTAGGTCACATGTAATAAATTCCGGCATTTTAATAGAAACATTACAGGGAAAATAGTCAACAATCTGCTTTAATTTCAAAAGTCATTTACTCTTTGATATGGTAAGGCAGTATCTGGTAAAATGTGCAGAATGCATTGGGTTTACTTATGATGACAATTTATTCTGAAACAATATTAAACTGGACCATCAATATTCAGGACAAAGATCTTGGCAGGGGGAAGGGTACTGGGAGCAAACATTAGTGTCTTTTTATTCCTGGGTCCTGAATGCCATGTAGACCTCAGGAGAGTTAGAAGCCTTGGGCATATTACCAGTGGCAGACCCTAATTTCTATAAAGAGCTGAGACTAGGGCATGATGGTGAGAAGATGGAAAAATTGCTCTTTCTATTCCTCAGGGACTTAAGTTTCTCTTTTGAGAAGACTGGTTATTAGTTCTGGGAACAAAACTAAAAAAAAAAAAAAGAAAAAAGAAAATCACATGTACATAAACCAAAACCACAATAATAGATCATTTAATTCTAGGAATTAAATAATCCATCAATCATTTTGGGAATATACTATGAAATAACTTGAATGCAGATATTCTCAATTAAAAAGATAAGTATTCTGTTTATATACGTTGGTTTTATATTTGATAAGTGTTAAGTTTCTGAAGATACTTTTGGTTTTGGTGGGGAGCAGAATGAGGATAGAGAGTTGTTTCTTTATGTATAGATTTATACCATATATCATTCGGGACTGTACTCACTATGGTACCATCCTAATATGAGGACTGAAGGACCAGGGATAAACTGGTGTATGCCCACTGAATCTAATGTACTCAATAATTTATTTCTGCAATGAGTATTTAAACCCCATGGTGGTACATGATGGAGATACAAAGGCAAGCAAGAATAAGCGAGATGGCTTCCTTAGGAAGACTTCAGTCTAGATAGATACCTTGATCAAAGAATGACGCAGATATATGTACAAGGACAACTGCACCAAGGACTTCGATGGTAAGGTCCCTTGTGCCAGGCAAATGTCTAAGAGGGGTATTTGGCATGGTCTGGGCTGAGTTGGTGGTAGCCATGGGAGGCATGACCTGGGAAACCCCAACAGAGCTGCTGGGCAGGGAGGGTGGTGTAGGTGGGGAGTATTGAAGGCAGGAGGAACAGGAGCCTTCAGGGACTGAAGGCATGGTAGGTCCAAGAAAGCCAAGAAGGCTGGCTGAGACTGGAAGACAAACACCGGAAGGGCCTGTGGTGGGAGCTTACAGGAGAGGTAGGGCAGGATGTGCAGGGCTTCGGGCCAGAGCAACATACCTAGTCTTACTTCCTAAGTATATTGGGAAGCCACTGAACAGTTCTAAGTCAGAGTGTAATGTTATTCCCATCCAAATTTTGCAATGATTGCTTTGGCTGCTATGTGAAGAAGATATTTGAGAAGTGAGAGAGGGGCCGGGTACGGTGTCATGCACCTGTAATCCCAGCACTTTGGGAGGCAGGAGGATTGCTTGAGCCAGGAGTTTGAGACCAGCTTGGACAACATAGCAAGGCTCAGTCTTTACAGAAAATAATTATTTTAAAAAAAACATTAGTGGGTTGTGGTGGTAAGCACCTGTAGTCGCAGTTACTGGGGAGGCTGAGGTGACAGGATTGCTGGAGCCTAGGAGTTTTAGGCTGCAGTGAGCTATGATAGTGCCACTGCACTTCAGCCTGGGTGACAGAGTGAGACCCTGTTTCAAAATATATTTAAAAAATAAGTATAAAAGAAGAGATTGCATGTGGGGAGACCTGTTGGGGAGGTTCCTGCAGAGGCCAGTTGAGAAATGAAGTGGGTTTAGAACAGGATGCCCACAGTGGAGAGGCACGCTGACCTGAGAACTTGGCTTAGTCTGGCAATGAGAGAACCAAACTCTGTGTGTTGCCAACGGATGCATCCCTGCTCTTTATGGGCTGAGAGTTCTGTAGGAGGCAGAGAGAAATTAGACATTTGCAAAACCTCAGGAGTAGGGGTGGTATGATATGGTCCATAGAAATTTAGACTGTAAATTGGTGAAAAGAAGATGGGGAGGAAGTTGAGGTGAAAGTACTCAAAAATGGGATTATGTTCATTAAATCAGTCAAATGTGGTTTGTGCTGAATGCTGACAGTGTTGGATTAGGATTTGTCCCCCGCACTTTTTCTTGCAAGCAATGCTTGATGGGCGTAGTGATCATAAAACATCTTTGTTTCTTGGCATTTATAAAAAGAAATACATTTTTAGCATACAGCAAGTTGCCTTGAGCAGCTTAAAATGAGAGCCTTTTCAAGTGAAGGTTATATTGAGGATTCAGCTCAGCTAATGAAGGTAAGAACGGGTTTCAAGTCTAGCCTCATGCTTCCTGGAATGGCCCTGGCCCCTCACACATTCCACCCACCAACCACATTGCTCCCAACACCTACTTCCCCACAGGATTGCTATAAGCCCTTGGACAAATCATTTGGCCTTCCTTAATTGACTTGTGCTTAAAATGGAAGGGACCTGGCTCTTAAAGTCTCTTTCACCTCTAGGATATTTGATTCCACACAACAAGAATCTTTAATTCCCAGAGTGCTGTGCTGTATTTTATGTGCCCATGTGCTCTTTTGGATCATGGGTGACTTTATTACTTAACATTCATTGTCATGGTTTCTGGTGGATCCTTTTTTTTTTGAGACAGACTCTTGCTCTGTCACCTAGGTTGGAGTGCAGTGGCATGGTCACAGCTAACTCCAGGCCTCTTGGGTTTAAGCTATCCTCCTGCCTCAGCCTCCTGAGTAGTGGGGACCAGAGGTGCGAGCCACACTCTTGACTAACTTTTTAATTGTTTTAGAGACGGGGTCTCACTACTTTGCCCAGGTTGGTCTCAAACTCCTGAGCTCAAGCAATCCTCCTACCTTGGCTTCCCAAAGTGTTGGTATTACAGGTGTGAGCCATCGTGCCCACAGAAAGTGTTCTTCCCTTGCCCCGAGAAAAACCTGTTTCTGAAAACCACTGCAGCTTCACGGAGGTATCTTCCTTTCTCTCTCCCAATTTACTTCAATCCACAAATGACTGAATATGTGCTTGTTGAGCACCTGGCCCAATGTGTACCCTACATTGTGCTCTTGGCTGTCACTCAGTTCATTGTCAAGGCACTCTTGGGAGGCAGGGGGTATATCAGGGGAATCAGAGGCTCACAGAAACTAAGTAACTTGCTCAAGTTTATGCAGCAAAAATAAGGTAGCAGACTGCTGTCAAACCCGAGACTTCTGATTCTATGTCCAGGGTTTGTTTTTGTTATTGTTTCTCTAAATTGATGTTTCCCAAAGTGGGAGACTCACTCTCCAGGTGTAAACCCAAGCTGGTTTTAGATGGTTCGTGGAGAAGGCAGGAAAAGGAATACTGAATCACATGACAGGAAAGTTGTTTTCTTTTCAGTTCTCTCTCAAACATCCTGTTTAGTCAAGTAGAAAATGGGCTTGGTGTGAATGTGGCTTTAGTGTGTGTTGAATATTTGCTAATATCCCGTCTTAACAGAGAGCTGATCTCAGGCTTAGCAGCCTCAATAGCAACAGGGTTTAGCAAGAATTTAATAAGATATTTTTATTTCATATTCTATTTTTGGAACATGATATTGTTTTTCTTCACATTGGCGATATAAATTTTCCTTTTAAGGAAAAAAATTAAGTGGGAAATAAAGAGAAGTACTGGATAAATTAGAGTTCAGCTGTCTGAGCATAATGATACAAATCATGCCTGTGCATCCATGGGAATGAGGCTGGGAGCAGCTCTCCATTGATTCATGCTGCCTCCCTCACTCACGGGACACACGGGGCTTCATGTGATCATCGTGACACTAAGTTCTGAATCTGCTCTTTATTTATTTCCCTTAGAAATATATAGAAGCAATTATAATGAAAGCCATACTTGCCCTTAGGACCATTGAGGTGTCCTTCTTAAGCATACATTTTATAACCGAAATCAACCCAAGCTAGTAATGGAGTCTTAAAACCTAGAAAAAATATGTAAGTTTATTGCAAAAGATAATATCCCATTTAAAACAGTTTAGAAATTTACAAAACCTTACATCAGTACATCGTCTTTAAGAAGGTGCTCTATAGATGAGCTGGTATTAAGTTCCAAGGATAGTGAGTACGTATTTATGCATTGCTTTTTAAACTACAGAGAAAGCAGCTACATAAACTCCTGCAATTGAAGTTGATGTATTGGTCTTTTTCCTTTCAATTTTATAAAAGTAATTTTTCCTAAGTTAATATCTCTCCAGCAAACCAGATAACCTCAAGTACAGCATTTCTGTAGAATATCATGGTAGATGTTACATAATATTTTACAAAGAAGCAGTGATTTTCACATGAATAAGTGAGTATGCAGTTTTGGTATATGTGTGTGTGGTGTTTTAAACATAGAGACGATCATTTTTGTTCATCAGGAAAATGTTTATGGAATCCTATTTCCTCATAATGATTTTAAATATCAATTTTTCAGAAGAGAACTCCTTCCCAGTTTCAGGTCAGTGGCCCAAGCAATGCGGTGTTGTGCTTTGGTGTAGAATCAGTATAGCCTTGTTTGGCTGTATTTCTAGAAATGTCAACATTTTCTTTTTTTTTTCTTTTCTTTCTTTCTTTTTTTTTTTTGTTGGGGAAGTGCAGAAAATGTCAACATTTTCTAGTCCCAGTTTTATTTAATTCAGTTAAGGGTTCATGTGAGGGCCTCAACTGGAAACATATCTATGGCCACATGAGCTTATTAATTTTGTGTGAGGTACCTCAAACATCTCTTTATCTTGCCAGGCTAACTTTGGCCAGTAATCCAGCTCAGCTCTGAGTCACTCAGCTCACATAATGTGGAATGTGCTAAGAGTTTATAAAGTAGGAAAGCATATGTTCTTATCTGTATTCAAGAATGGACAAACAGGCCGGGAAATTTAAGCCATTTGCCAAAGGCTAGTGGTATAGACTGCTTGGTTGCCTGGATCTCTTAATTCTGGGAACAGGGTTATTTACATTCTAGCATGATGCCCGAGAATATAAATTCACATGAAATTAGCGTAAGAAAAGCAAATTAAGATGGAAGCTCTACTACAAGATAAAATTACATAAGAGGTCCCAAATGATTTCACTTTATTGGATTATCCTCTATTCTGTTCTTTTCCATTGCTGGGGCCAACTGACAGTTGATCGTATGGATACAGGAAAAAAAAAATCTGTGGCTTTTAGCCAGTGGTAGCATATCTTATTGAAATGTGGCTTCTTAAGTATGACAAGTGTATTTATCTTAATTCTAACATGACGTTATATATTCCTGTCTGATTCTGTGGGCTTAAGCATTACACTAGAAACAGAACAAGAACATCTTGAATGACATTCCAAGACTTAAATAGTGCAAGCTGATATTTCTTGCCAAATTTCCCTTTCATTCTCACTGAAATAGCTTTGTGCACTGCATCACTATGACAGGGGAAGGTGAAACCATCGGAGTGGTTTGCTCAATTAGGCTCAATTTGCAGTGGGGTAGGTACATCCCACGAACACACAGGATGCTGTGCTCTGCAAAGATTCTAGCTTAGACACTGGATCTTCAGCCAAGGGAATTACAAAATACCTTCTTTGTTTAATGTATGTTTAGTTTCAGGCTCCCTTTCTAGCAATGTCAATGTAACCACATGCTGATAGAGAATTTAATTCAACCAGAAGGAATCTGAGCCTTTCCATCCTACCCCTCGTCCACAAGAGTATATAGCAATTACTTAATTATATTACTTTAGTAGTTTGTTCAGCCATGCAAGTTTGACTGGATCCACATGTATGCAGGTCTTGTCAACAGAATGAGCCAGACCTTGAATAACTCAGACTTTGGGATAGAAAGATATTTAAACCTCAAATAGAAAAAACTATATCCTCATCCATAGTCCTGCTAGTTTTTCAATCAGGTGACCATTGCCTGGTCACCAGGAAGGGAGACTGTGTCGATTAATATATGTTTGAACCTATCTACACGGCTGTTTCTGGGATGAAGGGATGAGAAACAGTGTTATGTTTTATCTTAGCCTTATCTATGTTACTCATAAGATGTAACTGACGGACAGGTTGCTGGATCTCATGATTTTAAATATTGCAGGTAAGTTAACTATGGAGTCTTAAAGTTCACACTGAAAACAGATTCCACCCATTTGCCAGGTGGTCTCAGGCCCCAGGCAGAGAAGAAGCATGATAGTTTAGGGTGGGCCCTGGAACAGCTACAACTGCTGAAATCCTCTTTGAATTACACTTATCCAGCACAGCCACACCAACAAGTTTATACCCCGGGGTGGCCTGACTCTGCCACAGGCAGAAAGGTGCATGCACCATGAGATGACAGAGCCTTAATTTGGGATCAAGGGGCTAATTAAAAAGGAAAACAACCCAACACACTAGGGTGATCTTGCATAAGCATTTTATGCCCTGCCCACTTCTCTTGTGCTTATTATGTATGCTGATATCTTAGAAAACTGCCAGTTTATCTCATTTTTTTCTATGGTACCTGCTTATAACCTATAACCTCCCTCTATCTTCCAGCTCTGCACAACACTATTTTTTTCTTTTGGGTTTATGAACCCAGGATGGGACGGAAGTGCTTGACATCTTGGAGGTGTTAGAAGGTGTAGTGTGGGGTTTTGCTCATGGTGGGAATCTGGACTTACAACTCAGCATGAGTTCTGGCTGAGTGTGACAGGGAACTTGGCAAGTGGTCACTCTAGTGTCCGTGAAGCCCTCAGCAAGCAGTCGCACGCACTCAGGTAAGGATGGTGGTCAGGTGTCCAGCAGCGGCTACATCAGCTCCAAGGCTCTTCTGTTTCACAGGCCAAGGGGCTCACAGCCCACGGCCTTTGCAAAGAAGCAGGGCAGGCCTTAAGTGCAGTGGATTTCCCATCTCAGGGAAGTACGTGGAGTTAGGGGGCTGGGGGATGGTCCCAACCAGCTCAGATCCACCAGAAGCATTTCTTTTTCACCTTCTTGGTTTTCCGCCTTAAGTCCTGCTTTTCCGGGGCTGGGGGTTCTGCTGGGGACTTTGGTGGGGGCGATGCCTCCTCAACTGGCTCTGCTTCCTCCAGACTCTGCAAAACTTCATGGAACCTGCCTTCCTGCTGCCGAAAATCATACTCTACACTGAAAAACACAGAGAGGAAGGAAGGAAAGTAAATTCAAATCAGCACAGACTGATTTAGCATCACTCAGCCCCAACTAATATGGAAGAGCATGAGCTTTGGGATCATATCCTAGATCCTTAGGTACCTACTGGCTGTTTGACTTTGGGAAAGTGATGCCACCTCTCTGAACCTCTAGTTCTTCATTGATTGAATTGGCACCTGTAATGCCTTCCTTACAGGGATGTTATTAAAGGTCAGTGAGACCTGATGGCAAGTGTTCTGTAAATATTGGCTCCAGTCTCTCTCTTAATCATTAATGGGGTTTTGGCATGTGTTATGCATGAAAACTGTCTCATTATTAAAAAACTGAGATAATGCAGAGGAACAGACAAGAAAACTGACAGCTCAGTTTCATCATCTGTAAAATGGAGGTAATAAGAGCACCTATCTCAAAGGCTTTCTTTGGAATTAATGTGTGTAAACTGAGATAATATAAATAAAATGCTCAGAGTAGTGCCTGGCGTGTGCTAAGTCCTCCGTATGTGTTAGCTTCTATTACCGCTATCATCATCATCATTAACATAATTTCTACCAATATATTACGTCTTGCTCTTTGAATTGCATCTCAACTTCAAGATATATCTTGGAGAGCTTTACATGTAAGACTGCCTTGTAGTATTCCTCAATACAATGTATTTAAATATTCCTCTACTGATGGATGGACATTCCCAACCTCTTTTTCGTTGTTGTTGTTGTTGGCTATTTTACTTGTGTGTTTTGGTGTCATTAACATATGGACTGCATTGTCCCGTGCTGATTATCACAAACATTGAGGAGGTAAAAGTGAACCTGTCGCAGACCAGGGATCCCTGAGGTCAGGGGGGGGTGGGCGTTGAACAGAAGCCTGGCCTGTAGGGAGTGGGTGCTGATGCTGTCTGTGACCTCTGCATGTCTGGAAGTCAGGCCAGCAGACCTCAGGGACTCTCAGCCTGCTTCCTCACTCTGGCTCACCCTCCCCAGAACCCAGAGAGCCGGGGCAGAAAAAATGAATCCTCTTAGACATCCCTGTGGGCTGAGCACGGGTTCCCTCTGTCCTTAATTGTCTTTCCTCCATGAGGAGGGTTTACTTACAGAGGAGTTTTCAGTGCCAAGATGCTTATAAGAAAGCTCTTAAGCTTTTTGATGTGTTTGTTACCTGGTTTCATACCAGGGGTCTCAGAAGGCCCAAGGATGAGGAGCCAGCATGGGAGTGTGGGAAGTGGAGGAAACGTGGTCATGAAAACAGTGTATTCTCCTTGTTTAGCCAGGAGGAAAATGAAATGTTGCATCTGGGAGACCAAAGACCCCATGTTGGTTTATGATGTGGCATGACTGGCCAGTGCCTTTATACCCAGCAAGGGCTGGAAAACAGCTGTCATTAAAGGGACATCTGCCCTTGCTTACTCTCCCCATGTCACCTCCCAGGGCCGGGGACCCGAGTTCATGCTGCTGCAAAGGCATGTTGCCGTTGCCATGCATGACGAATGAAGCCCCAAAGAGTGCCTTGTCCCTGAGCATTCTGAGATGGAAGAGGCAGGGCTGAAGAGTCAGAGGGGCGAGGGGGCCTGTTTTATAGCAAGACTGATGGGGTGTTAGTTCTTAGGGAGCACTAGGAAAGGGTATCTGATTGTTTTGTTTCTGTATTTTTCATCCAGGCTTGCTTCTCCTCCACTTACATGCCTTCTCTTTCTGTTCTCCCTGGCCCTCTCTATGGGGACATAATCCTGGCTGGATGACCTATAGGCCATTATTATATTAAATTTGAATTATTATATTGTGGATGAAACATAGGCTGTGGTTTTTAAAGCAAAGCTCCACAGTTTCACTGTGAGATCTTGGGGAAGTCATTTCCCACTTCCAGGCTATTGTGTCCTCATCTGCAAAATGAGTAGTGCCTACGCAAAGGATCTCAGTGAAGCTTAAATGCCATGTGCATATACAACACACAGCATAGAGTAGGCACCAAGTATCCAGCCAGTCACTCGACAAACATTTATTGAGCATCTTCTTTGTGGCAGGCCCAGTTCTGGCTGCTGAGGAAGGAATGGTAGGCAGACAGTCTCCCTGGCCTCCTGGCACTGCTAATCCAGTGAATCTGTGTCCTCAGTGCTGGCATCAGTAGCTGTTAGAGACCTTCTAGCCAAAGCCCAGAATTTGCCAGGCCAGTGGGCAGAGGCATGTGCAGACTCACATACTGACTGTCTATTTCAGGAGTCTCTATTTCAGGAAAAACTCTCAAACCATGTTTTTCCTCTGCTCTCACACCACAACAACCATCAACACAGAAGAAGACTTCTATGACCAAATGTGTGGGAGTTTCTCCCCACTACCAAGCAGTGGCCACCAGTTGGGTGTCTTCCAATTCAGTTCCAGTACTATCTACCCAGAGATAGCATCAGATTCCATAGATTGGGGGCTCAATCCCACAAGACTTCCCCCTTGTTCCCCCCACTTACAAGTCCGGGACCCTGGAACTTCTGACTGACTGGCTTCAAGTTGGGGTTCCCAAAACCCCTTCTTTGGGTTTGATTAATTTGCTGGAGTGGTTCACAGAACTCAGGGAAACACTTGCTTACGTTTACTGGTGTATCATAAAGGATATTGCAAAGGATACAGATGAAGAGATGTGTGGGGGCTTCAGCCCCCTGTGTAGCACTCATTCCTCCAGGGTATGGGCAGGACCCACTCTGGAATCAGTCTCTTGACCCACAATCAGATTAGATTCCGGCCTTAGGCAGGTGACAGGAGGACAGGAGAAGGTCAGAGAAAGAGACTTTGTTTCCTGAGGCCTGCTCCTGAGGCCTAACTCACCCAACATGATAACAAAAGATTGTAACAAGGGCTATGGGAGTTATGAGCCAGGAACCATGGGTGAAAACCTATCTATCTGTTTGTCTGTCTGTCTGTCTGTCTGTCTGTCTATCTATCTATCTATCTATCTATCTATCTGTCTGTCTGTCTGTCTGTCTGTCTGTCTGTCTGTCTGTCTATCTATCTGTCTGTCTGTCTGTCTATCTATTGATCCATCCATCTATCATCTATGTAATCTATCATCTATTATCTATTTATCTATCTATCATCTATCATCTATCATGTATCTATCATCTATCAGTATCTATTATCTATCATCTATCTGTCATCTATCGTTATCTATCCATCTATCATCTATCATTATCTATCATCTATCTATCTATCTACCTCTAGCATCTATTTGTCTCTATCTATTGATCCCCCCCACACACACATAGATCGCACACATACACACATATATAATCATAACATCACAGTCTCTTCTTCCAGGAGGCATCACCTGGTACTGCACCCCTATTTGTCTGGGGTGTGGTGGAGTGGGTTTCTGTCTGCATCACCTATACTTCATTCTCCCCAGTGGAAACTGAAGGAGATGGATTGAGAGCCTAGGCAACCCCTGCATTGCAGCAAGGAAGGACTTTAACATGGTGAGTTGCAAGCTCTGATTCTCGCCCCTCTAGCACCAGGAACACACATAGTTCACAGATAGGAAACATCTATATTCACAATGCTCCTAGCTCCTGAAATAGCCCTGCCCTCCCTACTGTGACAGAAAAACAATCTTCATCATAGAGTACCAGATAGAGCCAAAGAGAGTGGGTACCCCCTCTAAGATTTTAGGATTCTAAGATTTTCTTGTATAAAACATTCCATCCATCATCAGTCCATCCTGCTCTGGGCCTGACACTGTACCAGGTTCCAGGAACACAACAGTAAGTTAGACAGATGTGGATACTGTCCCCAGTGTGTTTGAGATAGGTGATTAAGTAACAATAGCTTTCAAAATGTACTTCTTATTTCTCTCAACTACTCCTACTTTCCAATTCTTAATCCATATGCTTCCACCAAATTATATGAATACACACATGCACCAACTGCCTTCCTCTCCTTATATGTGAAGTGTCTCTGACTTCATAATTCAAATAAACAAACAATGACAACAAACCAGCTGAGTTTGACAAGATTTACAAGTGTCCTAATACCTGTTTAATAAAAATAGGCTGGGCGCAGTGGCTCATGCCTGTAATCCCAGCACTTTGAAAGACCCAGGTGGGAGGATTCCTTGAGGTCAGGAGTTTGAGACCAACCTGGGCAACATAGCGAGACACCATCTCTACAAAAAGTAAAAAATTAGCCATGTGTGGTGGTGTGCAACTGTGATCCCAGCTACTTGGGAGGCTGAGGTGAGAGGATCACTTCAGCCCAGGAAATTGTGGTTGCAATTAGCTATGAGTGCACCACTGCACTCCAGCCCAGGTGAGAGATTGAGTTGTCCCCATCTCAAAAAGAAAATGATATTAATGCTCTGGATGATTCCAGAATGTGTATGGAACTGGCAGGCCTGGGTAGAAAAGACCGGGAGATGGAACGGAAACTTTATCTCACCGTCACAACTTGAAGCCCAGCCCAACATAGAGGATGGAGTGAGGGCCCCAGAGTTGAATGCTCTTGGGTTTGAATGGAGGCTGCAGCACTTCCTGGCTGGGTGACCCTGGGCAAGTTTCTTCTCTTCCCACGGCTCAGTTGAACTTGGGAGTTACACTAGCTACCTCGCTGGCTGGCTGTGCAGATGGGATGCAATAGCAGCTGAAATCACTGCACATGGAACACTGTCTTGGCCCACTCCACTCTTCCTCACTAGGTCCTTTGCCTTCCCATCTCAGCTCCTCGCATCAACCTTCAGCTCTTCAGTAGCTGCACACCTTACCAGCAGCATCACTCCTTACCCCTCCCCACCATCTACATTCAGGGAAGAATACACTCTTTATGTTTCTATGGAAACACAGCAGGGTTTCATTATAATCACTGGGATTTAGGGAGCTCCCTACTCCCCTCTTGTGACTGCCCCCACTGGTCTTGAACAATTTAAAGGGGATTGAAGGTAACTTTCTTTTCAAGGCCAGGCAAATAGCAGAATATGGAGAAGAGTATGTGCTTCGGAAAGAAATTGATTAATGTTTTTTAGGCCAAAGCAATTTATTAACATAAAGGAAAATTGCCACTTTTCTTTTTATTCATCCGTTTGACACACTACAGTTTGGAAGGGAGGAGAGGGAGTATATTTTGCTTTGGTGGCAGCTGCCTTATAAATGGGGAGGGACAGAGCCCTCTCATCTGCTTTTTATCTTGCGGCTGGGTAGAAAAGAGAAGATGTGTTTCTACTTCCTACTTAGATACTACACCATGCTCAGCAACCCCTTGCAAAAAGGAGTAAGTTGCCAACTTGGTGAAAATTGAAGTTAATTCTTAGGAGAGGGTTGTTTGCAGATAGTGGGAGAGACTCTCTGCTTTGGGTTTCAGCTCAAGGATCCAAATAGCACACCAATAACTTTTCTGACCTCACCTTGCTTTCACTGCTTCCACCTGCTCTCTGTACCCTCCCATCCTTACCATCTTCCACCATCCATATTTCACATATGCTGTATATTCCATGCAGGATCGTAAGAAGGAAGACAGGTGCAGAGAGCTGAGTTTGCAGAACCCTGGCTTACAGTGGAGGGCAAATAGTAGTTAAGAAATTGTTACTATGCAAGTTTCCGGACACGAGCCCTTGAGATAGTCCAGGGCATTCACAGTATGTGAGTTGGTCTTCCTGAGGATGCATGGGACATGGGACATAGGACCTGTGGTTCAGGGATGCTCAGTTAACTGCCTGAGGTGCCTTAGAGCCCTTCATATCCAAGGAGATGTCTGAACACGGAGCCACATTGCATTTAGAGAGTGAGCTATGTGTAAACCAGAAATGGTAAGAACTTTCAGGTTTCCCTCTTGGGGGTACCTCACTAATCTGGCTTACAGATCAGTGCTCCAGCCATCATGCTCGCTGAAAAGCAGAAAAGCAGAAAGATGTTTTTCTAGGTAATTGGAAGCAGCAAGAGCCCCAAGTCATGACTTGGCTGGAAGAAGAAACAGTGAGTAACAAATAGCAAAAAATAGATAAGCTCATGAGCAAACAACAGAGCGAGGTTCTGGATGCAGGATCTTGGCTGGGTAAACTGAAGTTGGGTGAGCCAAAAGGAGATAAAAATTGATGTAGAAAGAAATAACAGAAGCCTCTCAGTTGTATACAACTGTTGAATTTGCAAAGTATTTTAGATCTGTGTTTTTTTCTTCTTTTTTATTTTTTAATTTTTTAAAATTTTATTATTATTATACTTTAAGCTTTAGGGTACATGTGCACAATGTGCAGGTTTGTTACACATGTATACATGTGCCATGTTGGTATGCTGCACCCATTAACTCATCATTTAGCATTAGGTCTGTGTTTTTATTTTATCCTCATGATAGCCCAGGAAGATAGGAAGGTTGTTGCCCATTTAAACAGACAAGCAAGTTGGCAAAGGGAAGTCACACTGTAAGTTACAAGCAGAATCTAAACCCTATGTCTTAGTCTGCTTGGGTTGCTATAACAAAATACTACAGACTGGGTGGCTTATACATACATACATACATTTTATTTCTCACAGTTCTGGAGGCTGGTAAGTTGAAAATCAAAGTGCTGTTAGTTGGGTGTCTGGTAAGGGCCCTCTTCCTGGTCTACAGACAGCTGTATTCCCTTGCTGTGTCCTCACTTGGCAGAAAGGGGAGAGGGACCTCTCTGAGTTCTCTTTATAAGGGCACTAATCCCATTCACGAGGACTCCAAGTTCATGACCTAATCACCTTCCAAAGTTTCTACCTCCAAATATCATCACATGGGGCATTAGGAATTAATCTGAATTTGAAGGGTACACAAACATTCAGTCTATTCACCTAGTTTCCTGATACCTAGTCCTTTGATTTTTCTGCTTAAAGAAGGACCAAATGTTTTAGCCATGGACCTAACTCTTTCCAGCATTTTATTCTAAGGAGAAGAAACAAAAAGAGAGTACCTGGGCCACATTAGATTAGGATACATGGTAATTTAAATGGGCAAAAATAATAATTATGATAAAAAGAATGATGGTCATTTATGGAATGAAATCTATGTGCTAGACACTATGCTACAAGTTTACACTCCTTCTCTCATGAATTCTCACAATCCCATGGGATAAATAATATTACCTTCATTTTATAAATGAGAAAACTGAGGCAAAGAGGGGTTAAATATTCTGCCAAGGGCATGTAAATATAAGTGACAGAGTCAGAATCCGAACCCTGACAGTCTAGCCCCAAAGCTTCTACACTAAGATGCACTGGACTGAAAGAACATAGTAATTTGCATCTGTATGAAATTCTGATTGCAAAATACATAGGGTGGTGGGGGTGGAGGTGGTGGCCAAGGCCTGGTGCTCCTGGATGACCTCACAGTCCCCTGTGGAACCAGACCTAAACTGGGGCTGGGGTGCATGGGGGACGCTTTATGGACCAGCTGACCAGTCCACCTTGGAATACTCTTTCTCAATTTCAGGGCAGCCTTGAGAGGGAGGCTGCATACCCAAAAAAGGTGCTCACCTTCTAAGGAGGCAGCCTATTAAAGATAATATCTGGGGTCAGCAATCTTGGGTCTGGTGTAGCCTGCTGATGTCTCCAGTGAGCCATTTTGCACCTCCTTCTCAGCAGTGGGTCCTGCTCTTTTATAAAGAGACATGCCGACAAGCCACTGCCATCAACTACACTCTAAGCAAGTTGGCCGAGAAGTGAATGAGTCATGGCGTCTTCCTGAAGACCAACCATCTTCCAAATTCCCCTCCACTTCTTCTTCATCTCTTGTTGGAGCATTTCTGTGGTCCCTGTTTCTACAGAACCCAGGTGCACCACTGATTTACTGACCTCCTGCAACTTTCTCTTTTAAAGAATTAGCTGTAAGAATCAATGGATGCAGCGAGAGTAGTTTGGTTCTTGTCCATTTGGATAAATCATGACACTTTGGAAGGCGTCTCTGGGGAAGAATTACAGTCTCAGATCACAGGAACTTTAGTTTGTATGTTTTTCTCTCCCCAGCCTGGAAGGGATATTGTTCCTAAAACTTTCTCCTAATGACAAGTTTGCTCATTTTTTATAGGGTTTAATTTTGTGCTTCACAACTTGCAGCTATTTCAAATTGGCAAGTCTACCCCTTCTCCTAGGGCATCTATCTGCTGTTGGGTCTTCAGAAAATCACAGGTTCTCTTCTTGGCATGTATATAAATGGGATCAAGCTGCAGAAATCTCTGCTGATAGCTATATCTGAAAGAAATCTGTGTTTTGGGTTCTGTGACTCTGTGCCAGTAAGATCTGCGTGTGAAGCCCTCAGAAAGGGTAGATCATCTCCGAGAAAGTTAACACACTTATTCACTGATGATGCCAGGTCACAAGGAAAGAGGGGAAGGGACAGGAAAGTCTTCTGAAAGTGGGACCTAGTTTTGAGCCCTGGCTCCCTGGGATCTTGGGCAGATCACTTAACCTCTCTGAGCCTCAGTTTCCTCATCTGTAAAATGGGAATGTTAATCTTATCCACATTTTAGGATGGTTAGGAGTCTGGAATGAAACGATAGACATATAGTGTTGGGCAAAATGCCTAGTGCAGTGGCTGATTCAACAAATGGTAATGATTATTACACTAACTTGATGGAGAAATAAAGATCGGATGACTCTGTGATCACCTGTGGCCTCTGTGCCAGCAGCCACTCATTTGTTATTCCTCTGAAATATTCAACTCGTGTAATTTTATATTTATGGCATGTTTCAGCCTCTTTTGCTATTAATGCATTAAAATAGGTTTCATTGTTTATTACAGATAAATTGCTGATGCTGTAAATCCTGCTTCTTTTCCTTTGCACTCTAGGGAGAAAAAGAAAGGGGTAAAGCCATTCAAGAGAATCAGGGAATAGAGACAAATGTCTTGGGAATCTCCTGTTGGGACTCAGAGAAATTTTACCTTTTACATTTTACATGTACCCCAAACTTCATAGCTGTTTCCCAAAGAGACATTTAAGCTGTGTTTGCTATTGGTTGTTTTGGAGATGCTCGAGGGCATTGCTATGACGTTCACGGCCCAGCATTTGAAATAGTGTGGCTCAGTCCATACTGGAATTTGATGAGAGCTGCAAATGCATCTGTGATTACTAGAATAACAGATATGCTGTGTGCCTTTATCATCATTTTTTACTGTGGACTTCATTGCTGGCCAGAGGGAGGACTGTGGCTGGAAGACAAGGTTCTCAAGAGTTCACCTGGCTCCACGCTGGGACACTGTCATAAGCAGATGAAAGGAAAATACTAAACAATTTAAGTGAAAAGTTGGCTGCTAAACCCATAGGACTGAGTGCATATTGCATTTCTAGAGAAATGCCTTTTTCTCTGGTTAGGTAATAGCTTTGAGTGGCAGGCAAGGCCAGAGCTCAGTGGCCAAATCGCTTAACCAAGAAGGAAACTCCCAGAAGCCCTCCCAGACCACCAACCGTGTGACCTCAAGCGGCTCACACAGCTCTCTGGAGCCTCTCTCTCCTCAGTGATGTGAAGCCCTTGCTTTTCTCTTGCAGGGTGCACAGCTGTGAGGCTTTGGCCTGCATTCCAGGGAGCCTCCTTGTCATACTCTGAATGTGAAAACTGTGAGGGGGACGTGCTAGGAACGAGAATGCTGGTTGCTAGATACAAAGGGAGGCTCTTGCAGAGAATCTCCTTTACAGAATCCATAAGTTCTTCTCTGTCTGGTCCAGAAGAATTTATGAGTGGATGCATCAATAATGATTAAAATAAAAAAGCGGCCGGGTGTGGTGGCTCACGCCTGTAATCCCAACACTTTGGGAGGCCAAGGTGGGTGGATCACTTGAGGTCAGGGGTTCAAGACCAGCCTGGCCAACATGGTGAAACCCCATCTCTACTAATAATACAAAAAGTAGCTGGGTGTGGTGGTGGGCACCTATAATCCCAGCTACTCAGGAGGCTGAGGCAGAAAAATCGCTCAAACCTGGGAGGCAGAGGTTGCGGTGAGCCGAGATTGTGCCACTGCACTCCAGCCTAGGCGACAGTGAGACTCTGACTCAAAAAAAAAAAAAAAAAAAAAAGCAACCGGTGGTCTGTGGAGTTTGAGAAAATGGAAAATGAGCGGGTGGTGGTGGCAGATTCTGCGTGGCATTTAGCTTCATGCATGGTCCTTGGTTCCCAAGCAAGGGGTGACCATACCCCTATCCTGAAGTGGGAATGTAGTGGTAATGGTCAGCATTTGGACACCCACCTTTTACACGTGTCTGCTGTTGACCCTCTAGGACCCACCAGAGGGCCGTTCTTAGCGTTTGGTCTCTTGGCCAGGGAGCAGAATTAGGCTTTAATTACTCTCAACCTTTGTTGGAGGAAAAATGTCAGCCTGGATGGCCAATCAGTTTCTGATCTCAGATGAGGCCTGAGGAACTGAGAGAGGTGGGAGGAAGGAATGGTTACAGCTGAATCTCCTAAGTATTGCATAATGCAAGCCTGGGCCCCAGAATGGCCTGAGAGGGACTCCTTTTCTCTTCTCATTGGAAACAGGAGGCATCAGAAGATATGCCTGCTCCATGAGTAATCCTCTCTTCTCTCTTCCTTCCCTCGCCCTTGCCTCCATTCTCACCTTTACCCAACATATATAATTAGGTCTATATATGATCATCTAACCCTAAAATCAAAGCCAAGCAGAAAGGTAATTCATCTTTCCAAAGATATAGTAAGAACTAAAGCTACTTTCTGGGCTATTTTACAAGCAAGTATTTTTTATTCATGGGCTGGTTGTCACAAAACTTTCTAGTAAATCAACTATCTTCTTTCAAGACCCTGATTTTTTACCTAAAAAAATCCTTAAGCTTTATTTGAACCAACCTTTCCCAGGGAGCTTGCTGCAACTGCGGGTTCCCATCCTCCACCCCACACTCTCTGATTCAGTGGCTTTGGGGCTGAAACCCAGCAACCAGTTTCCATAGACACCCAGGAGGTTCTGATGCAGATGGTCCATGACCACGCTTTGGGAGCACTGTCTAGGGCCTACATCTTCAATGTAAACCCCCACGATGCCCTTGGCTGAGTGGAACTCAGTGACAATCGAACATTCCACTGAAACCTAATATCCTTCAGATGAGTCTGGCATCTGGAAGGCAGCATGCTGTGGAATCTGGCTTGTTGGAAGACAGAACTGTGTTCTGCTGTGGCCGTTGCAATTACTATTTCCAGAATAATTGTGCAAGTGTCTCACCTCTCTCAGCTTCAATTGCCTAATCTGAATGTTGAGGAAGTGCCTGACCTTTCCTGAGCAACAGTTCCTTCATCTGTAACATGGGGGTACTTTAATCAATCTCATCATTGTGAGGATTAAGTGTGAAAACAAAAGGTACTTCAAGTGATCAGTAAATAATGGATCCTCATTAAGTGGTAGCTCTCTTCTTTCTTTCCCTTAAGTTTCAGCTCAACAGATCTCTTTTGTCAGCTGTTATCATTGTAAAAATCATCAATTAAAGTCAAATAAACTGGCCTCCAATTATGAGGATTTATTCTGAGTGTACTTATTTCCCTTTGTTGAAATTACCACAAATTTAATGGCTTAAAACAACATAGATTTTACTCTTACAGTTCTGGAGGGCACAAGTCCTCCAGAGCTGTAAATCAGAGTGTCAGCAGAGCTGTGCTCCTTCTGGAGGCTCTAGGAGAGAACACATCCCTTGCCTTCTCTCACTTTTAGGGGCTGCCATGCCTCCTGACTTGTGACCACGGCACTCTGACCTTTGCCTCTGGCGTCACATCTCCTTCTCTGACTCTGATCCTCTGGCCTCCCTCTTTCTCTGCGGCCCTTGTGATTACACTGGGCCCACCAGACAACCCACCCTGCTCTCCTCCTTTGAAGTCCTTCACTTCATTTCATCTGCAAAGTCCCTTTTGCCAAATAAGGTCACATATGCAGAGGGTCCGTAGGATGTGGACACCTTAGGCATTATTGTGCCTACAAGCCTGGGTTTTGATATTTAGCATTAGACATTTAGCAAGAGAACCTGAAGATCTGATGTTCTAACTCATTCTCCCAAAGAGATCACTGGGACAGTTCAGACACCAGAGAAAGGAGATATTTTCACCTGGAGGGAGTTTTGTGTTTCCCCACAGTCAAACTTTGCCTTTCCCACCACAGTCAGGACAGAAGTACTGGGCAATAATGTCTGATGGCCTGGAAGAACAAGGGTTTCAATGTCCTATGAAAGTGCAGCAAGCTCTCTGAGTCATCAAAGAAAGGTTCTCTCTTGTTGAAAGTATGTGGCATTCCAGTTATTTTGAAACTGGCAATCTACGGGCTTACATTCAGCTTAAAAAGACCCATTGAGAACCAGTTACATAGAAGCCCTCCTTCCTAATAAGAATATTTGCTTAATCCTTCATTTCCTCACCCAAGAGTGGTGGTGTACACTAATAGTAACAATGACTTTACTTCTGGACAGTTTAAACAGCTGTCTCAAGTCCACTACTGGTTTTCCTTCCTCTCCTAGTTAATAGAGTCATTTCTTTCTTTAATAAGAACCTACTGAGCACCAAGTATGTATGAGACACTGATCCATGACTTTGAGAGACTAGCCATTTGCTGAAGGAAAGAAACTTATAAACACCGTATCACAATGCAATAGGATCAGTGACCTAGCAGACGAGGGCTCATGGCATGGGGGTCCTTCTGGGGAAGGATTGGATTGTGAGGTTGCCCAGGTAACTGACATTTAAGCTGCAAGACTAAGAAATATCCACACAAAGCAGGGCAGAAAAGACATCCCAGGAAAGCAAAGGAACTTATGTAAAGGCACAGAGGAATGACAGAACCACCAGCTGAGCACCTAGTTCCCCATGGCTGGAGAGGAGCCACAGACTACCTGAATCACGACAAGATTGTTTAGCGGGGGAGTGACATGGTCAGATTCTATTTTTCAGGTGCAAGTTAGCAATCTGCATGGAGGATTACTTGAGATAAGGGAAAAGAGACCTTTGTCAAAAAGGTCAATTCACATTCAAGTGACAAATGATGAGAGTCTTTTCTGAACCTGCGGCAGAGGAATTGGAGTGAAGGGGTTGGATTGAGCAGTTGGAATCAGTAGCTTATTTGGCGTATGAAGAGAAAGTCAAGAGGGACTGTGATATCTTTATGGAGTTGCCTGTTGGTCAATGGTGTTGAACAAAGTAAATATGGGAAGAAAATTAATTTTGTGGTGAAATAGGTGTGTTTGGGGATATGACAAATTTGAGTTGCCTTGGGATATGAAGTGGAAATGTCTGCATGTAGTTGCTTGAAAATTTTAGATAGGTAGATAGATAAAGAGAGATTGATATAGATATCAGATAAAAGGTAGCAGAAAGTGGTGCCACAGAAATAAAGTCCATGAGTGCAGTTGAAGTGATGGGAAGAAACTAAGGATAAGAAGAGGAGCAGCCTGTCCAGGTGGACCCTGGACAAACAATACCTCTTCTATTTCTCTCACCTCTCTAGCACCTTTCAAATCCTACATGGCCAATCTCTCTCTTCACCCACCGAAAACCGTAAGGTTGCAACTCTGTCTTTCCAGTTCCTGAACAGCATGCTTGGATGGGAGATGAAAAGTTTTCTGGGAAAGACCTCTTATTATTTTCCTTTAAAACATATTGGAGACATTTTACAACTGAAACCAAGCAGTTTTTTCCTGGGAGTTATGTCTAGAAAAGAAATGCATGATCTCTGTAGTCAAAGACCTCTAAAGAAGCACTGCTGACTATTTTTAGCATGAACATAAAGATGAATGCTGGAGATATGACTGGAAAAGTAGAGAAGGGGGTGAGGGAAGGAGGAGCAAGTGGCTTAGAGGGACCTCGTGCCCTTGAGAAGGTGAAAAAGAGCCAATTCCTTAGGGCACCATTTCCCAAACTTCAATCACCCATTCTCCACCTTCATGGTTTTTGCAAGATTCCCCATACCATCTACACAGTTATTCACTTCACTTTTTTTCTCTAAATCCATTCGCTTTTTAAATTTAAAAACATGCTTTATGTAAAACAGGCAATATCACTTTTGGAAATGCAGACCTGCATCAATTACAAAAAATATTTAAAAGGACTAGTTTTAGAAGTTAAAGCCTTCAATAAAAAAAGTAAAAATGATTGTATTCTAGCTAGATAACTATTGCTTGCTCAGGGCTGTGAAACTGAGACCTGCTCTTTCTTTGCAGAGAAATGTGATAAGCCAGCATTAGGAAGGTTTTAAAGACGTTCTAGTACCAAACTCAGATTTTCCCCTCTAGGTTATTGGAAGGATTGAAATAAATTTGAAAAGAGAACAACTTTCTTACTAAGTAATTTAATGTTATTTAATCTTGGATGCTATGGTGGCATTCACTCAACCCTTTGGGTAACTTGTGCTAGGATTAATGCTAAGGAGAAGTGAAGGGAGTGATTGGGGACAAAACAGCCTGGAATCAGCTTGTGGTTTAGAGCCAATTGCCACTCACTTCCTGTGGAGTCTACAGTAGTCAAAACCAAAGGATCCATTCACCTTGATGTACGGAAATCCCTGCAAGCTCCTGAGAGCCATGGATAGAATCTCTAGGCATTGGTGTTGGGTGTGTGCACTTGGTGAGATAGGATGTATCCAAGTGTTCAATGGTAAGAGGAGAGCCAAGGAGGCTTAGGGAGCAGAGAGAACGAGTTAGATAGAACCAGATGACCCCACATGTCTTGATAAGAGCAAGCAGCATAGCCATAGCCTCCAGCTGCTGGAGCCTCTGGGAGATACCACTTACGAAACCGTATGCATGGCTAGCTTAGCAGCAACATCTCCAGAGAAGAAGACCCAGTGGGCAATCCATCATGCGCTGGATCATGCTGCTTTATGTACAGTGACATGCACTGAGCGCATCCATCATCGGGGAGAGAGATCACGGCTTAACAAGGCCTAGGGATGAGTATTTCACATCACTTATTCATTCGTTTCTAAGATCTGACTTTCCAGAACACAATGCAAGTTTGAAGTCATTTGAATGTTTTCTAAAAAAAAATGACAACTCTCATCTTCCCACTGTTACTACGATGCGGCTGTTGTTCAGATCTCTTTGCTTTCATCAAATTAATTGCCCGTTCCCTCGCAATGGCTTAGATACAAGGATATAGATTCTGTCTGGGAGAACAGTCTGGCTTTGAATGGTAATGAGGGATATATGCATACAATTGCTGTTCTTCTGGAAAGGATGGCGTGCATGAAGGTTTGCTAACCCAACCAGGGGTGTAACTTAATTTAGAATGTTTGCTGGAGATGTTTGAATTAAGTGCTAGAAAAATGCAAACATTCTCAGACATGTTGGAAGGTCATAGTTTAGCCAAATATTGTCACTTTTAATTCGGTTTAGAATATCAGAATGTCAGAACTAAAAGGGACTCTTGGGGCCATTTAATTAAAGACCCTCATTTTTCAGATGGGGAAAATGATTTGCCCAAGGCCAGGTCATGAAACTCATAGTAGACTTGGAAATCACCACTTGCCCTTTTTACTTATATAGGCCAAATATAAAATCATTTTAAGGTAATAGAAAATACATTATCTGGCTCCGGAAAAGAAGAGAGACTATCCAAAATTTAAATGGAGGTTAGTTCAAATTAATTCTTCTTGTTTATGATGAATAGTTTTGTCCTCTCTAACTGTCTAGACATTTAATAATTTTTGTCCTCCTAATGATTAGAAAATTTGTTCAAGTTAGAAGATATAAAAAAAGAAGCAGCAAAAAGAGAGCAATTGATGAAACTTCTGCTTAGGCTTTCCACTGCTGCAGGGCTCTTCCGGGGCCCTCTTTTTTAAAGGAAGACTTCACACTGAGGTGAAAGGCATTTATCTGTGAGCAGTCCTGACTCTTCTGTTATTTGATTAAAAACAGGTGGTTCCTCTTTGTAAGGAGCTGATAGGCAATGAAAAGATGCTCAAGGCCCTGCCTAAGTGCAAGCACCTTCTGCCTTCCAGGCATATGGTCTCTTACTCATTGAAATTTCAGGATTCTGCCAGAGAGAATGAGAAGTTTTAAAGAAGACATAGGCAACCCAATTAGGCTCCAGTTTGCTCAGGCCCTAAGCTGCCAGTTTTCAACAAAAAGAGAAGTGTAATAGAGAAAGCAAAACTGTTCACTTTGGTCAACAAAATTAGATGTCGTCAACGGAAATTACTGCTTTTGACCACTTTTCTACTATGCCATGGAAAGTGGGCTTCCAGCTAAGGGGGCATTGATCTTTCTAGTAAAAACAGGTATAAACCCTTGCATTTGTACAGAGGTTTGCAGTTACAAAACACATTCACATATATTATTTCATTTGGTCTTCATGGCAACTCTGAATAGGGATAATTGTTCCCTATTCAGATAAGGAAAGTGAGCCCAGATTAAGTTAGCTGATGTCAGATTTGGGGATTAAAACACAGATCTTTGACTCCAAGTTTACACTGTATATCATGTTTCCCTTTTGTCACTTATAAAAATTTACTGCAGCAAACTTACTCTGTGCTAGAAGGAAATGACATACTTAGAAATGAACATAAAGTTCTTATCATGGTTCTTGACTGTGCCAAGTAAGTGCTTGGCATAGCATAGCTACTGTTGAGGAAGAGGCAGTGTGGTGGAATAATTAAGATCACAGGTTTGGGATTTGAAAAATCTGGATGTGA
Source organism: Gorilla gorilla gorilla (assembly GCF_029281585.2). Taxonomy (NCBI): domain Eukaryota; kingdom Metazoa; phylum Chordata; class Mammalia; order Primates; family Hominidae; genus Gorilla; species Gorilla gorilla. Next base: position 173,703,682 of record NC_073228.2, read on the forward strand.
GTCCTGAGTTTGGCCCTTTCTGCTCTAGGAAAATGCTCTGTGTGAGCGAGACTGAATGCCTTAACTTTCCTGAAGGTGGAATGAGATGCAAATGTGCGTGCCAAGCTTACCATGATGCCTGCACTTAGTGTTTGATAAGCCTAGGGATGATTACATCAAAAGGGTATGCTCATAGACTTTGTTCTAAGGAAACAAAGCAATCCCTGCCTTGGAACCAGATGTTAACATTTCATAGTTAAATACCTTGTTTTTGCCTCTCTTGACTTTTTGCATTTAAAAGTTTGCTAGAGTGTTCAGCGGACCCTATGGCTTTATGGTCTACAGAGCAGGCCTCGCTTGTGGCCAGGTACCTGTATATGATGCACGCCGTGTTCTGGCAGGTACTGCAATTGTTGAGATCTTGGCCAGTTCGATAAAAGTTGCGCCTGCAAGACAGAGCATTTGCTGGATAAATCTATGGGCAAAAGTCACGTGGGCCACAAACATTCAACCTACTTGTCCCTTAGTCCCTATAGCACAGCATTCACGGTGCTCTGAAGTTGCACGGCCATTACAAATAAGGAAACAAGAAAGTCATGACAATAGGAGCTCACATTTCTAGAAGGCTTTATACATGTTAAAGATTTCTCAAGCTGAGAGTTTTTTCATGCTGACAACAATCCTGTTGTGAGATGAGGGATTCTGCAGGTGAGTGGAAGGGAGGTTATTAAAACTCCTGACCTCTTAGTTCAGTACATTTCATTCTGCATCATCACAGTGTTTCTCTCCTATACGGCAGTGCTGATTCTGATTCATACAGCAAACAGCAGTTAATGACTTCTCTCTCCTACTGTTGTTGATGAGCTTTAGCTATTGCTTCTTCTTTGTCTTTAGAGAGCACTTTCTGGAGGGACGAGCATTTCACATCTAAACAAATAACTGCCTTTTCCTCCTATACTGGTGCTGAGTCACCCAGGAAAGCATTTTGTGACTTTTTTTCTCTTTGCCGAAAATGAATTGTGCAAAATGAATTGTGATCTCATTTCGGTTCTAATTAGTTGGTCATTGATGGGCCAGCCCAAGTCATCAAAGTAGTCAGTACAGGGGAAGGTCAATAGTAAGCTGAGTGGCCATCTCAAGTCCTTTGTCACAATGACATGAAGAACAGAAATACTGTACAAATGCAGTAACTTGCTAAGAGGAGGGGGATGGGGAAGTGCCTTCCTGCTATCATTTTCCCCCATCATGTATCAATGGAACCCTCATCTTCATAAAAATCATTTTTGATCTTACTGCTCCGTTGCTGCCTTTCCCCATTCTGTTAACACCTGAAAATGAAAACAAACAGCAGTAGAAATCCACAAAAATCCACCAAAGCCTAGAACTAAATGAAATTCCATTAGAGAAAAGGGAGGTCTGTGGTTATGATTTGGAGAAACAACAGTGCTTCAAACATTTTGGAGACATTTTTACTAAAAGAAACCAAAGCTGTCTCTGCCCCTGTGTTGGCAAATGACTTTACCCAGTCATTTTTAATATGAAAAAAAAATCTCCTTACCCTTCAGTGAGAGCTCGAGCTTTCTCCAAGTCTTGAATTACATTCAAAAGGACTTTAATTTTCTCTTGGTTCGAGTGCAGAGATTCCTCCACGGATTGCAGTCGGCCTTGGAGGTCGCAGAGTTCACCCCGTGCCAGGTGAATTTGATTAATGTCACTAATCTCCCTGTTGCTCTGAAGTTTGGTCTCACTCCTTGAAAGAGAGGATGGGAGATGATTACTTCCTGGACAATTTGGAAACTCCAGTGTGTCTGACTCGGTGGGGTTGTTTGCCATCTGCTCCTGACACCCAGGGGCAGATTTCGATGCACTGTTAGTTTTGAGTGACACCAGATTCTGGTGATTGTTACTTGATGAAGGACAGTCTGAGGCTCTTCCTGGGTGGGCTGGCTGGCTGTGGGAGCCTTGTGAGGGGGAACTGTGAGTCCGTGGAGATGAAGGAACACACGTTTCCTTTGACTGAGATGACAGTGAGCCAAGGTCTTTGTCATCTGAGTTGTCTTTGGGCAAAAGCAATTCAGGTTTAAGTTTCTCTGTGCCTGGTGTGTTGCTGGCAACGCTGGTGGCATTTAAGCAGGAAGTGGATTTTTCTGAATCTAGTGGAGTCACCCTTCTCCCATCACCTGGATGTGTGTCATCCAAAGGGTGTATGGAGTTACTTACTTCAGCTGACCTGTCTGGGCTGAGAGCAGACTCTCTAGCTTCCCAGGAAGGACTGTGATAAATATCATCTGGAACCTGAATGGCAGCTGTGGCTTTCTCTAAGGACCTCCAAGTTCCTGCTTCCAAGCATATGCTAACAGGACCATTGCTTTGCACCTTGGGGACCCTTGGGAGGAATGCGTGGGACACCTTGACCCTTCGAGGCCCATCCTCAAGATGCTGAGCCAACCTTAAGTAGGCAATGTCAGAAGACACAATGTCCTGTTCAGAGAGGTTGCCGTTGACCTGGATGGCACTTTGGGAGGCTGTTGGCATTTCCACCAGGGACTTACTGGCTGTGAGTCTCTTCCTTTTGAAAACTGGGAAATGCTTCCTGAGACTGGGGGAAGTTTGGATTGCAATGTTGCGAAAGCCCCCTGCCTTCTGGGACCTGGGGAAGGAGAGCGAGTAGGTGGGGGGATGATGGTGCCTGGTTGCTTGAGTCTTCCCCATCACAGCCGAGTCTTCTGGAGTTCGGACGTCAACCTCAGCTAGGCCAGTTGGATTCTTAGTGGTCCCATCTTCCTTGAATCTCACCTGCTGGGATTTGCTCCTGCGGTGGTGAGGTTGTTTCACAAACTCCACTGATTCTAGACTGTTACGCTTTAGAAGCACAGGTCTCACTTTCATATTTTGCTGGGCCATTGAGCCTCAGTGGGAAGGATCAGGACCATACACTTCTCCTAGGCACATCTCCCCTTAGGTCTTTGGAGCAGTATCTAATGATAGTATTTCAATCATAGAGAACTGCTGGCCAGGATGGAGTGGTCCTCTCCTCTTAGTATGGGAAATCCTGTTGGCCATTCCCAGCCTCTAGAGTCTACGTAGGAACTATCTGTAATGCTTTCCCTGCAGTTAAAATATTAATTCATTGTAGTCATAATTGCTCCTTGGAAAAACAAATGAGTTAGGCTAACTATTAAACATCTGATCTACCAAGAGAGCTGGTAGGCGGTTTATCAAGGGAGGCTGGCACGCAGTTCTGATCTTGGAAGAAGCTGGCTGTCTTGAACAGAAAGACAACAAAAGTACCATTTAGGGGGTAGTGCCAGACTCCCAATGAGTGAATTCCAAAAGAAACCTGCTACATCTAGAACATACAGCTTTTTGTTTCCCAGAGCATTAATTTCCAGGGTGAAACTGCAGGAAACTTAAATGCATCTTCTTTCCATAGCAGGTAAACAGGTGGAGAAATAAATGACCTGGAGGTTTGCTCGTTTGATGATACATGATGCTCCCAAGGGAACATTCCCATTTATGTCAATCACAAATTCCTCCTTTGGGGCCATTGTTTTCTTTCATGCTGTCTCTCTTTTCTTCAGTGAGGGAAACTTATCTTCCTAAATAGCCTCACAAAACCCAGTGGGGTATGACCAGGACAGGATTGAGGAATCATAGGGGATTCAGTGGGCAGAGTCCCTGTTGTGGTGTGTTGGCCGAAGTTCACATGTGGGCACGGTGAGCTACGTCTGCAGCCTCCATGGTGATGTATGTTTGCTTGGCCTCAGGGGCTGAGGTCTGAGACGAGCTGGGGTCTGATATCTGCAAGCAGGCGAGGAGCACCTGAAAGGGAAGAGACAACAGTGGCCAATGAGAAGGCGGTTTCTGTGGACCTGGATTTCTCTTCAAATTCTAACTTCCTAGCTGAGTATTTTGAGTGGAGGGTCTAGGAAGAAGTCAACCACGTGGCCTTTCTCTCGGTTCTCTTTGTGAACCAGGTGCTTTGTGGGTGCAGGGCCTTGGAACAAAATGCCTGTCTGCCTGGACCCTTTTCTCTCTCCATTTCTGCACAGCACTCAGCCAACTCCTGTTCATCAGTCAAGTCCCAGCAATTTCTCAGGCAGCCTTTACAATGTCTCCCTCTTACTCACACACCCAGTGCCAAGACCACATCAGGACCCATTGTAGATCCTCGTCACATTTTTCACAATACAAATTGCAACTGTTATTAAATAAGCATTTGTGTATGTATTTATTTAATGTGCATCTCCTCCACTACCCTGTAGACTCCAGGAGGGCAGAGGCTGGAACCATCTCATTCACTGCTTGAGCATTCCTAGCCCTCTTTCTGGCTCACTATAGGTGCTTAAGGAGAATTTGTTGAAAAAGTGGATGGTTGGATGAAGGGCAAGTCCTTGTGAATTAAAGAGAGCCTGGGCATGAAGAGGAGTGAAGGTCCTAGGGTATCCTGCTAGGGCAGCAGGACCTGTGAACTCGTTCTGCTATGACTGCAACATTTATTTAAGGACAAAATTCTCCCCTGATGTCTTCATTTCTTATTGCTTTTCAGGAGATAAATGTGCATGAACTTCTCTGAGGAACAGCTACCTCATAATAATAATAGCCACCATTTTTTGAGCACATACTTTTACCATGCTGAGGACTTTACATGCATTAATGAAAACAACTCATATTTACTGAGTACTAACTAATGTGACAGATGCTGTTCTAAGCGCTTTCCAAGCCATAACTCATTCATTAATCACAAACTACTCTATAAGGTAGATAATATTTTTGTCCCCATTTACAGTTGAATAAACCGAGGCCCAGAAGGGTTAAGTAACTTGCCTAAACATATCCTACTGCTTTTCCAATATTGCATTATCTCATTTAATCCTTACAAAAAATCCATGAGGTGCCATTATCCCCCTTAGACTTACGGGGAAATTGAAGCTTAGAGAGGGTAAGTACTCAGTAGAGGAGGTAGAATTTGAACCCAGGTGTCTGTCATTCCAAAGTCTGCATTCTTAACTATGAAGTTATGACTCTGCCCTTTTGGGATCTGCATGATATGTTGACAGTTGCTAAGAACAAGGGTAAAAGACCCTTGCAGATCTGGAGAGATCTGCATCTCTCTTTATAAAGAAAAAAAACCCTCTTTTTCTTTATAAGTTACACAGTCTCTGGTATGTCTTTATTAGTGGCGTGAGAACAAAATGAGCCATCCTGGGACAGAATGAGCAGAGTTTCATGAGCAGGTGGTTCCTCATTTGCCTTGCCTGTTTGAAGAGCAGGGTTGGCTTCTGAGAGTGGCATTGTCACATACCTCTCTGAGGAGATGAACCTACTGGTCCCGAGTTGCTTTACATAAAAATTCCAAACAATGCAACTTTTAGAATTGGTTCTATGTTTCAATGACTTTGTGTAGGACTTTTAGGTCTGGGAGAATCCCAGAGACAATTTCCTCAGTCCATGACTAAATCCTTTCTGCATCTTCCTCCTCAGATAATAATTAAGCCTGCCTGGATACCTATGATAATGGGGAGCTCAGTACCCAGTTCCCTAGTCCATAATAGTTATTTTCATTAATAGTAACAAATATGTATTAAAAACTCACTGTTAAATGCTATGTTAGCATCTGGCATTTAATCCTCAAAATAACCTCCTGTATATTATCCCCGTTTTGCAGAGTAAGCAGTTGAAATTTGTGAGATGGTCACATGCTTGAAAACATGCAGTTCATACTTTTCATCTTTGTACTGCAAAGCCTAGGTATTTATATGTCTACTTTTGAGGGTTTCCTTGACTAATTGTTTTTTGCTTTCTTCTTAACTGCTCATTAGCACTTCATTCTGGGAACGATAACTCACACAGGCTATGATTGTCTGAGGCTGGTTTTCATAAGAGCTAATGTCTAGTGCATTGATTATGTGCCAGGCATTGTGATTGGTATGTTTCATTTACTCTCTTCCTTAATCCTATGACACTCGTAGAGGCAGGTGCGATCAGTTCCCCACTTTATAAATGAGGAAACTGAGGCACAGAAGATGAATATATTTATACCAAGTTATTCACACTGTTAAGTGATGGAGCTGTCATTTGGACCCACAGACTGACCCTGAAGCACAGGCGTCTCACCGTTGGGCCTTCCTGCCTTCTTCAGGACTGGAAAGATTAATATTTTTGTGCAAGGCTAGCAAGCAGGTTTCAAACTCCCTCCACATTTTCATTCTGAAAGTCAGTCATTATTCTGGTGTTAGCCCTGCCTTTTCTCCAGGAAGTTTATGTATGCTTTAGATGTTTTCTTTTGATCTTTAAAGCAGTTGGTTTTCTGCTTATAAAGATATTATTTGTTCATTGTAAAAATTCAAATAATACAAATAAACAACAAAAGGAAGAAAAAAATCACCTGAAATCTTACCACCCAGAAAGAGCCACAGTGCACCAACAATTTGGTGACATTCATTCTAGCCTTCTCCCTGTGCAATGCTTGCACAGAAATTGCATAAACAGACAAGCTTATGGACAGAAAGCCTTTTGTTCACTGAACAACCTGGAGAAAGTTACACATTATGGTGTACAGATCACACTGTCCTTTTAAGTAGGCTAACATGAATTTGTCTAGTTATACAATTATTTATTTAAATAGTATTTTTGTGGATATTTAGGTTGTTTCTAAATATTTGGTATTATTTAAAAGTCTATAAATAAAATTTTTTATGTAAATCTTGGAGCTCTTGTCTAATTATCTCCTTGAAATAAATGCCTAGAAGAAGAATTAGTGAGTCAAAGTAGCTGTGCATTTTACATTTTGTTGATACTACCATGTTACCACTCCTCCTTCTGTGAAGTTCTACTAACGTGCAACTCTGCCATTACTGCATGAGAAGGCCTTTCACCAGAACCTCTTTGTTACTGTGCCTGGTCAGTTTATGATGATTGTTTTTAATCATTGCCAATAAAGTAGAAAAGAAATTGTATCTCATTATTCTCAATGTGGAATTTATATGAGTGGACATTTTTTCATATGTTTATGGGTTTTACACAACGTTTGATACAAATAAAGGCTGAAAAGTTGAAAATGAAAATTTGAATAGTCAAACGAATGTGGAAACTCGTATTTTTAGACAGAACCTAGGAAGTTTAGGAAATACAAAATTTTCTCTTGACAAAAATATTTTGTGTCCGAACTCTTCTGCCCTTGATGTCCACCATGACCCTTGCACAGACACATCCTGGGGAATACACCTAGCTAAAAGCACCCTCTGGAGGCCCTTAAGTCTTATGGGCTCCCAATTGTCCATTAATTCACATTTCCCTAGGCATTGGTGGTTAGGGCTAAATTAATATCCTGGCCCAGGATCCAGAATCATTCCCCAGAGGTGGTCACAGCTGCCCTATGGCTGGAATTATTACTGATCTTTGCAACACTTTATTCTGTCCTCCCTTGATTATTGACTTTAGTGAACATGAACCAACTGTTTATGTTCCATCTATGCCTTTGGCCCACAGCAAATGGTCCTTATGGAATCAGTGTCCATTCAGTAGATACAGAAACATTGGACAATATCTCTGTAGGTTGCAAACTGTAGGCTTTCTCTGGAATTCCTGCCCAGTCCTCTTTTCTCAGTGTATTTAGGCTATACAGTGAGGGGTTAAGTGCACAGGCTTTTGCTTAAGATCTATGTAGATGAGACTCTTCCACTTTCTGACTATTGACTTGGAACAAGTGACTTGATCTTTGTAAAACCGCCTAAACTGGTTGTGAGAATTAAATGAAATAATCTATATGAAATGGTCAGGATAGTCAGTGTTCACTCTTCAGATAGAACCCAGCTGGTAGCCATGAGATACTTGTGAATTTGTCTTTGTCCCTCCTCTTTCCCTTGGGATAGTAAACTGTAGGTGCATTCGTGGGAAGGAATGTACAAAGATGGCATTCCTTTGTGCAAGAAGTCCTATCTCCCTGCCGTCTCTGTACTTTGTGTCTTTAGCATTGTGCTTGTCTCTCTATATTGTGATGATCTGCTGACTTCTAGCCTCTTCAACTAGACTCTAAGCTCCTTGAGAGACATGTGGTGATGGTCTACTCCGAGTCCTTACCCCTCCGCTTGACACAGAGAGGGTCTTATATAAACTCTTGTAAAACAAATGAATATAATCCTGTATTATCTAATTTACCTTAGCTTCTATGACATGGAATAGTTGGATAGTCGCATGGAATAAATATTTGCATAACTGATTAAGAGTGAAGGAATTAATTCACTTCCCACATTTTTTTTCCTTTCAAAGATTTATTATCAGTAGGTCTCATGTCTGTTCTCTAGTCTACTGTGCTTTCTCTATTTACGGCAGCTTTAATTTGGTTAAACTTTATTTAGATTCTGTTGTGAGGTGGGCACTGTAATAAATACTGTGGAGATTCCAAGGAGGAAAAAGACCTGATCCCTATTGTAGCACTAAGAAAGGACCTTGTAATGCCAACCTCATATGGAATCTGTTCCTAAGAATTGCTACAAAACGTTGTACAGGGTAGGGGAGGACTTAGAGGAAGGTATCTGATTCATTTCATGCATCCAAATTCTGCCTTACATAACAGGGTGCTTTACGTGTTAACTGGGGTTCAGACTATCCTTTACGCCAGGAGTCAGCAAGTTTTTCCTTTAAAGGGCCAGATAGTAAATATTTCCATCTTTGCTGGCCACACAGTTTCTGTTGCAACCATTCAGATCTGCCATTGTGGCAAGAAATAAGTCATAGACAATATGTAAACAAATGGCTCTGGTTGTGTTCCAATAAAACTTTATTTATAAAATATGCAACTGAATGGATTTGGCCTGGGAGCCATAGTTTGACAACCTCTGCTTTAGGCACTAGGAAGTCATTGGTGGTTTTTGAGCAGAAGGCTCTTGATTAGGTTGTTTTTCAGAGGAGGCTTTGTTTGCTGACACATTGCCGTCTTCCTTCTCTGAACTTAGTAATAATAACCTTTACTGTTTACACCACACTTAACAACTTATAAAGCATTTTCAAATCCCATGTAATCCCCACTAGGGAGGCTGGGAAGCATTATCCCTGTTTTAAAGAAGAGGAATTCAATCCAGAAGGATTCGATGACTTGTCCTAAGTCACAGAGGTAGACTGGAACCCTGTCTTCCTGCTGCCAGCCTTGGGGCTCTGGTGGAGACCCCGACTCTTCCTCCATTTAGCTGGCCAGACATCTAATTACTTTATGTGTTAGTCCTGTTTCCTCAGTTACAGGGTGCATTTCTAAAGTGTAGGGATATGTCTTCCACTCTTTTTCTATCCTCCAAAGTCCTAAGCACAGTGCTGAGTCTTTAAGGAGCCATTTACTGTTGATCATTCCCCTCTGGGCCTTGTGGTTCAAAATTTGTTTTCCTTCCATTTGTCTTCAGTTAATTGCTTGGTCAAATCTGTTGGTAAGGGTTATTCCATACTCATCTGAAATCAAAGGGTTAATGCTTGTGGTCCAAGTATCCACTTATCTTTCCAATTTGAAATTTGGAAAGCTAATTTTCCAAATTATATATTCCAAAAATATACCCCTTTCTGGCAGCTTTCTCAATAAGGAAAAGGGTATACTTTGGGGGTCTGCCTAAATCTACATTCTGTTGTAAGTGGTCAAAGAAACAAAGGGAATTGACTTTCTTTATAGCACATGGGTGGACTTGAGGAAAAAATTGGGCACCAAAAGGTGAGGTTAAGATCCAGACTTATATATTTGGGACCCTGAAAGATGTTGGATATGTACTGATTGTGAAATCTTGTTCTCATCTTTCTATATACCATGTTTGACTTTTTTGCACAAATTCTGGTATTCACACCCAGGTCTTCATCATCTCTCACCTGTATCACTGTGAGTGTCCCCCTCTCTTGTCCTCTTTACCATCTGTCCTCCACACAGCAGCCACAGTAATCTTGATAATATTTAATCAGATCACATCAGGCCCCTCTTTGAAACCCTGCAAAGGTGTTCCACTACATTTAAATTAAAATCCAAACTAGTTCCATAACTTTCAGGGCCACAACCTTGAACACAAGCCACAACCCTATGTCATCTGGCCCCTGCCTACCTTCCTTGTCCCATCTCATCTCATGCCACTTTCCCCCTTTTCTGTGACATGGTCCCTGGCCCTGAACATGCTAGATTCATTCTCATTATCTGGCTTTCAAATCTGCTATTCCTTTTGTTAGGACTCCTCTTTCCCCAGATCCTTCCAAGCCTGTCATCTCCAGGAGACACTCCCTGATCCCCTCTCCCCTTCCGTGTCCCTCTGTGCAGCAAAACCCTGTCCTATTAGCTTATTTGTGTATTATCTGTCTCTGCTCCCATTTATTGAAGAACTTTAGTATTTGTTGAATGAATGAATAGAGTAAATTCTTATAGTTAGAGGCTTCAAGGAATCATACGACCTTAGAAATAGAACAGAGAAGTTTAAAACTTTAGATCTTGGGTAGAATCTTATTTAACGATTTTCAAAATTCCCTTAGTAGTAAAATCAGCTTTCCAAATCCAAGCTTAAGCACAATTCCAATATCTAAAACAGAATAAAGTGGAGTTGTTCTAGAAAATGTAGGGGACTCAGTCCTGGGACTCAAAGCAAACCTAAAAACCACGAAGACAACCCCCCTCATTATAGAGATGGGGAAACTAAGACTCTGAGCAGCTGTCTTCTACCTGCAAGTGCTTCAAAAAGAACAAAGTCAGCCAGGCACGGTGGTTCACACCCATAATCCCAGCACTTTGGGAGGTCAAGGCAGGTGGATCACAAGGTCAGGAGTTCAAGACCAGCTTGAACCAGCTTGGCCAACATAGTGAAACCACATCTCTACTAAAAATACAAAAAATTCGCTGAGTGTGGTGGCAGGCACCTGTAATCCCAGCTACTTGGCAGGCTGAGGCAAAGAGAATCGCTTGAACCTGGGAGGCGGAGGTTGCAGTGAGCCGAGATTGTGCCATTGCACTCCAGCCTGGGCAACAGTGCGAGATTCTGTCTCAAAAAAAAAAAAAAAAAAAGAAAGAAAAGAGAGAAGAAAAACAACAACAACAACTACAACAAACTTTAGACCTTGGGGAGAATCTTATTTAATGATTTTCAAAATTCCTTTAGCGGTAAAATCAGCCTTCCAAATCCAAGCTTAAGCACAATTCCAATATCTAAAACACAATAAAGTGGAGTTGTTCTAGAAAATATAGGGGATTCAGTCCTGGGACTCAAAGCAAACCTAAAACCACAAAGACAAACCCCCTCATTATAGAGATGGGGAAACTGAGACTCTGAGCAGCTGTCTTCTACCTGCAAATGCTTCAAGAAGAACAAACTTGCTGGTGTGTATCCCCTACCCCTGCACAGCTTCTAGCATGGAGCAGGAGCTAGGGGAACATTTGTGGAACTGCACAAGTGACACATTGAGTTGAAGGCAGAAGTGGAACTAATGTCAATCCAGGTTCTCCTGTTCTCCAATACACCAGTGAGAAAGGTTGAGGGCCATGGCCCACCTGGTTCCAGCTCAGGTGCCTCATTTGGAACCAGACCTAGTGGAGAAGACAGGCTTTCTGATCCCAGAGGCTTCTCCGATGGATGGGCAAGCCACTAATGCTATTTTTTTCTACCACTCCAGCCCTCTAATTGCATTTGTCACAGACACCCAGGGAGATAAGACTACCATCTACCTCTACCTCCTCTTCATTTTTATCCTTTCTTCTACCTTCTCTTTCTTTTTTCAAAAACATAATAAAATGTTTCAGGTGTGCAAGACAGCACAGAGGACAATAGAGTGAACATAACAAGCATGACCAACCTAAGACATGAAAGGTTACAAATCTAGCTGGATTGTCCTCTGGATTTCCTCTCTCCTTTCTCTTTTATTGTGTTTCCCTCTGTCTTCACTCCTTCTTTTCCCCTTCTTCTCTTCTGTTTTCTCCAGCATGGCTCCCCATTTCATTTCTGCCCTCTCCTCCCTGCTCTTTTTCTCACCACCTTTCTTGCCCTCCTCTTTTCCACACCCTGCCCTTCCTCTTCCTTCATTTCTTTTGTTCCTCTCTAGCCCCTTCTCTTGCCTTCTCCTTCTCTCTTGCATCTTTATAAATGTTTTAGGGTCAGTGATTCATTCCTTTGGCTATTCTATGTCAAGGGTGAGGAATCAGCATCTCTTGAATTTCCTCTTTTGCAAGCCTCAGGGCACCTGCCCTGTAGGGACAATTCTGTGGTACATTCAGCCCTCTAGCCAGAGGCATTGGCTGCTGCTGCTGCTGCTGCTGGATCTGAAAGGTCATCTCCAGCTTGCTTTCTCCAGGGGAAAACCTTTACTACCACTAGATGCAACTGCTGGCCAATTCATCCAGCTTCTCATAGATGAAAGAGCATTGGCTTAATATTATCTCTGCATTTCTCAGCATTTTGATTTCTTTCCAGAGATTTTTCTGATATTTTTCAATCCATTTGTTTTTCACTACATAACTGGGGACATTTTCTTACCCTCTTTTTTTTAGGTCATACCACTTTTTGACTTTAAATAATTTGATTTATTTTTCCTGGGGTCAAACACTGGGGGAGCTGCCTGCTCAAACAGATAGAAGAATCTAGAATCTTTCTGATTTGTTGTCAGAGGAATACCTCTGTGTGTCAGATGGAAGGGAGAGAGCAGAAGTGGGTGGTCATGTTTCACCCCTCTTCTCCATCAGTTCCATCCAGAAAAAAACAACAGGAAGCCAGACAGCCGATGATTTGCATTGCTGTGAACAGATTTACTCATAGGGTACAGAGTTGGCACAGGCCACTTCTAAGTTATTTTTCAATGTTGACGTGTCAACATTTTCCACATGGGAGAGGGCTCCAGTTGGAATGGAAGGAGGCAGGAAAATCGTTTTCCATCTCAGCATCACTTTCTGTGGTTTTGTGGTACTTGGAAACTCTGTTTACACTTGACAATCTCTTCCTGTAGATTGTCTAAAGCAATTATGAATAAAATTGGAAAAGTCTTTCCATTCTGAAGGGACCTATGCTCCAGTATAGACCAGTCACACACATTTGGCTGATTAAAATACTAGTCGTTGTACTAAAAACGACAGACTCCAGTGACCCCTTGCTTGTTAATAGCACTGCCAAAGTTTTCAAAGCATTTTTAGATTTACTAGCCCTTTTCCACCTCACAACAAGTTTTGCCAAGACTAGGCATTATCACTCCCATTTTGCAGATGAGGGAACTGGTAGAGAGGTGCGAGATTTGCCCAAGATGAAGGTGGTCTGGCAGGACCAAAAGGACAGCAGAAATTTCATTAGATCAGAGAGCTTCTAATGGAGGCCAGAAGAAGCTGGGTGCCTCTTAGAGGTGCCTTGGGTGGGGGCTGGCAGGATTGGCCCACAGCATGACTTGGAAGTACCCCCTTCTCCTGACATAGATACACATTGCACACCCACCAAGGACAACTGTCGGGCCCTGGACTCTGCAGTGCGCCATCCACCCTGGTACAGCAAAGCACTGGCAGGCAGCTGCGATGAAGGTTTTCCCACTTCTGGATCCCTGCCTACACTGCAGAATTTTCATGAGGGGAAGAGAAGGGGGGAAGTTTATTGTCTGATCTAATCACAGATGAACAGAGAACTCAGTGGCAGCAAGCAGTTTGCAAAAGCGCATGACTCCAGTGCCATTAAGGAGCCCACTCTTCATTTCTGAGATGAGTAAACAGCGTGCCCAGCAGCATGTGCAGCACACAGTAGGTGCTCAGTAAATGGTGACTTCCACTGTTCTTATCTTTACCATGGTTACCATTATGCACTGGGCCCCAGGTTACACAGAGACGGGACAAAATCCCAGGTTTTGAGAGTCCATGCGGGGGTTGTGGCAAATCTCAAGTAACATTAAAAGGCAGAAGTAATAAAAACGAAACTCAAGGAGAAAATGCTGCCAAATGTCCCGTCTGCTGGTTTTGGTGATGTGGCCCCCCGTGAGGTCTGCCATTTCTTAAGGGGCCAAGAACATCTCTGTGGCTTTTTGTCATTCATTTCCTCCTCTCGTGCAGGAATCTCAGACCATTGCTGGAATCGATGTTGCATTCTGGGACTTAGGCTCTCTGCCTGTACAAGCTGTGAAGCCCCATCCACCTCCCATGCAAATCACAGGCTGTGTAGCACACCTTTAATTGCCTCTCACTTGATGAGCTCACGGTGTTTGCCTAATGACAAAGGATGTCCTGTTTCTCATGGATGCTGGTCAAATCCAGAAGTATAAAAGCTCATGTTTAAATGTCCCCCTTTCTTCTTTCTCCTTTCCTCCCTTCCTTTCTCTCCCTCCTCCTTCCCTCTCTTGTTTCTTGCAAAGGGAAGAGCATATGGTAGAGAGAACCACCCAGCCTCAACCCCACTTCTCACTCTCCAGGATAGGAGACTAGGAAAGGCACTGAGCTGGGTGGAGAACTTTCCTGGAGATCCAGGGACAGGGGGTGGTCTCACTCCTAACCACCTATACTCACCTGAGTCTTCTCCCCTGCCCCTAGAGAAAAGCAGCCAGCAGCCAGCATTCATGCATCCTCTTCTTTTGGGGGTAGGATCACACTCCCTAAAGCTCCTTCAGTGCCCCATGCTTTCACCCTGACTGCAGCCACTGGGGGTTCCACCTTCCTTCCATGTTACCTATTGTAACCACAGCCCCCGAGAGCAGGGTGACATTGCATCTCCTGGAATGAAATACTTATCGTGACTTGGCAAAGCCTTTCTCTTACAAAGAGTTATTCATGCACTTACACCTAAACTTGCTGAATGACCTAGGACAAGTCATCTCATATCTGGGTTCTCAGTTTCCTCATTTGAAAATGAAAGGAGCATTTGGCTCACATAACGCAGTGCCTGGCACATAATAGATATAGTAAGAATCAGCCAGCAGACCTCTTGGCTTCCAACCTTCCTTCCTTCTTCCCTATTTTCTGGCCTGGAGATGTCCCCGATTACCACTACCCTTGTCTTGCCTGAACAGGGACCTTTATGTGAATGATATGATCTCAAGCCTGGCCTTGGCCACCCTCCATGATCTTTCTGGGCCAACGACTAGGACAGCCTTTCTGTTTCCCAGTCCCATGTCTGAGCCTGATTGGCTGCACTGGGGCACAGGGATTGGAAGGAGCTCCCAGAGCGTGCAGGCAGATGGTGAAAGAGCCAGAAACCGTTGCTCCTGGGGTCGGGGGGCAGGGAGGCAGTCAGCAGCGAGCAACTTCTTAAAGCTCACATCAACATTCCCCATTCTGGATGAGATCCAGAATCTTATGGGTTCAGAGTTTATCTGAAGTACCAGGACCCCTTAAATCCCATGTGGAGTGGCTGGGGGTAGTCTGATAATTTAGGTAGTGTGGCGTGGTGGACAAGAGCTTGCATTCTGAAAACAGACGGCTTAGATTTCAATGCTGGCTCTGCCATTTTCTGCATCTTTGTTGGAGGGTAAATTACTTAACCTCTCTGGGCTATGATTTTCTCATCTGTAATATGTGGCTAATAATATTACTTAAGAAGCTGTAGCTAATAATATTACTTAAGAAGCTGGCTGTAAGATTTAAATGAGGTGACACACTCATAAAGCTTTCAGAAAAGTGCCTGTCAGGCCGGAACCACTTAATAAACGTTGGCTCCTATTATGATTACTAGCATTATTACTATAGGCGGTATCATCATTATTATTATCAAAGTGTGAGAACCAGCAAAGATTTCTATCACTCACTAGTCGCCACTCAAACTCTCATCTGTGTGAAGCAGGAATATTTATGATATAGTCCCTACCCGCTGCTCACAGTGGGTGTGGGAGCCGATTGATAATGTAGAAGAGGATAAATGTTTATAATAAAATGCAGGTGCCATACAACTAAAAGCAATTAGTAGATGACAGAAGATGAGAGGTAAAAAATAAAGTTAATAAAGAGGAGAAAAACCGAGCATCAACTTTGACGTGAGCTTCCTAGTAAACCAAGGCAGAAAGGGATCATAGTAAAACATATTTTTATCATTACTTAGTGCTTAGTGCTAGACATTTCATCATGAGTAACAACCTTCTTTTGTAGCCTTGAACTCTAAGAGAAAATTATCATAAGAATATTTATTATGAATTTATTTACACATCTAAAATTTTAGGCTTTCTCTATGAGAAAGAGAATCCTTATGAGATTTGGAAAGTATCACAATAAAAATGGTTGAAGAAATGTGAGCTCTTTTTTTTTTGAGACAGAGTCTTGCTCTGCCACCAGGCTGGAGTGCATTGGCATGATCTCGGCTCACTGCACCTTCCACCTCCTGGGTTCAAGCAATTCTCGTGCCTCAGCCTCCCAAGTAGCTGGGATTACAGGCACACACCACCACACCCAGCTAATTATTTTTGTATTTTTTTAAGTAGAGACAGGATTTCACCATGTTGGAAGGGATGGTCTCGATCTCCTAACCTCATGATCCTCCTGCTTCTTCCTCCCAAAGTGCTGGGATTACAAGTGTGAGCCACCGTACTCGGCCAGGAATGTGAGCTCTTTAACCAAGAGAAGAGCAAACAGAAAGACATGATGGTCCCTTTAAAGACTTCACTACTGTATCAAGTGGGAAGTAGGGTTGCCCTGTAATATTTCCAGAGACAGAACCACAGCCCCATGGTTGAGAGCCTGGGGATGCAAACTGAGTTTCAGCTAAAGACAGAAGTTCCCTCAAACTCAAGTAATGCAACTCTGCCTTGTGACGGGGTGAGCTCCCTGTCCATGCAAGCATTTGTCTAGAAGGCCATCGTCAGGGCCACATGGGGAAGCTCTCACTGCATTCTTAGAGAGCAAAGAGATGATTCCTTCATCCCAGGATACTTTAATTTTCTCCAGGTCTATGTAATAGAGGAGTGGACTCTCAAAAGAAGAGCTGAGCTTTCCTCCCTTGAACGCAGATGAACAACTCTTAATAAAAACCATTTCCTACAAAGCTGCTCCCCTAGAAATAAAGGAGCAGGCTAGCTAGAACAATCAAATCACTTTTTAAAATGATTCTTTAAGATGAAGAGTATTAGGAAATAATTTGGCTGAGCAATTGTCAGTGGATTTGGGGAGAGAGTCCCCTGTCAGAAGTGACTCTGTCACCTGCCACCAACCTTCTTGTGTGTTGTTCTTCCTTTGTGTGTCCCAGCTTTCATCAGTACGTTCTGAGCTTCTGGGGCTGACTGAGGCTGCATGAACAAGTATGTGTCCCTGGGCCTCCCACAGCTCTACCCCAGCTCTCCTCTGCCCATCAACTGGCTGCCATGGTCTCCTTTCTCATGGGGGCTCTGCTTGGGAAGGGCCGTATATTGCTCAGCACCATGTGATTGGTGCCTGCACAGTGTTGGGCCCACAGCAGCCAGGTGTACTGTATGGTTAGGAGCATAGGTTCTAGAGCCAGGCTGCCTGGGTTTAAAATCCAGCTGTCTCATTTACTAGCTCTGTGACCTTGGTCAGGATGTTTCAACTTTTTGAGCCTCAGTTTTCTTATCTGTAACATGGGATTGATAGGAGTATCCTCTACACACACACACACACACAAAACAACAACAACAACAACAACAACAACACACACCGGATTGCAGTATGAGTTCAATGAAAGAATGACAGTTAAGCTCTTAACATAGTGTCTATCTTATCTACTATATCAGGGGTCAAAAAACTCTTTCAATCAAGGGTTAGACAGTAAATATTTGCAGCTGTGTAGGCCATGTGGTCTTTTTTCAAGTACTCAACTCTACCATCGTAGCCTGAAAGCACACATGGGCAATATGTAAATGAACAAGCATAGTGATATTCCAATTAAACTGAATTTACCCAAACAGGTAGCAGGCAAGATTTGGCCCGTGGACTGTAGTTTGCTGCCGTTGTGTAAAGCAGCAAGTCAGAGAACCAGATGGAAATGAGCAACCACAGAGACTAAAGAGAAGAAGCAAAAGGTGGTAGAATGGTGGATTCAACAGCAGCATCCAGAAGTTAAGAACTCAGTCTGTGAAGTAGAACAGGTCTGGTTTCAAACCTGGCTGGTGAATGGTGTTTGCTCTCTGAGACTTGGCTTCCTAATACATAAAGTGCAAGATGGCAAGTAAAAGGGACCTTTCTCAAATGGCTGATTTGTGGATTAAAAGAGATATTAGACATGGTGCCAGGCATCTAGTAAGAGCTCAAAAAATGTTAGCAAAGAGGAGGATGATGACAAGGTGGCTGCTGAAGTGAACTAAACTGAATTGAACCACAGCGTCCTTTTGCCTTCAGCATGCCCAGACAGTATGGCTCATTAGGAAGAGCAAGAGTCTTAGATCCTCAGAGTGCCTGACTTCCTGCCTTGAGACTTCTCTCACTCTCTGTAAAGTGCAGCCAATTCATATTCTTTCTCCATGCCAAGAATCAGGTTCAATGAGACCCTGGAGGGAGAGCCTGCCTACCACCTACCTATAAATAGGATGGCAAGTCAGCACCAGCATCAATGATTGCAGGTCAAAAATGAGCCTTGATTTCTCAGTCTTGCTTGCCTCAAATGGACTTGAGGATAGAAGGGCCAAAAGATCAATAATGGAGAATATAAATGTTTGTGCAGAGCTGCTTGGGCACTCAGGTTTGGAGCAGGACTAGGAAGGCCCTGGGCTTTGAATTGCTTTTGTTTGATGTTAGTGTCCTGGAAATAGACCTCTCTACATACCACGTTTTGTTGGGAGATGGTATTGCCATCCAAAGTGAGACTTTCAATGTTCCTTTCCATTCCTTGTTGGCATACAAAGACTGCATAACACATGAATTTCCCCAATGTGTTCACAGTGTTGTGCCTTTTGTTGACTCCATAAGTTTTTATTCTTACTTTCTTTACTCTCAGATTTTCCAGAAAAAAATTAAACAGACTCTTACAGCCCTAATTAATGCTATCAGGCATCTGCCCTAATCATATATTAATTGATACTGATTTTCAGTTATGTCATTTCCTTCCACTAAGATCATGAGAGTCTCACAAACTGTCCATTGTATTCACTTCAGGGTCTCCAGCACTCGAAACCACAAGCTGTCTTTTCTCTTCTTTCCTCCTTCCCTCTCTCCATTTAGCCTTTCTTCCTTTCCTTCTACTAAGCACCCACTATGTGCCAAACATTGTGCTGGGCATCAGGAACACCTCCAAGCTCTCAGATCTAAAGGAGGAGATGGGCAGGTAATAGGCAGCACGGTAAGAAGCAAGCTTTAAGCAAGGTCAGGTATTGTAGAAATCCACCATCCCAGGCCCTAACCTGTTGGGACCTTTAGACAACCCTAACCTATTGTCCCCTGGTGGAGGGGACATCTGAGCCAGGCTTTCTATGATGACTAGGAGTTCAAGTCATTGAAAGAAGGAAGAAGCAGGTTCAAAGGTGTGCCTTGAGTCTAGACATGAAATGGAAGTTTTTCCTTCCACATAAACTTAATTATCGTGGCTGGGCAGGATAGTGACAAATGTCAGGAGAAGACTGGCTGGCAGGAGGCATGGCATGAAGGACCTTGTTGGCCAAACAGATCTTCTGGAGTGATTTCAACATCTTAAAGCTTAGGCAAGCTGTACATTTACAAAGCAAACCTAAATGTCGAGTCTCTCTCCTTTGGGCTGTAATTATATTAAGAGTATTGTCTCCTTCATGCACTACTTCTAATTAAAAGCTTTGATTAGCAGTATTACATGCTTTGGATGAACAAAATGATAAAATAAGCTAATTATGACTTAATGTGTAGAGTTGTTACCCACTATCTTTCAATACACCAAGTCAGTGGGGAGAGGGAGAGCCGCAAAGAAGCTCTTGGTGGTGAAAAAACTGAAAAATATTTCCTCCTATTACCAAGATACAGATATAGCCTGCCTGGAATTGACTGTAAGTAAAGTGATAAAACCCAGCAAATCATCGATTAGGAGTTCACCATATATCTAGAACTGTCTTCACCTTGAGATACAACTGGTGTACCAAACAGCCAAGGTCCTGTCTATTTTGGAACTTAGTGATGGGTAGGAAAGGCTGATATTAAGTGAACAAACATCCAAGTAAACATGGATTTATAAAACGTGCTAAATGTTGTGACCAAAAAATAGAGGCCGGTGGGAGAATAATGAGTCCTAATTTACATTGTGGGTAAGGGAAGTGCCTTATGAAGAAGTGATGTTTGCATTTCGGAGGGATGGTGGGTGTGATTGAGGTGATGGGATGGGCATGAAAAGAGGGTGTTCCAGGCAAACGAACATTGTGCACACTGGCTCTGATGCAAGAAAGGTATTTGGCCTTTGTAACAGCTAAAGAAAGGTCAGCTTGGATGGAATCCAGAGAGCAGGCCACAGTTGGTCTTGAAGAGCTGGGCAGGAGTGATGATATTGGTCCTGAAGGCCACATTAAGTCTTTTGGTTGATTTTTGAAAACAGAATGACTTCAAGAGGTTTACGAAGGGTGTGTGTGTGTGTGTGCATGCATGCCTGCATGTGTGTGTAGGAGAGAGGTATATTAACACGTTTGCATTTTAAAATGATTTTTCTGGTTTTTCTGAGAAAATGGACTGGATGGGGCAAAAGTGGAAGCAGGATGAACCAGTGGGGAGGCTGTAACAGTCGTCCAGGTAGCACATTGGTGATGGCAAGGTGGTAATAGTAAGATGATGAGAACTGGATAAACTCAAAAACACTGAGTATTACATTAGTTAGAGTTGAAGTGTGAGGCGGAAAGATGTAGAGAAAGGAAATTAATTTGATTTGAGTGGATTTGACTTAGAAGGCAACATTTTGAGACACCTAGAATGATGGCTTCTAATAGGCTTTCCCAGAGCCAAATGGAGGGGTTTTCTGGACCCTCAGCCATGTGCTATGGTGTTACCACCATGTTTGCTTGCATCTGTTGCAGAGGAAGGTACCCCTTCCTCTGCATGGTGGCCGCCTTGCAAGAACACATGGCTCTGGGGACCACGGTGCCCTCTCCTACCCTCAAGTTTGGAGCATGAGTGGTGTACACCATACCATATCAGGCATTGGCCTTCAGAAGTAAGAGACCACCCAGATGCCCAATCAGTCAAACGGTTTGTTTCTCCCTCTCTGTGTGCCAAGGAAACCACAGAAACCAAAAACACAAATGAGGCTGCATCTTGATCTGTAGGGTTAATGCCATCTATCAGAAATACCACAAAAACACTGAAAAGATCAAGGAAAGTCCAGGAGGGGAATAACCAGTTAGTCTAGTCGTGTTTAACTCCCCTACAAAAGAGCTGATGAACTGCTGAAAAAAGCTGTCACAGGAGCAAAGAGGCACAATCATAACCAGCATCACTTGGTGGTGACTGTGGACGAGGCTGTGCTATTTTATATGATCCTCATGTTCCCAGTGAGCCTCATTTTAGAAAGCTGAGGCACAAAGAAGTTTAGTGACTTTGCCAAGCCACCACAGTAGTGAATAGTCCAGCAGGGCCTTGTGCTCCAGGGGTCATGCTCTTAGCCACTACGTGATTCTGTAGCAAGAGGCCACAGGCTATTAAGGTCAAGTAGAGTGGTTTCTGGAAGGGACAGCCTTGACCTGGGTTGAGAAAAGTGGGAAATACTGAGGGTCAGCTGTTTTGTAGACGGCACCCCACTGAGGCTCCCTGGGGCCATTTGGGAAGCTGGGTTCCTGGCATGATGCTGAGTGTTCCACAGAGAGGGAAGCCTCATTCCTGACTGTATTTTTTCCTCAAATCCTTCTGAGCACCCTTAATCTGCAGAAAATGGGTTGGGTACTAGGGACACGGCAGTGAGCTCAGACATTCTCCCAGAGCCCACAGAGTAGTGAGGGAGACATAAAAGAAAGGGGTGAGGCCAGGCGTGGTGGCTCACGCCTGTAATCCCAACAGTTTGGGAGGCCGAGGCAGGTGGATCACAAGGTCAAGAGATCGAGACCATCTTGGCCAACATGGTGAAACCCTGTCTCTACTAAAAATACAAAAATTAGCTGGGTGTGGTGGCACATGCCTGTAGTCCCAGCTACTCGGGAGGCTGAGGCAGGAGAATCGCTTGAACAAAGGAGGTGGAGGTTGCAGTGAGCTGAGATCACGCCACTGTACTCCAGCCTGGCGACAGAGCAAGACTCCATCTCAAAAAAAAAAAAAAAAAGAAAGAAAGGGGTGAATTTCAATGTAAGGTGGTCATGGTGCATATCTGTAGTTTCAGCTACTGGGGAAGCTGAGGTGGGAGGATCTTTTCAGCCCAGGAATTTGAGGCTACAGTGAGCTATGATCGCACCTATTAACAGCCAGTGCACTCCAGCCTGAGCAACACAGTGAGACCCCCATCTCTAAACAACAACAACAACAACAACAATAAAAAAAAAAAAAAGGAAAAGGAAAAAGTTAAGAGCAGGGTGGTAAATACCCACCAAAAGGAAGTCGGGGTGCCGCAGGAGTCCCCTGGAGCAGCATGCATCCCTGATATGTTTCTGTGGTGGTGTGAGTGTGAAGGGTAGTGGCTAAGGGAGCCTCCTTAAGGGCAGGGTTGTCTATTGTGAGCTTGGAAGAGAGTAGGAGCCAGCGGGGGCCAGGGGGCGGGGAGCGTTCGGGTGGGCACAAGTGGGGAGATGGGAGAAGGGAAGTCACTTCAGGACACAGTAGGTACAAAGGCCTCCAAGTATGGAGATAAGAGGAAGCAGGGCTCTTTTGTGGAACTGATAGAAGTTCAGACTTCCTAGAGGGTCGAACTTACTCAGGGCAGGGGGAGAAAAGAAGTAAGTTTGGAGAAAGGTGGGTGAGAGCTCGGTCACGGTAGCAGGAAGTTTGGACTTAACCCTAAGAGCAGTGGAAGCCTCCAGTGGGTTTTAGGGGAGGAGAAACTGGGCACAGTGGCTCATGCCTGTAATCCCAGCACTTTGGGAGGCCGAGGCAGGTGAATCACCTGAGGTCAGGAGTTCGAGACCAGCCTGGCCAACATGGTGAAGCTCTGCCTCTACAAAAAATACAAAAATTAGCTGGGCGTGGTGGTGGGTGCCTGTAATCCCAGTTACTTGGGAGGGCTGAGGCATGAGAATTGCTTGAGCCTGGGAGGCAGAGGTTGCAGTGAGCCGAGATCATTCCATTGACTCCAGCCTGGGCAACAGAGCAAGACTTCGTCTCAAAAAAAAAAAAAAAAAGTTTAGGGGAGGAGAAGGTAAGACATTTTCTGGGGCTGCCTAGATCCTTTGTACTTTCTTGGGTAAAAGTAGCATACTGACCTAGCCTTTGGCAAGAAGCCTGATGATTTGGTTCCCAAGAGGCAGTACTGCTTGGCTTCAAGCAAGTACTTGAAAGCAAGGAGGGCTTTCCCCTGAGTCTTAATGCTAGTTGTCCCTTCCTTTTTCTTGCAACGCTGGGCTTGCTGAGTAGCTGAGATGTGTTGTATTTTTTAAAGAGCAACTTGTTCTCTCTAAATCACCTACGTGTCTATGGAATTTCTACCAGTGTGTTCAAACACCTCTCCAAAGTCTCACTTCTGGGCAGCTTCCCTTTAATGGGGGTGGTGGGGAAGGGTGCAGACAGGCAGGGGAGGGCCTGAGGGAGTGAGGTGGGAGGGGGCTGGCAGAGAGCTCAGGCCTTTAGAGTGCTGGCGACCTCAGCAGCACCATCATCTCATTCTCTCTCATTCACATGGAGGCCTTCCAACCAGCCTCTCCCCCTAGTGAGGGCCCCACAGTCCTTTAAGAAGGCTTCCCATCATTTAAACAGACAATAAGTCTGACAGATACCGAGGGTGGCCTCAGCTCAGCGAGCATTAACTGTATTAGCTACATTGGAATTTCCATCAGTGACACTGTATGGAGCTAATTTGTGGGTTTGCTAATCCCCAAGTCACTCCTAGTAACAACACATTTCTGTGTGGGAGGGCCTGCCCAGAAGACTATGGCACCTTCGCTGCTCCACGGCTGGAGCAGCTCAGTGTGAGGGAAGAAACCGGCTCTGGAACCCGAGAGACCCGGGTTTGAATCCCAGCTCTGCCACTCCCTAGCTGTGTGACCTTGACTAAGCAACTGAACCTCCCTGAGCCTCAGTCACTCATTTGAAAATGAAGATAGTAGTCATGACACTCTCATGGGGCTGAGGTCAGGATTCAGGGAGGCCGTGCAGAGTGCTCAGTAAATATGAGGTGCTGGCATGTATTTTCTACAGTGGGTTTAGGAAGGGTTGCAAACTCACATGGCTTCAGGGTGACACAAGTGGGTGAAGCCAGCTGGGAGCAAGCTAGGCAGAGAGAAATGTGCCACAAAGGGGACCCCTGCTGTCAGCTGCAGCCCCAGTTGGTGAATGAAACCCAGGAGCAGTACTGTTAGAGCCAGTGTTTTTTTTTTTTCAGGAGAAGCCAGAACTCTGTGTTAAATATCCCAACTTTTAAATGTTGGAGACTGAATTAAGCTTTTAAAATCATCTGGGGGCAAACCAAACACATCTGAAAGCTAGCTGCCCCTTGGCAACCTCTTGCTTTTTCTTTCTGCAAGAAGTGGTTTAAAATTGGGTCCTCAGTATAAATAGCTCGAGGCTGCCAGGCAGAGTATGTTGGGAGAGGACAGTTTGTGGCAAAATAATTTAATGCCCCCACCTCTCTGAGGGTAATGTCACTTGCTCATCAAGTCCTGTATACGGGCTTGAATGATGTCCAGAATCGAACTGAAATAGAGAGGGATGGGTGTGGGGTAGGCAGGGACTGGACAAACAATCCAGGCTGTGTGCTGTCATAGAGCACCCCTGGGAGGGGCCACTAAATGGCAGTGTCTGCACCCAGGAACTGCAAACCACCCAGGTGTGCAGGGCTCACCACAGCTGCGATTGGTCCTCTGTCCTTTTTGGACTTGAACAAAGTGAGAACACTTTGGGGCATATGTAGCAGCCACGAAGATTTACTTTCTGACAAGAGGATGTCTAAACATTCATTCACAGTCAAGCTGATTTCCTAAAAACAGCTGTCTTGAACCTGACTGTATCTAAAATGTCTGCTGCCTTCGTTCAGAAAGCCTCTATTCTACTTTACCCATAAACATTTTCTCTTACACAAGGTTTAATATCTCAGCAGGTGTTGACTGGTTGGAAGTAGATGGGGTACTAATTATAAATGAATGCAAAGACATTTTTCTTACACTAAGAGTTACCAAACGGTCCTGAGTTCGACCTTCTTCACATTCATTCGTTCAGTAAATCCTCAATGAGTGATTACTACATGCCAGGCATTGTGCCCGGGGCCTTGGATAGTCGGAAAGTTCTTTCTGACGTCAAATGCAAGCTTTACTGCCAGCTAAGAGAGCCTCAGTTTCCTCATATGTAAAATGAGTATGATCATAGTACTGACTACTGATTATTTCAAAGGCTCCCAAGCCAGTGTGTGCACATGGCCAGCATTCAATAAGCATTAGCCAGCAAATGAGCATTCATCTCAATTAAAACCACCATCATTTGGGCTTGGTACTGTTATCCCCACTTCTAACATAGGAGCAAACTGAGACTTTTAGATTTTTAAAATTTATTTTATTTTGTTATGTTATGTTATGTTATTTCATTTTATTTGTAGAGACAGGGTCTCCCTATGTTTCCCAGGCTGGTCTCAAGTTCCTGGGTTCAAGCTATCCTCCTGCCTTAGCCTCCCAAAGTGCTGGGATTATGGGTATGAGCCACCCATGCCTGGCCAAAACTGAGTTTTGCTGTGACAAATTACCTTGATGAAAGTCACATACCTGAGCTGGAGCTGGGATTGACCAGTCATCTAAGCCCATTATCTTTCTGCCAAATCACAGGGAAGACCATTCCTGACCTCCTTGCTTTACTGTCAGAAAGAATTGAAGGGTGGTTCTAGTTTAAGCTCTGGAAAGTCTATAGGGAAATTAGGGCCTGAAGTAGAAAGACTGCCAGCCGCCTCTGTCCTGCTAGAAATGTGCATGAGGCTGGTGCTGATGGTGCTGAGAAAGCAAATGCTGTCTAGAGGGAAATACTATCATTCAATAAATATTTATTGAGTTCTGCTATGAGTCAGGCACTGTCCTAGGGACTGGGACTACAGCAGTGAACAGAGCAGGGTCCCTGCTCTCACTCAGCTTATGGTCTGTCACAATCCTGTAGGTGAAAAGATGCCAAACATAAATATGAGGTTTTAGGAATGCCAATTGAAATCAATGGAAAGATATGGCCGGGGATGCATTTGGGACCCATATCTGATGGCTGCTGAGGCATTTTGGTCACCAGTGAAATATTTTCTGCTTATTGGCAGGCAAGTTGATTTTGCATTTGGTTTGTGTCATTCTTAGGGATACTGAAGATACAGCGATGTGCCCAAGTCAGATGAACACGCCCAATTTTAGGAGAAGATTCTGCTTTCATCTGGAGGCAGTAACCATGTATTTCTAGAAGGGAGCTCTTGGAAAGATCCTCTGGCCAGTTCTAGTCTAGTTCCTGTTTACTCTCTGCTTGGTTTAAGTGGCTGATAATTGGGCTCCTGCAGAGAAGCAGCTAAAATCTGTGGCTTGTTTGCTTGGAACATTTTAGAAAGTCAAAGTAGTTAATGATAATGGTAACTACCACTTAGCGAAGACTAGTTGCCAGTCATAGTGGCAGAGGCTTTACAGGCATTATCTAATTGAATCCTCACAAACAACCCAGTATGTTGGAAAGTTCAATTACCTCTGTTCTACACACAAGAAAATTAAGGCTCAGAGAGGTCAAATTCTTGCTCAAGATCACACAGCTGGAAAATAGCAGAGGGGGAAATGAACCAGGCCTGACTTTCTCTAGAGCAGTGGTTTTCAACTAGGGGTGACTTTGCCCCGACTCTGCAACCTTATGGGGACATTTGGAAAAGTCTGGAGACATTTTTGTTTGCCACAACTGGGAGGGGGTGCTACTGGCATCTAGTGGGTAGAGGGCAGGGATGCTCTAAACATCCTACAACACACAGGAACCATTGGCCAGTCCCCAACAGTAAACATCTCTTGTGCAGGCACTTCTTGCCAAAACATTTTGTATTTTATACGATATTCCCAATCTCCACTGAAGTGTTGTCTTTACCTCCTCTCTTGCTCTGCCTTCATCTAGAAGTTGTGATGGAACAATTTAGATCAAGCCATCCCCAGGAAAAGCTTTCATTGAATAACAGAGCAAGGGAAAGCCCAATGTATTCTGCAGCCCCATTTCAGCTAAGGTTCAAGTTCACTAATGCCAGAAAGGAATTCATTAGTGCTTTACAGGCTGCAGGACAAACGTTAATAGCTTCACCTTTAATTTAAGCTCAGTTTTATTTTTATAGCTGGTCCCTTGGTAGCAACTAGATTTATTGGGACATTTTTAACAGCTGAGGCAAATCAATAAAGTATAGAAGCACATGCAATTCTTGTGTTATTTGCAAATATAATTCTGATTCCTCACATGCATATAGGCATACTCATATATGCTCTAAGAATATGCTTTCCCCTCCTCCATGTTTTAAAACTAATCCCCAAACCATGACATTTGGTCTTCTGAATATGGCCTCCAAGTTATGAGATGGGCAAGGATTGGAATGAATAGAGAAATGAACACAAATAGGTTCCCACCTGCTAGAGGAAAATAAATCCTTAAAGCATATGGGTCCTGGACGTTTTTGTCTATCTATAAATGCCAAGCAACATATTGCAATATGGAATCATGACCAATGTTGCAAAACTAAGGATACAGTGAACTATGTTTGTAGTTGTTCTTCATTTTACAGGTTTCAATGCATTTTTCTCTTTTCTTTTTTCTTTTTTTTTTTGAGACTGAGTCTCACTCTGTCGCCCAGGATAGAGTGCAGTGGTGTGATGTCAGCTCACTGCAACCTCTGCCTCCCAGGTTCAAGCAATTCTCCTGCCTCAGCCTCCCGAGTAACTGGGACTACAGGCCCCCACTACATTATTGCATTTCACCTTCAAAACAACCCTGAGGCATTAGCCCCATTTTGCAGATGAGAAAACAGGTTCAGAAAAATTAGGAATTATGTCCAAGGTCACAGAACTTGCCTCTGGCAGAGAGAGCCACTGCCTGGTGCTATTTCTGTCATAATTGTCAGCCCCTAGAGTGAATGTGAGCGAGGCTGAGCCAGTCTGCCTGCTTTCAGTAGCTGCTGCTGATGTGAGGAGAGCCTGTGGATGATTTCATCACCTTTGCTGTGCCTCCATTTCTAAAGCCTTCATTCTTTATCTATCAGGACTCAGCTATGATGTGCTGTCCAGTATGGGAACCATGTACCACATGAAGCTATCTAAAGTTAAATTAATTAAAATTTTAGTTCCTGGATCACATTAGCTGCATTTCAAGTGCTAATAGCCCAGTGTTGCTGGTGGCTACCACGTTAAACAGTACAGAACATTTCTTTCTATTCAGTAGCACTGGATCAGAGTGATTAAGGAAATGAAATCAGTGGGACATAGAATATTTCAGAAAGATGCTATCCAATTTGCAATGAATTAAAAAAAAATCTAAGTTTTTTCTTTTTGAAGAAGAAAGTCTAAATATTTGGTTTTGGATTCACACTCCATCAGGTACCAGGGTGGGGATATTTCCCTGTGCTTATCTTTATGTCAGTCCTGCAAGGTGAGTATTATTATCTGCAAAATGTTTCTTTTGGATTAAGAAACAGGTTTAGTTACTTGACCAACGTACATATCTTCTAAGTAGCAGAGCAAGAATTCAAACTCAAATCTGCCCTCTAAACCTATATACATCTACTTTACTCTGCACCGTGAGTCCTCAACAAACAGAATTTTGGCTCTATCCCAAAGCCAGTGTCACTGTGAATAAAATACAATCCAAGATGATCACTTACAAGGATTATTATCATCCAGATTTGGAACTTCTAGAATGGTCTGAGTAGATAAACAGTGGGAAAATCACCTAAGACATACTTTATGGTGAATATCACTGAGTTGTTTACTTGGGGCTAATCCTCTCTTTTCTTCTCAGTCCCACAATTGACCCTTGTGCAGCTTGAGCCACAAAATGCCACTCAAATTCTGCACCAGCATTTTTTTTAATGACTCTGCAAGTCATCAGGGTGCCTTTCTCTCAGCCATTGGAACAAATTTGCCATGAGGACACTTAATGTTTACTCTGAATGGCACCAAAGCCAGGCTTATTTCCATGTCTGTGGCCTGGTGTTAGCTGAGCCATATGTTCCTGGCCCGGATGGCTCTCTCAGTTCTAGATGATTAGTACCGCAGATCCAGATCCCAAGTCTGTCCATTTGCAAAGAAGAGGACAGTCATCAGACAGGCCTTTCATGTTAGAAGTGGCCATCTGAGACAAACAGGACGTTGTTCCAAGCCGGTCACCACCGCATGGAATATGTAAGGAAAATCTCTTTTGAGCCCTGTAATTAGGTAAGCAAGGTCACTACAAAGTCATTTAAAATTGCATCTCAAGACAGTTCGATGGCAGAGGATCTACCCCCTCAGTGCTGATTTATTGCTTACTCTCCTAACTTTTTAAAAAAAGATCAGCAGATTGATTGTGCCGCCTGTGGTTGGAGGTGTGCTTACCTTTTCTCAGGCCTGATTCATAAAACATGACTGACCTGTTTTCAGCGTCCTTTCCCTGTGTGCCCAGGGAGCTCCTCCAAGGTTCACTGCACTAAGTGTTTGGCAGTGAGTGAAAACGATATGCCATGTTCGCAGCAGATGACCCAGCAGGGGCCACGGCAATGAAGTCCCCAAAATGACCTGTTACATCTCTAGCTACAAGACTCAGGGAAACAGAGAGGCAGTTTCTAATGGTCTCCTGGAGGAATTTGGACTGATGACTAAACTTTTTAGGTCACAGCTTTCTTGAGAAATGGCAGGTGCCCCTTCTGCTTCTGGTGAGGTCAGTCACTGGTTCCAGTCCCCAGTAGGCTCTCTCCAGCCCACCTAGTCGGTTTCTCATGCAGGGGGGTGGTTAACCATTTGTCCTCAGAACACTATCCTCACAAGGCACAATTTCTGAGTCCTTCATATATTTGGGGTATGAGTCACTTGGAAGTGAGAATAACAAGTGAAACCCTGAGGTGCCTCCAAGGCCCCAGGAAAAGCATTTCTACCTTTGCTGATGCTTGTTGGTCCACTAGCAGGCAGCTGTTTTTCTGGCCACTAAATCTCAGTGACATCAGTTCTTTTCTAGGTTTATTTTTTCATTAATGTTTTTATTTTATTTTATTATTTTTCACTGACAAAATGGCCCCTAGTCAGCCAGTTGATTTAACAGGTCAGGTATGTGCTGTGCTTAGAAACAGAGGATAAGAAAAAAAGGATGATCATTATTAGAGTTTCATGCCTTTGTCAGATCCTTATTAAGCCTCTGCTGTATTCCACACACATACCAATCGTGCACAAATTTCTGTTTATTAGAGAACTCTCCTTCGCTTCTCTTTTCATGTTGTGGCGTTCACAGGACATCAGAGCC
This sequence comes from Gorilla gorilla gorilla, assembly GCF_029281585.2. Lineage (NCBI taxonomy): Eukaryota > Metazoa > Chordata > Mammalia > Primates > Hominidae > Gorilla > Gorilla gorilla. The sequence goes on from NC_073228.2 coordinate 173,734,037, forward strand.
AGCGGAGCTTTTAGAACCTAGAGCTGTTCCCATTACACTGAGCTGTACATAAGATTGCCCTCCATGTCCAGACTGGGGATGTTTAATGTGGCCAGTGACATTTTTCCAAGTCTGTTTATTACCTGCTGGTGAGAGTTCCTGAGACAGTTTGAGATAAAACTTTAGGAGTAATTATACTTTATGAGGATATAATACCCTTCAGGCTTAATTTCACGTGATGCTAAATCAATACTCATATTCAATTCTTTTCTGTCTGCCTTCAAGTTAAAGGCCACAATATTAAAGTTTCCTATAATTAGCCAAGAAGTTGGTGCTACAGAGATGGTAAAAATTGACTTCAAACCCTTTATCTGATTGTGCAAAACCAACACAAGACAGGTGGCATATTGGGTCACCAAGTTACATCAGCAGGTTCCACGGAAAGCCTAGATGCCAGGAAAGAAAATAAAGGGAGGGAAGTGTTTTCTACCAACTGCTGGGAAAAATAATGCCCCACTGTCATCTTCACTACCAGAGTCTCATGGGGCTATTAAATATCTTTCTGTTTTCATTTCCATGATGTTTCCTAGGTTGAAATTGTTCTCTCCAGAATGATTGCATAAGCCAAGATCCCTAACACTAGAGGGCATGGGCTAACTGCGTACTTACGCACATCAGGCTGTTGAACAACCAAAGCACCTTGCTCTTTGAGAAAATGGCATCCACTGAGCCACTCTTGATGACACAAGGGACCCTGGGTATAAAAAAAGGAAAGCGACTATTATTTTTTCTTCTCCTTCTTTCTTCTTTTGTTTTGTCTTTCAGTTATAGGCCAGGCTTTTATTTATTTATTATTTTATTTATTTATTTAGAAAATGGGGTCTCACTGTGTTGCCCAGGCTGATGTCAAACTCCTGAGCCCAAGCCGTTATTTATGTTTGATTTACAAGTGTATTGGGTTCCTTGGTTGAAGGGTGGCTCTTATTTACATGCCCTTTCTTATCATTGTCTATTGGCTTTCAGGATTGTTGGTCTACTTGCGAAGGGTCTTTAATAGTCTTAGCCACACACAAATTCATCTTCTGGCGCATGTATGTGTGTGTGCACATATGTGTTTTCTTAGGGTCTTATTGAGACATCAGCATTCTCCCCTGTCTTAATAACTACTCCAATCCATAACTTTCTTTCCACTTAAAACCATTACGTTGTAAACAGAATTCTTTATGTGCCACTGTGTGTGGTGGAGTGTGTGTGTGTGTGTGTGTGTGTGAGATGCGGGTGGGTACATTCATTCATGTTGCATTATACCCATAATGTATGAAGGTAGTAGGAAAATGGAGTGGTCCAGCTTATTGTCCAGTGCCATGTAGTTTTTGGTAAAGAAAAGAGGATCAAACATAGCAGGGTGGCAGCAGCAGGAGCAGCAGTATAACCAGAGTGTTGAGATTTTTTTTTTCTAGGAGGTACTTCTTTTTTTTTTCAATCAACTCATTTGAATAGATTACTTAATTAGCATTTATTGTTTGTAAAATTCCTTGTCTAGAAGTAACATTTTAGGGTCTGCAGTTTTGAAGAAAGACAATTTAATGGGTGATAATTTTGTATAGAATTTTCAAATTGATTTCTTGGTAGTAAATTGTTCCTCAATTGTAGTGCCTTCTCAACACTCATTAGACAGCAAGCCTTCTTTCTAAATGCATTCATAACCATTAAAGTGTTGTCTCTAGTTTCCTGTCATTTGAAACAGGTCATAACTTCAGGCACAAACATTTAAAGGACAACTATACTTTCACAATTTCATTAGTGTTCTAGCAGAGTCGGAATGTGCTATTGAAGTTTATAGAGCTTTGCAGTTCCTGATGGAAACTATTCGGCTCTACTCATCCCAAGAGTAGAGATAATCTTTCTCTTTGTACAGAAAGTTGTTTTACTTCAATTCCACTCTGCCTGAGTTTTATTTATCAGCCTGATCTATGGCTAGAACTATATAGAAGCTCCCTAGAACCTGTTTATAATTCACCTCCCCTCCTCTTTCTCCAAAAACACCCTGGGAATAGAACAAGCTCATTGCCAAGGAAACTCCCTGGCAGTAAAGTACTGTTTGGTCCTATTTTCTACTGGCTTCTTTGACTTGTTGGGAGATGGTGTTTAAATGCATTACCGAAAAGGAGCTCTAGAAAATTTGAAATAAAACAAAAATAAAAATAAACATATTGAAATTCCCTGATATCTGCAGTGGTTTGTATGCTCTTGGCTTTCTGGGAGTATGCAGCTTATGAGCAGAGCTATTTCACACTCTGTTGTGAAATTCAGTGGGGAAAGTGCAGTCTTACCACGCCCTCTGCCTGGACATTTTCTAGCCAAATTAGGTCTACAAAGTGATCTAATTGGTCTAACCCTCTTATTTTTGATCAATGAGGAATTAGATGCTTCGCTATTAGAATAACAACTACAATGTTGATCCCGTTTAAGAACTTTTTGTATACTGAGCAAGAAGCTTGGAGGACATTATCTCTTTTAATCCTAAATTCCAGTTGCCAAGATGATAAAGAAAATAAGATTGTGTCCATTTCTACAGATGAAGAAATAGGCTCAGAAAACTCACGTGTCCTGACCCATATCACACAGCAGTTTTCTAATAGACTTTGATGGACACCAAAAGATGTTTACTAAAGATGCCCTTTCAAATGAAGCTTTTGACTGAAGAAAAAATATGCATGCTCTGGTCCCTCAGAACGCCTTTTGTATAGATATTATACATCCTGAAGACAACCCTTCAAAGCAAACCTTGGCTCCAACAAAGCTCCTTTCTTCTCTTTGACCTAACTCTCCCCAGTTCCCAAAATTTGTGGATTTTTCAACTTGATGCTTTCCTCATACTATGTTCTAAAACTCAATTCACCTTACCCCATTCTTTCTGATTCTTTCATAACCCATATAGATATGCTCTTCCTAAACCTTTCTTTGGTTAATCTCACTGATTCCTTCATTCAGAAAAGAATACAATACTAAGTGCCTACTCTGAGCCAGGAACTGCTCTTGGGGAATATCCGTGAACCAGACCAACAGGCTCCTGTTTTATGGGGCTTTCAGTTTTGGGTGGAGGGATTGATTATTGGAGAACTCTGAACTTGGATTCAGAAGACCAAGGCTAAATCAGAATGTTAAAACTGGCAGATATGGGAAATGGTTATATCTAATGTGGCCTGCGCAGTGTCTTAAAAATTGAATTCATTGGTAGCATTTTAAGATCAAGAGTTTCCACATAGAAAACAACCTGGATTTCTGGCATCCTAGTAGTAACCTGGGCCCACATCCCCATCTAAGGCATCAATCCCTGCAGGAGGAGCAGTTCTGTAGCCTTCTGGTGGGGCAGGGTCTTTTAGCCACCTTTGCTTCAACCATGCCTTCTCATGCCCAGCCAGCTACACTCATGTACATGATCTGTTGACCTCTATAGACACTTTTGCATCCCATGGAGTAAATGATCTACAAAGTCCCTTCACAGTCTGACATAACTGTTGTTGTCTGGCTTCCTGTGCATTGCTGTGGCCTCTTCCCACAGGCAGCGCCTGCCCAGAGCTGGCAGCCACACAAAGAGAATCTGCCTGACCCCAGAGGAGGCTCCATCATTGCAAGGCAAACTCACAGCACAGTCAGTCCCTGGACAGCGACCAGCTGTCTTCACCCCGGAGCCACTTAGAATTAATTCTAGGCCTTGATGTTGAGGCCCCACTACTTGAAAATTTCAAGAGATTTAGCACAAGTGGATAAAACTAACAAAACTAGAAAATCAGAAGTTGTCTCTGGTGGAAGCCAAACAAATCAGAAATGAATAAGGAGAGAACTTTTGGGTAAAAGCAAATAAAGGCTGTGTAATATTTGGAGGAATAATGCTAATTATTACCAATTTTAAAGTTAGTTTTTGGTACTTTGAAAATCTTTACTCAAAATCATCAGCAAAAGCACCAGTAACCACTAATATTAATTGCAGGCTTATTGTGTTTGTCTATTTCATTTAACCCACTGCTCCCATTTTGCTGGTGGAAAACTGAAAACCAAAGAGATTAAGTCATTTACCCAAGGTCATGTAACTAATATATTGAATCTCAGATGTTTTAATGATTTTGACTCATTTCCAATTTGCCTGGCTATATAGAGAAAATATTTGAGGAATTGACAGGGAACACACACACACACACACACACACACACACACACACACAGAGGGAGGGAGGGGAGAGAGAGAGACAGAGACAGACAGAGACTGAACAGATTATTTCTCCACTGATGTTCATTATTTAGATCTATTTTCAACATTTAAAGGCAATTGTCAGCATAGTCAATTCAGCCATTTTAAACCATCAAGGGCCAATGAGCAAAGTATTTTACTGAAGAGTCTACATATGGAAATCAGTGATATCCCAAAACTGAGCTGGTACATAAATCTAAGAAATGCAGGTGTGAGATTGATGACTTGGGATTTGATCCCCATAGCAAATCTGATTAAAGGGTATACATTGGTTTAGAAAAACAATGTATCAGGGAAAATCCTACTCTTAAGAAATGTTATGCTGAATTCTGTAAGATGATAAAAAACATGTCACACTAGACCAGAAATATGACAAATGTTCTCAGATTCTCCCTTTCTCATTTTCTCATGTTTAGATTAGAAGTATGGGAACTCAGAGGGCTGAATAGAGGATTGCCAGGCAGTTAATGAGAATTCAAACTAGATTTGAGGTCTTCCTGATTCCCGGGATTTACTCTACCGGGCAGAAGCAGAAGCTGCTTAAATTCTGAAAATAGAGTCTTTTAAGAGTGTGGGATTCATACAGAACCTCTTCTAAACAAGCTACCTCTGAAATGTGGGACAAAATAATTCTAGGTGTGTTTGTCCAACAGGAGCCTGTGACTTGGGATTTGTGTCTGCACATGCATGGATCTAAGGAACCAGCCACTTTGACAGGTGGCCTTTCATCAGGCTCATCAATGTCTTAGTCAATTTCTGGCCCTCCTATCACCCCTGTTCTGGAGCTGAAGAAACCTTGCCATGGGGACAAATGCACTTAGAGAGTGAGAGCAGCATAGCAAAGTGGTTAAGGGGATGGACGCTAGAATTGGAACCATGGCTCTGCCACTGACTAGCTATTGGGCAACCTTCCTGTGCCTCCCTTATTTATAAAGTGGAGACAATGATAGTACCTCCTTCATAGGATGAAACAAGTTAATATATTTAAAGTGCTTAGAATAGTACCTGGCACATAGTAGGTATTAGGTTAGGGGTTGGTAAGTAACTTTTCAAAATATGAGATACTGTTTTTAATAACAACAACCAGTATTTTGGTCCATTTTATGTGCCAGGCATCAGTACAAGAATTTGGCATATATAAGTCATTTGATTTTCAGAATATACGAGGTAATATTATTACCTTTATTTTCAGTTGAGAAAACTGGAGTATAGAAATGTTAGTAATATGCCCAAGTCACATAGCTAGTAAGTAAGGGGCCTAGATTTGAAAGCAAGCAACAGTCTCTGGAACCCATAATTTTAGCCACTATGCTGTAAAGAAATGCAAACAGCCGTCGTCATTACTCTTCCAAATCCAGGACTGAATTCGTTCATTGCAAATATGGTGGATCTCAGAGAGCCTGAGGCAGAAAATGGGCACCTATATGCCTCTCTTACTACCCACAGCTTAAAGTCAGTGAAGTTGACATATGATCAAGCCACCAAATCTCAGCATTTCTTTGGACAAAAGACAACCTTTTTTAGTGAAGGAAAATTCACAGCAACCAATCTGGGTAGGGATTCCAGGTGATTCTTGCCACCTCACTCTCAGTCATTCTCACTAGGGTTGATTCCACAACCACATTATAAACTCCTAGTAGACCAGGCCAATATAATTGCTCATCTCCCATGACACCCAAGTGTTGGACACTCAGAGGTTCAATAAATACCAATGAATGAATTGACTCCATTTGTTTGTTTTGCACCCTGACACCAATAGCCCTCATTGCTTAGAGATTTTTTTCCAGTAGTGAAAATAGGGATTCTAGAGTTTCCTTTGGTGCAAAGTTTGAGCTCTAGTGCTTTTTAATTCCTGTGACTATCAGTGGAGCAGATTATTTTTTGATAATGAAATCATCATAGCTGAGGCCCTGTGGAAGACCTTTGACTTCCCATCAAGAGAAGTGTAGGATAAAATGAAAATTGAATGTTGTTCGTTGATGATTTTCTAATGGATTGCTTGCTGTTTTTTGGTGATTGTGAAACACTAGAAAGTTCCAAAGGAATCAGACATGCATAAAAAGAGAAATGAAGGGGAGAACATGTCCCTAGGGTAGGTCCACAGGGAAGATAATTGAAGATGACAGAAGACATAATGTCACACTCAGAAAGGGATTTTTTCTGGCCCTACCACACAGAAAATGATGACCTTGCAGTGGAGAGATAAGACTGGTAATTAAGGAGGAGTTATTGTGCTAAAGCTGGTCTTCCCTTTCCACTGGTATTTCATTCTGGAAACTGAAATGGGACATTAAATAAAGAATGGTGTCTCATTTCAGGGTAGAGGGACTTACAAACTATCAAAACCAGGACTGAAAGGAGCCCTGAGCTAATGTGTGTTCTCTGTTACAGAATTCTGCCTTTCAGCAAGGAAAGGTATTTAGCTGGGATCTGAGGATTAGCATAAACTTCTGATATTCTACCCTTCCTATTTTGGGGGAAAAAGTCAAACCTCAGTAGAATTTGAAAGCTTAAAAATATCCTGTTCAATTTGCTTTGGATGGCATTTGTTACTATTAAAATTTTAAAAATACAGAAACCACATATGATCCTTGTCTTGGGAGACCGCACATCCTGTTTTGTCTAGGACAGTCCCAGTTTATATTTGTGATACTGGTATAATTATTACTATCTCTCAAAATGTTCTGGTTTGAGTAATAAATTATACTCTGCCTATATATAACCCAGGGATTCTTCTGCTCAGTATCTAACCTAGAAAATTACTCACACACATGTACAAGGAGGTTACTGTAGCACTGTTTATAAATCACAACATAGGAAACCACATGCATGCACACTAGAAGAATGGCCAAATGAACTACAGAATATTCATGCTGAGAGCATCATCTCACAGTTAAAAGACTGAGATGGATCCATATGTGGTGAAATAGACAAATCTTCTAGACATGTCCTGAGGGGAAATAAATAATCTTTAGAATATTGTCCAATATGATACTGTTTAGGTTACTTTAAAAATGCAGACTAGACCAGCTGCAGTGGCTCATGCCTGTAATCCTAGCACTTTGGGAGGCCAAGGCGAGAGGATCACCTGAGTTCAGGAGTTTGAGACCAGCCTGACCAGCATGGTGAAACCCCGTCTCTACTAAAAATACAAAAATTAACCAGGCGTGGTGGCAGGCACCAGTAATCCCAGCTACTCGGGAGGCTGAGGCAGGAGGATTGCTTGAACCTGGGAGGCAGTTGCAGTGAGCCAAGATCATACCACTGCATTCCAGCCCGGACGAAAGAGCAAGACTTTGTCTCAAAAAAATACAAACTAATTTAAAAGATATTTTAGGGGCCAGATATATGAGTATGTAAGATGGAAAAATGAAAAGACATTTATAAACCAGTAACAATGGTTATGTTGGATAGAAGTGATGGGTTTGGATTCAATATGGTGGTCAAGGGTGACTTTAACCGTAATATTTCAGCCTTTTCCTAAGGACACTATAATCTTTGATTGCTTGTGGAATTGATCATTTATTTTAAATGTAATTTAAAACTTAAAACTATGTTCCAGAGGTGATGTTGCTCAGTTCATTGTTTTGAATTGAAGTAACTGAGGCCTTGAGACGCTGCATAAGTTTTCCAGGGTCAAACCATCGATATGGGGCAGAGGTGGGGCCCAAATGAGTCTCCTGACACCCAGTTTCTTTCTCACCGTCTGGACAATGCTCTCCTTGAAGGTTTATGAAGATTTACTGAGTTGCCTTCCCTCCATAGATGGAAATAAATGGCTGGACACAAACTAATTCACACTCATCAAATTTTACTCCCCTTAAACCCCCAACTAAAAAGTAACGGCCAGTATCATTAATTGACCTCAGGCTGGCAGCCACCTGATTTATTTTCTGAAGTCTACCATCTGGTTTTGTTTTGACCTTAATTCTCCAGCATGCGTTTCTTTGATGTGGACATTAAACTGATCATTAATGGTTTGAAGAAGTGGTAAGTGTATGGTGAGAAGGGTTTCCCTGGCATATTTTTGTGACAGTTATCGTGGGGTCTTTTGCTTTGGTTTGTGTCATTGCCTTTCCTTGGGTAAGCAGTGCACTCAAGGCCTTTCCCCTGGCGATTCTCTGAGTCCCCGCAAAACCTGCTAATGTGGGGGCAACTGGAAGCAGCTAAACCCTTATTCTTCCCTGGAGTATTTGCATATTAATAGAGATCAGGACCTGAAGTTAAATTTGATGATGCTTTAAAGGTGGAATCTTAGACATTAACCAGCAGATTAGTATTAGTGGAAAGGATTTTACTGTACTTATTTTTGCCTTTCTTATTTTTCTGAAATTATGCCAAGTAACTACACTTTGTGTTAATGAACACATACTCTAGTGATACATGTTGTCCGTGTTGTTGAATATAGAACCCAGCACTTTATGTGAATTATGTCATTTAATCCACAACACAGCTTTGTGAGATAATGATTTTATCTCCAGTGAATAGTTAAAGAAACACCAAGAGATTGGCTTTTTGAGATTTAGCGTCTCAGGGAGGGTAACACCGTAGAAGATAGAGCTAGGTTCAAACCCAGGCAGTCCATCTTCAGAGACTCAGCTCCTCACCACCATGCCATATTGCTGGCACCATAATAATGATTATGCAGTTATTATGCTGTTCAAAATATAATGAAATACAATAAAATATAATATTATGTAAGATATAATTATATGCAATTAGAAGTGTGGATACTCATTTGCATACTTTGATTTCAGAAACACCAAGGGGAAGAAAACAAAATACTTTCTGAGAGTTGTCGATAGTATTCCAGAAACTAGGTGGGTTTGGCAAAGTTTGTAAGGTAGTTTTTTTCCCTTCCTTTTTGGCTCAACAGTTGTTGGCTGGCACTCATACTTGGGAGATAAATGCAAACTGAGATCTCACCATTCACACCACTCCCAGAGGTCACACATCACTTATTGAATAACTGATGGGTTTGGAAAGAGGGCATGGCTGTAACTTAGCTCAAGAATTCCACTGATGTCATAAAAGGTGATAGCTCAGCCCCAGTGGCAGGTGATGGACAGTGTAGCCATAGAGAGCCCATCAACTCTGTGCTCATTCCCGTCTCCCGTCTCTGCAGATTTAATTTATAGCTGGAACTTGGCCCTTCCTTTGGACTTACAGGAAAGCCTAAGAGCTGAATGGCTGAGCTTATCGTGATCTATGTGGATGGCTCTTCTCGCCTTTCTGACCTCCACCCTAGGACACCTGGATCTCCTCCAAGCCCAGTAGTGGGAAGTTGTTTTCCTAGAGATCAGCAGCTCTTATTGTCAAAAAATATAGTTAAACAGTTTATTAGATGAACTGAGATTCATATTGTTAGGTCTTCCCTCAGTCCACGGGGGCACTTTCCTAATTACCTTTGCAAGAATATGTTTTATTCCTCAGTTACTTTCCAATTCCTTCTAGAAATTCTTTTAAAGAGTCTCAATCCCAGTGTTTTGCTTCCATAAGGGAAAAGCGCGTAGGGTGATGGTCAGTAGGAATGAATGCAATGTTAGCCTGGAAAAGTGTCTGGATGGATAGGGAAAGTACTCAGAAAATTGTGTTTGTGTTTGTGATTTGAACTAAGTCCATATTCCTTCTGATGTAAGATTTTGGATTAGAATATTCAAGATCATCACTTCCTAATATTATATAGGAAATCTCATAATCGATATAGGAATAGGAAATCTGTATAATCTTTATTTGTATTTACTATGTTATTGTTCTTTCTCAGCATAGGGGTCTTCCAGAAAAATAGATGAGTCTAGATTTTTGAGGACTGCTGTGATATTCTTTTAAAGATGAAGACTGTAATCAAGCCAAATTTTCCCAAACACATTCCATGGAACACCAAGCATGTGGATCAACAGTTTTGTAGTCAAATATTTGGAAAATGTTGCCTCCTTCCTCCTCTTCTTAGGAATTTGCTGTGGCTCTAAGCATTCCTGCATCCAGTAAAGATGTCTGTTTAACTTTGTTTAACCCAGTGTTTTCCAGTTTCACCTCATCAAAGAACCCTTACAGAGCTGTGGAGAGGAGCACTTGGGAGAAGCCAGTTTTGGAGATGGGATTGCATCCCAGGAGTACATTGAAATGATTGCTTTCTTGAGGATTAGGGCCCACTGATAAGAACAGGCTGTAAGCAGTGTTATGACAGTCTTCTCCCAGAGATCTTAATCGAACTTTTAAGTTTCTCAATTGAATAGTGCACAAATACAATATTTTACCCTTTTGCTGAAGGAACATAGTAAATAATACTGTGATAGCCCCTTGACAGTAGAAAGATGATCTTTTAAAAAAATGCTCCAGAGAGGTTGGAGGAGAGAATTACTTTTATCTGTGTCTGTCAGAATCCGATGTACATCCTGGTCCTGGGCAAATATTATTTTAAGAGCTTTTCCATGACTCAAATACCTTCTTTCTATTCTGCTCATTTCCTTTTCTTTTTAGCCTTAATGCCATTCCACATTTGAGAGAGAACGTTAACATAAACTGCGTAATGTCACTCATCAATATTTGCATAGCTAGGGTGCAGCTTTTGGAAGAAGCTCTCCAGAAAAAATTACAGTACAGTGTGCACATTGCCTAAAGGTATTTATTGCTTCCAAAGAATGAATTATCTCATCTTATGGAGGAAAAGATGAAGGCTCAGAGAAGATGAGCCCTAATTTATGCAGAAGCCATGATAATAGTCATCTGGAATACCAAGAAATAATGTTAATACATAAAAATAATGTAATGTAAATCATGTTATGCACTGCAGCAGTTAGCTGGAAGATCTGGAACTGGTTCACCTGGTCAGTTTAGAGCTATCTGAACTCCCTTGGTATTGTATCCAGACTGGGCTTGATACATTTAATTATCTAAGTAAAGTAGATTTTGGCCATCACCTTTGAATAATACCAACAATGAGAAAAATAACCCTTAATGGTTGAGGATTTGCAGTTTAGAGAATATCACCTACATTATCTTTCTAAGCTGGTGGAGTTACCTCATTTAACAGATTTATAGTGCTCAGAGAGGTTAAGTGATTTGTATATGGTCACACAGCTTAATGTATACTTGAGCTGGAGCCAGATCCTAACCCCTTGTATCTCCCTTAAATTGTGCTGTCTCATTCCACAGAGCTCCTCAGACAAAGCTGTTTGATTGGATATAACCTACATTGTTTGAGTATCTGATACATTCTGGGTGGTTTTCCAAGGGGAATTCTTTGAAAGGGAGCTTGAAATTTGTATGTTGAGGTTAGATAACCTCTTTATTTAACAAACACCTGTACGGTGCAGTGTTTATTGTCATTACAGGCAAGCTTCTAAGCACTTTGTAAATATCGAATTGTGAATTTCTCTTATCAGTCCCACAGGCAGATAGAATTTTACCGCATTTCACAGATGTGGAAACTAATATCAGAGGCTAAATAATTCCCTGGGGGACACAGAGCCACCACCTCGTGGAACCAGGATTGTGCCTAGGCTCTCAGGCTCCAGGGCCTATGCTCCTCACCTCTGTGCTGGGTTCCTTCTCCTTCTAAATTCTCTGTTTACACAAGCGTGGGACTGGATAGAAAAACTGGATGGAGGGTGATTCAGATTGAGATGTTTTCTTGGTGTAAACATGAGATGTCTGGCTGGTAAGCTTATATGAATGGTTTTTACTTTTTTCTTTGTACTTTCATATATTTCCTAAATTTCCTACAATATTTATGTGTTACTTTCCTAATAATGAAGGGGCATATGGAGAAAACACATTGGCTCTAGTATAGGATTTCAGCCTTTATAGATGTTGATGCTGACATATTAGCAACCTATTTGTTAGCAGCACATGCGTGCATGTGCACGCACGTGGGCACACACACACACACGCACAGACGCACACTCTTTGCAGGGGAATTTTGAGCCAGAAATTGATCTGTAGGCCCATATTCATTCCTTTTTGCACATTTCTATTGTGACCTTGGGCACATCTCTATCCCTGTTTGAGCCACTGTTTTCTCATCTGATAAAAGAAGGATAATATTGCTTCAAAGAAGGTTAGTAGGACTAAGTAAGGCACTGAATATGCATGTATTTTATAAGTTTAAAAGTGCCTTAAAAATGTGAGTGACTGTGTTTAGGTAAAAACATATATGGCATGTTTCTTAAAGTTTCTCTTCTCTGTTATTTGCATAGATGTTATGCAACTTGTGTTGTAGATAGTTTGCCAAGGAGAATTTTATCCTGCAGGCCTCAGCCATTCAGGATATGAGCTAAGATGGAAGTTTTGTGGGATAAGCAATCTGCTGCTCCCTTGGAGAATTCTCTAAATTTGCAAGTAGAAACATTGCAGTTGGCAAAATGGAGCTGGAGTAATAACGTTTATCGTTCAGGTGGAGGCTTTGTGTTTGCAAAGGGCCTGGTAATTGGTAATTAGCTGATGCCCCTTGTCTCCTCCTGCCACCCTCTTCCTCCCTGCCCTGCTGTGCCCCCTGGAATCCAGAGGCAGAGGCACCTGCATGCTCCCAGTCTGCTTCTCCCTGCACAGTGCCTGGAAAGTCCCAGGGGGCCACAGCCATCTGACGAGTTGGTACTGGGTTGAGTTACACCAGCCACACACACTAGCTCTGGCCCTGAGCTGGGAGTAAATGAGGTCAGGCCAAGAGACATCAAGCTTCAAACATATATTTTCAAAATAAATAGGAAGTCTCTGTCCTCATACTCTTTCCCTGTCACCTTTGCTCCCTAAAAGTCTAACCTCTTTTTTGTCAGTTTCCTGGTATCCAAAGGCCCATTTTACTTCCTCCAACCATCCTGTCGGCAAATCACATTTCCCTGTGGTGTTTTCTCAAGTAGAAAGGACTTCTCTCATTTATTTGTTCCTGAGAAGAATTAGGAATCTGAGAATCTTGATGATCTTTTGGCTGCTTCTTGGGTAGCAATTTAGACTTTCACTGAACACCCATCTCATCTCTTCAGAGCTATTCAATCATGCTGAAGTTCATTAGAAAAAACTAAGACTTCCTGTTAGCAACCCCATCCTGCTTAAAAAATGGAGATTCCCCTCTGCCATTAAAGCAGATCTGAGAGGCTTTTTTTGAAGGAGAGCTGAAAGTTGAATAATTAACAGGACACTTCTTTTCCAACCCTTCTTTTCTTTTCTTTTTTTCATCAATTTGAAGTATCCTGGGATGCTCTTTGGCCTGGCACATGGGTAGGTAGGCATATTGTCAAAGATTGAACTGCAGTTTTTCAATTTGTGTGTGACTTCCCTGATAACTACTTCCTCTAGAAGTCCCCAGAAATGAAAATGGGAGTGTGTGTCCGGGCACAATTGCTTCTCCCAGTCTTCCTGGGGATGTTCCAATCTTGTCAACCAGTTTTCAGTTTTGTTTCAGAGTGTTGACTCAAGTAATTTAATCATCAATAATATTAGACTTCCCTTTTTCCTTTTTAATTTTTCTTTCTCTATTATTCTTTTTCTTCACTATCCACCCCAACCCCCCATTCATCTGTTCTTTTTATGGAAGGCCAAAAAGTGTAATACATGGTAAAGAGGGGAAAAGGGACTCTGTAGTAGGGAGCTGAGGACTAGTTCAGTCAGGCAGCCCTAGCTTAGCTTCAGTTTCCTTATCTGTAAAGTGGAGAAGTCAAACCTGCCTTGAGGGCAGGTGACTGAGACCCTGCAGGTAAGACCCTAGGACAGATGGGTCCTGGTAAGAGCATCGTCTTGTTGGGAGGCTGAGGTGGGCAGATCACAAGGTCAGGCGTTAAAGACCAGCCTGGCCAACATGGTGAAACCCCATCTTTACTAAAATTACAAAAATTAGCTGAGCGTGGTGTTGTGCACCTGTAATCCCAGCTACTTGGGAGGCTGAGGCAGGAGAATCGCTTGAACCCAGGAGGCGGAGGTTGCAATGAGCTAAGATCGGGCCACTGCACTCCAGCCTGGGCGACAGAGCAAGACTCTGTCAAAAAAAAAAAAAAAAAAGCATTGTTCTGGGGTGTAATCCCAGCAGCTCTGCCATTGATTGGTTGTGTGACCTGTGGGACTTCTGTAGTTCAGTTTCTTCATCTGTAGAACGGAGTGACAATAGCACCTGTCATATAGGGTTGTGTTGGGAGTATTAAAAGAGATCATGTAAAGCGCTTTCCAGGATGCCAGACCAATAATGGTGAGTCCTTCATACATATTATCTATTGCTGCTGTTATCACTGTTTCTGGAATTTAACAATTTCTGGTTCCCTGGGGAGAAGATGTTCCCTGGCAGCTGGGCCTGTTTTAGGTCTTGTGTTTCCCCCAGAGACTCTTGGGAAATTCTTAAAGGGGCTCTGTGAGTATCATCTCTGAGCATAACTGTGTGCCCAGGAGCTCGCAACATGCCCCTCATTCCATGGCAGGATGTCGTCAGCTCTGGTTAGTCTCTGAGTCCATTGCTTAGAGCTGAGCTTAGAAAAGAGAATTTCTCTCTTAGAGACAAGTGGGATGCTCTGGGAAAACATAGATCTGGGAAGCCAGTCAGGCCAAAGGGATCCAGGAGTAGGAGTTCCTATAGTCGGCATGGATGTGGATAGGTAGACGCAGGCCCAGTGCCTGACTTGGGGACCACGGGGAAGCCACTCACCTGATTGTCTCTCACCTGCCACCTGCAGACCCTGCTCCTTACTTGCTGTTTGGGAAATACTGTCGCTTTGCGTAGGAGGGCACTGTTCTTACTTTTGATGAATGTCTGAAAAATGAACTTCTTATCCTCTACCTTTTTCAACTGCCATGTACATGCTGGCATTACTGTTAACAAATAGGCCCTTTTCCCTGATCACATGAGCCTCGGATTATGGTCTGCATTGATCTTCTGTGAGCTCAGGTGGCCATGTTCAAAGAAAGCTTTGTGAACATGATGACTGAGAAAGATGAATCTGGGTGCCGCATGAGGCTGGAAGGTGGGGGCAGTGATATGGCACATCAGCTCACCCAGGCAGGACAGAATAGGGTTTAAGCAAAGAATGCATTAGAATGCATTATGCCATACATCACCCACTTACCATGGCATAGGACTAGAGGGGGCCTCAAAGATTATTTAAAGAAAAACAAACCAATGCCTTTAAGGCTTGTGACTCTGTAACTAGAGGTGAAGTTTGGCTAGATGCATTCATTTAGCAACTAGTTACTTATTGAGCTTTTACTGCATCTCAGGCACTGCAGTGGAAACACAGGGTGAACTAGACAATGTCCCTCCCTCTAGGTCTTCTAAAAAAAGACCAGTACATGAAAAATAATTGTAAATTATGATACAAAACAAGGAGTGGAACAGGGAAGAACTAAAGCTTGGGGCAGAAATGAGGCTGGCTGCTTTAGGTGGGATGGCCAAGGATAACATCTCTCTGACATTTGTGTTAAGAATTAAAGCCATATAAAGTGCTTCCCAGGGTGCCAGACCAATATGGTATATTCTTCATAAATATGCTACATGAAGAGTGGGAAGAGCAAAAGAGCAGAAGAGCATTCCAGCTGGAGGAGCAAACATTTGCAAAAGTGCAAGATGGGAAGATCTCGGCCCTTTCCAGAACTTGAAAAAAGGCCCCTGGCTGGAGAGTCATGAGAGAAGGGAAGCAGCTTCAGATGAATTCGGAGAGGTAGAAGCAGCCAGATCCTCTAGAGCCTTGTAGGCCACAGTAAGGGGGTTGAGTTGTAATGCAAGGCAGAGTTCTCAAGCTCTATCATGAATCAGAATCACCTGGAGATTCAATAGAGATTGCTGGACCCCATCCCTAGAGATGGGGACCTTCTAATAAGTTCGCATGTGGTGCCGATGCTACTGGGCCAGAGACCAGACTTTGAGAACCACTGCTGTAAGGCAGTGAGAACCCTAACAGAAGGATGTTTCATATAATTAATTTGCAGGACTGAGTAACTGATGGAGTGTAGGGTTAAAGAGGGAAAAGAATCAAAGATAATTCTAAAGATACAGTCCTGTGTGATCAGGAGGTAAAATATATAGGAAAAATTCTTGTTTTTTGAGACGGAGTCTCACTCTGTCGCCCAGGCTGGAGTGCGGTGGCGCAATCTTGGCTCACTGCAAGCTCTGCCTCCTGGGTTCACGCCATTCTGCTGCCTCAGCCTCCCGAGTAGCTGGGACTACAGGCGCCCGCCACCAAGCCCGGCTAATTTTTTTTGTATTATTAGTAGACATGGGGTTTCACTGTGTTAGCCAGGATGGTCTTGATCTCCTGACCTCATGATCCACCCGTCTCGGCCTCCCAAAGTGCTGGGATTACAGGCATGAGCCACCACGCCCGGCCTGAAAATTCTTTATTCAGGGCTGGATGATGAGATGGTATAACCAGCAGGAATCTTCCTTGGGTTTCAGTGGATGTGGGAATTAACTCACAGATCCATGTGTGTGCGTACATTTTTTTTTAAACAGGTGGTAGAGAGGGTACAAATATCAGGGAGAAAGTCCACAGAAGCAGGATAAGATACTGTCAACCTGGGGATCCTTCAGGCCTTCCCCGCCAAACCCTTCCCCCTGCAACTCAGGATCAGCCACCTCATTGACTTGCCCCACCCAAGGCCAAACCAATATTGACAGCAGCCTCAATGCACCAGCAGGAGGGGTCTACAGTTATTCTTGCTGCCACAGGTCTTACACCAGATGGCCCTCGGTGGGCCAGCCTGTTCTTGCCCAGCCTGTTCTTGCCCTGTTCTGACCAGTGGCAGTGCTGCCTTACCAGGGATGCCCTATCTCCACCTAAATGAACCAGGTCTGGGTTTGCACTGCTCTGCCCCAGAATGCCCTGCCGTTTTCACGTAGTCAGGCAAGTTCCCCAGCCTTAGTTCTACCAGAGCCAGCCTCCTCGCTTCCCCATGCATCAGTGCTGCTGAGAGTGAATCCAAGTTACGGGAGTAACCTTGCTGAGCAGGAGGCCAAAACCAGTGAGTGACATGAAGCATCATCCATCCAAAAGAGAGGCCAAGAAACCATGGAAAGGACAGTGTCATGGAGGCCTAGCGGGAGACAAACTTTTAAAAGAGGCAGAGAGATCTAAATACATCCAAACTGTTGAAGTGTAAAGCATTAGAAAAAAATATGACTTGTCAACAAGTTATGACAACTTCATAGAGAACAGTTATACAGGAATGAGTGGGTGGAAGAAAATAGCAATCACAGCCCAATAATGCGGATCTAATGTTATTAGGTTAAATACTACACAAGTAATTACTCAGCGATGAAAATTATTAATTGTGCACATGATGCTCACTCTATGCCCTGGGTGTTTCTAGTCCTGCTTGGATAGTGGAATAATTAGCAGATAACTGCGCTATTAATTATGCCAAAGCTTGCTTTGAGATAGACTAAAAGGCCAAACATGTAGGATGAGGAGGAGCTATGTGTTCTGTTCATCTTTGTGCCCTGAGAAGAGCAGATGGAAAGCTTGAGGTCAACCTGGGCCCACAGCTGGCCAGGTAAACTGAAGTTCTGTCATGCCCTGCCTTGAAAGGGAACAAGAGTGCCTGTGCAGGAAGCCCACGCACATAGCACTTAGGCATAGCAGGGGGTTAAAGGTGTTTTCAAGTTCAAGTCATGACACATTTATAAGCCAGAGCCCCAAGGGCCAATATTTTCCCATCTCTTCCTCCACCATCCTTGGCCATATGGTAAACATTTCTCTTTCTTTTCCCCATTGACACCAACAAGATCATCTCACATGGGTAAGACTCAGACAAATCCCATAGCTTTTTACACCTAGATTTTCCACAAAGCGAATCCTGGCAAATGATATACAGAACTCCTAGCTTATCTTGCCATGGGATGAGATAAGAGGGTAAGAAGTCATCCTGTGACCAGGTGTGTGGCTTACGCCTGTCATCCCAGCACTTTAGAAGGCTGAGGGGGGAGGATTGCTTGAGCCCAGTAGTTTGAAAACAGCCTGGGCAACATGATGAAACCTTGTCTCTAACAACAAGAGCAACAACAACAACAAAATTAGCTGAGTGTGGTGGCACATGCCTGTAGTCCCTGCTACTCGGAGGCTGAGGCAGGAGAATCACTCAAGCCTGGGATATGGAGGTCACAGTGAGCCAAGAGGGGACCACTGCACTCCAGCCTGGGCAACAGAGTGAGACCCTGTCTCAAAAAAAAAAAAAAAAAGAGAGAGAGAGAAAGAACCTATCCTGCTGGAGTCTGAAAGCTTGACCTAGCGCTTTCCTATAGAACCTTATATGAGGATAGAAATCTTGTTTTGTGCTCCAATAGGGTAGCCACTAGCCACATATGCCTATTAAACATATGCATATTAAACATATTAAACATTGAAATAGGGCTAATGTGACTGAGGAATAGAACTTTGTTTATTTATTTATTTATTTTGTTTATTTTTGAGACAGAATCTTGCTCTGTCACCAGGCTGGAGTGCAGTGGCATGATCTCAGCTCACTGCAATCTCTGCCTCCTGGGTTCAGGTGATTCCCCTGCCTCAGCCTCCCGAGTAGCTGGGACTACAGGTGCATTCCACCATGCCCAGCTAATTTTTTGCATTTTAGTAGAGATGGGGTTTCACCATGTTGGCCAGGATGGTCTCAATCTCCTGACCTTGTGATCCGCCCACCTCGGCCTCCCAAAGTGCTGGGATTACAGGCGTGAGCCACCGCACCTGGCCTAATTTAAATTTAAATAACTACATATGGGTGATGGTTAAAGCAGGACTTCAGAAGACACTCTGGCTTTAGTTCTCCTTATGCACTCACAACTGGGGTTGTCTGGGCTCGAGGGACCTCAGAGCCTCTTAGGGTAATGTGTGTCCTCCGGGATGACATTTCTTCGACAATTTCCCTTCTCCTCTGAAATGTGAGCTTCATTCATGGAAAATGAGTAAAAATCTGCCTGGAATTACTTACAAGGGTGAAGGATGAACATATTAACAGGCTATAGATAATAAGAAAGTCCTTTAAAAATGAATTTAGTGGCTGCCAAATCAATCTGTGCAAAATAACGGTAGACAAGGATGAGCTGCGGCTGACAGGGAGCAATTAAGTTTTGTAATTTTGCCTTGAATTATTAATTTCAAGAAGGGTTGCTTCTCTCACTGCAGTCTACATCTTCGCCCTTTGAGAGTTGGGTGGAAGGCACTGTGGGTGAGCCTCCATTTCCAGGTTGTTGAGAAACCATCTCTCTTGGTTTCTTTTCTTATGCTTTCAGCTCTTCATTGGGGTTTGCATTTCATTTTCTTCTCACATTCACAACAAATTAGCCATACACATAAATACAATAAAGGAGACCTGTCCCAAGAAAAAGCATCCTCATCACATGTCATGGGCCAGTCCCTTTTACAAGGTGCTCCTGCACAGCCATGGCAGGTACTCATGTGTGTGCCAGACGGAGGGGAGTTTCTAAGCTAGGAAAAGTGGATTTGTGGGAAGTTGTTTTCCTCCAGGTAAAGTGACTTTGCTTGACTGGTTGACTCATTGGCCAAACTAATGATGCTACTAACACCCTTGATCTCAGGATTAAGCATTGTATGGGATATTTTGAGTCATGAAAGTTACCTTCCTACAGAGCCCAGCTCTAGGAAACCATCTTACAAATACATGTGCATCCCAAAGACGACCAGGAGAGTGAGGAAGGCTTGGCTCAACCCAGCCCAGTTGCTGACAAAGCCATCAAAGTACAGGTCTTACTTCCAACAGTGGGTCAGTGGGAAGAACACAGACACCAGCGTCTCTCAAAGGGCTTGCCTTGATATTGCCGCCTCTCAGCAATTGAACACTTCTCCCGTTCGCCTGAACCCTCAGACTTCTTTGAAGAAACTCTTTCCACCTATCCAAGTGCACTAAGTTCCTGGCATATAAAATTAAATGTGGTTATTTTATGAGGTTGTATGGTTTTGTGGAAAGTTGTTTTGGGGTGGGAGGTCAGACCAATTCGGGTTTTAATTTCATTTCAGTTACTTATTCGCTGTTTGACTTTGGCAAAGTGACACAAGATCTCTGAGCCTGCTTCCTTGTCTGTGAAACTGGGCTAATGCTGCTGTGTGGGATGGTGGTGAGGGTTATCAGTGAGGAAGGTGAAGTTCCCAGCACAGTAGCTCACATGGGAGAAGGTGGCTGGCACTGTGCTTCCAGGAGATGGAAGCACAGCCAAGTGGCCCAGAGGACAGTTCCCAGCTAGCCCCAGAAATAACAGGAATCCTTCCTCCAGGGATCATAGCCTTCTGAACTGCTTCCCCCCTGCCTGCCCTTCTCTTTGTTCCTCTTTCTTCACTGTGGGTCAGGGAAAATATCGTGCATTCATTCACTCATTCATGTATTCAACAAATACCTCTGGAGCCTGCTGCCTGCCAGGAACTGCTCTAGGTGCTAGGAATACAGCCATAAGCCCAACAGAGTCCTGACCTCATGATGCTTATATTTTAGTGGGGAGTTAGGCACAGATGCGGTAAACAAAGAAGATACAACATCCAGTGGCGATAACTGCTATATAGTGAGATAAACTGGCGTAAGAGCATATGATGGAGGTGACAGAAGCCTATTAACATCAATGGTGAGTATCTGATTTTTAGCATCACCTGCACACACACACAGAGTAAGGAGGGTGGGTCCCTTAGTTTACAGAGCCCTGTTATGAGGAAGGAGCACTGAGTGAGGGGGACACTCACTCGTATGAAGGGACTGCATGGAGTGGGATCTAAGAGGTGGGAAGTGGTTGGAACTATACCCGCTGCAGAGTAGTTGAGGAAGAAAAGGGGAAAAGGCAGCTAGGTGACATGAAGTAGGGAGAGAATAGGGAAGGAAGATGGCAGCTGCCATGTGGCAAGAGAGAGGGAGGCTTTGGAGATCTCTCAGTTGATGGAACATGCTTCTGGGTGTCCTCATGGAGCCTCAGGAACAATCTGCATGCCTCACTGATGCTTTTGCCGTCAGTTTTGGGTTTTTTAGATCTGGGACGCTTGACACTGACCACAGGGTGAGGGCCAGGCTGGATTTGTATGTTTGTTGTTTTAAGTAATCCAAACCTTATAAACACATGTAAGGAGAAAACCCAAGGCTCTTTCCCTGTTCCCTATATTCCAGTCTCCAGAAGTGACTTATATTCGAAGGGAAATGTGAATCCTCTCTGATCTTTTCCTGTAAATATACAAACACTCACCTATGCATAGTGTTTACAAATAAATAGTGGCTTCCTTGTCTTTTTAAAAAAGAGATGTGATATCATAATTTCCCAGGGGTCAAATAAAAAAAAATAACTACAAGAATATTCTAGTACCAATCCTGCATCCTCAAACTGTAGCAGTTCTATAAAAAAGCCTATCTCTTGCTCCCACTGTCAAGCCCTTCTAACTTCTTAGCACACTCTGCCTCTGTCTGCTATTCTCTGCAAAGAAATGGTTTCTCTGGCAGGTATTGGCAGGTAAAATTATATCATTGCCTTTCCACCTATCCTACAGTCGTTAAGTAAGAGAGATGCCCTTACTCCCGACCCTGTCACCTGAAACAGGGTAAGGAGAAGGGTGTAGAAACTAAATAATTCACCTTTTGGTGTACCCTGAAAGAGAGAGGAGATGAATGATACGTCACCATGGAAATCAGGTTCTGTTTACTAGTAGCTTCCCCTACTTGGAGTGCATCAGGTTAGCCTGTAGGACAGTGGCTGTCAGCCCTGGCTGCACATTGCAATCTCCTGGGGCTAATCAAATACAGATACCGGTGCCCCACCCCTAAGGATATGATTTCATTAGTTTGTGAGATGGGCTGGCATCCAAGGTCCTTCTAATGTGAAGGCAAAGATTGAGAGCGGCTGCTATAGAAGAGCTCTTTCTGGTAAATCAGTCATTATCCTGAGCATCAAGAGTCTGCATAAATAAATTCAGAACTGTGTTTTGTGTTAATATTGATACTGCATTCACCTGGGGAAGGAGCCTGCTTATTTGCCCACTTTTCAGAAACAATGAATCTTTAGTCAGCTCCTTCCCGTTTCTTCCTTCGTTCGGCCTCCTTCCTTGTGAGGAGTAACAGCTGTAGAAGTCAGGGGACCTTACTGGCCGCACTAAGAGAGTACCTGTGTGTATCAGCCTTCAAGCAGTTTTGGGGTCAGACACCCACTTCTCAGACTTCCAGGCAGCTGCCAACCTTTGCCTTCCCTTCTTGGATTTCTTTCAACATGCAGATTTATGAGGCGGGGAATGCATGAGGGGTGGCTGGCGTCCAGACTTACTGTAACCAGAGAGAAACGAACAGAGCGTGCTCCAGGGGACATGCAGCACTTCCTGAACAAACTACTGGTGTCGCCATTAATGCTGCTGACTTAGGAACCTCATGTGCCTTTTTGTCTTTCTCTTCACTCAGCAGGACCAGCATCTATTGCTAATGTTAGGTTTAAGCATTTAGGGCAGAGCATGCCAATCTTCCCTTGATCCATACTGCTCATTGATCAGTGGTCACATTTGTAGCACACCTCATGTCTGTGGGAGGTAGCTGTGGGGTTGAGAACTGCTGAGGCAGGGGGTTGAGTGTTCCCAATTAGGGGTTGGCAGTAATCAGGTACTGGGGTGGGGCTTATGCCACTTGCTTTATTGTTCATGTAATAACAGTGGACTTGGATTGTGAATTCCTTGGAACAAGAAGAGTCCCTTCTACTGTACTTACCCGGGAAGACTTCTCTGATTTCCTGGGCTGATTTGCATTCCCCTCCTAGGTACTTTGGTAGTTGTCCCCAGAGTGGATCATAGCCAATACCACCCTGTGTTGTTCCCACTAATTTACCTATCCGCATGCCCGTGAATCACAAACCCTCAAGGGCAGGGTGTCCCCAGTGCCCACACCACACTTGTTTTGTAGTAAGAGGTGCATGCACATATGCTAGGAGATGGAATGCTTATCAGCACCCACATTTCTTCCAGCCTAATTGTATGCACTACATTCACACACATTTGGATCTAAATCCTGCTCTTTGCTTCCGGGCTGTCTGACCTTGGGCAAGATACTTCCCCTTGCTAAGTCTTGTTTCCCTCCTTTCTAGGATGGAGCTGATGATGGGACTGAACCGATTGGGTGCTACGGAGTATTAAATGTGATAGTGTCTGCCAAGGGTTAGCACAGGGCTGCTCACAGGATCAGTGCTCAGTAAATGCTAGTTATCATGCAATCCTTATTGTTAGTTTCATTATTATCTGTATGATAAATTGATTGTAGTGTCATCTGCAAATAGGTATGTAAAGCACTATACATTGCCAAAACAACTTTAACCACCTTAGACTTGATATTTATTCTTATGAAACAACGACCTGAGAAAGTAGTATATAAAGTGATTGTGTTATGCTGGATACAATATCAGCTAGAATGCAAACGTTAGCAGTCAACATACTGACTGTAGCCATCTAAGATTCTTGGGAAGGCGGGAAAATTAATAGAAAGAGCACTGGAGAGGGAGTCCACGTGGGCAGGAAGCTAAGCAGCAGTGAAGACAGCGTGGCAAGATTTGGATAGAAGGACTGGCCAGCACTGTGGAGAGCCCTCTTAATTGGAGGGAGCAGCTGTGTATAAAGACAGTCTGCAGAGCAGCGTGCCATTGCCGTTTCTGAGTAAATTTGTACACTGTTTGCAGGAACTAAGATCTGTGAGTCACTGCCAAGATCCTCTCTTTTGTACATTATCAGATCAAAGCTTTAACTCGACCAAAAAAAGGGTCTCATCTCCCATGCCTGTGTAGGGCAACTGAATCTCACTTGTGCCCTTCTGCTCCCATGGAACCATCGCAGAGGCCTAGATTGCCCTAGCTTTCTTTCTCTTCTTGTGTGCTAAGTCACCAAAATCTGACATGCTGAACTGTCAACTTAATGGTGGAGTTCGGGTTGAGAGCTGATTTCTAAAACCACCGCCACCTCTGGACAGCAGCCATTCGGATATCAGGTCAAAGTTTGGGAGACTATTAAGAAGCCAGCACCAAGACATGCTGGTGGAGAAGTCGGAGTTTTATCACGTCCTACCTACTTTGCGGTGGAATGAAGGTCTTCATAGTGAGGTGGTGATGAACGTTGCCGATGCAGCAAAGTCATCCTTCATCACCGTGCTATTTTGCTTAGAGCTTCAACTGCTACATTATGTCTTAAAACTTGTCAAGTTGTGCACAGTACACTGACTTCATAGGAGAAAAAACACGTTGTGTAAAAATATAAAAAATCAGACATTTCTGGTAGAACGAGACATTATAACTCAAAAGTCCTACAGATAAATAATAATTAGGAATGGCATTTACTCCACAGAGCAGGAAGAAAACAACATTGTCTATCAGCTACATCCTCAAATGGTTACAGTTTCCTGTCTCTAACCACAACTAATAAAAGGCCAGGTACACAGCCTTTAGGAAGTTAACATAAATTTTTCCTTGGGGAGGTGGCATGGCGGTGGGGGGAACAACTTTAAAGAAGTCTGTTTCTGTTTCCTAAGTATTTTTGCCAATAAAAACAAAATCGTTCCCCACTTGTTAGAAAATGTAACAAAACCACCTGTCTGCCCTTGAGGAGATGGAGAACAAAATCAACAATATTTGCATTTTGACTACACACAGAATTAATCCATAGAAGCACAGGCATTTTTGAGGCCCAAGCGTGATAACACTTCCGTGCATGGTTTTACAGACAAGATAATGTCCGTGCTTCAATGACAGAGATGGGGCTAGGCTGCAGCAAGGGCAGTGGGTTCGTAGGGCAAAACATTTTAGAACGGTTATTCCTCATCCTCAAACTCTGAACTTACCTGGCCATTTTAGGAGAGGAAACTGAGGATCCAGGAAGTGAAGTGATTCTCAAAGGTATCACAGCTAGTCAATAGCAGATCCAGTACCCAGGGAGGGAAACAGCTGATTATAAGATAATCAAAATGAATAAACACATCTATTCTATCCTGTGTGTATTTCAATGGGCATGTTGGGGAGAATCATTGGTGATTCTCAGACTCCTTTTTTTTTTTTTTTTTTTTTATGAATTAGCAGATCCTTGGATTTCACTGGAGAAACCAGTGTGGCTACTGATCCATTACAGAATCTAGCATTCCCCAGAGAGCAAAAACCTCCTCCTGGGGGGCGTGCTCCAGCCTATATAGATTTGGTGCACCAACACTGCACTGTCCTCATGAATAATCTCTGATCAGAGGATACTAATTAAGACATGGCAATGCCCACTTAGTAAATTAGCTAAATTGACAAAACTCAATTTAAATAGCAATTTTGTCTCTAGTGATAGAATTATAACGACACCCTTCACTTAATGAGCCAGACACTTAATAATTCAAACATACTTACAGAAAAATCAAACAAAGCTTCTCAATCCCAGACTGGGTTTCCCACCACCTCTCCAGCCACTGCTTTGCAAAAATGGTAGCTTGAACACTGTGGAGGAGAGGCTGGGTATTTGGTGAGCAGGGAGGGGCTGACCAGTTTCTGGGCAGAGTAATTGGTAAGTGACTCCTTCAACAAACTTCCAGCCAGCTGCCTGTTTTTGTAAATAAAGTTTTACTGCGGCACAGACATGCTTATTTCTTTATATAGTTGTCCAGAGCTGCTTTCAAACCACCATCAAAAATTTGAAGAGTTGAGTAGTGGTGACAGAGACCTTATGGCTTGAAAAGCCTTCAGCATTTATTATCTGGCCCTTTAAGAAAAAAATCTGACCCTTTGAGAACAAGTTTGCCAACCCGTAGACTTGGGCTGCACCTTGGATCTATGGTTCCCTGGGTGTGCAACCTTGAATAGATACTTCCCACATCCCTGGCCTATGATTTTCTTAAGTGTAAAATAGGGATGATACAAAGACTATTTCCTGAGACTGTGAGAATTAGGTAAGATGCTGCACGCTTGTCTGTGCTTGGCACATAGTAAGTGTTCAATAAAAGGCTAATGAGATTAGTAAAAGCAATGATAATAGGAACATATATTGAGTACTTATATGTTCTAGACTCTGTGCTCAGTTCTTTATCTATATTAACTTGTTTAATCCCATAACAACCTATGAGGGAGATATTATAATTATTTTAATTTTACAAATGGAGAAAGAGTATTTATTATTATTTTGTCTATTCTTCTAAATTCTCATTTAGTAACACTTTTGCCCAGTAGTAACTGCTCTCCTGGCTGGCAGGCTGCTCAAGGGAAGGTCCTGAGGGTCCTCATTGTCCCTGGACCCTAGACCTAAAGGCATTGATCATTCTATTGGTTACTGACAACACTGAAATCAAATATTTCTTCTCTCACGTGAGTGGTGGGTCCCTTTCTCCATTCTGCCTTCCCAGCCTCCCTTCTTTGTCTTTCACATCCTCTCCAGGCCTTTGCAGTGTAACAGGAGGTGGACATCACCCCCAGGTATGGGCAGACAGATAGTGAAAACTCAGGCTGGTAAAAACTCAGAAATCCTGGGAGCCATTAAGTTTTGAAAGAGCCACATATTCATTTATTCAGTACACATCTATTGTGTGCCTAACATGCACCAGCCATGGAGGTTATACTTGCAAGACAAAATGCTCCCTGCCTCTCTAAAGCTTGCAGTCTATTCAAGAAAAGTTTACAGCTACCGCACAGCTGCCACCTTAAAGAAATCTTTCATTTTCTTTTTCTTTTTTCTTTTTTTTTTTTTTAGCACAAAAGTAAATGTGTTCTTCCTGGGATGTCTGTCTCCAAACACAGTCACACATCACTTAAGGATGGGGATATGTTAAGAGAAATGCATCATTAGGCAATTTTCTCGTTGTGTGAACATCAGAGTGTACTCACACGAAGCTAGATGAGAGCCTACCTACTACCTAGGCTATAAGGTAGAGCCTATTGCTCCTACGCTGTAAACCTGTATAGCATGTTACTGTCCCGAATACTGTAGGCAATTAGAACACATTGGTAAATGTAATGTGTTTTTCTAAACATGGAAAAAGCATGCCAAAAATATGGTATGAAATAAAAAATGGTCCACCCGTACAGGACACTTGCCATGAATGGAGCTTGGAAGTTGCTCTGAGTGAATCAGCGAGTAAGTGGTGAGTGAATGTGAAGGCTTAGGATGGTTACTGTACACTACTGTAGACTATCAATGCTGTACACTTAGGCTATACTACATTTATTAGAAATATTTTTTCTTCATCCGTAGAAAATTAACCATAGCAGAGTGTAATTTTACAAACTTTTCATTTTTTAACTTTTTACTCTTTTGTAATAACGCTTAGCTTAAAACACAAACATTGTATAACTGTGCAAAAATATTTTCTTTCTTCATATCCTTATTCTACAAGCATTTTTCTTTCTTTCTTTTTTTTTTTTTTTTTTGAGATGGAGTCTTGCTCTGTCGCCCAGGCTGGAGTACAGTGGCGTGATCTCGGCTCACTGCAAGCTCCGCCTCCTGGGTTCACGCCATTCTCCTACCTTAGCCTCCGTAGTAGCTGGGACTACAGGCATGCACCACCACGCCCGGCTAATTTTTTTGTATTTTTAGTAGAGACGGGGTTTCACCGCATTAGCCAGGATGGTCTTGATCTCCTGACCTCGTGATCCGCCCACCTCAGCCTCCCAAAGTGCTGGGATTACAGGCGTGAGCCACTGTGCCCGTCCTCTTTTTTTTTTTTTTTTTTTTTTTTAACTTTTTAAGCTCTTTTGTTAAAAACTAAGACACAAACACACACAGGAGCCTAGGTCTACACAGGGTCAGGACCCTCCCTATCACTGTCTTCCACCTCCACATCTGGTCTCATTGAAGGTCTTCAGGGACAATAACATTCATGAATTTGTCACCTCCTATAACAATGCCTTCTTCTGGAATATGTCCTGAAGGACCTGCCTGAGGCTGTTTTATAGTTAATTTTTATTAGTAGAAAGAATACACTCTAGACTGTGATAAAAAATATGATATAGTAAATACATAAACCAGTAACAGTCGTTTATTATTATTGTCAATTATGTGCTGTATGTAATTGTGTGTGCTGTACTTTTATATGACGGGCAGCACAGTATGTTAGTTTACAAATAGGTGAGTGATGCATTGTGTTATGACATTAGGATGGGTGTGATACCACTAGGTGGTAGGAATTTTTCAGCTCCATTCCGTCATTGACTGAGACATCGTTATGCATATATATATATATATGTTTTCATATAAAATTAATATGATACTTAAAGTTCTTATAAGGAACTCAGCTCTATATTAAGGTCCCTAAAAAATATAAGAAAGGTAAAAAAAGTCAACCTAGAGTTAGCTCCTTCTCTATGTCAGGCACTGAATAAGGTACTTTGCCCTCTTCAGCTCATTAATTTCTTACCACAAGAGTTGATCATTTCCCATTTTATATGTGGAAAAACAGAGATTCTGAGTGTTTAAGTGTCTTGCTCAAGGGTAGTTGGCTATGAAGAGGCAGAGTCATCTTTCAGATCTTACCTCCAAACCCCAACACCTCCCATTCCCCTGGGAGTTTTCTCACTGTGTCATCTAGAGCCCTGGTGACGGCTGTGGGTGGGGAGAGGGGTGATTAGGGTCCCATGGTCCCCTCCCTCTATTGAAGTAGCGCCTTCTTCCACAGTTTTCTGTGTGTGTATTCTACAGATCTTTAGAAGGGACCTGCTGCTTTAACAATGAAGGTAGAACTGTGCTGAGAAGTTGGTGGTCTTTATGGAGTGCCAGCTGTGTGCCAGACTCTGATCACTCTCAACCAGGGGCAATTTTGTCTCTCAGCAAACATTTAGCAGTGTCTGGAGGCATTTTTGTTTTTCACAACTTGAGCATTGCTATTGGCATCTAATGCAATGGTCCCCAACCTTTTTGACACCAGGGACCAGTTTCGTGGAAGACAATTTTTCCACAGACTGGGAGGAGGATTCAAGCACATTACATTTATTGTGCATTTTATTTCTATTAGTATTATATTTTAATTTATAATGAAATAATTATACAACTCGCCATAATGTAGAATCAATGGGACCCCTGAGCTTGTTTTTCTGCAACTATACAGTCCCCTCTGAGGGTGATGGGAAACAGTGACAGATCATTAGGCATTAGATTCTCATAAGGAGCACGCAACTTAGATCCCTCACATGCACAGTTCACAATAGGGTTTGTGCTTCTATGAGAATCTAATCCCACCACTGATCTGACAGGAGGGGGAGCTCAGGCAGTAATGTGAGTGATGGGGAGCAGCTGTAAATACAGATAAAGCTTCACCCACTCACCTGCCACTCACTTCCTGCTGTGCAGCTCCGTTCCTAACCGGCCACAGACTGGTACCAGTTCATGGTCCAGGTGTTGGGGACCCCCGATCTAGTGGGTAAGGCCAGGAATGCTGCTGCTAATCATACAGTGAGCAAGAATTGTCTAATAGAATGCCGATAGTGCCATGGCTGAAAGACCCTGTTCCATACTAATTCTTAGATAAACAGAGGTGAGAAAAACAGACAGAAAGCCTGCCCTCATGAAGTGTGCTTCAGTGGGGTAAGCAGATATTAATCCAGTCACCCACGCTGAGTCTTTAATCTCACAAACTGAAGCCGCACCCCGAGGGGAAAGCACAGGGTGTCGGGAGAGCAGATAACAAGGATCCCTTGTCTGTGAGCTCCAGAAAGGTGCTTTTCAAATTTATTTATTTATTATTATTATTATTTTTTTTTGATGTGGAGTTTTGCTCTTGTTGCCCAGGCTGGAATGCAATGGATAATCTCGGCTCACCACAACCTCTGCCTCCTGGGTTCAAGCAATTCTCCTGTCTCAGCCGCCCAAGTAGCTGGGATTACAGGCCTGTGCCCCCAGGCCCAGCTAATTTTGTATTTTTAGTAGAGACTGAGTTGGTCAGGCTGGTTAGAGAGGCTTCTGTCTGAAGGCAGAGGGCAGGTGGAGCGGGAGTGGTGTAGGCACAGGTTACTGCAGGTGCAAAGGCCCCATGGAACGAGGGCAAGTGTCTGTTGGAAGGCCTGTGGGCTAGAAAGGAGAGTGCAAGAGCTGGGCTGCACAGTGACGGAAAGAAGAACCAAATCTGGCAGAACTCTGGCCATCTTAAGGAATCTGGACTTGATTAAACTAAGAGCTGTGGGGACCATGACGGCTCCTCCAGCAGGGTATGGCATGATTTTATTGGAACTGGAAAAGATCACGCTGACTGTTATGTGGAAAACAAACTGGATGGAGCAAGAGTGGCCCTAGGGAACCAGCAGACATTGAATATCACACGCTTTCTTGCATTGCAGGGATGGGGCAGGGACATTCCCCTCCAGAACAGAACCCCACTTCCCTGGGGCTGCCAATTTTGGTTTGCGTTAACAACAGGGTCACGCTGCATCAGGAACTCTGTCACCCATAAATGTCAAGTCCCATCCTTTCTCCCAATTTAAAAAACACACACCATTCAGAAGTAAAACTGTATTATATCATTTCAGTTTCACATCTGTTCTGTAGTTGCAAAATAACAATTCCACCGCTGTCGTTAGCCTGAACGAAAAAAGTTCGACATGAGAAGGATGTGGGCCTGTCTCTAATTTCTTTTTTCTTTATTGACCTTTTCCAAGGTATCAGGAAGCAGATTCTCTCATTAAGATGTTGACACCTGAGAAAGTCTGTAGCATATCTTATTTATGGCAGTGTGTGTATGGGTGATGGAGAAGGGAGTTTAAAAATTAACTGTCAAGGCAATAAAAATATTATCTTCCTTGGTCTATTCTCTCTCTGCAATGACTTCTGACTTCTCTGAATCATGAAGTGGATCCATGCCTCTCCCATGGTCTAATTAACTTAGAGGGAGACTGGGTAGGAGGAGAAATATGTAAAGATGCCCAGAAACACAAGTTTGTGGAGCTGACACAATTCATTTCTGATTAGCAACAGTTCATGCACTCGTCCATGAGCCACACAGATGTTCAAGTGGGTTGTCTTGAGGTATTGGGAAATTATCATAAATTTGAACTCATTTGCAAGGATCTATTTCCATATTTTACAGAAAATTGTAATTTTCCCTCCCAAGTTCCCTCCATTGTGAGGAGGAGGAATTTTTCACCAAGATAGTGCTGGCTCTGCTGGAAGCAGCTTTTAGGAGTTGAGGATGCAGGGCGGTCTGGAGTTGGCCTTGGCCCTGCAAGCAATACAGAGAAATAGAGGACACAGCTCCTGCCCTCCACATCGGTCGGAGAGACCACGAGGGTTCAGGAAACAGAGATCACCAACTAGCCTGCTCAAAGGTTAACTGTCAGGAACCTCAGTCTTTGTTACTTCCAAGGCTTGGTCTGAACTCTTCCTTTCAGCCTTGACCACTGTGTGTGCTCGCCTCTGAACTCAGATTTTCTTACTCAGCTGAAATAAAGAATGACAATAATCCCTTCACAACGTCATTAGGATTAGATGAGAGACTCTATGTAAAACACCTGGCAAATCGTATGCATGGGACAAACATGGTTGTTGATATCAATAGCTAAAAAAGAGGAATAAGTATAGGAATGTGTTGGGCTGGGCTGGGCTGGAGGAACCTGCAGGTCTTTGGAACACTCTGCAGCTTCTCTATTCCATTCAGTGGAAATATCATTGAGTTTTCCCCACACCCAGACCATCAATGTCTCTGCTTCCTAAAGTACCCGTGTGAAGTTGAGTTTCAGCTTTGGAGCATGCTTCAGGAATTTGAATTGGATGAATAGGTTTTAAAATATTCATTGGTACATTTCCTTTGAAGAAAACCCAGGATTCTGGGTTGGATTTATCTTGAGGAATAAGCAGTAGCTGTCTAAAGGTTGATCCCACCCTGAGATCCAGGCTCTGTGGACAGGCAATACTTAGGTCCTGGACCTGTGGCCCACGGGCCATATTCTACACAGGAATATGGCCCAGACTTTTAAAAAAGGTGAATCCTTTCTAACATTTAAACTCTAGGAGTTTTCACATAAAAAGATTTTAGGGCTTCTCTTGAGAAAACAGAAGGTCCCACATTCCCATACAAGTCCATCCCACGTTGATGGAGAGTTGCCGTTTTCACAAGATTACACATGCTATTTGGTTACCCTCACCTCCTGGCTTGTCTGTTATATTAATTTATCTGCCTGGCCTCATCAGGCATTAGAGTTTGCAGATCTGGGGGCAGTGGTTCTCAAGGTGTGGTCCTGGGATCAGTGGAATCAGCATCACCTGGGAGCTTGTTAGAAATGCACATTCTCAGGCCCTTCCCAGGACTACTGATTCAGAACAGTTGAGGGTAGGGTCCAGGGACCTGTGTTTTAGCCAGCCCCCAAGGTGACTCTGATGCTCATTAAGTTTGAGAATCCTTACCCCATGGTAAGGGATGAGCACTGGAAAATGAAGGGAACTGTTTCTAATGTCATCTTTGCCACTTAATTCAGTGGGAAAATTTAGAAAAGCCACTTTGCTTTTTTATTGTCTCTGTAAAGTGGTAAGAGTGGGCTAATAGCATGGTGTGACTCTATAATTCTCCAGGTCTGTGGACTAAGAATTCGTATTTATAAAGTGCTGACCATGTGCCAGGACTGGGGTAAGCACTTTACCTGGATTATATCATTTAACACTAACCATGGCTCCCTTTGAGGACTGATTTTATGGATGGAGAAACTGAGGCTCAGGGGCGTGAGCTGCCACACCAAAGGCCCTGCCTTTGAGTGCCCTGGATTTATGTAACTGAGAGCTGGTAAGCCCCAACTCCCTGATATTCTATTTCCTGTGACCTGCCCATGCACAGAGGTGTCTGAAAGGTGATGACGGCAGTGTGGCTGGCACCTCAGAACAAAGCTGGCAGGTCCTTCAAGGCAGGCAGAGGCATGTTCTACCGAACAGGAAGGGTTATCCAAAATAGAACATGGCAGCCGTGGCCTTCTCCAGCCCCAGTTGCAAGGAGCCAGCTGTGACTCTGGAGAGATGCTGAAGGAGGCAGGAGATTTGGAAAGGGAGGGAGGGAGAGCAGCCAGGCCTGTGCAGTGAATACCAGTGAGGCTTTGAAACTCCCCCGTCCTCAGTGGAATACCAGCCATCCCTTATGGAGTGACCTTGGGAAAGCATTTTAACACCTCTGTGCCTTGGTTTCCTCATCTGAGAAATGGGGACAATCCCCACTTCACAATGATTGGGAGCAAACAGGTTGATGAAAAGCATCTGGGATGCTGTAAACAGCTGAATATGTGGTGGCTCTCACCAGTGCTAGGAACCTTGCTTGCCCTTTCCGAAGAGCTCTAGAAGCACCTTGTGCTGTTGCCTGTGATGATCGGAAAGCTGAACGGTTTCTGACCATGGGAAGAGCCTTCCTCCTCCATCTGCCTGGTGGGCTCCGGTTGCTCAGAATGCTTCATTTTCCAGACATCTTGTTTCCTTGGCCTGTCGCTTGTCTGCTACATGTTCTAACTTCTTTCTCCCTTCAGAAATCCTCTCTGGGGTCTATCCAACCTGAGAATGGCTGGCAGATACCTCTAGGAGGATTTAAATCCTGACTACAACTTCAGAGGTGTCTTCTTAGCATGACCAGGACAAAAGAGCATTCACAGGGACCCTCAATTCTCAGATGAGGGAACAGACTGTGGTTTCATTTTCTTTCTCTTGACCCCAGAAGAATCCTCTGACATGGTTAAAAAGGTGTGGGTTAAAAGCAGACAGGCTGGTTCTGCTACAGCTGTATGAGCTTGGGAAAGTCATGCAACCTCTCCAGGACTGTTATCATTCATACAATGGGTCAATAATACCGTACTAATGCCTTAGCAGGCATATACCGAGTGGTAGTTCTCTTCTCTCCTCTAGTTAGAGGACATATATAATTTTGGGCAGAGAGCTCAAGGGGAGAGACTAGAACAAATTTGAACTCTTTGGGTCTCAGAGTGAAAAATCAGTGAGAATAAACTCAACAGAAATGCTAACAAGTGTTATTAATTGAGCTGTTACTTTGTGCCTGGCACAGTGCCAAACACTTTGTGTGTGTTGTCTCATGCAATCTCCCCAGGTGTTCTTTTTTAATTAAGGAGATATTATTATGCTCATTTCGAAGGTGAGAAAATCAGGGCTCAGAGAAGTGAAGTCTGTTGCCCAGAGCTCACAGCTACTAACTGGCTGAGCTGCATCTGCAGTGGCCTCTTCACACGTGTACTAGGAAGGAGTAGAAGGGAGGCTGGATGTGCTCCTCCCGCTTAAAAATCACTCATTCTTCAGCCCGCAGAACACTTGCCTCTGGGTCTCTCAGCCCCCAGGGCTTTTCTTCAGCAGCCAGCACCTCTGGTTTTTGCTTATTATTTTGATTTGTCCATGGCCTCCGTCCTTTGTGCAGCCTGATTTTTCTTGGCTTCAGGCCCTAAGACTCATCCTTATTTGCATAAGAGTCACCCAGAATATTGATGTGGCTCTTTTCCAGAAAAGTGAGCATCCCCCACACTGCTGGCTCCAGGAAGCCACATGAGCAGGCCAGGCAGGATCCAGCCCTGGTGCAACACCCCGGTGCCATCCCCTCCTCCCTGCTCCCTTGCATCCATTCACAGACCATCAGCTGAGCAAAGCTCCTCAGAGCCAAAGCTGTGTTTACCCAGGAAGCCCCAGTTCACTTTGGCAGGCCATCTCAGCACAGCAACTATGAGGAAGGAGTGATCTAACAGTCTCCCTGCCCTTGACAGATGAGGGGCCTCAAGCTCCCAGTCACTTGAAGAGAAGGCCAAGCCTCGAGCCCTGTAGGATTATTCTGGACTGCCACAGTGAAGAAAGTAGTGTTCCAGCCCCCCACATCCAGCCCAGCCAGGGGTATCCGGAGGCAGGCATCTGAGGGAAGTGATGTGTTTGCTCTCTAACTGGGCGACTGAGGGGGATGAGTCACAGGAAGTCCAAGAAGGCTCTTCCAGGAGCTACCTTTATGTTTCTTCATGTGTGTTCTTAGCTGGTTTTCATATTTGGAGGAAAGGGCAGGAGTGTTTTGGAAATTGATCTTTACCCCAGCTCCTGTGTTGGGCATTAGGTGGGCAGAATTCCAGCAAAACACTGCAAAGAACTGGGGGATCTGGCATAGTCACTCATCCATTCATTCATTCATTCATTCATTCACTTTTTCATTTCACCAGTCTACTGAGGACTCATTGTGTATCAGCCGCTGTTTCAAGGAATAAGATAGGCCAGTTCCTAGTCTCCTGGAGCTACGTTCTAATGGGGTGGGGACAGACAATAAACAAACCTAATAGAAAAATAATTTCACACAGCGACAGGCAATCTGAAAGTCACACAGTAGGATCCTGTCATTGAGAGTGACGTGGGGCTGAGGGAGACTACTTGAAACTGGGTGGGCAGTGACATGGAAAGGCCCTTTAGGCTGGACCTGAATATCGAGATGGAGCCAGCTATGCAAAGATCTGGGGAGACAGTGTTGCAGGCAGAGGGAAGAGCGTGGGCAAGGCCCTGAGTCAGGAAGGAGTTTTGCCATATGGGAGGAATGGAATGAAGGCCAGGGGGTTTGGAGAGGAGCGCTGAGTATACCCATGCTGGAGTGAGTTTACAGTGTATCTGGAACTGTTCTCAATGCCTAACCTGCAACACACGTTTATCTTTACACAACAATATGACTCCCTGTTACCATTTTGGAAACTTAAGTTCAAAGAGATTGTGCAAACTTCCAAGGTCACACACTTAATCAGTGATAGAGCTGTGATATGAACTCAAGCAGTCTGATAGGGGAAGCTGTACTTTTAACCTGTACATTATACAGTCACTGCAAACTCACTTGAATGTATTAACAAAATGTTCCAAGATTGCAAAGAGGAGATGGGTCTTGGAATAGGACAGAACATTTTCCAAGGGGAATGAGGAGGGACCTGGCGTTTGTTGATGGTGCCTAGGCTGAGTGCCAGGCACTGGGCTGCATACTTTCTCATCCATTATTCTGATCCCAACCCTCCAAGGTAGACTTCATTAGCCCTGTTTTACAGATGGTGAAAGCACAGGCTCAGAGAGGGGAAGCTTCCTGCCCAGGGCCACACAACTAATAACAGATTGCCCGAGTAAGGGTTCAGGGCATCTGCCCTGGCATCTGGGCCTTTCTGACCCTCCACATTAAGCTGATTCTTTTTTGTCTCACTATTTCTTATTCCTTTCCCTCCAAAAATGAAAATGAATATCCCCAAAAATGCAAAAATCTTAACAGTAAGTGCACACCTGCTTTAGGGTGAAGGGAATGGCGGGCTGTCAGCATGCATGTATTGTTCTTCAAATTACCTGTTACCTAGAGGGGAGGAGCAGGACCAGATCCTTCACTGTCATGGTGCCTGCTGGGTGAGCATGAGCATACATAAATACATATAGCATAAATACATACAGCATACATGGTGCCTGCTGGGTGAGCATGAGCATACAGGCATTCCATAAATAAAAAGTAAATGTCACACCGTGCAGTGCCGCTGCATTCTGCAAAGCTTCACCCAGGGGTCCTTGCAATTGCCAGAAGCAGGGTCAGGATTTGTCATTCTTATTCCTCTCAGGCCTTTCCCCTGGGGCTGATCCCACCTTCAGGAGACCCAGAGAGCTCCTCTTGTAAGGCACCGAGAGAAGAGCCAGGCCACCATTCGGTACACACCCTCTTCATTTCTAAGCTTAAATTCTAGGTGTGAAAATTTCATCCAACCTCTTCTTTTCATTCATTCACTTGACAAATAGTTATTGGTCTGCTGTGACCTAGGCTCTGAAGATACTGTGGGGAACAGTGCAGATGAAGGCCCTGCTCTCACAGAGCTTATATTTTAGTAGAGGGATTCAGAACGTTTTTTAAAAAAAGGTAAACAAATACACATAAGTGTTATAAAAAGATAAAACACAGTAATGACAGAAAGAGATGGGTAGGGGGAGAATGATTATTTGCACCTTTCTCTGTTTTTTCATACCCATTCATCCATCCCTCCCTTTCTCTGTCCACTCATTCATTCATCCATCCCCTACATCTCTCTCTCTCTCTATCTGTATATCTGACTATCATCTACCTACACACACATAGAAACACATATACATTTATAGATTTTCATAGATCTCTCTTTCTCCCTCCCTCCTTCCCTTCTCTCCTTTCTTATTCCTTCCTTCCACAATTAATTTTTATTTTTATTTTTATTTTTTTTTAGAGACAGGGTCTTGCTCTGTTCCCCAGGCTGGAGTGTAGTGGTGTGATTATGGCTCACTGCAGTTTGGAACTTATGGACTAAGCGATTCTCTCACCTCAGCCTCCCAACCAGCTGGGATTATAGATGTGTGCCACTACACCTGGCTCACAACTAATTTCTGACACCCACTCAGGGCCAGTTCCTCAGGATGGTTTGTCTCTTTTTTTCCTTCAGCTCCCCAGTGACTGGCACCTGGTCATTCGTCCCTGCCTCCTCAGTAGTGAACATACTGTTTGGCATAAGGGCAAGCATAACAAGCATTTGTGAAATTATCAAATTACAAGAATATCCTATACTTTTTTATATGCATCCAGTTACAAAGGTGCGATAGAAGCCTCTGCATGTCCTCCCAACCTTAGAATCACCATGTTCCCTGTTAGGAAGGATGATTATTAAAGGAAAAGCAGAGCATGTGGATAAAGGTGTATAGCCCTGTATTCGAATTTCCTTGGCATCTTTTTGAATATTCATGCAAAAGTCGAAGACTGTTCCATTTATGAATCAGTTCCCTGATTATCGGTTCAACTCCACAAGCATTTGCTGCACGACTACGATGTGCAGAATGTGGTAGGGATCCATTGAAGATACAATCCTTGCCCTCCTGTTCTTTACTTCCCAGGAGGGAGATCATAATAATGTGGACAGAACTGTAAATAGAGGCACCTGGGAAGCCTCATGGAGGCCCATGAGAGGAGAGATCCCATTCCATGTTCCTGGGGCTGCCTGAAGGGATGGTTTTGGAGATTTTTCTTGAAGGAGATAGCCCATTAGCCCAGTTTGGCTGAAGGGAAGAAGGAATCAATGAAAAGTGAGAAATAACTTGTAAAAGTAGCTGGAGCCTGGAACTCCATACTGAATGGAGACTGAATTTGGAGGCGTTGGTACCCAGAGGCGGGGGAGCACAGCAGCTTTTTAATGGTGGGGGTGATGTGAAATGGAATGCCATGATCAGGTTAGAATTTGATTTCTTTGGGCTGTGGCTCACAGAGTAAATAGCATGTTCAATGTGATCTTTAAAATAAATTACAGAGATCAAAAGGGAACAGAGTAGGAGAGTTTCTGAGTGTACACAGAGGTGTAGCATTTCAGATTCATTTAATTAAAGGAGCCAACTGAGAAGGTGGTCACCCTGTCATTTAAGAATTTTTGATAGAAAAGCCAGAGGTTTCATTTTTGAAGTGGCAAATGCAAATAGACTCTTCACCATACATACATGCTCATATCAGTTAGTAACTCTTCTTTCTCGATTTTCTTTTATAGTTAATACTAGCTTAGATTATCCTCCGGCAGGATTCACATTTACCAGAAAAACACAACCTCGCAATGAAGGAGGGTTCTGCATTTGAGGGGATCACAGATGCTTCCCACTGAGGGATCTAGTGCCATCTCTTCTGAAGCATGTTCAAGCCCATCTGGCACCATTCTCCGTAGATGGTGGTGGCCTTTCTCTCCCTCTTTCTGTTCTACTATCATGAGATGAGACAGGAACCATCGTGGAAGGTGGTTGGAAGCTTGGTCACTGGAGCCAGCCTGTCAGATTCAAACCCCAGCTCTAGCTCCATGCCCCTAGAGAAAGTTATTAACCTTTCTGAGCCTCACTTTCCTCATAAGAGAACAAGCAGACCTTCCTCGTAGGGTTGTTTTAGGATTAAGAGCATTGATATATGCAAAGCGCTTAGTGTCTAGCATTTACTAAGCACTCAAAAAACAGTAGTATTATGTCAGCATAACAGTCTTTTTGGACTTTCAAACAACAGAAGCTTTCTCAAGACAAACCTAGGTAAACAGAAGTGGAGATCACTGTGTGAACCAGGGTTGAGAGGCTTGAGTTTTGGGCCACACAACACGGCCCCTCTCTTGTAGCAAAGAAGTCATTCTCTGGGGGTTGTGTCAGTTTCTCTTTTGGTTTTAGTTCTTGCACCTGGATCATGCTACAGATTTTCTATGTGACAGGAGGCCTCAGGTGTACTCTTTTCCCCTATGAAGTATTTTGTCCAATGTTGTGTTCCTCTGGGAATTTTGTCGTTATTCCTGGTAACAGCCACATTCTTTCACAGCATCATTTGATCTCTTAAGATTGGGGTGTATCAGGACCAGATTCTGTCCCCAGCTCTATGTGATGAACCACCAGCTTCAGCAGCCTCCTCTCACAGTCTGGGCTGCAGGTTCTTACTGAGGCTGAGCCAAACACTGGCAGCCCACGGGGCAGATGTGGCCTGTGATGTTTTGACTGGTCTTCATGATTTTGGCTCACTCAAAATTATAAAATTAATTTGAATTTGATGAGACTATATAAAATTGGGCGGTTGAATGTAAACATTTAGATTCCCAGCTGCTCCGAAGTCAGATTAGCCAGCGTCACCGGTCCTGCATTCCCACACCACAGTGATTGGCTGGAGCTGATAAGACCTGCCTGCCTTATCTGGGACACGGTCCCCACCAACCCTTTCCCTCCCTGGCTGCTCTGTCATTCTCACTCTTGCAGGGTTAGAGTCAGGGCAAGAGAAAAGGGGAATGGTTCTTATACTCATTCCTTTATCAAATGTGGGAAGACTTTGGATTTTACCTTCCCT
This sequence comes from Gorilla gorilla gorilla, assembly GCF_029281585.2. Classification (NCBI taxonomy): domain Eukaryota; kingdom Metazoa; phylum Chordata; class Mammalia; order Primates; family Hominidae; genus Gorilla; species Gorilla gorilla. Next base: position 173,773,943 of record NC_073228.2, read on the forward strand.
AGCGTGGACAGTCTCAGGGGTTCTCCCAGCTTATCTTCTTTGGTCCTCTTGTTTGTTTCATGGACATTCCTTCTGATGCTGCATATGTGGCCCCAGACAGAGGATTCTTAATGCTTCCAAATAACACAACACATGGTGGAGTCAGGGCTTGAATCCAGATCTTCTGGTTACCATTGCAGAGCCCTTGCCCCTTCCCCACATAGTCTTCTGGCTTAGAAATTCTTGGCTAATTCACTCAGAGCCTGCTGTGTGCTGCCTGCTCAGTTCTGGAGGTTCAGAGTTGGAAGACATGGATACCTGCCTTGGCATCACACCCTGATCAGTCCAGTGCACCCATTCATTCAACAGATAGTTATCAATAGAAATCAAATGTTTGGATATTGAGAATAGCATTATGATGAGGGTCCAGAGTATGTTATTAATAATAATGGTATAATTTTGAGCTTCTGTTATATACACAAACATAGGTATAGCTACACCAAGGATTGTGCTCAAGATTTGACTTATATTAGCTTGTTTAAGCCTCTTCCACACACTATTTAAGGCAGGTACTATTATTATCATCATTTTATGGATGACAAAACTGAGAAGCTGAAAATTTAGGAAACTTTCCCAAGATCACACAGCCAAGAAGCAGACACCAGAACCAGAGCCCCAGGCTCACAAACTTCACTACCTTGACTCCTAGGCTCTATGTTATTCTGACCATCTCTCAGCCAGGAAGTCACTCCCTTTTATACAAATGACATTGTTGGTGCTGATGGTTAAATATTTCTATTCTCACAACATGTGAAAGAGAGAGCCTTGTGATTTGTTGCCTAAGCCCCAAGGGTTTCTCCTACCATTTCAGAGAGATAGAAGCTTTTCTTTGCCCCTGAACTGTGACTAAGAAAACAGAAAGGAGGAAAAAGCCATCAGAAGACTAAAAGTCTCTCGTCTTTGCAAATAAGAATTCACTCTAACTGAGCTTTTTTGCATGCAGCACTGGGAAGAGACCTTGTTTTTTATTCTATCAATTCGTCCATATAACAATTTATTGAGAACTTGTTGTGTACCCGATGCACTGCTGGCATTGGGTATGTAAAAATCAATGCAGCATGGTCCTTTCTCCAAGTAACTCAATCTCCTGCTTGGTTCTCTTTCCTGGATCATTTTAATTATGGCTCCCCTTTAAGTAAAGGACAAACAGAGAAGTAGCACTGAGTTAGATTTTTGCTGCTGGTCTTATGCAGGTGGCCTGTTTTTCTTAATGCTCCCCACACATGGGATCTGAGCCAGCTGAGCCCAGAAACCTCCCAGGCTGAGAATGTAGTGTGGCACTTCAGCACATGAGACTGTACAGGAGTCAATACAACTGGCATGTTAGCCACAGAATCCCTGCTAAGATCTCTGGAATAGAAGGGGTGCACAGCACCCCACCTGCTTTTCCTAATCCCGTGGATATCATGCTCCAGCCAGCGTTGCCCCTGGAATGGAGACATCTCAGGTAGGGGTTGTCATTGTTCCAAGCTTCCTTTGATGCCGTTTCAATCCAGGGTATAGAGTTGCCACATGGAGAGTGAAGCCACCAGAATACATAAGTGAGAAAGGAATGGAAAGATGGACAGATACCTAGATAGATACATAAATACTTTGCAGAAGTCTGGGACAGTGGAACATAGGAAGAGAGCCTCAGATAGGGAGAAAACAGTAGGTTGATTGTGGTAAAGGGAAGGCTTCGCTTTGTTATTCAATATACTTATTTATTGAATTGTTTAAACAATATGTATATCTTTCTGATTAAAAGAGAATTTGGGGCCAGGCACGGTGGCTCATACCTGTAATCCCAGCACTTTGGGAGGCCGAGGTGGGCGGATCACAAGGTCAGGAGTTCAAGACCAGCCTGGCCAACATGGCGAAACCCTGTCTCTACTAAAAATACAAAAAATTAGCTGGGTGTGGCTGGGTGTGGTGGTGGGTGCCTGTAATCCCAGCTACTCAGGAGGCTGAGGCAGGAGAATCACTTGAACCCAGGTGGCGGAGGTTGCAGTAAGCCGAGATTACACCATTGTACTCCAGCCTGGGCGACAGAGCAAGACTGTATCTCAAAAAAAAAAAAAAAAAAAAAAAAAAGAGAGAGAGAGAGAGTTTGGGCTTTAGAATAAGACTGGAGTGTGAGTCAGTCCTAGCTTCCTCTATTTCTGAGAGTTATGTGACTGTGGGCAAATTGTTTCAGATCTCTAAACCCACAATTCCCTTGTTTATGAAGTGGAGGTCGTGGGGATTGAATGAGATTAAGTCCTGTATAAAATGCTGATGGAGCTGTCAATAACATCAGCTTTGCATTATTATTATTTGCATTATTAATAGCATTAGACGAGGCTGAGAGTCAGCTACAGAGGAGACCTCTGTGGGCAGAAGAGTTCACAGAGGAGGTAGCAAGTAGTGGTAGAGCCAGCAAGGAATGGGTTCCATTTAATGCAGCATAAAGTGAACTCCTCATTAGGGAGATGCACCTCCCTCCCTTCTCAACCTGCCAGCACTTGTTTTCTCCTCAGGAGACACCCGGGATGGCAAGCATTGTATATGGTAAGGTGGCTAAGAGCATGAGCCCTGGCGCCATTGGTTTTCCATTCTAGCTGTGCCACTTGTTCCGAGTCAGTTTCCTCATCAGTAGAATAGGAATGGTAATTGTATCTACCTCAAGAATTGTCTCACCAATTAAGTGAGTTAATGCATGGCAAAGGCTTCACAAGAGCCTGGCACAGAGTAAGTGATTTATAAATATGAGTGCATATTCTATACTCTGGTTCTAGAGCAATCCTAAGACTTTCAAAGACCCTGAACACTCTTCCTTTTGGAGATTTCACCCCGCATTTTATCAAACATACTGAAAGTCACCCACATTTCACATTAATTATTATTGTTATTATTTGCTGTAGTATGTTTAAAAGAGGTTTTAACGATTTTGCTTTTAGAAGTGTTTGGCTGTGACTAACTCATGGCTATGAAGCCTTAGCAATCGCTGGACATTTTTGAAAATCCTTTCAAAGTGAGTGATTCTAAGGAAGAAATTGTTTTTAAGTGTAATAAAATTTTTATGAACATCAAACTTAACAATTAATGATGTTTATATAACATTCCATTATGTAGACATTTAATTACACTTTTATCTATTTCGATTTTTCAGTTTTCTCTTTTTGTATTGTGAAGCCCCAAAAAATGTGTTTTCAGACCTCAGGTAAGGGAATAGCTGAAGGCAGTCAGGCAGGGACCAGAAAGACCTCTTGTCCACCCCCCTGAAGCTGTGGTTCAGCAGAACCAGGCAGAGCCTGGGTGCAGAAGGGACCCATAAGCTTATCCATCCCTGTTCTTCTATTTTATGAAAGGGATAACTCAGGTCCAAGGAGGGGAATGACTTGCCCAGAATATAGTGTAGTTTGATTCTCCAAATGCAGAATCCTGGGCCCTTTCAAACTTGTTGTTGTTGTTGTTTGTTTGTTTGTTTTTACATGTTCCAAGATGATTTTCAAGGAGTGGCTCTCAAAACCCAGGGGAGTGACCTCATGAGAGGTCAACGCAGCTGATGCTGGGAAGGCTCATACAGGTCCACCCAGGCTGCAAGTGTGTGTAACCCAATGACCAAATCAACAGTGACTTGAACCCACAGCCAGGGGAGCGTGGGTGGAATATGAGCAGACGTTTTCACCAGCTGTTAAAACCTAGCAGGGCCATTAGGAATCAATTGCAGACTGTGCCTCCTGTGACTTGGCAAACCTCCATGAGGAAGGCTCAAGGGAGTGGAAGAGCAGTCACAGGTCTCCACCAGCCAAGAGCAAACCTGAGCAGAGCTAAGCACTTTTGTGCCCTCTGAAGCAAGGCAACCCCATAACCTTGCAGAGATTCAGGAATGATGGAAGCTGAGGAGCTACATGGCCATGTCAGGAGGATGACGAGATCGCCAGGCAGCTGCCATCAAGTTAGGGTTCAGAGTGGTCCTGCAGGAGAAGGGGAGATGCCCCTGCCCGGGACCACACAGGACAGAAGGGCATCTGGACAGTGCCAGGCCATGTTCAGAAAGTGAAGTGCCTTTCCCATAGGAAGGTTCTGGGCCCAAACACTTACTGAGCACCTACTGTGTAGCTGGCATATTCAATAAGTGTTAAAGCAAGGGAGAGAGAGAGAGAGACTGGGAGGGAAGAAAGGAGGAGGATGCGCCCCTGGACAGTAGGTGCTGTCACTCTGAGTCTCCTCCAAGGCCAGTTTGCGGCTTCTACCTTACATCTGTATACCTTTGAATTGGATGAAATGTATTTTCTCTTGGTCATTAGGGCACTGATGCAAAACTTCAGTATGACCTTGTTGGTTCTTTCCACCTGGTCGTTAAGGTTCCGAGGACCATGTATGAAGCAGTATCATGCAGGAGAAGAAGGCAGGCAAACCTGGTTTTGAATTCCAGCCTAGCCACTATATAGTTGTGGAATAACAGAGACATTCTTTAACCTCTCTGAAACTGAGTTTCTTCATCTGGGTAATGGGCACTAAGAATTCCTGCCTCCCAGGGCTTTAGCAAAGTGCCAACACAGTCCCTGCTACATAGCAGAGGCTCCATCGATTCAGTTCCTTTTCATGTCTCATGGTCAAGGTGGCCTTGCCTGAAACTAAGACATGGCTCATTGTACTGCTCAAGTCAGAGCAAGCCAAGTGTGCTTTGGGCAACTAATGTGCCTAAGCCTGGGTCATGAGAGTCCTAAAAAGGAACAGGGTGTGGCTCTGGAGCTCAGGGAAACAAAGAGTCAAATGTCGGGGAGACATAGATTTGAAGAAAAAAAAAAAAAAAAAAAAGAGCCCAGGCTTGGGGTCTGGAGTCTGGGTTATCTTCCTGGCTTTGCCACAAATTTGCTATGTGTCCTTGATTAAGTCACAGCAGTTCTCTGAATCTCAGTTTCCTCTTCTGTCCTGCAAGGGCGAAACTTGATGGTCTCTAAGATTCATCCTGGTTGAGCAAGTGCTAAGCTGCATAGCACAAATTTCAGATGCTTCTTTAAGTGTGTCCAAGAAGAACATTCTCAGAGATAGTTGGAGTGCCTGGGAGCGGCTAGAAAAAATTAGGGAAATGATGCCAAGATTTAGCCAGAGGTGATACTACTAACTTAAGAGGCTGCTCCTGATCTCATGGGGGTCTTAAATTCTTCCCTCCAGTCCCTCTCTCGTGGGTTGTATTAGAAAGATTACTGAAGTGACTTTAAGCACAACAGGTTGGATTCAGGTTAGATTTAAGGAGGGACTTCCAAACAAATGCTTTTAAAGACATGAGCTTGTAAGTGAACAGAGAGAAAGGTATCATCTACCTTTTAGAAGCCTTAAGATGCTGGGCACAGGTATATTTTGCATTCCTGAAAAGCTATGTGCTAAGAAAATACATTGACTCAATCCTGCTTAAAATGCATTGGAGTGTTCACTATTTAAAGTCATGGGGATGCCCTTAAATTCACCTGTTTATAAATACAAGGTTTGTTAAACCAGGTTTTTAAAGTGAAGTTTCCCTAGCTGGATCTCTCTCACAAAAACTTCAAATGTAATCTTTCTCAGAGGCAGAAAAATAAATTCATTTTCAAGGTTCCTTTCAGACCTATGGGTCCAGGAATGCATCAAATATAAGGAAAATGTGTAGGATGTTTCTGTATTGGCCAACATGCCTGGTTTCTGTCCCTGGAGGGCCTGCAGAGCCAGCACTGTCTTCCTCGAGTATGTCTCAATCATGAACACCAGGCAAAACCACAGGAGCAATACACTGGTATCATTGTTCTGGAGAGTTTATTCTGGGGCCTACTAGATGTTGAGTAGAATTTGGAATCCCATTTGACTTCCATCTACTCTGCACTTTGTACTTTGCAGTAATAAGACTGTCAGTGCCATGAGGGCAGGGACTATGTGTGATTTGCTTCTCATTGCCTGGCATGGAATGGGTACTCAATAAATAATGGCGAATGAATGAATGAATGAATTAAAATGGACACATCAATTCTAGTTGACTTTCTGGCCTTTAGCCAGGGACTTAACTGCTCTGAGCCCCAGTTTCTGCATCCATAGCATGGGGATAGTAAGAGTTCCTGCTTTGTAGGATTGTCATCAGAATTCAATGAGACAAAATAGACAAAGTGCTTAGCACATTGTTTAGAAAGTAATAGGCACTCAACCAATGTTAGCTTAGTACTACTTTTTCTATGTAAAACTATGTTGTCCTTTCCACAGCCCTGTAAGGAGAAGTATACCATTCCCACTGAACAGATGAGAAAACTGAGGCTCAGAGGTGTCAGGTGACTGCCTGAGGTCACACGTGGGACTGGGACTCCTTGGTCTGCCTCTTTCTACTGCTAAACAGTCTGGTGAAATCACAGAAAGACTCATTCCTGGTAATGGGACACTAGAGGCAATGCGCGAGGAAGCCTCAGGAATATTTGGAAACCCTTCTGAGTTTTTCAGCTCCCCAGAGTACCCTGGCTTTGTGGGGTGAAGTCCTTTGATTGTCTCAGGTTCCTGATCTGTTCATGACCCTGTTAGCCCAAAAGCTGGTAGAGCTCCATGTACTGCTACTGTTCTTTGTCTCCCTGACTCTCCCCTGCTCCCCACCTGCATTGACTTAGGCATTTATTATTTGCTTAAACATGCCTATTTGCAGAGACACACTGAGCTAAGCAGCAAAAGTGGAGGTTTCCAGTGGGAAGTCCGCTGCGAGGGAGTAGGGCGTCAGGAGAGGTCCTACCAGCTCACCTTGACTGAGATGCTCATATGCTGTGCTTTTGAAAATGCAAGCAGTGCAAGAACATTTAAAATTCACCCAGTGGATACGTTCCCTGTGTGGAACCAAGCAAACATGAGTGCAAGTGTGAAACATGACGTCCACATGCACATAGAAGGACAAAACACAGTCTTTGTCAACTTGATTATCTACCCTGTGGTGAGAAATGAGGGCCTGGCTAAATGGAACACAGATAATCTGGAAACTTTGTTTTGCAAAAAAAAGGCACCTACCCCATTTATACTTTACTGCACTGTTATTAATAAGAAGCTTATGAATCTATTAGATATGGTCTTTGCCTTCCTTCTCCATTCTAAGCTTGGGTTTCTGGGGACAGTGAAAAGCCCCAAAGGTGGGAAAAGCAAGAGGAGGGCAAACAGAAAATCTGCAAACTCCATCATCCGAATAACAGGGCTGATGGTTTAGAATGTTCTGCCTGAAAAGCTGGTGTGCATATTTAAATTACAGCTTTCCATACGCAGAAAGGGCAGCTGTTACCATTAGCCCAGCCCCCTTTCCGTCTTATTATTAAAATAGAGGACAAAAGGGGTGCTTTCTTTTCCTGGGTTTCTTTTTTTTGGTATAAATTTACAAAATGTGGTTTAAATATTGATTGTATAGGAACAACGTCACATTTTAAGATTCAGTGTTAGGCGTGGAGCTCTCTTGAAGATGGTTAAGTATGTATTAAGGCCAGGAAAAAAGCTGGTGTGCAGCAATGCCCAGCAATAGAGGACATTCAGGCAGGAGGGGCTGTCATTCATCAGCTACCCAGTCACCCTCATAATTGGTTCAGGGCAAAGGGGTCTCACCTTTTCATGCTTCTCTGTTTTGCCAAAAGTACTTAAGAGAGTGGGGGAAGAACCTAGTATGCTTTGTGTCTCTCAAAGACAATGTGTTTTATCAGCATTAGCAACTCATAGTTGGTGAAGGAATGAGGCAGGTTCCTAGAATCCAAATCAAACAGCTCCCGTTAGTAAATTACTAACTTATAAAGTATTTAAGCCTAGGACTGGGCAGAAACAACATATGAAAATGTAGGTAGCATTGAAGAATATTCTGATGAGTAGAAATCATGTATAAAAAGCACAAACTGGCTGGGCATGGTGGCTCATGCCTGTAATCCCAGCACTTTGGGAGGCCGAGGGGGGCGGATCATGAGGTCAGGAGATTGAGACCATCCTGGTAACATGGTGAAACCCTGTCTGTACTAAAAATACAAAAAAATTAGCTGGGCGTGGTGGTGCACACCTGCAGTCCCAGCTACTTGGGAGGCTGAGGCAGGAGAATCACTTGAACCTGAGATCACGCCACTGCACTCCAGCCTGGGTGACAGAGAGAGACTCCATCTCAAAAAAAAAAAAAAAAAAAAAAGGCACAAACTATTCCCAACAACTTTAGGGGAATCCAGAAGATCATTCTGCAGAAGTAGAACTGGTTTGATGGCTTGATGTTACCAAAAAGAAGTTTATGGTTCAACATAAGGAAGAACTTTCTAACAATTCTAATAGTCCACAGGGTGATGGAATTTCTGATTAGGTAGAGATTTCTCTCTCTTTGGAATCTTGCAAGCAGAGGTCACTGGATCTTTTATTGGGAATGCTTCACAGAGGATCATGCATAAGGGTAAGTGCTGGACTAAAGGACTTTAGAGAGTCCGTCCAGTTCTCAGGTCCCCGACTGTGTGTTACTTGGCCTTGACTAGACATTTTACTAACAGGTGCCATCCTAGTTATTCCACATCCTTAGAGTCATCGTAGATCTAGAAAGATCTAGAAGTAGTTCTGTGGAAACCAGGTAGAATGCTCAGAGGGCAAAATAGGAAATACAACAATAGGATGGAAAAGAGGTTTGGCCAGGAAAAGAGGAAACAGAAGCACTTTAGAGAGCTGAGCCTGCAATATTTGGGAGGGGTGCAAACAGCTTGTTTGGTTTCTGTTGAGGTCCAGATAAGAGTAAATAGGTTAAATTAAATTTGACCATGTAAAGCTAGATCATCAGAGGCAGAGTGTCGGATCTCAGGCTATCAATTCCTCAAAGAACTGCCTTTATTGAAGGTGGATGAGGGAACGGTCAGGTTGAGGAGCATTTTATGCTTTTGTGAAACTGATTAAGGCAAGGTCTACCCTGCCTCTCTGAGTTCTTTTATAAATTTCCACCAGTGTATAGTTCCATGATAAATTTCCACCAGTGTATAGTTCCAGAGGAGAAAATAATGTGGTTCCTACAGAAAGCTATGTATGCCTTCCATGTCAAAAGGTAAAACCTCTGTACATGGGTATCTTTGTTTTCTTAGCTGTTAGAGAATTCAGAGACAGATCTTTGGGTATTTATATCTGCTCATTTATGGTGCCTGAGAGGTGCTATTTCTGGTTCTTGTAGCAGATGAACTCATTTCAGGCCATTGATAATATTAATATGTCTTGTTTTTCAGCCTGCCATTCATCTCACATCTTTTGGGAAGTGAGTAGGCTCAAATCTCATATACTCAAGATGAAATGGAATAAAAAGGAAAATTATTGATTAGAAAGAAACATGAGGTTCTAAGATAGGTTTTCAAGGTGGATTGGAGGATTTCTATCACTTAAAATGACCAATAATGGAGGGCCAGCCATTTGACTCAATATTCTTGGCCATCATTAGTCACCTGTACTGGTGTGCTAATATTAGGGTCTCTATATTGTTGTCCCCTCCTCCCACAATCCATGGTTTTACTTTCCATGGTTTGTTACTTGTAGTTAATTGTGGTCCAAAAATGTTAAATGGAAAATCCACAGATAAATAATTCATAAGTTTTAAATTGTGTACTGTTCTGAGTCACGTGATGAAATCCTACTCTCTTTGCCTGGGATGTGAATCATCCCTTTGTCCAGTATATTCACACTGTACAAGTGCGCATGCATAGGAAAAAATCATAGTATATATAGGGTTCAGTATAAGCTATGAACTGAATATATATACTAGGGTTCATAGTATATATAGGTTCACTATCCATGGAGTCTTGGAACATATCCCTGAGGACTAAGAAAGACAACTGTAACTACCATGGTAAACACCCTAGTATATTGCATGAGTGAGTGATGGTAGTGAGACACTGTTTAGGTCAACCTGTTGCGCATTTGCAATTTCATGCATGTAGGGAGATCAGTCATATGTCCTACAATTGTCATTGGCCATAGATGAGGGGGCATAAATGGGTAGCCCCCCAAGGGCAATTAATGGATCATCATCATCTCTAACATTTCCACACCTAGGATAAAGGCTGTCAGAGTTCTGGTATCTGTGAAGGTTTGTGGAATTAAATTAAGATGAATGGAATACAATTGAAGTGACTTGAACTACACTGAACAGAATTAAATTGAATTGCCTAGTCTTGCCTTGCATCAGGGGAATGTATTACCTTTGCCTGCTAATCAACTCTAACAACAGTGCAAGAATAAGTATAGCATGCTGAGCATAATGTTTGAAATTTAAACATGTGTTCATTTTAAAACTATTGACTGTGCACGTTTTACATTCAGGCCCTGTGTTGGATGCTGGGAAAACATGGTGGACTAAGCAGACATTTCTCTGCCTCAAGGAGCTTCACCTAGGAAAGGAGACAAGCACTAAACAAGTCTTGAATAAATAAATATCGAATTAAAATTGTGACAAGTGCTAAGAAGGACAAGTATAAAGTTTTTTAAGAAGAATAGAAGCCAGGCCAGGTGCAGTGTCTCACGCCTGTAATCCCAGCACTTTGGGAGGCCGAGGTGGGCAGATTACTAGAAGTTAGGAGTTCAAGACCAGCCTGGCCAACATGGTGAAACCCCATCTCTACTAAAAATACAAAAAATTAGCTGAGTGTGGTGGCAGGCACCTGTAATCCCAGCTACTAAGGAGGCTGAGGCAGGAGAATCACTTGAACCCAGGAGGCGGAGGTTGCAGTGAGCCGAGATCACGCCACTGTACTCCAGCCTGGGTGAAAAAGTGAGACTCTGTCTCAAAAAAAAAAAAAAAAAAAAATGGAGAAAAAGAATAGAGGCCAGAACTTACTAGAACAAACCAACTTGTCCAACTTGGAGAAAGCCAGTGTGTCTGAGCAGAGTGGTGGCTGATGAACCTGAGCTAAGGGCTTCACGCTTTATTGTGGCTAAGTAGAGATGTGAGTAATAGGACTGGGTTTTTAAAAAGTCTACTCTGGTTGCTCCCTGGAGGGGAGGGAGCAAGATTGGAGGCAGAGGACAGTTAGGAGGCTATCGCTGTAGTATAAGGGAGACACGATGGTGGACTGACCTGGGGTGGAGAGAAAAGGAGAGAGTCTGGCCATGTGTTATAGGTGCAGTCAGAAAGAACTTGGTCAAGAGTTGGTTGTGGCCAGTTGGAGAAAGTGGTAAAGATGTCAAAGGTTTCCACAGAGGCAACTGGAAAGTGGAAGGTTTGGGGGAGGATGGAGGTTCCATTTCCCAAGAGAAAGAAGAGAACCAGATTTGGGGTGAGCAAAGGCGTGAAGATGAAGAATTCCAACTGAGCATCTTGAGTTTGAGATGCCTGCAAACATTCACCTGGAGTTGTCAGACAGGTAGTTGTGTCTATCACTAGATCTGCAAATATATGCTGAAAGCCTAATCTGTGTCAGGCTCCATGGTGGGTTAGACAAAGAGGTTAGACAAGATTCCTAACCTCTAGGAACGTATTGTCTATTGCTTGAAATGACGTAGTGGAAAATATGGCAATAAAAAGTAGGGAATGATAACTCTTAGAGAGAAAGAGAAGGAAATAGCGCCTACCATAGGAGTTGAAAGGGGAAGAGAGTACTTCCTGCTGAGATGGCAAGTGTCAAGGTAGACGTCAAAATAAGGAGAAAGGGTATCGAGGCCAGACTGGGGATGAGGCAGAATTCTCCTTGCCCAGAACAGAGAAAGCCTTAGCTCCTTTGTGCCTGCCTGGCTATATTCTGCAAATACCCCTAGGCCAGGTATAGGATGGGAAGTAGAAGGGTAAGGTGGAAGCTCTAGCTGGGCTAAAGCCAAGGGTGGAAGAATTGACATTTTGATGCTTAAGTGGGGCTTTGGGACTCTCTTTACAGTTACAGCTCCCATCCCTGAAATATCTACTGGGTTCCCCTGGAATATGTGTATCAGGAAACACACCTTCCACCCCTCTGCTCTGTGTTCATAAGGTGCTGTCACCAAAAGAGAGTTTGGGAAGGCCTGAGGATGCTCTTCATAATGTTGCCTCTTTAAAATGGTCCAGGTGGGGTGGGTATCGGTTTATGTCCATGAACTGATGAGATGGATGATGACAGATCCCCTATTTTCTCTAAATCAAATTAAATCCAACCCACAGCAGCCCTGACCTGACTTGGCTGGCATTGACAGGAACTCAATCTCAGCCTTCGATTAGGCCTCCATCCCTCTCTGCTCCTTCCCCATCCAGAGAGTCATACAAAAGTCTCTGGCAACCTATGCTTAGCAGTGCATTCATGGTGACTCCTCTGGTCCTAGGCCCATTGTGGTCACTGCTGATATTCTCATCGTACAATTGTGCATGTCCCTTAGATCTGGAGGCTTTGCTGGTTTGGTAGTGCTGGGCCCAGGGACCAGCCATCACAGGTGCACTTACACAGCCGTTCCCCTCCGGTGCACATCAAAGCAGGAGTTACTGATCTTTGCTACCCAGAATCTTAACCCACCCCCTCACCCAGTCTTGGGAGTCTCTTTTCACCCTTTCTTTGCCTCAGTTTCTGCCTCTTCCTCCCTACCAGCAGCATTTGTCCCTCTTCCTTCCCTCTAGCATCATTCACTCACTAGAGATGCTCTCTAAGGCCCTGACTCTTATCCTTGAGCACCCAGCAGAGTCCCTAGGAAGGCTGGTTAAACAGACTGCTGGGCCTACCCCTAGATGCTCTAATTCAGTGGGTGTGGGGTGGAGCCTGGGAATGTGCATTTCAAACAAGTTTTCAGATGCTGCTGCTGCTGCTGCTGCTGCTTTTCCTGCTCCAGGGCCCACACAGAGAGAACCACTGCTTCAAGGGGAGGGAGCAAAAGTCCTACCCCCATGGAAGTGGCAGGATTAGGGGAGGGAGAAGGGGGAGGAGAATTACAGAAAGGTTGAAGTACAAATAAATATTTCCACCAGCTTCCCTGCCATCCACCACCTCCTGCTGAATGATGAAACTCTACTGACCAGAACATGATTCAGATGCGGATTTGGGGTAACTCATCTGTGTGCGGAGGAAGACCCGGGGGAATTACATTCTGTGCTTTATCCTCGGTGACCACAGGCCTTTTCTTAGCCTGGAGTTCAGGACTTCTGGATTGAGACTCCTGGACTCTGGCCCACATCAGGCAGTTTCCAGAAAGTTGCTCCGCTCCCACCCCCAAGCTCAGTCTATAAATTTCTTTTCTGTTGCCTGGGCCTGTCATTGAGAAGACTGGCATCATTTTCAGAATGTATTTGCAAGTAAAATGTTCAAGCAGCAGGAGAGAGGGCTGGGAGGGGGCAGCTAGACGCAGTGAACTGTGTCAGACAGTTGGCTCATGGGAGCTGGCGGCCCTCTGGCCAGCTCTTCTGCTGGAATAGAAACCCAGCATCTCCACTTGGAGGGCTTCCTTTTGCCACTTTTCTCAGTGCCCAGAGAAAGGGCCGCCCTTGAAGGGGCCATGGTCAAAGTTGATAAGCCAAAAGTCAGCCCTTCTGCCTCATCTCCCAGTTAGCAGTACTATACCAGGTGATCAGGCTGGAGCTGCCCTGTCTTCAAATCTTATTGGTGCCATGTAGTAGCTGAGTGTAGTTTCAGATGAGCTGCTTCTCCCCTCTGAGCAAGTGTCTTCATTTGTAAGAGGTGTATAATAATGGCATCTACTTCTCAATGTTGCTTGGAGGATTCAAAGGGGAACTGCATGTAAATTGCTTAGCTAGTATCTGGCACATAGCACATGTGCAAATAAAGGTGAGTCTCCGTCGCTCATGACTATTATTCTGTTCTGCATATTGGCATTCATATCTGTTTTGCTCATGGACTTTGAGCTCCTTGAGAGAAGGAGCCAGGTCTGATTCCCTTTTGAATCAATTCATTCAATCACCAAACATCTGTTGAAGCCCTACTGTGTGCCACTTACTGTGCTAGGGGCCCATCATCCATTGCTGCACATAGTATGTAAGTGTTACTTGATGGTTAATGAGTGAAAGGGGAGGATTGCAGAGAAGGCTTACAAAAGATACATTTTCTTGAATACCTACTGTGTGCTAAGGCAATGCTCCTTAAATTTCCATGGGCCTAATACCCACCTGCAGATCTTAGAATCACATTCTGATTCTTCAGCTGTGGGCTGGGGCTTGCAATTCTTCATTTCTAAGAAGCTCCCAGGTGATGCTAATGCTGCTGGTCCACAGGCCACACTCTGAGTAGCAAGATAGACACTCCTTTGCATTATGTCACTTATTGCTTGCAAAACGTTATGGGATGAGCTTAGAAATGAGAATTTATAGAGATTAAATAGCTTGCTTAAGATCACACAGCTGGCTAGTGTTGGAGTCAGGTCAGCATGGCTCATTTTTGTCTATTGAGCTCACTCACCGTTAAGAGCAGTGGTTCCCAATGTTTGCCACATATTAAGATCACCCAGGGAGCGTTAAACATCCCAATGTCGGGAGAGCTGGTGGCAGGTAATTCTAATGTGCAGCAGAGTTTAGGAACCATGGCCTCAGAGTCCAACCTCATCCAAGGAACAAGAAAGGAAAGGAGAAGAATTTTGACATCTCTCTAATTTCAGGAACCAATTATAGACTTTCAGAATTTGGAGGTCTAGGCCTCTTTTGATGTTACAGATGAGGAAACTGAGGCCTATAGAGGTTAAAATATTCACCCAAAATCATTTAACTCATTGATGGCAAAGTTAGGACTAGAACTCAGGCCTCTGGGCTCTCACCTTTGACGTGGTTCCTGTGCTGGAGGAGGAATCCAGGAACAGAGTAACCACTGGAAAAAGGCTTCTCCATGCTCCTCCATCAGCTGGGACCTTGGAGACTCAAAGGAGACCTAGGTTTCCCTAGGATGAACCAGGGAGACATCCACTGCCCTCAGAAGAGCAGGAAGTTTTCCTTTGCAATATTCTGCCAATCTTGAAATGGCAGTGTGCAACAGAACATACTTTGAAGTTGTAAGGCCTTTAAAATTCCAAGATGAAATATATAATCCCATTATGGTAGGAACATAATTGGTGGCTTGATTTAGTGCAGTAAGGATTTATTGTTTTAATCATAACATAATGTACATTGGTTGGTTGCTTCATAACAAAGATATAATGGGCTGCAAATGTGTACAGTAAGATTTTTTTGGGGGGCGGGGGTTGGGGAAATGGCATGACTCAGAGTTTAAAAGCCCCAAATCTTAGCTGTGCCTGTGTAGCTTTACCATATAACCCATTGATAACTTAGCCCTATGATGTGCTGGTATGCTTAAGTGTAACCATTTATTGAGCACTTATTCTGTGAGCAGAATGGCATTATCCACTTAGGGAATGTAATGACATTCAATCTATATAAGATCCCCATGAAGTCAGCATTACTTACAGAGGCCTGCACAGCAATAATTGGAGGAGCTGGGATGTAAATTCACCTGTGGGTGAATTCAAATCACCACACTCAGCATAGGACCTGGCTCCATACCCTTATTTTACAGGTGAGGAAGAGGAAGGAAAAGCAATCCTGGCACACAGGGACAGCAAGTGGCAGGACAGAGCTGAGACTATGGTCTCCTCACTCTGGGACAAGTGTTGTTTCCTACTACCTCCATGGAAAATGAGGCCGGAAAGAATGGCCAGGACTCCATGAGCTGTTCCCCTCCCTACTCAGGCTCCAGCCATCATGCAATGAGGAGGTTACTTTCCATACAGACCAGACTTTGGTCTAATGTTTTTGAGGAACCTATTCAATGAAAAAGAGCCCTTCACCAATCCATGCCCCATCAAATTAGACTTAAATTAACACATGCTATGTAGATAGCTACTTTCCCAATCTGTGTCCCACTGATTCTTCCATCTGAGATCATATTATATATCCATTCATTGAGCAATTAATGGTGAAGTACCTCCTATGTGCCAGGCACTGTGCCAGGTGCTAGGGATAAAGAGATAAGGAGAAAGTAGGACACTGACCCAGTCTCTGCCTTCCTGGTCCAGAGGTGGACAGAGATAGATAAAGTGGGTTCCTGAAAACTGCCATCAGTGCCATGAAAGTGATATGCACAGGGACATGAGAACTCAGAGGAGGGCCCTGACCCCAGCTAGTGGTGGAGAGAATTCCAGAAGCCTTTCCAGATGAAGTGATTTCAAATACGGGACCTGAAGTTCAGTAGAGGTGACTATGTCAATTGTTTAAAAGGTAGGTAGATACATGTGTTGGCTCAGATGCGGAACAATGCTTCTGGTAAAGGCAACAGCATGTGGTCAGGCTGTCAGAGGTGATCAGAATATGATCTGGATGTGCAGGTTGGAGGGGAATTAGTATAAGTTCTGTGTGGCCGGATGATAAAGTTTAAAGGGAAGAGTAGGAAGAGTGGAAGAAATAAGGCTGAAAAGGGAAGAGGGACCAGGTCATGCAGGGAACTGAACACCATGCTAAGAGGTTTGGATTTTGACTCTGTGAGTAAGTGGAATCTATTTTAGTAGGATTGAGACTTAGTCTCATTTCCATTATAGAGAGATGACACTCTGACTGCAACAGGGAGAATTGATTAGAGGGGCCAGAGTGGGAAGCAGGGGGTGCGTTTAGGAGGCTACTGCAATAATCCAGGTACTGATGATGGTAGCGTCAATCAGTGCAGTAAGAGTGTAGGGAGAGAAATGAACAAACTCAAGACAAATTTCTTTTCTTTTCTTTTCTTTTTTTTCAAGAAAAATTTCTAAATCCCCAGGGCTTGTGATTTATTGAATGTGGGAGGAGCGAGAGAAAGGGTGGAACAAAGGACTATGGCTGGATTACTGTCCCGGCCAAAGTGGCTGGTTCTGAGAAGGAGCACAGGGGGAGGAGGAAGAAAGGTCTGAGAGGGGAAGGATCATGTTGACATGTTAATATGAGATGCCCATGAGGTGGAAATGTCTAGGAGGAAGTTGGATGCTGGATGCATAAGTCTGAAGCTTCAAGGAGAGAAAACCTTCCTGGAATTCTCTTTACTTATCAGAAAAGATCCCAAAGCTGACAACAATTTGTAATCTCATGAGAAATGGCCAAAAGAATGACAGCTTGACCCCAATCACGGGCTGGTTGTTTCAGCTTGTAATATGGCTCAAGGCATTCAGCTAAGCTTCAGTGGCCCTGTGGGCACTGGGATAGCTGAGAAGACCTTTGTCCTTTAAAATCAGAGCAAATGAGGCAGTCCTTTTAACCTCTTTGATGGGAGTCCAGCCACTCCCCTCCTTGAGATATTTTTACTGAGTGCTTTCTATGTGTCAGGCATTGAGGATACAGGATTGGGAAGAAGGTTCCTGCCCTTGAGTTTCTCCAGGGCCAGTGGGGACAGACACATGAGCATATGATTAAGATACCACATTACAGGTGGAAGAAACATTGGGGGGGTCAATGTTCAGGGGGCCCAAGTGTTCTTTGACTTCAGCATGGTAAATATCGCTATGGAGCTTGTGCAGATACTTGTGAGATGGTTTTCGTTTTTCATTTTGATGAATGATTGCAAAGCTCACAACTGCAGAGAGACTGAGGCTTCAACTTAAGCTTCGAAATCTTCACATTTTTCAATTTTATCACAATTTTGACTCCCGCTAGTTATTAGGAAGAGTACTCCCTGGGTCAGCTCACTTGATGCTGTGTTAATGGTGATGAGCAAAATAAAAGGAGGAAGAATTGAGTGTGGTTAGAACACAAAGATGGACTGCCCTGTTCTACCTGGCACAATGAGAATAGAGAAGTCTTCCCGGGGGAAGAAATGGCACTTGTGTGGGTCTTTAAAAATGAATTATGCACTTTAGGAGGCCAAGGCAGGAGAATCACTTGAGTCTAGGAGTTTGAGACTACCCTGGATAACATGGTGAGACCATGCCTCTACAAAAAATTTTGAAAAATAGCCTGATGTGGTGGCATGTGCCTATGGTCCCAGCTTCTCTGGAGGCTGAGGTGAGAGGATTGCTTGAGCCCAGCAAGTCAAGGCTTCAGTGAGCCATGATCATGCCACTGCACTCACCCTGGGTATCAGAGTGAGACTCTGTTTCAAAAAAGAAAAAATGGCCGGGGGTGGTGGCTCATGCCTGTAATCCCAGCACTTTGGGAGGCTGAGGCAGATAGATCACCTGAGGTCAGGAGCTCAAGAACAGCTTGGCCAGTATGGTAAAACACCATCTCTACTAAAAATACAAAAATTAGCTGGGTGTGGTGTGGGGCACTTGTAATCCCAGCTACTCGGGAGGCTGAGGCAGGAGATTCACTTGAACTTGGGAGGTGGAAGTTGCAGCGAGCCGAGATCACGCCACTGCACTCCAGCCTGGGTGACAGAGTGAGGCTCCATCTCAAAAAACAAAGAAAAAAGAAAAAAATGAATTGGACTTCGTTTGTGTCAGAGAGAGCATCCATGGCTTTTGCAAATGCCAAATAGTGAAGAGAAGTTGAGAGTAGGTGGTATGTAGGAGAGTGGGGAGAATTCAGAGTGGACAGCTTTGCATGCCATTCTGCGGAGGCATTCCCCAGAGGGGAATGGCGGAGGCTGTAGGAAAGAGGTCACACGTGCAGTGCCTACAGGGTCCAGGCAGATAACAACAGTGAGAGAACTAGGTGGGGTGACCAACTGTCCTGGTTACCTAGGACTGAGGGGTTTCCCAGGAAAAGTCTCCCAGCAGACCAAGATGAGTTGGTTACCCTAGAATGAGGCCAGGCCTTGCCTGCCTAGAAAGGGCCTGCTCTCTTCAGGGGGCAGCTCCTTGGAAATATAGACTGGGATTGCTGGATCTTCCAAATGTCCAAGAGAAACTGAATATCCAAAATTTAATGCAAGTTCTTCTGGTTTTTAATTGTTGACAACAAATTCAAATGTTTTAAAAACATGATGCCGGTCAAACCAAGCATTTCTGTGGGCTATGTGAGGCCTACAGGCTGCCCTTTTGAGGATCTCTGGCTACAGTGATGTAAGTGAAGCCTCCCATGTCCCACCCTGTTACTGCCCTGAGGCCCCTTAAAGGCATGTTCAGATGATTTTCATTATGCAGAGTGACTTCAGTGATCAATCGTTTGGTTTTTAATTTGATGTTCTTAACCAGATTTGGATGCCGTGCACAGAATGTAATGGATCAAAGTGGCAATGAATAGTGGTAATAGGGACATGCATTCCGTCTTTTTTTTGAAAGATAAAATAATTGCTCAATGGCTTGTTCTGCCCCAAACCTGGAAACCTATTTGGTCAGAAAAGTAAAGAAGAATGTATTTCTCAAATGTCAGCCTTAAGGTTCATTTATCCTGGGCATCTGGACAGCCCCCTGGCTGAAATAAGGCTGGGAAAGAACAATCACTTTGTTTGTAGGTAACTTGGAAGGTCAGGGGACTGCTGTTTGAAGGTGGTGGAGGGTGATAGAGTCAACTTAACACTGTGATCATATGACTGGGTTGTAATGTGACTATGGGGAAACCACCCAACCTCTCTGGTCCATGGTTTCCCCATCTGTGCTGCAGGGAGGCTGGCTTGCAGGATAGTTCCCAAGAATCATCCTCCCCATCAGCTCTCTAACTCTAAGCTTTAACTTTGATTAGACTTTTGCTGGGATTTCTCTGGCCCTGCCAGGGTGAAATAGTCGGGGGAGATTTTAAAGAAAAAATCAGTCCAGACAACTGTGACATCTTTTTTCTTTTCTAGATGGAATTAGTAGATATGGGGCTTTAATAAGTTGATCTGATATCTGGGCTCCACCAGGCCAGCTCTCTGAATGGCATTTTTCATTGTGTCAGTTGATTTTTCTTTAATTGAGTGTGGATCAGAATATACGTATGGGAGCTGGGTGCAGGAAGAAACCTTCAAAGGCAGGGGTTTTGCAGTCAGGGAGCCATCCTCTCCAAGACAGGGGAGGGTGGGGCAGGTGGGGGAGGACCTGCGTTCATGCCAAGCTGCAGTGTCACCTTTATTAATGATGACAGGGAGAGGGAGTCAGCAGGCAGCTAATGCGGACTGCAGAGGATGGTAATCGGGAGGTGTTGCTACCATTCCAGAGGACAGGGAAGTGGGACAAATGGGAATTTAAGAGGCAAGAGGTGAACACAGGGAAAGAAAGGCAAAAAAAAAAAAAAAAAAAATGAGTATGACATCATCTGGAAAATTGCAAACCAATGAATCAATGAAGTATCATTCCCAGAGCAGGAAGGAAGCTGCCAGAGAAGGAGCCAGCCTGCCGGGGAGCTGGGGCCTGACAGGAAGCACAAGCTGGGTTGGCTATGCAGTGCCCTAGCCAGGGGTCAGCCACAGCTGGCACGTGAGCCCTAGGAATGGACTTCCACTTCCTTCTGCCCCTTTCCTCCTAGAGCCTTTTTTTTTTTTTTTTTTTTTCACGAAAGACATCAGAAGGAATGTTCTATCCAAAACGGCTTTACAGGAGCTCATTAATGTGAACCCTTGGAGTCAGCTTTTCAAACAGTTATCTCTGAGTTCAGCCTCATAGGATTTTTCTCATCATGGGGATCAGCTTCATAAAAGCCAGAGTGTGATGATTCTGCCAGTTTTTGGTGTTAACAGATGAAATAGTACTCTCTTTATAGAAATGAAGAGCAAGGACTTTGGGTAGCTTTCTTTAGTTCTCAAGACCTCATCAGCAGAGCTGGCCTGAAGGCAACACAGTAGGCAGGTGCCTGCATGGCATCCTATTACCTACAAATTGAGGATCAAAGCCCTTAGCTAGGCATCCAAGGCCCTTCCATATTCTTCCCCTCTAAATATCTCTCGTAGTTACCCATGAACTTCTGCTGTATCCAGGCACCTTGCTCATTTCCACCTCTGCCACTTTCCTCATCCTGTTCCAACATATAAATATGAAGCAGCAATTTCTCAGTATATATACTACCACTCCCTGCCCTTGCCCATGGCAGACATCACTAATTGATTGCCACACTCTTTCCTGCTGAGCTAGGACTTGGCCTTAGAATTATTTCCAACACGACTCCCCAGACAGTCACTACCAATCAATTAAATTAATCAAATTATAAAATAAAATGTATTTTCTATTATTGATCTAAGATGTCCTTTCCCATTCTTAGCTCAATATCTATCAATCTTGTAGTTTCTCAAATCCTACATGCTCTATGAAATTTTCCCTGAATATTTCTACCCTCATAGATTGTTCCTGCTTATTAAAAGCCTAGTGCAAACCTTACCTATAGCATGCATTTTGCACTTATCATTTAGTATCATAATGTATCTTCCTCTTTATGGATCAGAGCTTCTCAACATCAGTGCTAGTGACATTTGGGGCTGGATCATTTTCTTTGTGGGGGCTATCCTATGTATTGTAGGATATTTTAGCAGCATCCTTAGTTTTTACCCAATAGATGTCAGTAGCAAACTCTCCATCACTTTTGACAATGAAAAATATTTCAAGGCATTATTAAATGCCCTTTGAGGGACAAAATTGCCCCAGTTGAGAGCCACTGTGAGATAGATAGATAGATAGATAGATAGATAGATAGATAGATAGATGATAAGTGGATAAAATCTCCCCTGTTAGTCTGAGACCTTCAGTGTGTGGACCATCATCATATCTGACGTAGCTCCTTACACACAATAAGTGCTAAATAAATATTTGATAACTGATTGATTGATTGGGAGTGAGGACTGAGGAATTTTCTAGGAAGCGGGAAAAATGTTCTCCAACGTGGACTAAGAATTACACCTTCAGTGTGTCCTTGCTGCAGTTAAGCACTGCGGAATTGAGCAATGCAGAGTTTGCAAAGGGGCCACCTCCAAGCAACCACCCTCCTCCCCAATAAGCTGTTAGCAGATCCTAGTAACTGAGTGTCCTGTGACTAGCAGATCTCTTGCAGCAGAAACAACTAGAGGAGGGAGGAAGTGCTAAAAGAGGCCTGGATGATACGTTTGGCTTGAAGTTTAATACATGATGTGAGAGACCTTCACTCCTCTTCACTCCTCAAGAAGGAAAATGAGGTAAACTGAAGAAATCCTTTTATCTGCAAAGTAATCTTCCCTCCTGGAAGCTCTCTGGCTTGGTCACCTGATGTTCTGTGAACATGTTTATCTGCCTGCCCCCTCCACTGCCTTAAACAATAGAGGCTTTGTAAAGGGAGAAAAATGGAAGAAACTATAAATCCTCACCCACAATGCAGCTGCCCTCATTTCCACAGGGGGGTTTAAATCATCCTCTACAAGTGAACCAGAAGCCAACTCTACACATCTCCGGCTGATCACAGACTGTTCGTGGTGAATCAGGAATGGAACTGAGGCTGAGCATTGCAAGAAGTCTTTCTGAATACCTAGTGTGTGCCAAGCTTTTTAAGGGACCCTCTGCATGTGTCTTCTACCTTCATCCTCACTACAGTCCTACAGAGCCTGCATGGTTATCCCCATTTACAAAGAGAGAACTGAGGGTCCAAGAGGTAAAACAATTTGCCCAGAGTTCCAGAGCATGTCAAGGAGAGCTGGCATTGATCCCAGGACTTAGGATGTGTCCAGTGCCTGCCTGAAAAGCTACATCTATGAGAAACTAGATATGTTTCCCAGTATGCGGTATTGGTACCTCATACAGAACCCTTCTTAGCCTTCAAATCCCAAGTAATGCAGAAAACAGGAGGGGTGTCCTCAGCCATAGAGAATAGTCATTAAGAGGGCTGGTTCTGTCTATGTAACTGTGTAACTTTACCAATTGGTCTATCTGTGTATATCATCTAGCTAGCTTTATCCATATGTCCATACATCCATCTATTCATTCATTCATCTGTTAATTTATCCATCTGTCCATCCGTCCATCATCCATTCCTCCTCTTCTATATAGGCACAAGAGATGTCAATGATGTTTCCTAATATTCAAGGTTAATTCAGCAGGGGGAGAGGTGGTGAGGTGAACGATCACACACTTTTCCTTTCTTCATTGTCTTTTGAGGTATGGCTTAATTTTAATGATAATAAGATCATATCATGTTTGCAAAAATGATAGTCTCCTTTTTTTCTAAATTAAATGAAAGCATTCTGAAGTCAAGCTGATCTAGGCAACCTATATCCCCTCTCTGTTCGTTGGTTTTCTCATCTATAAAGTACAAATGGTATTACCAACATCTACTGAAAGTTTGGAGGATTACATAAGATAAAGCACACATAGTGAGTGCTTGACCCATAGTAAGTATCCTATAACTGTTGGCTATTACGATCATCAGTGTACTTTTTAACAGCATCTAACACATAAACATCTGACTAATACTAACTTCTCTTTCTTCTGGTTTTTTCTTCCCTTGTTATGACCCTATAAAAAGTCCTTTCAGATGGGAAATAGAGGCTTAGCATAGTATCTAAAATGTATTTAGCCCTTGAAATGGTGCTTATTATTACTGTTGTTTAGCCCACAGTCCCTCCTGTCAGAGACTTCACATCCTGTTGGGACACCTTTACCCATAGAAGGTTAACCTTGGTGTCATTTTACCCTGGATGCACATGTTTGCAGGAAAGAGTGGGAGCTGCTTAGGATCCTTATCCAGAGCTCCATACCCTAGCAATGCTCCGGGTTTTGATTTTTCTCAGGGAGGTGTGAACTGAGGAATATACCGTATTTTCCTGCACAGCCCTTCCTGAGATGTTCAGTGTGAGGCACAGAAGCCCATCATTGTTGTATACATGGAGAATAAATCCTTGTTTCTGAACCTGTTCTTTTTGCAATCATATTTGTGACCCCCCTCCCCCCGACACACACACATGTTTCCATGGAGAGAGTTAGAAACAGGATAATTATGTTCTGAGCCATTAAAAACTGGGGTATCCTGAATGATAACCCCTCTCCTGGCAAGCAGGCTTCTCAGGTAGGCCCCCAGACTTGAATGGCTTTAACCAGAGACTGGGAGCCTCCAAAAGTAGGCTTCTGTTCATTCAACTCTGCATGGCAGGGAGATGAGCCCACTGGACTCGAAGACAAATGGAATCAATGTAAAACTAAAGTCCATGCCCACACCTGCCGAAGGAGGGCCAGATTCTGCTAGAAAATAATCATTTAGCAAGACATCCTTGCGGAAGAGTGACAACCATCAGGAATGAGGAAGAGTCAACATTTAAAACATAATTTCTGCTTTTCACAAACTCCTGACCCTAGGAACAACTCCAGTCTAGTACCTTAGAGATGGGCTGGTGTGGAAAGACATGGAAAGTGCTTCCCTAAAGAGGAGAGCTTTCCAGCACACAGCAGCCACAGCATGTTTCTCAAAGTCCAAATCAATGGCTTCTCTTTATACTTACAAGAAAATCCCAATTCTTGCACTGATCCCATGGGCCTCCAAGGGCCCATGGGATCAGACTGCTGCCTGTCTCTCTGACCTCATCATATACGGAGCCTTCCCTTAGTCATACCTTTCCACCACACTGAACTTCTTTCAGCTCCTCTGACGCTCCAAGCACATACCACTTCAGGGCCTTTGCATCTACTGCTCTGCCAGATTTTTGCATGACCCATTTTCACTATTCAGGTTTCTACTCAAATGTCAACTCTTAAAGAGGCCACTATGATCCATCCTATTGAAAATAGGGCAGATACTCCATCTCCATGCTATTGCTTTGTAATATTTCATTAGTAGCACATATCACTATCTAAAATGATCTTACATATATATTTCCTTGTTTAAAGTGTGTTCCCTCTGTTCCTGGCTCTTCCCAATTGGGATGTGAGCTTCTTAAGAACAAAGCCTTTGGTAACCTCAGCTGTATCCCCAGCATCTAAAACCATGCCTGGCACATAGTAGGTGCTCAAGAAATATTTGTTGAATTAAGAAATGTGTGAAAGAATTATCTCACTCTGGATTGCTAGAATATAATTTAAGATGGGATGTGTTCAGAGGTAGAACAAAACTTCTTTCATTTCTGGCCTCTCCTAAGGCAAAGGTAGTCAACACAGGACCCTAACTTTTCAGCCTTTATGGAGGGGGTGGTCCTCATAACATTCTTTTGGAGATGGGAAATTCTATAATAAATTCAATCTCCCATCTAACAAATATTTATTGAACCCATGCAATATGCAAGGTCAACTCTAGCTTCTGACAAAGAACAATGGATAAATGGACACAAATCTCTGCCCATGAGAGTGCTGATGTGGAAGACATGGCGGGTTTTTAAGAGAACACAGGGCTTAGAGTCGGAAAGGCCTAAATTTTAGGTCCTATGTCACCATATACTAAAAGTCTGCCTAACCAAGCTACCTGACCTCCAGGTATCTAACTTTCCTCCTGTATAAAATGGGCATGAAGCTGACCTCATGAGATTATTGAGAGGATTCAGTAACTGCTGTGCCTCTGGCACCTAGCACTTGGCGGTCGCTATTGAGATGATGAATGTAGGGCCCTGGGCAAAAGGAATGAATGAATGGAATTTTCTTTCCTTCCACTTCCCCTTGTGATTAAACATCTCATCATATACTTTAGAAGTTTTCAAGTGATCTCAAAAAGAAAAAAAAGAAGAAAATTTAAAGTGATTTCACATCACAGAGCCACAAGCACAGGCTCCAACCAGGATCAGAAGGTGTTAGTTTCAAATGAAGAGTGTGTAATGAATTCAGGCCCCTCTTCGAGCCTTGATTCAAAGCAGCCTGCGCTTCTGGCCCCTTGTCTGTGCTTGAGAGCTGATCTGTCATTAATGCCTACAGTGTCAGGCAGGGGTGCACATGGCTGACTCTGCCGGAGTTGCCACGTTGTACAGATGGAACATGTCAGGGCACACCCAGCATATGCAACATCCAAGTGGCATCTTTCTGTTTTCCTGTGATGCTATGCCTTTGACACGTAGCAGGCCACATGAACCTTGCGGATCAAAAAGCTTCTTAGGAAAGAAGGTGATTCAGTTTATTCTATTGCACAGCAGGATGTCCTGGGTAACCAAAGAATGTCACTGCACGCAAAGACAGACACCTTCTTAAAGCCAAACAACTGGGGAACTAAGTTTTCGATGAAGACAGTTATTTTTCAGGCTTCTGAACAATTTGGACACTGTTGTCTCTTTTCCTACCTGCCAGCAACTGTTCCTGAATAAAAGAACTCTCCCAGCGTGCTCTGTTCCAAGAGGCACACACTGGACTTACTGAACAGTGGCATGTTGTTAACCAAAAGCATGTTCAGCGGCAGAGGCTCTTAGCTGTTCATCCCAAGCTGTGATTGGGAGTGCTTGATGTGTCCATAGATAGTCACGGGTAGGCGGAGTCATCATTTCCTCTGTCCAGGTCAGGAATTTCAATGAGCTAATCTGCATAGCTTCTCTGGACTTGAGTCAGCAACAAGACAATACTAATAATAGCTGCTATTATCGAGGGCTTTCCGTATTCTAAGTCCTTTACACAAATTAATTGAACCCTCACCAAAACCGTGTGAAGTAAGGAATATTTTTATCCCCTTTTACAGATGAGGCAACTGAGGCACAAGACCCTGCTCGAGGTCACAAAACTAGTAAGAAATACAGCTGAGATTTGAACTCAGGCTTTCTGGCTCCTAAGCCCCCACTCTCATGCTTGCATCCTGGCGGAACCAGATGTAAGCTCTTCAGAGTACTGCCTTATCCGTCCTGCTCATTGCTCCACGCCTCGCACCTAGCACAGAGCCCAGAACGCAAGGACAGACAGCACACCTTAGTTTTCCCAAAGAGTGCTCCCAATTACAATTCTGAACGCCTGATAAAGCTCAAAAATGAATGGGTTTTACAGTCCCTGTTTTTCCTGACACCAAAGCCTCCCACTTCCAGTCCTAGACCCACCACACAGACAGCACCAATTTCATCCAAGAATAAAATCTGTTACATAACCAGATGGCAGACATGGGGGTGAATAGAGAAGCAACCTGTGAGTGCATTCGGCCACTCCTAGTCACCAAAGGACAGCTCCTAGAAAGAACTTTTCATCTGTCTCTGAGCCTCCCTCGGCAAACTTTCCTTCATCTCCTCTCGCTGGTGCTTTCTATATTTTATTTTATTTTGGTCGTGCGCATTATTTGAAGTTACTATAGCAACGTGTCACCAGCTGGTATCACATAGTAATGTTGGCATTTAGGTAGCAAGCTTCCGAAGTTGGCTGTTTCACTCCCTCTGCGATCTCATCACTCCTACTAATCTTAGGTGAGTGGGGGATGCATGGGGAGGTAGGCAGCACCCATGCCCCTCGCCCCTATTTTGTTTGTTTCCCAAGGCAGGGCAAACTGGTAGCCTTTCCCTCAGTTCACTTGGCACTGCAGGGGTCCTGGCTCTGTGTGTGTGTGTGTGTGTGTGTGTGTGTGTGTGTGTGTGTGTAGGTGTGTTTGCATTAGAGGTTGTTAAATAGATATGTTTAAGTTGAATGTTGTACACTAAAATTATTGGCATTGTCAATATGATGATGATGATGATGATGATGAATTTTTTAATGCAAAAGAGTGGAATGATTTGGGGAGCGCTAATCTCCTGATCACAATCACCTAGTATCCCAGCTAATTAATTTTGATCACACAATATTGGGTTTCTCTTCTTCTCTCTCACCATCACACAGTGAAGAGACCCTCACTCTTTTCCTTTGGAGCTTCCAAGTGTGCAAGACCTCCCTACGTCCCGATGGGCTGAATTAATTAAGAGGATTGATTGTCTTGGATCACTG
The DNA here is from genome assembly GCF_029281585.2 of Gorilla gorilla gorilla. Classification (NCBI taxonomy): domain Eukaryota; kingdom Metazoa; phylum Chordata; class Mammalia; order Primates; family Hominidae; genus Gorilla; species Gorilla gorilla. The sequence goes on from NC_073228.2 coordinate 173,801,501, forward strand.
AAGAGGGTTCTGTACAGCAAATAAGCCCTGCCACTCAAGGTGTTAAGTAGTCCCTCATCAGCCAAGTGCCTGCGATGATTGCACTTATTTTTACACGTTTGACCTAGTTTCAAACCGTGTCTCTTCATGCTGTGATTCATTAGCCACATTTTAAACCATCCCAATCGGAGCGAGGTGACACTGTCTGGTTTGTGCCAGAGTCTCGGATACAATTTCTCACTGGAATTTAATATGCAAGTCTCCCTGGAATTCTGTTTTAAGAAGCAATTTCCCATCCTGGCATGCTGCTTGGATATGGATGAGTGGCTGCCTCATTCCTAGGTAGTAAATATGTCGATTACAGAATTTCTGCCAGGGATGAAAAGAGGGGGATTCTTGCTAGCCTGGAGACTGCAAGGGATCCCTCCACCCCTCTGTTCCCCATGCAGTATTCAGGCTTTTCCAGGTTTCTGACAGGGCTGGGAGTTCGAGCTCCTAGACTGTAAAGTTTGAACAACGTCAGTGTTAAGGCTGTCTAAGTTGCTAGGGCAAATGCAGTCTGCTCAACATTCCCCCACCCCTATTCCTATGTCCCCTAAAAATTTGAGACATGGTGGATATGGAAGTAAGGTCTCAAACTTGTACAGAGGGGCAGGACACAAATGCCATTTTTGAGGAAACTACTGAAAAAGAGACACACATCAGAGAAGCAAAATGTTATTCCATGATTCTATCGCTGTATGACAAAAGAGGTGGTTTTTCAAATCCAAATGACAGAAAGGAGACTTTTCTGAATATGAAGCTGCTGCTCGTTTCTCACTCCATTTCAGGTTATCAATCATTCACATCGGTGTGATTTCCCACAGATCTGATACCAAAGGGGGCTAGACATCATAGCAGAAAAAAAAGATGCTTCTAGTCAGAAGTAAAACACTGTCATTTTTCATTAACAGCCAAATGCAGGTAACTTGTCCAAACTTCAGTCACATTGCACTACAAATTGTACCAAAAGGCACGCAACCGGGTTTTTCTACGTGGTAGTGAGAACTAAGAAATTAACAAGCTGGTAAAAGTAATTTTGATTGACCAGTGAACTACAACACACCGACCAACTCCTAATGAAAAGATAATGGTTTTTTTCATAAAACAGCCACTCTCTCTAGATGGGGACTAGAATCCCCCTCCCTTTTTATCTTTTAAAATGAAGAATGGAAGTTTCTCTAAACAAGGCTTAAGACAATTCATCCTTTTCAAGGCAATTCCAGGCAACTTGAGATCCAAGGTTTGTTTTTCTTTGCTTTTTTTCCCCCTTCAAATTCAAATCAAGCCATTTGAAATAACAAGCATTCCATATCCATGCATTTGGGGCAGCCTGCAGTTCTGACAATGGTGGATTTTCCACTACATACCACCACACACACACATACAAGCTCCCAGTCTCACTGTTCATTTAAGCCAAAGCTTTAGAAGTAAACTATTGTCCAAGAGACGATCGCATTTTCTCTTAGAGGATCATCGATCATAAAAAATAAAACCTACCCACATCTCTTACCTTGAAGCAGTGGAATTACCTGCAGAGGATGGTCCCCCTTCCTTGCACAATGAGCCAGGCTTTGACCAGCAGCAAAATTACTCCAAAAGAAGGAATAATAAGTCCTTCATATTGTAATTTTCACTGTTTATATGCAAGAAGTGTAGTGGGTCTGCTCACGTAGGAATAAATAAAAAGCCGAACAAACTGCTCGGCAGCTACCATGTGAAAAGAAAAGACCTCTAGTGGCCACAGGCTGAATTCTTTAAGGAAGGGAGAGGATAGATGGAGCAGAGGAAACACACGCTCCTGTGTGTGTATAGACACACACACACACATATGCAGGCACACACACATGCACATACACACACTCGTACACCCCACAAATTCTAAGGTTTCTCCTTTCTTGCATTTGGCCTGGCTGGAGGTAGAAACGAGAATAATGGTTATTTCTTGATTTAAGTGGGAGCTGGTTAAATTAGCAGTGACGGCGGTGTTCTGTCTAGTTTGAAAGGGATAATTTCACACACTCACTACCACCCCCTGGGGGCCTGAGCAGGAAAAAGAATTTGACTCTGGCTCTTCGAGGAGTTGCCACCCAGTGTAGAGGCTACAAGTTCCCATCAACAAAGCATCATCAGCCATTGTCCCTGAGAGTCCCAGCTCTGTGATCTCCGCCGGATTTGCATGTTTTCTAGTCATTTATGGTGTGCGGGTGTGGTGGTCACTTGGCAGGGAGAGCCAGCTTCCTGGGTTTGTAAGCTTTGTAGTCATGACAGGCCCCTTGCTTAGAAGGGCTCCATGGCTGTTTCAAAATTCTGAATAGTTTTAAACAAGGGCTTTGCATTTTTACTTTGTTCTGGGACTCGCTAATTACACAGCTGTTCCTGCTGACAAGGAAAGCATGCTATCCCTAACTTCCCAATTGAAAAGAACCTAGAAACAAATGAAAATCCATATCATGGGAGTAACTTTTGGGAGTGTAAACTTAAGAAACAGTTTTCCAAAAGGCTTCCTGTTTCTCTACCACTGGAACGAAATTGTAAACCTGGGAGGAAATATATACACATGTATATATACATACAGGCATACCTCGTTTTATTATGCTTCACAGATACCTGTTTTTTACAAATTGAAGGTTTCTGGCAACCCTGCATTGAGCAAGTCTCTTGGCACCATTTTTCCAACAGCCTGTGCTCCCTTCATATCTCTGCATCACAGTTCGGAAATCCAAGCAATATTTCAGATTTTTTTCATTATTATTATACCTGTTATGGTGATCTGTGATCGGTGACCTTTGATGTTACTATTATAATTGTTTTAGCGCACCATAAACAAACTTCACTATGGCAAAGTTCACTGTTGTCTTTTTTTAAGAAACTGCCACAGCCACTCTAGTCTTCAGCAACCACCACCCTGATCAGTCAGCAGCCATCAGCATCAAGCCCAGACCCTCCCCCAGCAAAACGATTCCTATTTACTGAAGGCTCAGATGATCATTAGAGTTTTTTAGCAATATTTTTAAATTAAGGTTTATGTTCTCAAATTAAAATTTATATATTTTTAAACATAATGCTATTGCATACTTAATAGACTACAATATAGTGTTAACATAACTTTTCTATGCACTGAGAAGCCAAAACATTCATGCGACTGGCTTGATTGTGATACTCACTTTATTGCGGTGGTCTGGAACCAAACCCATAATATCTTCAAGGTATGCCTGTATATATTTCATATTTGTTATTTTATTAACAAAAGAGGAACTTTTTTATATAAAAAAGGCAGCAGTTTATGGTAAAAATGCTTTTTTTTTTTTTTTTTTTTTGGTTCAAACATAATACTTCCAGCCAGGCCATCTTCCACAAGCCCGGGCTTGGCTGGACCACAGTGGAACTTCATTTGGCCAAGATGGCAGCCCCAGTGGCAACTTGCAAGAGACAGTCAAGAATGACTTCTCACCCCTGGTGGATTCGTGGCCAGTGCTTTGTTTACCAGGTTCCAGAATAGATCTTCCTGAATGCTGCTTGTAGACACAGAAAACTCGCCCTGATGTGGACTGATAAAATCTGGGAAAGAGGAAGCAGAAAAGGCTATGCTGATGTCTTCTGGTGCATGAAAGGGTGTGGTTCCTCCTCTGCTCAGAGGGTCTCCTCTCTGTGTCCCTGCCTTGATTTCCCTCTTCTTTGAATCTTTCTGGTACTTAGTTGGCTTTGCCAATTGAGGGTCTTACTCTTTTTCTCTCATGATTAATCTCACTTTCCCAACTAGATCATGAACTCACAAAGAGCAAGGGCCATCTCTTCTCATTTCTTTCATCCCTCTCAGCTCTTACCAAGTGGCAGGCCCCAGGAGGTGCTGGGTTGCCTCTGGCTGATTCCTGATGATCCAACTACAGATCCCACTGCAGAGAACTTTAGTGCATTTCAAGGTGCTAAAGGAGCCACCTGATTCTTTTGATACTGCTCTAGAGGTAGATTCAGATGAATTATTGTCCCATTTGACAGGTGAGACGATTGGGACTTACACATGTAAAATTATTTGTCATAAAATGAAACTGTCTCCATGATTTTGAAATAGGCTGGATTTCCTGACACAAGTACAGTGCTCTTTCCCCAATGTGCGAACAGCAGGAGAGGTAATGGATCAGGTGTTATGTTTATGTTTGGCACTGCTATTACAGTCCCAGGCACATAATAGTACTCAGTAAATACTTTTTTGATGAATGAGCCATAAGGAGACATTTTCTCACAGGGAAGTTTTCCATGGTCCTCTCTCAACTATTTATAGTATTTTTCTTCATTTCTTGCAGAGTCACTTTGTGGCATGTATGACAGCCATCTTAAACCAGATGGGTGACCAGCACTACTCCTTCTACATTGAGACCTTCCAGACCAGCTCTGAACTTGTGGTGAGTCTGCAGGATGCTGGGGGTGAGGAAGAACTCTTCCATCTCTGGAACATGGCTTCTGTCCCTGTCAGAGAGACCTGCCTGTCTATCACATAATCTAGATATGACTTAACCAATATTTGTTGATGAATCACAGACATTTTGGGGTTTAAGAGCATGACTGTTAGAGTCATACAGTCTTAGGTTTGCATCTAGGATTTGTCACATGCTAGCTGTGTGACCATGGTCAGGTGAATCCTTTTATGCCTCAGTTTCCCCATTTGTAAAGTGGAGATAATGTCATTTATGTCATAGGGCTAAGAAGGGGTTGCACAAGAACACAATAGCTCTCACGTAGTAAGTGCTCAGTAAAATATAGCTCTTATTAAGATCACAAATGCCTAGACGAAGTTGGTCTCTGGGCCACCTTCTTCTAGCCTCTCAGGATGCATTTGCTGCAAGACCATCTGCCCGTGGCCTGTGGCTTGTATCTCTGCAGCTGATGACTTCATTAACATAGAGCCCAGCCCAGGCTGTTCCTGCCCCAAGGGTGGAGCAGAGCACACTTTGCCCTCAGTGTGGCCTCCTTTCTCTCTGTCTTGTTGCTACCAGGTTCGGGAGTCCCACTGCTTAAGGTCACTCTCAACTCTCCCTGGAGAGACCAGGGGCACCAAAATTGGATCAACCTCAGAGAGAGGCCCATAAAAAAAGGAATCATTAGAAAACTAATGCCCTACCCCTTCATCCATTCAGTAGTGAGATGTTCTCTCCCTTGGAGTAAGATTGGCAAGAAATGGAACTTTTCCCTCAACCTCCAATTTCCCTATGTCTTAAGACATGGAAATAGAAAAACTGGACTCCTAATTTTTGATCCTGTATGGAAGGAAAGGTTTCTGGGGGAAGAAGGTAAGAAATTGAATTCTTAATGATTGAACATACACATTTTCTTACATAACCCTCACAAAGTATGACATGGGAATTAGGAGTCACATTTCACAACTCTACAATCTGCTTGCTCAAGGTCCGGTAGCTAGTATGTGGTGGAGGTAAGGTCTGGACATTGACTGTAACCCTTATACCACACTATCTCCTCATTAAGAAGCCACTCTTCCCATCTATGAGCCAGGAGCCTTCTTCATTTCCATAGGAAGGGGATGTGCCTGTGATGATATCCACACTTCCGCAGGTGACATCAAGTATGAATAATATAACAATACTCACCATCATCATCAACATGTAATGAGAATCTGTAGGAGACCAGGCTCTGTACTAAGCATCTGATTGGCAGTATGCACTTAATCGTCACAGTCACCCTTTGAAGTAGATATTATTCCCATTCTGCTGATGTGGAAACTAGGACTTAAAGTATTGAGGTAGTTTTCCCTAGCAACAAAGATTGCTGGAAAGGAACAAATGTCATTTCCAGAATTTTGCAACTTAGCTAAAAGCAGTGATTTTCGAATTATGTTCCTCCTATCCTCACTATGCTTTACCATAAACATGCACACACGCGCGCACACACACACAATTCCACCAGAGCTGTTCTACCTTTATATATTTTATATATTGGGCTCCAGGTAAGGCTTTCTTTGAACAAAGAATTCTGCTGTTAAAATAATTTGAAAACCACCAACTTAAGGAAACAACTCTGAACGGATTTCCTCTAGATTTTAAATTTTGCCTAAAGCATACTGGTGGTATGTCTTCACTACCTCCAGCTCAAAAGGGTCTCAGTGCCAGTGGTTCTGGTCTTAGCTATCCAGATTTGTCTTTATTTATTTTTTATTTTTTGAGACAGAATCTTGCTCTGTCACCAGGCTGGAGAGCAGTGGCGCCACCTTGGCTCACTGCAACCTCCGCCTCCTGGGTTCAAGTTATTCTGCCACAGCCTCCCGAGTAGCTGGTATTACAGTGTGTGCCACCACGCCCAGATAATTTTTGTATTTTTAGTAGAGACCATGTTGGCCAGGATGGTCTCAATCTCTTGACCTCATGATCCACCCTTCTCAGCCTCCCAGAGTGCTGGGATTACAGGTGTGAGCCACCGTGCCTGGCCTCCGGATTTTTCTTTAATTTGTGTTTTCCAAAGATGGAGAAAAAGTATGGCTCACTGCAAAATCTAGTAAAGGGTGCTGAAGTCCACTAAGAACCTCTTCAAAGGAGAGGAAGAGTTCCTGTCATTGTGTCTCACCTAATCTGCTCGTGTGTGTGCGTGTGTGTGTGTGTGTGTGTGAGACATATGAATTAGCTGTATTTACAGCACTGCTAATTAGACGTTCATTTTAATAAGAGTTTATTTGCTCAATGACCTGAGATGCTTTCACACAGTGAGATTATTTCCTTCTCAAATACATATTTGGGAAAATGATTATAAAATTGCCACATCAATGAGTACATTTACTTCTTTATTCCCAAAGATGGAATTAATAGTGCTTTATTTTGAGAGCATTTTCACATCCCATATTCATCTTCCACTGACATTTGGGAAACAGCATTCCAGCATTCAATCTTTAAGCTTCCATTTAATTTAGTTAATGAAAGGCTGTGTCCCTTCCCTTTTCCTCCCTCCAAAACATAATAGCAAAAAAATTTAAAGAGCCAACAAGCTCTGTGTAAAACAGGATGACATGTGTGCTGTGCTTCATTGTTTCAGGACTTCTTGATGGAGACCTTCATCATGTTCAAGGACCTCATTGGAAAGAACGTGTACCCTGGAGACTGGATGGCCATGAGCATGGTTCAAAACAGGTGAGCTGCTATCTGCTTCCATAAAGCTACCTTACCCAGCCCTCACTTCAAAGATCACTTATTTCGAGTTAAATTAGGGACAATTTCTCCTTGCTGAAAAGAAATTAAAGTGTTAAGGCATGCTTTCTTTCTACCTTTAAACCCAGGGAAGGACTCCTCAGCAATCTTGAAGCTACTCAAAAAATCGTCTCCAACTTCTCCATTTTTCAAATCCCAGTTAGAATATCATACTTCATCTCTGAAGCCTTTCGTTCACTCTTGGGACAGGAGATCTTAGAAAAGCATTTTAAAAATATATTATTTTAATTTTTAAAAAATAATAAAATATATTCTGTGACATGGTAAAATAAGTTTAGGAAGCATTAAATTAAACAGATTTGAACAGATTTCCATGCTGCAGGACTTCTTCAAGCTTTTAATATGCTAATGTGATTTTTTTCTAAGAGGAGGATTTAGGGTACAGCATTCCATTTGCCCATTCATTTGCACATAGGATGTGCATTTGGTGTGTCTATGTGTGTATCTATAATACCCGTTAACATCTCCTAGACTATCAGTGTAACCCAAGTATAGCTTAGATGTCCTATGGCCCAACACAAAAAGAGATAAAAGTAATTCTAAACAATTTCAGTCTCTGCTGCTAGGTTTCTTATATCATTTCACCAAAGTAAAATCCAAGTTATAACATTCATTAATCTTTTCTAATATTCCCTTGGGTTTATTTCTAATATTCCTTGGATTTCCCCAAGCCTCTTTCAGAACCTGATTCTCAAATCCTGCCTATCAATTCCTTTAAAACAGCATCTTTTTGGTTCTTCTCTTTTCTTTCTCCCTGCTTTCCTTTGGCTTATTTTATTTGTTTTAGATTCTTTCATGGAAAGCCCTTCATCTTATACTGGTGTCTAGTTTTATCTCCCTCTACCTATTGTTCTTGTTTTATATCAAAAAACCAAGCATTGTCTGGCAAAGATAGAAATATCTCTAGAGGGCAGAATAAGGGGAGAAGTTAAAAAAACGAAATCAGAATTCTCTGAAGTGGAAGGGAAAGAGCAAACACTAACTCAAACTTGCCCAAGCAAAAAGAGAATGTATTGGTACAGATAACTGAAAGAGCCCTGAGGTGTGGCTTCAGGCATGGATGTATCTAGGTGCTCAAATAGCAATGTAGGGAATCTATGTGTGTGTCTCTCTCTGCTTTTTCTATTTACTTGATTCTCAGGCAGATGCTCTCTTAGTGGGGAAAATGGGCTCTAGAAGTTGCAGATATATTCCTTGTTGTATTTTCAACCACAATAGAATGAAAAGGCTTCTTTTCCTATAGGTACAGAAAAAATCCTGAGGCCATTCTTCAAAGGTCTGGCCTGAGCTACATGCCCATCCATAGACCTCTGCGGCCAGCCAAATGAAATGTGCTATTAAGTCAGGCTTGGATTTCATGACACGCCTTTGGAACTGGGGGTGGGTGGTGTGGTCAGTTCTACCAAAACCACAAAGTCAGGGAATAAGGAAAGAAGCAGAGAGAGTAGTTCTTCAAAGGAAAATCTAGAAGTTGTTACCAGAAAGAGGACTAAATAATGGGCAGGTGAATGCACAGATGTCCAGCCTTGATCCAGCGTCTTGGGGTTGGAGCCCTGGCCAGGCAACTTCCCCTTCTGAGCTGTCCACACGGTCCTTCTGGAAGAAACATGTGCTGGGTCCCGTGGGAGTGCTTTGAAAGAATATTTCCTCCTGAAATCCCAGCTTCATTCAAACTTTAGTCATTTTTGGGAGAGGCCCCCAGAAATGATACAGTAATCCTTATTTCTTTATACCTAGAAAAGTAGAATGTAATTTCCTAACAGACCTAATACATTGGAAATCTCTCCTAAATAGAAATCATAGATTTGTATCTCTTAAGGGTCAGCCAAGTACTTATGTTTTGTATATTAAAGAAAAAAGTTAGACTCTAGAATACAGCCTGGGCTTCAGACTCTTTAATTCTGCCACTTTCTCTTTCTTGGGAAGTCATTCAACCTCTTGGAGTGTTAGTTTCCTAGTCTGTAAAATGGGGACAATGATAATTTCTATTTCATGAAAATTGCTTTGTGTGTACGAGGATAGAATGAGTTACTCCTTAGCACAGTGCCAGGATCAAGGAAAATCTCAATAATAATAGCGTTGCCATCACTAGGTGATGACAACAAACTTAGCCTTAGACTAAAGAAGCATGTGTTAATGTCAACCAGAAAAGATTACTTTTTTCTGCTTGCAGGCACATAGCTTAGTTCGAAGATTTCCTGCATCTTCTGGCCAAAATGATCTCTTATGTTTATAGAACACATGAAATGTTCTCACTATTTTTGCATTTTGTATATTATAATAGCTAACATTTATTAAGTACCAAGATCCATCACTGTTGCAAAGGCTTTACATGAAATTAGTTCATTTAATCCTCCCAACAACTTTATAATGTAGAACAACTGTAATCCACGTATTATATAAGAGGAAGCTGAGGTACAGAATAGATAAGTAACATACTTCCTGTTGCATTGCTGAAAAGAAACAGAAGCCATTTCATTGAAACCAATGCTCTTAATCTCTGTATTATTATTATTATTATTATTGTTTTATTTATTTATTTATTTATTTTTGAGACAGAGTTTCTATCTTGTTGCCGAGGCTGGAGTGTAATGGCATGCTCTCAGCTCACTGCAACCTCCGCCTCCTGGGTTCAAGTGATTCTTCTGCCTCAACCTCCCAAGTAGCTGGGATTACAGGCATGCACCACTATGCTCAGCTAATTTTGTATTTTTAGTAGAGAAGGGTTTTCTCCATGTTGGTCAGGCTGGTCTTGAACTCCCGACCTCGGGTGATCGATCTGCCTGCCTCGGGCTCCCAAAGTAATCTCCATATTATTAAGTGCATTTTGCCCAGAGAGGTGAAATGACTCTCCAAGGTCATGCCACTAGTGAACAATTTCAACCCAATTTAGATAAACAGAACAGGTACCATGACTTATGCCAGACCAGTGTTCCCCAGAATACCATTTTCTTTTCTCCAAAAAGGTGCAACTTATTCATGTGGTCAGGGCCAACTTCACTTGTCAGTACGTCTGGACATTCCAACTAACTTTTCTTCCTTCCTTCCATGATCTGTATGTTATGATAGTTGGCCTGTTTTTATAATTTTTCTATTATCACTTATGATTTCTGTATTATGTATGCATTAGTCGTCTATTATTTACTTATCTGTTTGTTGGAAAAGGGAGTGGAGTTTTCTAGATTTTAATGTCTCCCCAGCTGTGTACTGTTTGTGTATGCAGACATAGTGACACATCTCCTGCAAGAAATACTTCCTGTTAGAGCGTTTTTCTTTTTGGTAAGCTGCAACACTGAGTAAGATCTGATTTACATGATGTTGTTAATTTTTAAATGATCAAGTTCTTTATAATGTTGTAAATGAACAAGATTATGCTTAGAAACCTCTTTTACCTCTCTTCCATCTGCACCTCACTCTAGAAATCCAACATTTTGAGGAGGCTTAGGATTTATGCACATCCCTAAAGTTACCCTAAATGCAGCCAACCACCAAATATTTATTGAATTTCATGGGCATCCAGGGTTGTAGGCAATGGACAGGCCAATTTAAGCTATGGTTCCAGAAGGCAGAGGGCTTACGGTCTAGCTGGGGAAACAATAAATATTCCCACGGAAATGTAAGCTGCAGTTGGTGTCATGAATTTGGAGCCCAGACAGTGACCAGAGGCAGAACAGGGCAGTTAGGACTTATGGCTGCCTGGATTCAAATTCCATCTGAGCAAGATCCTTCACCACTCTTGACTCTGTTTTCCTCACTGTAAAATGTGGCTAATAATGATACCTACCACAAGTATATTTGTGGGAACTAAAATGAAGTAATATGTAGAAAGTAGTTAGAACAGTGTTTGACACATAGCAAGCGCTTCATAAATGTTAGTTATTTTTATTTTATATTTCTATTTCTATGGTTTGGGTATAGCCAAACTACTTCACTGAAGCAGCAAATCTGGGCTGGAACTTGTCTACCTTTTCATATGGTGGTTCCATCAGTGTGCTGATGAATCACTGACACCCATTTTCCCTTCATCCTACCTACCTTAATTTGTAGTGATTATTCATTTTTGGGGTCCCCACCTCCTCCAATCCATGTAATCCAGAAAGAAAGAACCCTCAAAATGTTTTTTTTTCTTCTTCTTCTTTTTCTTTTGAGACAGAGTCTCACTCTGTCGCCCAGGCTGGAGTGCAATGGCACGATCTCAGCTCACTGCAACCTCCACCTCCCAGATTCCGGTGATTCTCCTGCTTCAGCCCCCTCAGTAGCTGGCATTACAGGTGCACGCCACCATGCCTGGCTAATTTTTGTATTTTTAATAGAGACAGGGTTTTGCCACATTGGCCAGGCTAGTCTCGAACTCCTGACCTCTGGCGGCTCACCCGCCTCAGCCTCCCAAAGTGCTGGGATTACAGACACGAGCCACCGTGCCCAGCTTACCTCTTCATGGTTTCATTAATCAGCAAAGAACACCTAATCCTGACATCCAGCTGGCTGCAGGATCCCGATCCCAGGAGCCTGCTGCATCCCTAACTGGAATCCCAAATTATGCAGAAAATGTTTCCGGGCACTTGGGGTGAACCGTGTCCTGTCACTGAGCTGGAATATGCTGATTCATTCGAACCTTTCGGCCTATGGAGCATTTTGTGTGTTGTAAAGGAGGCACTGAAATGCTCTGTGGGAGAATGGGTATCCCAGTGTCTCGAGAGGAGGGATGTCTGTGTCTCCCAGACAATGCTTTTATCTTTAGTTCTAACCAGTAGAATCAACTACATCCCATGAATGACAGGGGATTGGGATTTGGAGTGGCCCTTTCTCTCCCTTGGTGAATCTCACCAGATAGGGCATGTCCGCCTCCTCTCCCCTCTTTTGTTCACATGATACTGCCTGTGGGCATGGTCCACGCTGTGTTGTCACATGGGAGTATTATCAGCCTCATATCCTCCTGCCCCAGAACTTCGAGGCCATGGGCATTTAAGGATAACCATAACAACAACAGCTGACATGTACTGAGGACATCTGTGTGCCCAGGCACTGGGCCCCTGCTTCATGTACTGCAGCTCATTTAGTCTTCACACATGGCTCCTTTTACAGATGGGGCAGTTGAGATTCACAGAGGTCAACCACCCAGCCCACGGCCACAGCTCAGAAGAGTGGCTGAGTGGGAAGGTGACACTGGCAGGCTTGCAGTGCCTGTAGGACTCTGTGTGCACCTTCCATTCCTGGGCCTGGGCCAGGGAGTAGTACATGTAGTGTGTATAGGCTTATTCTCAGCTGCCTCCTGACACCAGGATTTGTTCTGCCACATGAAGAGAAGTAGGAAACTGGGGACTTGAGCCAGCAGGCTCTGTGAGGCCTCACATGGAACAGTTCTGAGGGTAGCAAGCCTGGGTTTGGCTCCTCTTTCTGCCAGCTTCTTCCTACTCACAACAGCTGACTTATCTGTTCCCTGCTCTATTGCATATGGCTTCTGGTTCCTCATGGAATCATCTGCCCATGGCTTCTGCTCAAGGCTCAGACTGCGTTCTCCCTCCTTGTGGGCTGTTTGAAAGGATGGATCTACTTCGGTCCAGGCTTGGGTATTTCCATTGCACAGTGCTATATCCATAAGACCACCCATGGGCTGCTGGCCAGCCAATACAAGACTGCTTGGAGTCACGTGTTGGCCCTGGACCCAGTCAGCTGTAGGCAGGCAGCAGAATGATGCGGACGAAGTGCGAAGGGCTGCGTGCATGGCAGGCATGAGTGGAAGCATGCCAGTGCCGGAAGTTCAAGGAGCCAGTGTGTCCTTCTGGTTAACTGAAAACACTTTAGAGAAAGACAAACCTGAGTTTGGATCTGGACTCTTCTGCTTCTTTGCTGTTTGAATGTGGGGAAATTATTTGCTCTTTCTAAGACTCAGTCTCCTCTTATGTTTAATGGGTATAATAGTAGCTCCTATTTCAGTTTATAGAATTAAATGAAATAACGTTTGCAGAACTGTTAGCACAGGCCATATGAATTATGGCAATTGATGCTTCCATCATTGTCATTATTAATAAAGTGAGCTCACGGCTTGGATTGAACAGAACTACAGAGATGTCCTTGTGGACAGAACTGCCCTGTGGTTAAATACCTAGATTCTGCAGGCCGTGTAACTTCATGTAAATCCTGATTTTACATGTACTGGCTGGGCTATTGGGAAAGTTACCTAAACTCACGTCTCTAAAGTGGAAACCATATCTAACTCAGAGATATGTGAGCATTAGAAAAACAAAAGCAACAGAGGAAAGAATCCATGCAAAGCCCTAGCATGGAGCCTGGCAGGCAGTTGAAAACCATGGTTGGGATTGTTCTTCCTCCTATACAGCCACTAAGCAACACAGATGAGACACAGCCAGTGCTAGGTTGAGATCTGATAATGAACTTTGTTTTCAACAATTCAAGTTCATTGTTGAGAGTAATAGAGTGTGTTTTCGTCCTAACCCACCTTACTGTATGAGTGCTTAGGCTTTAAGTACAATTATTGTTGTTGTTTTGAGACGGAGTCTCGCTCTGTTGCCAGGCTAGAGTGCAGTGGTGTGATCTCAGCTCACTGCAACCTCCAACTCCCTGGTTGAAGCAATTCTCCTGCCTCAGCCTCCCGAGTAGCTGGGATTACAGGCACTCGCCACCAAGCCCAGCTAATTTTTGTATTTTTAGTAGAAACGGGGTTTCACCATGTTGGCCAGGCTAGTCTCGAACTCCTGACCTCATGATCCACCCATCTCGGCCTCCCAAAGTGCTGGGATTATAGGCGTGAGCCACCGTGCCCGGCCAATTACTGTTTTTAAAAAAAAACAAGAAAAATGAGAAGAAAAATGCCTTACTTTTCCAAACCCAAACATGGGCACCCAAAGTTAAGTGATATTCTGATTTCCAGTGTGTGGCTATGAAAGACTCTAGAGAAAGGGAGGAACTTTGATTTACCTGCTACTAATCCCTATCATCAGCACAGGGGCAAATCAATTCACGGTCATTAGGCTGGCCTTTGAGGCTGGAGACAAGTTTAAGCTGACAACCAAAATAATGACTGTTACTGGAATGACTGATAGCTTTGTTGGTGCTGAGAATGTGTGAAAGCCCCCTCTTTGGTATTGTATTCAAGTTTCTGAAATGTTTACATATAATGTGACAGGCACTCAATGCATTTCCATCTGGGGGATCAGATAACTAATCTTTAAGGAGAGAACACAAAATACAATGTTGTTTCAAAGACATATTGGTGAATAACAGACTAACAAAACCAAAGAAATCTCACTTTGTGACAGCCTGATGGGGTGGCAGATTTTGTGGGATTTTTATTTCTGTTTTTGTATGGTGCTGCCTGCCTCAAAACTGCCTGCTGACTGATCCCTGTCCTCTGTCTGCCCTGTTGTCTGGCTCTTGCCTTTAAAAGAATGAAGCAGTCCAGAGGGGTCTGAAGCCACCTCAGCTAGTGACCCTGTGAAAAAGGTTACATTACTGCTATTTCACAAGGGAGGAGACTGAAACTTCAGGGGTTATATTAACATGCTTCAAATCCACACAGCTGGAGAGTAACAAAGCCAGAAATCACACCCATTTGTGTGTGTGTGTGTGTGTCCAAATCCTGTGATTCCAGTGCCAGGATACACTGTCTTCTGTGTTCAACAGTCATGAAAGTATTTTAATGAACACCTGGCCCTGCAGTGACTGATGTAGCAAATGCTGCAGATACTCCACCCACCGACTCTTGGACCACCCAAAATCCACTGGCAGCTTCAGTGAGGCTTTCCTAATTCTTTCTTTCCCTGGGCTTTGTCTGGCTACAGAGTGCTCAGCTCACCTGCAGGACAGGCCAGAAGTACCAGGGACTTCCTGCTCATTGGAACAACTTTCAATCAGTGAGGGGCTGCTGCTAAGGTGTAAATAACCCAACCTTCTTGTTCCCTGGGAGGGGACACTTCTTATATGCAAATGTGTTCTGTAAAGTCCAGGTGTAGGATATGAGAGAAAGACATAGTCAAGGACGTTACCAAAATTGTTTGCTTTTTTCCCCCCACTCTGAGCAATTGGAAGAATAGAATTGTCCTTAACTTAGTTGGGAAGACTACAGAAAGCAGTATTTCAGGGTGGGTGTAGGGAGGGCAGGTGGCCGGAGTTTAGTTTTTGACATGTAAGTTTGAGATGCCTAAAAGTTACTCAAGTATGGGTATAGATCATAGAGCTGGAGTGCAAGCTGGTGTTTAGGGGAGAGGCCTGGATGGATATACAAATTTAGGAGTTAAAGTCATGTGGACTGGGGAGTATGTGAGAGCATAGAGGGAGTCTGTGATTCCCAGAAGAGTAGAATCTACCAAAGGAGAGAGACGTTACTGAGTCATACAAGTAAATCATCCTAGACCATGATGAACGTTGGGAAAGGGAGTTGCAATGAGGATCCCTTGGGGTACACATGGGTGCAGCAGACCCTGCCCTGCAGAAGCTCATAGTCTGAAATTAGAGATGCGGCTGCACGCAGACAGCTGGATATAAAGTGTGCTCATAGGAGGGGTGCCAGAAATAACCTCAGAGAATGGGGGTGGTCTCAGTCACTTAAGGCTGGTGGGATGGTGGAAAACTAAATGAAGAAGGCTCTCGATCTGGACCATGAAGGATAATGACCATGAAGAATCCTGACTTTCAGAGATGAGAAGGCAAGGGACATTCTACACAAAGAAAGAACATAGAGAGGGATTTGGGAAATACCAGAAACACAGGGTACTAGCAAGAAATAAGCCTAGAAAAGAAGGTTGGGGTCCCATCATGAGGGGAGAGACTGTCCAGAGAAAGAGCTTGGACTCACCCTGTAGGCAGTGGAGAGCCATGAAGTCAATGATTGATATGATGGAGCTGTCCTTTAGGGGAAGGAGCTTTTCAGGATGAAGAGACTGGAGGCTGCAAGACCAGTCAGAAGGGCTTGGCAAGGAGGAAGGAGAGAACAACATGGAGAGGAAGACACTTAAGGAGAAATGCAAATTGACAAGTACCAAAATGTTAAACATGCATGACATTTGACCAGTATTGTTATTTTTTGTTTTTTGTTTTGTTTTGTTTTTGTTGAGAGAGACTCTCACTATTGCCCAGGCTGGAGTGCAGTGTCATGATCTCAGATTTCTGCAACCTCCACCTCCTGGGTTCAAGGGATCCTCATGCCTCAGCTTCCCAAGTAGCTGGGATTACTGGCGTGCACCAGAACGCCCAGCTAATTTTTTTGTTTTTAGTAGAGATAGGGTTTCACCACGATGGTCAGGCTGGTCTTGAACTCCAGACCTCAAGTGATCCACCCACCTTAGCCTCCCAAAGTGCTGAGATTACAGGCGCAAGCCACCGCACCCGGCCCATTTGAACAGTATTATTACTTGGAGGAGAACAGTGGAGAAGGGGTATATATAGGAGGTATTTGATATACACAGAAGAGTGATCACTGGAGCATTGTTTATTACAGAAAAAACTGAGAAAAAAAACCAAAAAGATCCATCAGTAAGAAATGGATTAAACAAACTGTGATACATCCATACAGTGGAATGCTCTTCAGTGATTAAAAAGGATGATATATATCTACATTCATTGACCTGAAAGAAGCACACAATTTATTGTTGAGTAAAAAAGACAGGCTGTGAAACAGCATTTGTTGTTTAGCCCCATTTATCAAAATGATACCCTTAAAATATCATTCATGTATATACATGTAGGGAGACCCTTGAAATTATGTTCATCAAAACGTGGATGACAGTTTTCGTTAGGTGATACGATGTGGTAGCAGGTTGTTTATTTGTTTGTTTTGGGGTGGGGGGGTGATTTCTCTTTAGATCTTTTCTGGATAGCATGAATTTTCTTCCATAAGCTTGTAATATCTTAAACATAAGACAATGCAAATTTTCAAAAAGAAGTCGAACAGTTATTGAGTTCTTGCAAGGCAAACAGCCCTGGGTCTAGAGTGTGAATAGTTGTTAATCTGCATTAGCTGACCTCTCTAAATCAGTAATTTGGCCTTTGAGCCTCTCTCCAAAGAGAGTAAGGGAATTTTAGTCTGGCATAAGGATGAAGGAACTTAAGGGATCATGCTCAGACAGTCTGGTAATTTTCTGCCCTCTTCCAGGGTCTTCCTGAGAGCTATCAACAAGTTTGCAGAAACCATGAACCAGAAGTTCCTAGAACACACGAACTTTGAGTTCCAGGTGAGTATAAGCCACCAGAGCTACCCTTGGAGCTGCCCAGGGCGTCTCTGACATCCTGGGCTGATTGCTCCATCAGACACATCCCAAAGCCCACAGAAGCTGTCCCAGTCTCTCCAGGGATTCCCACGGGGGGTTATGGCTGGGGAGAAAATTCTCAGGCTTTCAACCAGGGCCTTGATTAAATAGTCATCAACTGATCATCATATGCAAATGTGACTGTATAATGGCCTCTTATACTAACAAGGAGATTTGCATTCATTCATTGTCAGAGTCTGTACCACCTTTTAAAAATGTATCACCTTTTTTTTACTTTTCTATTTTCTGGAACCAAAAGGGCAGCCAGTCATTGCCAATGAAAAATGATTTACAATCAAATTCTCCAGTACAACTTTGTGGTTTCCTGATTCCTTCGAAAGTCATTTTTAGTGCTCAGCCAAGACCTGGGACCTCTAAGAGATTCAGGGTCCTAAAAGTATGTGCCTGGGGCAAACACAATGACACACCTGCCGCAGGTCCAGGCCCAAGAAGCACAAACTCTGTGGGAAAGTCCAGATTGCTTCCTCTGCCTGGAGATGTGCAAGGGAAGGCCCCCCACAAAAGGATCCCCTCCAGGGAAGTCTCCGATCCCTAGCATCTCTTCCAGTGGGGGCTTAGGGGGTAGGAGGCACTGAGCTCATGAACTGGAATGATGATGTTTTTTCCTTGCTCATCTAAGTTGTTCAGTTCCTCTCGGGCTTTCGCCTCTCAGAAGCTGAGCAACTTCAGGCAAGGCCTGGACTGTATCCGTGCCTCAAGTGAGTCATCTGTAAAATGCAACAACTACCCTTTCTACTTCATAGGGTTTTTCCAGAACTGGAATGTGACGAAGGGCTTGCTGGGAGAATCCACTTGTAAGGTCCCATAAGTTTCTGTTCAAATACTTCCTCCTTAAAGAGGCCTCCCCTCCTGACTCCTCCCTGAGGATCACCCCCACTCACTCCACAGTCATTATGCAAAACCATGTGGCTTCCTGGAGTCTCTTCATAGCACTAAATATCATTAGAACTCATCTTTCTTGTCTACGTGTGTATTTTCTCTTTCCTCCCGTAGAACTTAAGCCTCGTGAGTGTAAAGACCTTGAACACACAACAACTCTATGCTCTGTACCTGGCACATAGTAGGTCTCCTTGAGGAGGTGATGTCTGGGCTGAGGTCTGTGAGGTTCACCCTGCTGACAGCATCAGCCTATGAGTAGATGAGTATTTGTTGAGAGGATGAACAGGATCTTTGAACAAGAGTCTCTTGAACTACCTTGCATTCAAATCAGGCAACTGAGTGACAATGAGAGCGATAATAAAATGAGTAGCTGCCATTTTCTGATGGTTAATACATGCCAGATCTCACGAGAAGCACTTTAAGGGCATTATCTTTTGCAGTCTTTACAGCCACCCTACAAGTTGGCCACTATTACTAATATTTTTTCTGCTCTAAGGGGGCAGGAAGTAAGACTCAGAGATAATAAGGAGATAGCATGGTGTCACCGAGCACATCAATGCAAAGTTGGGACCAGAACACAGTGGTGGCTGACACCAAAGCCCACCCAGATGACTACAGCCACGTGCCTGATATAGACTTTCACCCTTGCAGTGGGTTGACTGCCTGACCGGGTCTGGGTGAGAGTTTCTCCTGGCATTATAAATCTTCGACACGGGAACAAAGCATATCTCTTTAGCTGGTTTGAATCAGGAGAGATGTTTGATTCCCTTCCAAATGTGGCTGAGAGGCCTGCAGGCTCTGGTCACGGGTATGTTTAGGGAAGTTTCTGCTTTTTGGGAGGGGCAACTTGGAACACCATACCTAGGGGCCAGAGGTGACAGGTTTTGGTCCATATAACTGCGAGCTAGTTTGTTCATCTCTTTCCGTGGGTATCGGCAATTGCAGCCTCAAACTTGCTTTCCTGACTTCACTCTTTTCCATGCTCTTAGATGGATATTTTCCAAGAGAAGCTCAACTTCAGTGCTTCAGGGCATTCCTTTAGGTTTATATCCTGTTTTCCTGAAAGAAAATCTGTATTTGAGAGGTGCTCAGAGATTGAGGGTTTCATACATGAGAAGTACGGGCTTGCAAGCTGAGTGACTTTAGACAAATTAGTTCTTCTCTATGTGCCTCAGTTTCCTCAACATTAAATCAGGATACTAATAGCAGCTATATCATTGGATTGTTGTGAGGATTAAGTGAATTCACGTAAAGCATTTAGAACAGTGCTGGGAACATAGCAGCCATTTAGTAAGTGTTAGCTCATTATAATAATAGTAATTTTATTATTTGGATAATGATTATGATGATCATGCCCCTAAATGTGTCAGGGCTGGGAACACATGTCAGTCCTTGATAAACAGGACAGGAGGCCTCTTTCTGGTCACCACAACATTGCCTGGGGCTGTCACACCCACAAGATTCTGTAAAACAGAAGAGTGGCCAACATTACAAAATAAAGTAAGTCTCTTTTCCTAATGAGGCTTCCATAGCTATTTATTGAAAAGTACCCAAGAACAGGATCATTTTCCAACCTTATCTTTGTTCTCCTACCTCTTCCTTCCCCTGTGTAAGAATGGATTTGTTCTCTGTACCCTGCCTGGAACACGCCTTGTCTCCTTCTTACGGGCTCATTGATTATGCATTTAATATCAGCAGGAACAGCATCCATCACTGACTGCTGCCTGTCTTGGCAGCCACTGACCAGAGGAGCAGCAGGTGCAATGAGATTATCCCTAATATCTTTCCCAGAACTGTGGTTTTGTGATTCAAAGGGCAGAAAGTAAGAAGCTTGGTGACTGCCACTCTGTAGGTGACAAGAACTGGGAATTATAAAAATGGTGTTTTCTGGCTGCGGCTAAGATCACTTGCATTCCAGGCCCTATTCAGGATGCTGGTCCTTGGTGTCTGCATCAGTTCATGTGGTCAGGGAAGACCAAGAGAGGATTTCAAATTCAAATCAGCGGGTATTTTTGTTTAAGAGCAATTCTTATGGGCCCAGACTATTGCAACATGCTTCAAGGAACTCAGAAGCAAAGAACACTGCCCTACCCTCAAGGATCTTGGAATCTTGATAGAAGGCTATACAAATCCATCTTCCAGCATCCAGGCTTTTGAAGAGGGTGACTAACTTTATTGGGCATCTACTTAGAAAATTTTGATTCTCATCATAATCTTGTCAGGTTGTGATATACCCATTTCACTGGTGAATAAACTGAGCTTCAGAGAATTGATTGACTTTTCTGTTAAAGGTCATCTAACCAATAAATGGGGCTGCTGCGATTCAACCCCAGGCCTGTCTGCAAAGCACATCCTCTTTTCACTCTTCTGCTCTGTTTCTTAGGAACCGGGTGCCTCTGGATTCCAGGAGACAGCTCTATTTAGATCCAGAAGCACTCTCTGCCCTTTCTAGTTCTTACTGGCACTGGGATAGAGAGCGCTGAGATGATTGGCTGGAAGATGAGACTCTCCATGTTGAAATCTCTGATTGGCCCTGGAATCAGAGATTATACTTGGGCTCCAGAAAGACTCTGTGTTAGGCAGCACTGTGTTTGGTATTGAGATCATTCTCTCTCCTTGGGGATGCTCTAATTGGCTCTAGGTGTGGCCATTTCTGCCCAGGCCTTGAGGCATTTTTGGATTACCAGCCTATCCTGGGAACCAGTTTTGATATCCTGTGAAATGAAAAACTTCTAGACTATTTCTAGCCATTAGTAGAGGCATGAGGGCCACCTTGGTCTTTATAATGGGAAATGTATACAGTGATGCCAAAAACAGGCGAGGGAGAGACACATACAGAGGGAGCAGTCATCAAAGCCTTGCAACCGCCCATAGCGCCACCACAGGGGGACTCATGGTGGGATGGTTGGTTCCACCAGGCAGAACGGTGGGCACATGCTGGGGTGCAGTTTCCCCAGCCCTGCCTGCTTCAGCTTTTAGGCCCCAGACATTCTCTTGTCTGATATTTCTCACCTGAGTCCACACCTGGGACCTTCCACTCCCCAAATCAGAAGCATCCCCAGAGTGGTCATGACAGCTGTGCCTCTGCCCTGCAGAGGAGGGCAGGCTGACTGCATTTCAGCACCACTGCGTGCTGGTTAATTTTTTTTAATTGAAATTTGGGATAAATAATGATTCAAGGTCACTGAGAAAGAATCCTGATTCTGATTAAAAAATCCTGGATCTCTCTTCTATAAAGACTATAGTCTTTATAAACATAGGATGGACCAGTGACAACCTTAACCAACAACAAAGCTGAAAGGACACTGAGAAAGGAGAAGAGCGATTTCAGCAGAAGAGCAGGGTGGTGAAGAATGCAAGTCCTGGAGTCAGATAAACTGGATTCAGATGCCACCTTCACCGTTGTGTAGCTCTGTGATGTCGGGCAAGATATTGAACCTCTCTGGGCCTCAGTTTCCTGATCTCTAAAATGGGGAGAATAATTATACAAATCTCATATTTTTTTTAGGGAGGATTTAACCAGAATGCATGCAGTGTGCTTGGTTTGTTAATGAACTCATTCAAAAAATAATTTCCCAAGCACGTGCTGGCTCAGACGTGATGTGCGATACTGTGTAAACAAGAGTGAATTTAAAAAGAAGGTTCTTGCTTGCTTGATGCTGACAGCCAGTAGAGGAGACAGAAAATTAATTTTGTTTAAAATATGACACAGATGTTGTGAACAGGGTATAATATGGGTGAATAATGGGTGAATCTACTTTGCTTGGATGAATGGAGAAAGCTTTTGCAAGACTGAGAGTTTGCTAGCCAGTGATTTCCTCATTTAGTCCTTACAACCATACCCTTTAGATACTATTGTCCTCATTTTCTAGGTGAAGTTACTGAGACTCAGAAAGATAGGGTACCTTGTCCATGATAATGGAACTGGTCATTGAACTGAAACCCTGGAAGGCAACCTGACAGTATCTATAAAAACAAACAAAGACAAAAAACAAACAACAACTAAACATGCATAGACTCTGTGTCTTAGAAATTCCGGTTCTAGGAATGTATACTACAAATGTAGTTTCCCATGCATAAAGATGTTTAAATAAGGGCGTTGATTACAGCACTGTTGCTAGCGAAGAAAAAAAAATTGGAATCAAGCTAAATGTCTATAAATAGGGAATTTGGTTAAAATTAAAGTACATCTTCATAGAATACAATGTAGCAATAAAAGAGAATGAAGCAGATCTGTATATGCTAATATAGAAACATTTGCAAGATATATTGGTAAGAGAAAAAAGCCAAGTGCAGCAGACTTTTAAAAAAGATGTCTGTACATACATTTGTTTATGCATAAAAAAGTTCTGAAAGGCTATCCAAGGAATTGTTAACATTTTCTTCTGGGGAATTAGACTTGGATCCAAGGTAGGATGGAAGATAACTTTCTCCCATTTAATCTTTTCTATCATTTATTTTTTAACTATGTGTGTATATTACTTTTATAATTTTTTGAGAGTTAATTAAAAGTAACTAAATTCTCATTATACCCACTAGCGGTATGACTTTGGGTGGTCTTTTACCTTATCTGGACTTTACTGTTTACCTCTGTGCAATATGGTAGTCAGAACAGATGACACTTAAATTTATTCCAGTTCTAACTCTCTATTGTCCTATAATTTCAAAATATTAAATTCCCAATCGGAAATCACCTCATCTCTTCCCCAGGGCAAAGAGACCTGTGCATTTTGCTAAAGAGACACTGTAGCTTCCCCTAGTCAGCTGAGCTAGGCACTTAGTAGAAATATCACCAGACAGTTTCTAGCAGGGCAGAAAGAAAAATCTGGGACCCTTTGAAGAATTTATCTGACAATACGGCAATAGATAAATAAATATTCTCAGGAGCCCAGCTGTATTCGAGTCATTGTGCTGAGCATGGAATTAGAGATACAAATAAATGGGAGACAAAATCTTGGTACTTGTGGAGCTTACAATTGGAGAAGACAGGGCTTACAAATACTCCACAACCAATGCTACCATCAACACCACCATTCCATTTACTGAGCACTTGATGTCAAGCCTGTAGTGGATGCCTCATTCTCAAATTATTGATCCAGTAATTACAACAGTCCTTTATGGTAGGTACCATTATGTTGGGTATTTTACAAGTGAGGAGAATGAGGCTCAGAAAGGTCAAGTCACTAGCCAAAGGCAACCCAGCTAATAAGCAATAGAACTGGTTTTCACACCCTGGTCTGCAAGACACTGACACATGTGCTCTTGACTACCAGACAGTGCTGCCATGAGAAACAAATGGAGCACAAGGCCAGGTGCAGAACAGTAGACTAACATCCATGGTTGCACACAATAAGTGCTCCTCAAATCAGGAAGTGATCAGGCAGACCCAATATGCCCTGCAGTCTAGGAAGGCTTCATGAAGGAAGAGGGTCTTGAACCCAGCTTGGATGTAAGAATAGGACACAGTCCCTGCAGGTATGAGAACCACAGTGAGTGAAGCCATGGAGACCAAAATGCTCCTGTGATCTCCGTGGAGTCTGAGCCGACCAGGCCACCTAGGTGGGCAGTTGTTGAAGGAGACAGCACTGGGGACCATGGAAATTGTATGAGACTTTAAAAGCCAGGTGGGTTCATTTGGATCCGATTCTTTGGGAACAAGAGTGAAGAAAGGCTTGGGGCAGAGGCCTTATAAGTATTCAGCAATATCTAGTTGTGACCACTGCTCACCTCTAAGAGCGCTGCACAGAGCCACATACTGTGACAACCTCCTCTGAGTTCCAGAAGTCATTCCCACAGAGCCCCATGGCCAAAACTGGGCAGGGGCTATGGGTGAGGTACTTGGATGTGCCATTTCTGATCCACTAAGAAGATGAGACACAGCTACGGCCTCATGGCTCATAAAGGTCTTCCAGAATGGAAGCCAAAACCAAAACAAAACCAGGTCCACTCCATGAGAATTGAAACGTATGTCCACACAGAGATTTGTACAAAAATGTTCATAGCAGCATAGCGTCAATGCTATGACTCATAATAGTCAAAGACTGGAAACAACCCAAATGACCATCAGTGGATGAATAGATAATCGAAATGAGTATATCCATATGATAGAATATTATTCAACGATAAAAAAATGAAGTACTGATCCATACTACAACATGGGTGAACCTTGAAAGCATTACACTAAGTATAAGAAATCATACGTGAAAGTTCACATATTTTATGATGTCACTTATATGAACTGTCAAAATAGGCAAATCCACAGAGACAGACAGTACATTAGTATTCACAGTTTCCAGGCAGTTTGTAGCAGGGCAGACAGAAAAATCTGGGACCTTTTGAAGAATTTCTGTGACAATATAGCAATTGATAAACAAATATTTTCTGGAGCCCAGCTGTATTCAAGTCATTGTGCTGAGCATGGCATTAGGGATACAATTAAATGCTAGACAGGATTTGGGTACTTGTGGAGCTTACAGTTGGAGAAGACAGGGCATACAAATACTCTACACCCAGTGCTACCATCAACACCACCACTGCATTTACTGAGTGCTCGGTGTGTGCCAAGCCTGTGGTGGATGCCTCATGCTTGTATAGGTTCCAGGGACAGGGTAGGGGAAGGTGTTGGTGGGGAGAAAAGGGACTGACTCTTATAGGTAGAGGGTTTCTTTTGACATGATGAAAATGTTCCAAAATTAGACAATGGTAATGGTTGAACCACCTTGTGAATATACTAAAAACTAAATCATACACTTAAAAGTGAATTTTATGGTATATAAATTATATCTCAGATTTTTTTTTTTAAAAAAAAGAAAATCAGGAATGGGATGACAGATAAAATGCTTTTTTGATGGATTCATTCAGGGTAGAATAGATACTGGCAAGAGGCTCAACCATATTTGATGTGTCTTATGTGTTAGGGGGCATTTCTGAAATTATTCTCACAAGTAATTGTAAATTGACTTGCTTTGTTGGATACCTATTTCCCATGTACCTTAATTACTCTTTTGCTATCCCCTAAAATCAGAGATTTCTCACTTTCATGGAAACACTCATTTCCATGTCCTGTGGCCATGGTTTTCTCTTGCCCTGGCTTGTTGTTCCAAATTCCCATCTTAAATGTGAGAAGGTGTAAGCTCCGGACATAAGCAGACCAAAGCTGCACATTTTCAAAGCAAAGCCCTGGAGAAACTGCTAAGTCACTGGGATGCCGGGAGGAAAGGCAGTCTGAGGGGATGTGGACAGGAGACCCAACCTGCCACATGTGTTTACATAAGCAACCTTGCTACGGAAACAAGGAGATTTGATTCCAAATGTTACAAGAAACTTTGGAGGACTTTGAGGAAGGGAGTGGCATGATCTGATGTGTTTTTGTTTTTGTTTGAGATGGAGTCTCATTCTGTCTCCCAGGCTGGAGTGCAGTGGCGTGATCTCAGCTCACTGCAGCCTCCGCCTCCTGGGTTCAAGTGATTCTCCTGCCTCAGTCTCCTGAGTAGCTGGGATTACAGGTGTGTGCCACCATGCCCGGCTAATTTTTGTATTTTTAGTAGAGATGGGGTTTTACCATGTTGGTCAGGCTGGTCTCGAATGATCCGATGTGTTTTAAAAGGTTCTTCTGGTCTCTGAATGGAGAGCTGACTTTAAGGGGGCCATGAGCCAAGAGGCCACTTCACTGCATCCCTAGAGCAGTTTGTTTTTTTGGGCCCTGGGTGATAAAGGTCCAAGTAAAGAAAAAAGCATTCACTCAACAAAATGTAAACTGCGTGAGGCCAGGGATCACTGTCTGTGTAACTGCTGCTCTGTCACCACACTGTGGCAATGCCAGAGCACCTAGCAGATGTTCCAGAAATATTTGTTAAATGCATCCCCAGCTGAATACTGACCGTGGTGTGTTAAAAGAACCCCGAATGTCAATCAGAAGGTCTGGGTGCAGATCTTAGCTCTGCTGTGTATATATCAAGATGAGAGACTTACGCAAAATACTTAACCTCTCCAAGCTTCAGTCTCCTCATCTATAATAGAGGAATAAGAGCTGTCAAGTGTTGAGAGATGAAAGGAAGATGTATGAGAAAGTTCCTGGCCTATAGTAAAATTAGAGTGCTTGTTTTGCTTCTTTCAAAGACTGGAACCGCAAACCGATTTGAAAGTCATACTCTGGGCAGCAATGATGATGTTATGTTATCAGTGGAAGAGTTGCCTCTTTCATAGTCTTGGCCATCTGCAAACACGAATGAACGTCTTTGAGTTAAGGATGAAGGTCTCAATGGCAGTATGATTTCTCTGGCTAATGTTGCCTATCCTCTTGCTACATACACTGTTGAGAGGGGCCTAAAGTGAGTGGGCTTTGTTCAGCAAAACTGTCTCCCACATGCTCCTTGCAGGACCTTGGCATCTTGCAACAATTGCCGTTGAGCACCAAAACCCTAGGCTGTATCACTGGCTTTGGTACCAAAGAAACCACTGGAATAAGGAAAAGCACAACAGCAATAAGGCTAGCAAGGATTTTTGACCTCTTCCTGTGATTCATGTCTTTAAACACATCATTTTGTGTCATCTTTATCACAGCTTTCTGCAGTGGGTACCAGAGTCACCTCAGTTTTGCAGACAGGTTTACCGAGGCTCCGTGATGAATCCATGGATTGTAGATCCATGGTTTGGACCTATAATATCTCTGGTTCTGTAGCCTGTATCAATATTGCCATCAGTGTGGCTAATCTTTTGAGCAGTCACCATGTGCTGACCCCTTTACCTGCTCTATTTCACTGCAAGCTGGTGGAGTGGGTTAGCACCAACAGATCAGGTACATGCAAAAATCCTTGCAAGCCTGCATCTCAGCTGGGCCAGCAGGGGCTGTAACTGAAACGTGCATCAGAATCACCTGACTGCTTATTAACCTGCAGATTTCTAGGTCCCACCCCCAGAGGTTGATTCAGTAGGTCTGGGCAGGGGCCAGAGAATTTGTATCTCTAGCAAGTTCCCAGGTGCTGCTGCTGATCTGGCAACCACACTTTGAAACCATTCAACTAAGGGGAAAGTAAAGACAAAATATTTTAAGACAGAATGGATTGCAGGTTGGTCCTCCAAGCTGTCAGGTGAATTAGGGAGGACTTCCAGAGAGGCTGTGAATCCCTGAACTATCTTACCCTTCGTCACCCTCTAATTCCAGGGCAAGAAGCAGCTCTCCACAGCACCTAGCTAGGGCAAGTTATTTGTCTTTCAAAAAACAGAACAAAGCACAAGGACAAAAAACAAAACAAAACAAAAAAAAAAAAAACAACTAAAATTCTCCTCCTCTCCCAAATCCTGTTGTCTGAGAGTGGACGTGGTAGCACCTAGAGAAATCCATCCATTGTCCTCACTTTGGCCAGGATGTTAATTTCAGAGTCAGTGCCAGTTAGAAAATTGCAGTGGGCACAATTAAACTGGTTCTGCCTCTGTCTTCTGCCATCTTCATAAATTATTCACACTACCCAGCGCTTATGCCTTCCCACTTCAGACACTCTCCATAACTGTTCTCTGCTCTTTCATTTACAGCTGTGGAACAACTATTTTCATCTGGCAGTGGCTTTTATCACCCAGGATTCTCTGCAGCTGGAGCAGTTCTCACACGCCAAGTACAACAAAATCCTGAATAAGTAGGTTGCATTTTTGGATTTCCTGAAGAGGGGGAGGTCCATGAGATCCTCTGAGATGGTGCCTGAAGCAGAGGTTTTTGTTCCTCCTAGGTATGGGGACATGAGACGGCTAATTGGCTTCTCCATCCGTGATATGTGGTACAAGCTTGGTGAGTAGGCACACACATCCAGATACTCACATCTGCATGTACCAAACTCCTTCTTAAAGACCATCTGTTGGAGGGCCACAGGGGTTTTAGCAGTGGGAGCATGAAATAACAGTTCATTCCTGTGTGTACCCCAGTTCCTAATAAGTGCCTGATTATACTCTGAATAAGAGGGGGTCCCCATACCCACTTCTACCCCCAGCCCTGCAAGCAGCTGTGAATATGCTTCTGCTTGATGCCCCCAATGGGTTACAGATCCAAATGGAAATTTATAAGAGGGACCAGGACTGTCATGGGAACTCACGTGCTCACACATGACACGGATGCTTGCTGCTGATTGGAGGGTCATTCTGCATCCTGTATAGCGTGGTCCACAAAACATACTCCAACCTCATGAGGAGAATTGGCTCTCTGAAAGATGAGAGGGTCTTTTTAGCTGAAAAGTGACCCCAGAAGCTGTCTCTGCCTCAGGGAGCTGCAGGAATTCTGTGTGATTACCTGAATGATACCTGTGGAGGGAGAGATGGAACGAAGGAGACATTTATTGAGAGTCTGAGTCAGGCCCATGCTAAGAAGATTATATTTAATCTTCACATCACTTCCTGTAAGATGGAATTGTTCCCCCATCCTTTTACTGATCAGGAAACTCAGAAAAGGAAGTAACTTGCTTGAAATCAAACAGCTGGAAGCCTCCAAGTGTGGTTTTGATTCCACAAGGACAGGGGCCATAAACCTTGCTCATGGCCTGAATCCTCCTCTATAAATATGTGCTGAAAGGATGGATGGATGGATGGATGGATGGATGGATGGATGGATGGATGGATGAACGAACAGTAATGAATTTTTTATTTTTCTGTCCCTCCTTGACTCTCTGATTCTAAATTGCTCTGCCCTGGGTGTGGATATTGACTTTCCTACAAGTACTAACTTGTGCCCATCTCTTGGATTTAATTTTTGTTCCCTCTTCAGTCTACGCTTCTTGCTTCCCCAGACCTCTTATTATCTGTCAGTTCCCATGGGTTTTTTAGGCAGCAGTTGCATGCCCCTTCCAGCGAGTTCTATCCACTGTGGGGGAAGCATAGAGCAGTGGATAGATGATCAGTCTGCGTTCTGTGGTTGCTGATAGCATCAGACTCGAGCTAAGAGAAGTACATGCTGGATAACAGGGAGGTTGCAGGTTGGTTCACAAAGCCCAAGGCAGAGCCAAGGACCCAAGCCCAGAACAGACTGCCACATCTTTGCTTTGGGCCTTGCTCTGACATTTACAGGCTGTAAGGCCTAGCATCACCGGCCTAAGTTGGGGAAATAAGCACCCTCACAGGGGGCTTATGAGGGTCATCAGAGCACAAGCTGGGGCAAGTGGAGCCATGGAGGCCACCACACCCACTTCAGAGTTTTTATCATTATTGTCATCCTTGCCCCATCAGGATGGAACCTAATGTTTCTGTTCTCCCTGACCTCTACCCTCTAAGATGCCAGTAGCACCCTCCCTGGTTATGACAACCAAAAAGGTCTCCAGACATTGCCAAATATCCCCTGGGAGAAGGGGGTGCCACCTCTACCCTGTTTTTCTAGAAAGGCATGTCTTTCTCAGTCTATCTTTTGTTTCTCCACCCTGGGTAAGGACTGGGATATAGGAAATAATTGACGTTTCATTTACCATTGCTTTGCAATGGTAGGGGAATGGGGGAACATGGTGCAAGCACAGGCCCACACGACAGCCGGCACCTGGCCTCAGGGTCAGGAATATGAGAAGGAGTAAGGGCCTGCAGCAAAGTGAAGCTGACATGCCCATGCAGAGAAAAAAGACAGTCACTGTTCCTCTCCAGTTAATAGCTGTCCTACTGAAATGCAATCCCAATGTTGTCATACCTTTCAGTTTTTCAAAAGAAGCCAGGAGACTGGGTTTTTCAATGTATTTTCCAATTTATGAATACTAATGAAAACTAATTGAAAGTTTTCAAAACATCAGATGTGCTCAACACATCATGGACCCAGATTCAGTTCACTTCCAAGTTTGCATTTGTTGCTGTACAACAGCAGAGGCTGGAGAAAGCTGTGGCGGGCTTCCTTCCCCAGCTCGACACCCCAGGCACTGCCAGAATTGCAAAACAGGGAACTGTGCTTTGTTTGTTTCAAGTCCTTCCACATGGCCTGCTCTTTTCTGAATGTCCTTCATTGCCATTGTTTTGCACACGAAGATTTTATTTAGATATAGATTATGTTTTGGCAGGCATTCCTGCACTCCCAATTATGCTGATGAATGAAAAGATGTTACCAAATATTCCACCTGCTTAGAATCACAGAACATCGGAGCTGGAAGGGCCCTTCAAAGATCATATTGTCCAGCATTTTTCAAACATTTATTTTTAGCTGAGGACCAATAAAAAAAATTCTCATGCTTAATAAGTAAATTGGATGAAAGCAGAACTATTGTAATTGAAGTGAGGTGGGAGACCCAGAGCCCATTATAACAAGCTGCTCTTGAACTTCTCTTGTAGAGAGTTTTTTAGGGGGAAGCCCTGAGCACTGCAGAGAACAGTTGGAAGCAACTGATCTGGTCCAATTCACTGTTTTACTAATGAGGAAACTGAAGTCCATAGAGAAGGGGTTTGTACAAGATCACGTAGTGGGTTAGAGGCAGAAACTGGTCAAGCACCTTAGCCAGAGTGTTTGCTCTGAAGCGTCACAGACTCCCTGCTGTTAGCAAAAACCTGTAGGATGAATTAATGCAATTAAAAGATATATCTGTCAGGGGTTGAGGGTTGGTTGCAAAAAAGAGGCATTGACTGCAGCTGCCTTAATCAGAGAAGGTATTTATTAGAAGGGCAAGAAAGAGCTGAAGAACCAGGCTTCTCTTGTTCCTGGCTACCTGAACCCAGGATTCAGTGTTTTAGGATTGCAATTTGCTCAATTAACAATGCCTTGTAGCAGTTAACAGCCACGTGTCCCAAGTCTGTCCCATGAGAATCAGCAGAAACATACCTGTTAGGGCTACAGGAAAGTATTTTTTTCCAATTAAAAACAAAACAAGACAAAAAAGAGGCAAGGAGAGGACAGATTGAATGAACAAAACGCATTTTTGCCCACAGCCCTCCCCTCTCTTTCTTTCTGGGAAAGGACAATATGGCTGGAGGGGCAGTAGCCATCTTAAAGCCATGAGGACAAAACTTACATTCTGAGAATGAAGGAGCAGGTCTGGACTGGCCATCTTTTGGCTTCTTGTTAAACAAGAAAATTAAAGCTTCAGTTTAGTCATGGTAGTCAGATTTCTGTTGCATCCTTAACCGATACATCATCTAATTCAACCCTGCTGATTTTATAGGTAAAGTTGCCAAACGAGGCCAAGAGAAGCAGAAGGACATTCCTAAGGTCAAAAACAAGCCAGTGACTGAATTGAGGCTAAAAGAGCCTGTCTCTTGATCCCAAGTGCAATGTTCTTACAAATAATTTTTTTGAAAGTGTATGCATATTGTTTCAAAGGGTGTGAAATAACCAACGACCTACGTTTTTTCAAAGATGACTGATAATGAGTAAATCATAATGCATGTTAGTTTTCTAAATTTTGTTTTAAGGCCAGAAGCAATCAGGGCATCATCATCACCATCATCAGTATCATCATCTTCTTCTTCTCATCAAGAACAACTTAACCCTGTGATTATAAGATAGCTAATTGCAAAGCTATAATCTCAGGCTTGAAGATTATTTAACATTCTTCAGGGGCAAATCTAGACAAATTGTGTGTGTGTGGAGAGGAGGTATGGGCAGGGAGGTCTTCATGGGGAGAAAGACAACATGTGGTTAAGGAGCCAGCCACTCAGGGGTTAATGGCATTTGTTGTTTTGGATCCTGAGCGGACGCCAAATGGAATTTACTTTTCCCAGTAGTGTAGCATCGTAACATTTGATTTCTGCTCGGCATGAAGAAATGCACATTTTGCTCAAAAGACTTTGCACTTAAGCCTCCCACATTCACTTGGGTTAACACTGAGCTGCTGTATTAACATTCGTTGTGGGAAAGAAAGACACATTCTAGCGCCTGGCATCTCGGCCTCCCATCTAGGGAGGTTGGCCTGGCCAATCCTCGAGGGCAATTTGTCCATTACTGTTTAAGCATCTACAGAGTGCTCAGCTTGGTGCGGAGGTCCAGGGAGTGGAGCTATCTAGTAGGGAAAAGTGACAAAGTGAAATGTGTAGTGGGGACTCAGGAGTTCAGGCCAAAAGGGATATAAGTGAGGACTATAAGGATGATTCCATGTGGGGAAATGGCTTCTGAATTGGAAGGAGGACCATGTCAGGACTGAAGGAAAGACAGGGAAAGGGCAGGTATTCTAGGGGAGCAACCAGCCCAGCAAGCATGGCTTCCTGGGGTTGGGGAGAGGCTGCTGGGAATAAATAGGAAATGGGATTACTGCGGCCATCCATCCATTCATTTACTCATTCGTTTACTAACCAACATAGAGCACTGTGGTAGGCTCCCCAAAGATGTCCATGTCCTAATCCCCAGAACCTGTGGAATATGTTACCTGACACAGCAAAGTAGACTTTAAGGTGTGATAAAGTTAAAGATCTTGAAGATGGTAAGTGTCTTGGGCTATCCAAGTGGGCTCAGTACAATTACAGCATCCTTATAGGTGAAAAACGGAAGCTGGAGAAAATCAGAGTCAGAGAGCAATTTAAAGAAGCTGTGTTGCTGGCTTTGAAGATGGAGGAAGGGGCCACGAGCCAAGGAATGCAGGGAGCCTCTAGAGGCTGGAAAAAGAAGCTGGGGAAGGCAAGGAAACAGATTCTTCCTTAGATCCTCCAGAAGGAACTCAGTCTTGCCCAGACCTTGATTTAGCTCCATGCAACCCCTTTCAGACTTCTGATCTCCAGAAGTATTACACTTATTACAAAATAAATGTGTACTGTTTTAATTTACTAAGTTTGTGGTGATTTATAACAACAGCTGTAGGAAACTAACACACACATCCTCTACATGCCAGGTACTATGCCAGTAGCTGGGGTTAAAACCCGAATCAGGTTAGAGATATAGCCCCTGACTTCACGGACTGGTTATCATTGCACTGAATAGTTACATACTAACTGCAGCATTATTTAATGACAGTTGCGAAGGGGAAATAGCTGTAGAATGGAAACTTAGGGCACCCAGAGAATTGGTGACAGACTCCTACTTAGTGAGTAAGCCAAGGATGGCCTCCATGAGGAAGAGCCAGAACCCCTGAATTGGAAGGAGGACTATGTCAGGGCTGAAGGAAAGACAGGGAAAGGGCAGATATTACAAGGGAGCAACCAGCCCAAGCAAGCATGGCTTCCTGGGGTTGGGGAGAGGCTGCTGGGAATAAATAGGAAATGGGATTAGAGTGGCCATCCATCTATTTGTTTACTCATTCATGTAATAACCAACATCGAGCACTGTGGTAGGCTCCCAAAAGATGTCCATGTCCTAATCCCCAGAACCTGTGGAATATGTTACCTGTTCTTTAGAAATAGGATACAAGCCTTCTAATTATAAATGCTTTAGTGTCTTTATTTTTCAAAAATTAAAAGAATAAAGTTAATTTTAACAATACATTTAACACCATATTCTAAAGTGTTATACTAAACATGTAATCAATATAAAATATTGCTGAGATTTTATTTTCCTTTTTTGGGTATCTGGTGGATTTTTTACACTTGCAGCACATTTCTAATGGACTAGCCACATTTCAAGGGCTCAAAAGACTCATGCAGCTTGTAGCTTCCATACAAAATAGTACAGCCCTAGAAAATGAGAAAGGGTTTACTTGCAGAGACATGTGTGGGGGGGTAGACTTTGGAGGGGGGGTCCAGGAGAGGGAAGGAAGAAGAGCTCGTTGGCGGAGGAAGGCCCAAGGCGGGAAAAGCAGTGTGCCCTGGAGGAGTGGGTGGTAGGCAGGTGGATGGAGGGTGGCTAGGTGAGAGGCACACAATGGGTATGGGGAGGGAGCACAGGACCAGACATGCTCCCAGTAGTTTATCCTGAGAGCAAGGAAAGTCATAGGGAAAAAACGCTGTGAATAAACATGATCCAACTGGGACTTTTCAAACATCTTTGAGGACAAATGAGAAAATATTTCAATGAGACAGAGAAGAGTGGAGGGTTGTGAGTGTCAGCCATGGTAGGGAAGATAAATCCATCTGACCCTTTCCCCAGTTCAGCTGTTTGCTTTAAAAGTGAACAAATAAAATGACCAGCCTGAAAATTTCCATGAAATGCTTGAGGGAGCTCCATGAGGTTAGGCTTTGTCTTTTCATATTGCTTAATCTAAAACTCGGCATAGAGCTGAACCCAAAGTACTTACCATCAGCAGCAGCAGCGACAGCATCAACACTTCCTGAGCTTTTGCAATGTGCCGGACACTGTGCAGGGCCCTTCGTTTGCACAAACTCTTAAGCTTCGACAATTCTATTAGGCAGATTTTATTATCTTCATTTTACAGATGAGATCATGGAGGCTCAGGGAAGGTAAATGACAAGCACAATACCACACAACCAGGGAGTGGCAGTGCCAGGACCTGACCCAGGCTGTCAGACTCGAAGACTCTACGGGGCCTGGAAGGAAGCTGAGGCTGGGCAAGTCCTGAATAATGAGGAGAGAATTGATTGCCTGTTTCAGAGCATTGCCAGGAGGGAGCTTTTCCAAGCCTAAGACAGAGGAGCAAAGATCGGTGGATCTGTGTTCGGTCTTCCCCTTTTGAACTGATTTTAGTTTTTTTTTTTTTTTTTTTTTAAATCAGCTCAGCTTTATTTCAAAGTCCCCCGGAGGCTTGCTGGACTCTGAAATCCAGGGAGTCATAACTTGCCCTCATCCTTGTTCATTGTAGGGTCTGTGCCAGCCTTTGGAGAGACCTTTCTGTTACATGTCAGCATCAGAAGGCCGTGGCTTGCCCAACTTAATTCTCAGCCAAGTTCACAAAAGCCTCCCTCCCTCCCTCCTTTCTCCCTTCCCTCCCTCCCTCCTTTTCTTCTTTCCCTCCCTCCCTCCTTTTCTTCTTTCCCTCCCTCCCTCCTTTCTTCCTTCCCTCCTTCCTTCCTTTCTTCCTTCTTTCCTTCCTTTCACCTTTCCTTCCTTCCCTCCTTCCTTCTTGTTTCTTTCAAGGTCATCTCCTCAGTGCCCTCAGATCCTTTGCATTTCACCCTACAGTCCACTCCTGGGAGGAGTGATGGAGGAGGCCACTGTACAGATGAGAAACCAAGACCAGAGAATTCATGGGACCCCTTTCCACCCACACCCCCCTGAGCTCTTCTCTGTGCTTGCATTATCAGCAGATCCTCTCCCAAAGCCTGTGTAATCTGGCATTTGGATTTTTCCTCCTGGCTTATTGGCACTTTAATAGCCTTTTCTAATTGGTATCTGTTCCCAGTGAAGTTCAGCTTCAATTACATGAAAAAGACCCTCTTAGTAAATGCCCTTCCTTGGCTTTTCTCGAATACAGCAGCAGGTGTGTCTCTTGCATGAGCACTTTTTTTTCCCAAATGAGTTTGTATTCAATTAGCCACAAATGTGTTCTGCGTGCACGTGTATGCGTCTATGTATGTAAAGATATGCAAACACATATGCATTTGGATACTTGAACACAAAATCCAATGTGCTGAAATTCCACTTTTATGTAAATGAATAACATTTCTGAAGGGAGCATTGTAAGGGCCATTGAGGTCACACTGTGTTTGGAGATCACCATCTCTCTCTCCGCTTTCCCTATTCTGCCAAATATCTCCTCAACTGACTGTAAAGAATGCAGATCAAAAGTATTTAAGAAATCACGGGTCTACAGCATGTCTGCCCTTTGTTTTAAACCATCTAAAATTTATCCTTATCATGCCCAATGCCCTCCAGTATTCTAAAGGCCTTTGTTGCATAAGCAATTTCTCCCTTCCGTGGTGGCTTATCTGACAGTTTCCCATTTACCTTCTACCTATTTTTGCACTTGACTTTGAATTTTAAAACCCCACTGTGGTTTGAAAAAGGCTTAAAGGATCTTGAAGGATGAAATCAGAAACCTAGATTAGCAATTACTATAAACCTGCCAGAAAGGAAGCTGTTGTTGTTATTGTTTTCTATTTGGGCCAAAGCAAAGACTCTGAGGCTTAAGTGTAATCCAAATGCATCATATAATGAAGCTTATATCCTGGAAAAGGGTCTTTATTTTTCACTCCACTCTGCCTGACTCCACCATTTCATTCTCACTAACTGAGGATATTCCTAGGATGATGCCTTTTTTATTTTATTTTAATCTGAATCCTGGGCAACTACTCCAACATTAAGCCTCATTTAGGTTGAAAGAAAATTCATTTTCTTACTGCTTTCCCTCTCAGCTCCTTGTCTGAGCTTTAATCGCAAGCAGCTGTGCCAGGCCACACGCCATACCACCTGAGTTTCTGCACCCTGAGGTGCTCTCTGCCCCAGGCGAAGACCACAAATGTTCATCCTGACAATGGATGAAACCAGGGTGGGTGCCAAAACTCAGAAGGAGAAGGAGGCAGCAGCTGATGAAATATAGAGGTGTGAGCTTCAATAACAGGGTTGCTTGAATATGCTGACCCTCACTTCCCAGGAAATCCCTGCAATTCCTAAGTGCTCCTCTTTATTCCCTATCTGCTACTTCTGATGCATATTTTCTGAAGATTCTGCTCAGTTCTGCTCAATAAGGCTCACCTTTATGGTTCATTTTGACCAAACATCACAAAGAAAATATTAATAGCTAATGCTGTAGAAAGTGGGCTATGTGCCAAGCATTGTCCTGGGCAGTTGCTAAATAATCACTCATTTTTTCTTTGATTCTTTACAATAACCTTATAAGATAAATACTGTTATTGTTCCAAGTTACAGATGAGGACACCGAGGCCCCGAGAAGGGAGACAAACTTGATCAACATTACACAGCTGTAATTGATAGTGGAGTCAATTTACACACTCAGGCCGTCTGGCTCCAGATCTGGTGCCCTTAACCACTGGGCAACACTGCCCTTGGCACTGATTCTTCTGCGCTCTGTGCTAAGTACATGCGGACATATTTTTGCAAGATCTTCTCAACAGCTGGGTATCACTTTTGCATTTTTATGAGACATATATACAAGTCCCATAGCCAGGGAATGTAGGAGCTGGAAAATTTATTTTCTCATTCAGCAGGTGTTTACTGATCATCTAATAAGTCCTGTGCTCAGTGCTATAGACACAATGAGGAGAACAGACATGGTCTCTAGTGGGGGAGGCAGATGTTAATCAAACGATTCGACATATAAAGATATCATTTCAAAACTGGCAAAACATATAGAGGCAGTGCAAGGAATCTTTTCTAGCTAAGGGTGGAAGGTGTAGAGAGGGGGCTTTTCTCCCAGAGGAAGGAGTGTTTAAGCTAAGATAGCACCCATCTGGGGGAGGCTGCTTGGTAATGGGTATTGGGTTAGGGAGCAGACAGGGAAAAGTATTCTCAGCAAAGGGGCATAATGTGCACAAGCCTTGCTGTGGGGGAAGCGAGGTGAAATTGTGACATTTGAGCCACCCCAGCTAGGCTAGAATGCCAGGAGCCAGGGGAGGGGATGGAGGGAATGCCTTGAAATGAGGCAGAAGAGACGAGAAGTTGTGTGGTTCATCTGATCCTCAAGCTATGTTTTAAATCTCCCCGTTCCACTGACCACACTATTATAGCGGGTTCTTAGTAGCAAATTTTGCTTTTCTCATTTCATAAAACAGTTGGTAAAATCCCATTTAAAAACTCTCAGCACCACGGCATGTATTTCAGACAGACATAATTTCAAATGTGCTGTGCTTTGCCATCTCTAACATATTCAATCATGGCCCTATTTGCAGAGCAGACGCTGCAGGTGAAAACCCTTGTAAACAGTGAAGTGCTTTCTACACGCACGCCCGTGTTATTAGCCTCAATAATCGGGCTTGTTTTGGATAATGCATGCGCTCTAACGGGAGTTAATATATGTTAAGTGTTCAAAACGGTGCCTGGCTCATGGTAAACAACTATATAAGTGTTAACTATTGTTTTTACTATTATGCTTCCCTTTTTTTCTTTCCCCAGGCTTGGTCGGAGGAGGACCTGTGCATCGCCGAACTGTTTTATGTGTTCATGTTCCTCTTCTCTTTCAGGTCAGAACAAAATCTGCTTCATCCCAGGCATGGTAGGACCTATATTAGAGATGACACTTATCCCTGAGGCTGAGCTCCGGAAAGCCACCATACCAATCTTCTTCGACATGATGCTGTGTGAATATCAAAGAAGTGGGGATTTCAAAAAGGTAAAAAATGAGGCCGGAAACTCATGCCAGGATGCCTAATCCCCAGCCCATTTCCCCATAATGATATCCTCATTCCATCTCCCTGAGCTTCATTGAGAGGCTTGGCGGCAGGATAGGGACATTTATTCATGGGTCCGGAATGAGCTGGCAGATCAGATTTGGTCGGTATTCTATCAAGCTTTTCCGTCCAAGGATAAGATTAAAATGCAGTTTCTGGCTGTGTATTTGCTTAGCCTCTTTCTCAAGAATCTAAGAACCCCACATCTCTACCTAATGATTCTCTAAAAATGTGCTCCCAGGGCCCACCCGTCCCACCTGTCCCACTCTCTCACCCACTCTTGTCTAGTACTTCATCTTCTGGGCTGACTCTGCGGATCTACATTATCTAGAAAACGTCGGCCCTGCTGGGTGTCATACTTGTCCACACACCTAATCTGATAGCAGATGGAGTTAGGGACGTGTTGCTCAGGAGGGACCAGTGGATCTGTGAGGGAATAGGACACTGGCCCCAGCATGGAGGGCGCCAGAACCTCTGTGAAACACAAGAGCCATTGGCCAAATATTGTCATTGAATATTTCGTCAAACTTGGACAATGAGGTCCATTTCCCGGGCCTGGTCACACTGGGAGCTCTGGCAGTGGAAGAAGCACCAGTTGCCGCAATTGGCTCCCAGCACTGCTCAGTGACATTACCCTGTTTAGGAAGGTTGGTCTTTAAGTCCCATCAAGGCTGCCTGAGCCGTTCCCTCAGGTCTCACCCCCTGTCCTCTCTGCCCCACATCCTCAGTTTTACCTCTAACTGAGCTTCTCACCCTCCTCTCTCCCCCAGTGCATCTACCTCTTATTCCTACCATATCATGCCTTAAAATGGGTACTTAAAAGGCAGCAGATTCCAAACTGCCTTTCCTTAAGATCCTTAGGGATATTTCCCTTCCTTTACCCATTAATACCCTAATCCCCACAGAATAAAGCCCACACCCTCTAGCCAGCATCCCCAGCCCTCCCGGCTCCAGCCTTCTGAAGAACGTCTCAGCCATCCTCTCCAACTGTCCCCGCCTTACCTCTTCTCCACCATCCCCACAGCCCACCTGAGTGGCATTGCCTCTGTGGGTGTCCTTCGGGCATTTTTTTTCTTTCTGCTACTTCTCTGCACAGTCACAACCCTGCCTCTCAACACCTTCTAAACTCTTACTGATCCTGCGAAGCCCATCCAAATGCCATGTCACCTAGAAGGTCTTTTCTCCCCATTCCTGTTATTTGATGTCTAAGGTATGACTATTATCTACTGCCTTGCTTTATACTCATTTCTGTGCATTTTTAATCTTCCTCATCTGCATCTAATGATGATGATGATGATGATGATTATAATGACTGACTTTAGATATTTACTACATATCAGGCATATGACACCTATTTTCTATGTATTAGTTCATGCAGTCTTTTTAAACTACAACTCTATGAAGTAGGTAACATTATCTTATCTTACCCACTTTAAAGATGAAAAGAAACTGAGACTTAGAAAGCTGACGTCATCTGCTGAAAGTCACAATCAAGAAAGTAGCAGAACAAAGGCTGCAACAAGCAGGTCACTGCGATTCCTAAACCCATGCTGCAACCCATATTATCCAGCCACCAGTATCTCCCAGTAATACTGGCTGAATGGTATCTGCTAGGGCAGTGCTTTCCCTAAATATGTCCTTGAAGCACTGATCCAACAAGATGCTCCAGGGAAGAGGGTTTCAAGGTTAAATACCTTTGGAAATCACTGCATATTGGAACCCATCTTAGAGATTCCCAATGTATATTAATAGAGTCAAGGCACTGAGACATTCCATGGCAAACAGATCTGTCATTTCTCAAATTTATTTGTGCAAGAAACATCTATTGGATTTTCCATCCTATTAATCTCACATGGGAGAAAGTTGTTCTGAGAGGAATAAGAGACTAGTTTGCTATGATGATATCACTGTGAGAGGTAGCATTATAGGGACTCTAGTGCCAGAAGGGCTAGTGGCCAGCTGCCTTTTTGTGAAGAGCCTGAAAAGAAATCTAGCTGAGTAGGTCAAATGGAGAAAGAGGCCGTATCTGAGCAGTTGGGATAGGGGGAGTGGAAGGTGAAAGCTTGGATTGAGTGTTTGAAGGCAGCTTGGAATTTGCTGCCTTTTAAGTGGGAGCAAGGTCTGTGCAGCTTGGGACCACGTAAAGGGCACACGCCATGAGATGAAGGGCAGTTTACTTACCCTCAGACCCACTTCTGAGGCCAGCGGGTGCCTTAGAAGAGTTCCTGGGAACAGGTGTGCAAAAGAAACACACCAAGTGCCTGATGGTGTACAATGTCCCAAAAAGAAATAAGACCTGGTCGTTGCCTGGATTGTGACCTGACAGATGTGTTTGGCAGCCTCAGAGAGTTTCACTCTAGTGTGATTTTCCTTCCCTAAAGGATTCTCGTATCTTGGTTTCTCTGTGGCATGCACCCACCTGTTTTCTCCGTATAGAGTCATTCCTTGGGCTCCTCACTCCAGTGTGCATTCATTCTGAGCATGTTCCCTAATCACTTCTCCTCGCAGCTCCCTTATCAAAAGAGACAGGACAATCAGGCTGACTAATGAGGCAGATGCCCATGTGAAAACCAGCCGGCGTGCTTCATAGGAGCTCAGCTGGGGGATACGCCGGCCCAGGCATGGTTTTTGGTTCAGAGTAAGCAGTCATGGAAGGTGTCTCCAGGAAAGGGAGGTGGTGACACCCTGCTGAATCCCAAGCAGCCTTGATGGCCAGAACGAGAGTGAACCCCAGGACTGGGGTCTAGAATCCAGGAGGGCTGGTGTGCAAAGTGGCATTAGTACATGATGCCAAAATAATCCCATGAGAGAAGAACCAGGTCCCCAGAAGACCACATTGTTCCCTTTCTAAAATGTGGGTTGCTTAAGGGAAATAGCAGAGCCAAGAGGAAACTGAGCAGGGGCTTTGCTCCCAGGTCATACCAAACCCTCTGGCCTGATGCCAGTTTCTTGAAGTTCTCTAGCTCTCATGCCTTTGTATGGGCTCTTCCTTTTATATCTTTGCCTGAAGAGATCCTAGACACCCTTCAGCTGAGGCTTTACTTTTTGGGAAAGGCTTTCCTGCTTCCTGGGGCAGTGGTTCATCTGGGTACAAGAGACAAAGATTTTCTCAAGCCAAGTATACATAGGCTGGAACTAGGACAGGAAGGTGTTAGACTCTCAGTGGCTCACGGTTCTGGGGGCTGAACAAGAGGCAACCCCAGGGCAATCTCTTTCTCTGCTCTGGGGTTCTTTTATAAGCTCTGTGCCAGATTTCCCTGTCTCACCTCTCACCCAAATTTCATAGACAGCTGATGGGTTTGACTGATGACATTTATCCCTCATGAGTGCAGCACTTCATCCCAGACCATCTCGGGGGTCTCTGTCCATTGTCTAGGACTGGATGTCCCACCCCTGGTACACCACATGATTCCCTTGGTGGGGTTGTGGAAGGACAGTTTCAGCAAGAGGGCCTTAGGTGGACCCCATTGTGGCCGGCTTGGCCAGGACATATGCTAGTCAGAGTGAAACGTATCCTATCCTGCCTGGATTGAGCGGTCATCACACTTGTTCCACACAGCACAATTACCTGCTCATAGATCTGTGTTCCACAGCAGACTGTGAGCTCTTGAGGGCCAAAGCTGGTCTCTCAGTCCTGAACTCCCAGTCCCTGTCAAGTGCCTGAGATGCATGTGGTGGGCACCATGTCAGTGTTCCCAGAATGAATGGATGGAGGCATTTAGACCCCCATCCCATGTCATTCAGGAGAACCACATCGGCACAGGGAGGTGCATTCCAGCAAATGTTTTTATAACCTAGAATAATGGGGGTTGCTAATGACTGCTTGAGTAATCCCCTTGCCCCGAGTAGACCAGCTGTCTTGCTGACCAATTCTTTATGGAAGGAGGGGATGTAGGTGTTCTGGATGCTATTGGTGGGAATGAGTGGGAGTCCTGGGGTATAGAGACCTTGCAGACTGGTCGGCTAGTTGCAGATTGTAGAGCAGGACTGTGTACCAGTCAGCATAGGGATCTGAGCCCTCAGCAGGCAGGAGATCCTGGAGAGAATTCTTCTCTCAGAGAAAGAAGAGGGAATAGCATCTGACAGCAGCACCTAGAACAGTGCCTGAACACCGTAGGAGCTCAATCGTTGCTCATTGAATTAATTAATAGACAGACATAGCCATGTTAGCAGATTCCACTGAGATTGCATCTTGGCGTGGAGTAAGCTGGTGATTTAAATTGTTTAGAACATAATGTGGAAACGATTACATCAATTCAATAAATCTGTACTGAGTGCTTGCTGCGTTCTCGGTACTGTGGTTTGGATTCAGATAGACCTACTTCTTATAAGCTGAATCAATGTGGGTAAGTTATTTAACCTCTCTCAGCCTCAGCTTCTTCATCTGTAAAGTGGGTATCCAACTGCCATTAGAGGTTCCCATCCCAAGCTCTTTTGGGGGATGAATTGGAACAATTAGAGACAACTCAAAATTAGAAAGCTGCGCTGACTTCCAGACACCCCTTCTCACGTGACATTCTCTGTTCCAGGTTCCTCCCAACTCTACTTCTTTCCACCCAGGATAGCTGGCATTTCATAACAGAGGAGGTCAATGGCAGACTTATTGGTGTTGATGTCATCCTTGTCATCTTCCTGACATCCAAGCCTCTAATAACATCTCTGCTCTTCCCATGTCAAAGTCAGCACCAGACGTGTAAGGAAGAGCAATCATTCCCCAAATCTCATACTTC
Organism: Gorilla gorilla gorilla; assembly: GCF_029281585.2. Classification (NCBI taxonomy): domain Eukaryota; kingdom Metazoa; phylum Chordata; class Mammalia; order Primates; family Hominidae; genus Gorilla; species Gorilla gorilla. Next base: position 173,844,728 of record NC_073228.2, read on the forward strand.
TATAGGGCTGGACTCCAGTCAGAAAACATTCTAGGAAAACAAGATGATAAAAATAGCCAAGATGTTCTAAAGCAGCCAGGAGAGGCAAGAGAAGCAATGCAGGGAAGGCGTGAAGCAAACACGAGGCCCATATCAGGCCAGTCTCCTGGAAGAGGGAGGCCCAGGCAGAAGGTTTGGGCTCCTGGAGTCCACTCCTCCTTTCTCTATTAGAGCTTCTCAAGATTTGTATTGGGCCTCTGTAGAATCTGACTTCTGTAGTGGCTCAATACAAATCTATGGATACTCCTTAGCAAACATCCACCTCGCAGCAGTGGGGTAAGGAGTCAATGATGTGATGCAGTCATGTAGCTGTGGATGAAAATGGAAGTAATTTGGAGAAGCCAGAGCTACATCCTCAACTCTGGATGGTGACAGTGTTGGGGGTAAGGACTGTTGCAGCCTCATGATGGAGTGTATGTTTGGGAGAGCCTTTTTTTTTTTTTTTTTTTTTTGAGACAGAGTCTTACACTCTGTCACCCAAGGTCCTACGTTGCCTCAGCCTCCTCATTTGTAACATGGGGATGATGACATTCTTCTCCCTTGGCTGTTGTAAAGATTAAATGAGAGTATGATGCCTGTGATGATGACCATGACAATAGCATGATGAGCTTTGCTAACAATTATTGAGCACTTACTATGTGCCAAGTGCCTTTTACGTGTGTTTGCCCTTTAATTTGTTACAGTACCACTAGGAAGGAGATGCTATTTCAAATATCCATTTAATAGATGAGCACATTAAGCCTTAGAAATGTTTATTAACTTGGCTAAGGTCACAGGGCTGGGAAAAAAGTCAAAGCAAGACTCAAACCAATTCAATGCCACGGACTGTGATCATAGCCATTTCTGAGCACAGTACTGACCCTGGGATGTGCCTGACTGAGACCTTACCCCTCCAGCTCACCCCAAGGGCTCAGGCATGGTGGTATGGTATCATTTGTCTCACACACTCCCTGGAACCCTGTAATTTCACTCCTGGCAGGCTCTTTTGTGACCCTGAGACAAGTGCTTATTTACCTCAACCGCTTCTGTGCTCCAAAGAAAAGTTCAGCTCACCAGGAAGAATCATGCCAGCATTTCCCAGTGAACCACTCAGACAAGAAAAAATGCTGCTTTTCTCCCCCTGCGCTGCTTTCTAGTAACATTCGGCAGTAATAACAATAACATTAGTGGTGATGACAAGTCGAGGGACACAGCACACACTTAATGTTAGGCACTTTGCTAGTGCTTTACATATAAAATCTCTGTGCCCTATAACTACTCCACACTGTAGGTACTACTGTTATGCCCATTGTATTGATAAGGGGTAGACAAACTCTGGCCCACAGGCCAAATCCATCCTTCCACCTGCTTTTGTAAATAAACTTTTATTGGACTACAGCCATGCCAATTTGTGTATGTGTTGTCTAGGGCTGGTTTTGTGCTACAGCAGCAGAGTTGAGTAGTTGTCACAGAGACCATCTGGCCTGCAAAGCCTAAATTATTTACTGTCTGGCCCTTTACAGGAAATGTTTGCCAGTCCCTGATCTAAATCCTGACACTGAGGATTAGAAGGACCTACCAGCTTTCCCAAGATGGCAGAGGGAAGCGGTGAGGGATTTAAAGCCAGACAGCCACACAGCAGACTCATTGTGTAGCCCCTTAGCTGTATTTCTTCCTGCTCTAGGCTTGGCAGAGAAGACATCTCTAAGCATGATAGTCCCCAACCCTTGACATTGGATAATATTCAACACAGACATAATGCTTGACAGGATGCACCATAGAAGGGACGTGATTCATTTGCAGACTGGCAGTCTAGACTCTTGCCACACTGGGTCTCATCTAGGTGTCTGTTCCCTCCCTCCCTCCCTCCCTCCTTCCCTTCCTCCCTTCCTTCCTTCCTTCCGTTTGTCCGTCCATCCATTCTTCTCTGCTCAAGCTGAACTGCTGTCTTCATTTTTCTCCACATTCCCACCTCGACACCTTTGCTCACACCATTTCCCCCATCTGGAATGCCTTCCTTTTCACATTTATCACGTCCTACCCATTTTTCCAGGCCCGGTATATCTCCTTCAATAAGTCTTCCCCAACTGAGGCAACTCACCGGAAATTCTTTGGCATTTGTGCTGTATCAGCACAAGCTTTTGGTCCCTCCCTTAGATCCTTTGTGCACAAAAGTGAGGGAACGATGGCATCACAGATGATGTGTGAACCAGAGGGAAGAGCAAATGTGGTCCCTGCCTTTTCATCACCTAAAGATTCCAACTCCATGGAGCTCTATCCTTTATGCCCAGGAAAGAGCCTGCCAAAGGTCTCTGCCATTCATCTGAGACTTTAGACGGGTCACTTAAACTCCCTGAGCCTCTACTTCTTCATCCGTAATAATAACTGACACCGAGGGTTGTACCAAGCAAGGGCTGGCTGCTCTTCATGCATTGTCACATTTAAAGGTGATCCGTGACCTCCAGACTTCATGAAGTATTATGAAGACCGGGTGTAAAGAGGTCAAGTTAGAAGTCAGGACTCCCCAAGTCCTCTTTTGGTCTTGGTGACCTTTGCCAAGCTCCCCTTCCCCTCTCTAGGTGCCAGTTTATTTTTTAATGGTAAAATGAGGGAAGGGTGGACTGCATGATTTGGATGGACTCTTCAGGGTATAATAAACAGTACAAACCATTTTGCAACAAAATCATGTTAAAAAGACGTTGGGTGACTTCAAAACAATGTGTTGAATAAGCCATGCACTCCAGTGGGTGAAATGCTTCTTAACATGGAAAGCAGGGAGACAAAACATTCTGTGGCTTCAATGCAACAAGATTTGGTGGAACTGTAAATGGATACTTGCTTTCTGATCACTTACCTAATCTGATCTCTGATCATTACCGTTGTCACCAGTCTTGACTCTCTGAGACCTGACATTTGCTCCATGTTTTATGAGTATTTTTCATCATTTCTTTGGTTGCAGGGAACAAAACTCCAATTCAAACTGGCTGATATATACACAGATGAGCTCATATGAATGGGAAAGTGTCAGGTGTGGCTGAATGCAGGGGCTCACAAATGGCATCAGGCCTCTGTCTCTCTGTATCTTCCCCTCTCTGCTTGCCTCTGTATTGGCGTAATTCTCAGACAGAGTCTTTCATTGTGGTCAGCAGCAGCCTGAGGCTCATGACCTTCCATCTTCAGGTTGAGCAAAAAGACTCATTTTGCTAAGAGGTCCAATAAAGCCTCAGATTTAGAGTCTCACTGTCTCAGTCCAGACCTTTATTAATTCTGGGACCTGGGCAATGAAATATACTGATTAGGAGCTAGGCCTGTGTCAGGTTTCCACATCTGGAACTAGGGAGGGATGCTCAGCCCACCAGAGCCCCAAGGACTGTGGTTAGGACTGGTGTGATCACCAAAATATGGAGAAAGGAATGAAGGAATGCCAAGCGGGCAGAAACGATAGCTGTCCAGGAAACATGGCATTCCCTGAAGATTCTGTGTTCCGTCACATATCTCCATGCCTGTGCACATGTGGTGCTGTCTTCTTGGAATGTCCTTTCCCTTTTTCTGTTTCTGCAAAATTTCTATTTAACCTTTGAAAACAAGCTCAAATAACATGGCTTGTGAAAAGTCTTCCCTGAGTCTCCTCCCTCTCTCCCTCTCTGCCTCTCCTGCGCTCGCGCTCTCTCGCATGTGCTCTCTGTCTCTCTCTAGCAGTTATCACCCATGGCTCCCCTTCAGTCTCTGGGCACTCCAAAAAGGCAGACATAGTATTCTGTTCCATTTTGCATTCCCAGATCCCAGCACTCAACCTGGGAGATAAAAAGTGCTCCCTAAAACTTTGGTTGAAATAATGAATTGACTAATTTCAGCCCTCAGCCTTCTAACGTTGTTGTTGATTTTTGTCTCCTACATCTTCAGTTTGAAAACGAAATCATCCTGAAGCTGGACCACGAGGTAGAAGGGGGCCGAGGCGACGAGCAGTACATGCAGCTGCTGGAGTCAATGTAAGTTCAGTGCCCTGTGTGCAGGAACAGCCTGTGAAGGTCAGGTGAGGCGGGAGGGCTCAGAACTCCAGGGGTCTCCGAGTGGCTCTGTCCTCCCCTGGAGATGGATCTAGAGGCTCATGGGTATTGGCAAAACTCCATTTTTGGAAGAAACCTCACATTTCTCTCTGGAGTGGCCATTTCTTTGGAACTGATAGAATGGGCCAGATGAAAAGAATCTTTGCTGTGTTGGGAAGAGGGAAATAATTTACCAAAATGTCTACTTTCATTACGTCTTAACTGTGGAATGTGGTTGCCATTTTTCCCTTCTATTTAAATTTTTGACAGATGTTGGTCATGCCCTACGTTTATTGAGCACACTTAATAACTTAGCATGCTATTGTGCAATGTGCTGTGTAATCCCTCCTTTAATCACACTTACTCCCTTTGATGCCCATTTCACACAGGTGGGCCCTGAGGCTGAGGGAAGTAAGCACATTGTTCAAGGAAACTAGGACAAGCTAGTGGAGTGGACAAGCTGCATCCTGAACCTGGCTCTGCCTGACTCCAGCGTCCAGGCCAGGGGCAGACAGTGGACAGAGAACAGTGCCCAAGACCACTGGACTTGGAGTCAGGACATCATTTTAACAGCTTTATCGAGATGTAATTTACATGCCATACAATTTACCCAAAGTGTACAATCATTGACTCTTAGTATGTTCACAGAGCTATGTAACCATCACCACCATCAATTTTACAACATTTTCATTACTCCTAAAAAGCAACCCTGCACCCCTTAGCCACTGCTCTGCCAACACACACACACACACACACACACACACACACACACATGCACACACACACACGCACACGCGTGCACACACACCCAAACACTCCCCCATCTCCCCTAGCCCTAGGCCACCATTACTCTGCATTTTGTCTTGCCTATAATGTTTTCAAGGTTCATCCACGTTGTAGCATGTTTCGGTACTTAATGCCTTTTAATTGCCAAATAATATTTGGTAATTAAAATATTTAGTACCATATGGATGTACCCCATTTTGTTTATTCATCTCTCAGTTAATGTGTATTTAGGCTGTTTCTACTTTTTTACTATTAGTATTGATTCTACTGTGAGCATGCAGGTACAAGTTTTTGTGTGGACATAACGTTTACAGTTCTCTGGGGTATATACCTAGAAATTGAATTGCTGGATCATACGGCACCTATATTTGACCTTTTGAGGAATAACCAGACTATTTTCCAAAGTGGCAGCTCCATATATATTTCTACCAGCAATGTATAAGGGTTCCAATTTCTCTACATTCTTGTTAACACTTGTTAATATCTGTCTTATTGATTACAGCCACCCCAGCGGGTGTAAAATGATATCTCATTGTGGTTTTGAATTGCATTTCCGCGATGTGTAGAATTCATTGATTTTCAGTACACTCACAGGGCTGTGCATCTTTCCATGTGCTTATGGGTCGCTTGTATATCTTTGGAGAAAGACATTGGGTTTTGATCCTGGCTCTACCACTTAGCAGCTGCAAGACTTCACACAAATCACACGAGTCTGGCCTCAGTATCCCCATTTCTGAAATGGGAATAATAAGCTCCTGTGGTTATTGTGAGAACTGAATAATTATAAAGCATCTGGCACACAGCAGGTAAATGCTTCATAAATATTCTTCCATATCCAGGACTTGCTCCCAGTTTCTGTCTTTGACAGCTTGGTAATTGCCCCCTTCTCCCGCGAGGCCTTCTCCTAAGGCTTAGGAACGTGACCCAGACATCCCCACTTCTCGCTAAGTGTATATTCTCTGATTTCTATAATTCTCTGAGATCACTGTGGTTTGGATTCTTTCTTCAATCCTTTTTGAATATTTTAAATTCAATAAGAAATGCAAACTGAAGGCCTTGCTCTGACCCCCTACAATGAGCCTCTCGACCCTGCCCAACCAGGCAGAGCCCAGAGGACAAGATGGCGCCCCAGGCAGTGCCATCTCAGCTGGCCCCTGTCCCCTTCCTGTCACCGTGCATGGCCCTCACTAAACACTTAGAATGCAAATGCCATTTGGCCAGAAGGAGAAACCCACTGTCTGCCCCTCAGGTGGATATGGAGACTGATGTACCTGGGGGGAATAAACAATGTTCTGGCTGAGTCAGTGTTTATCTTAAAGTTCTAAACAAGAAAATCAAAATATTGACCAGAAGTGAAGCCATGTACAGTGCTGGCAATTTCCATTTTTATAAGCGGATGGGGCTCTGCGGCGGTCTTCAGATGATCAGCAGGGTTTTCAAATCCTTCCTGAGTGATTATTTATAAAAGGAGTCCTTGGAGGTCAAAGAAATTAAAGACAGCTCATTATTTTTCTCCTGAAACAGAGGTGTGAATGATTTTTACACAAAACAAATCAAGCCCGACACGGGGAGCCAGGTCCCCATCAGAACATCCATGGGGCCCCTGTGCCTGCTCCTTCCTTTCACCTCTCTGAGTCTCAGTTTTCTTATCTGAAAATTGGGGATAAAATATTATTGAGCCCTTAGAGTTTTTGTTGGGAGTCTAGCAATATTAATTATTAGTAGTACAGATTGATTATGCCTTATCTGAAATGCTTGGGACGAGAAGTAGTTTGGATTTGGGATTTGTTTTTCAGATTCTGAAATAATTATACTTAATAGTTAAGTGTCCCTAATCTGAAAATCCAAAATCCAGAATGCTCCAGTGAGCATTTCCTTTGAGTGTCATGTTAGTGCTCAGAAAGTTTGAATTTCACATTTTCACATAGAGGACAGTCAATTTGTATTACTTACAGGTGGATAGCATTGTAGTTTTTTGAAGCCATGAGCCTGCCTATCTTTTCTCCCCTAGGCTAGTCATCTCAGTTCCTCCAGCCTTTCCTCCCAGCCCCTCTTTCAGGGCCTCACTGATACATAGGGCCCCCACTGGGCAGATACAGTCCTGTGGGCACATGGCTTGGATGGGGCCTTGGTGAATAGAACAGAGCTACTCTCCCTGTGGCAACTGCAGCCTTGCATAGGAACACAAGGTTTAAGGCATGGAGTGGGGCTGAATTTCAGTCCTCATGTGCTCTGTGCAGTGCACAAGCTATATAACCTTACACAGCACTCCAGTTCTCCCTACCCTCAGAGCTCTCTTTGGAGCCCACGCTCATTGATCCACGTATATCTGAAAGTGTAAGTCTCACACTGAATGGAGTCATAAGACACACCCCTGCCTTTCTGTATTTTATTCCTGCGAATAGTTCTAGAAGTGGTGAGGGAACCGGAAGGTTGAAGCAGATAGATGTATGTTCTTGGGCCTTTATCCTACCCAGACCCTTTCAATCCCTGGGAAAGGACCTGTCACAGGTCCTTTCATTTCATTTCAAGGAATGAAAGAAAGTCCAGTTTCATTAGCACTGACAGAGAGGGGGAGTCTGGGATCCTCCCTCTAAAAGCCTCCAATGCCAAGTGAAAATCAACTGCAGGGAGGAGTGAGCCCCCTCTAGTCCTCCCACAGCAGGAGCAGAAGCAGTGTGGCAAGTGTCCACCACCCTTCATTCCGCTGCGTGAGGAATTACCTATATTTTCTTATGATTCCCAAAGCTTTTGTCATACTCTGTTGTGGGATTACAAGGTAAACAATTAAACAGGCTTAGCATGCGGTCTGGAACACAGGAAGTACTCAATAAGTGGTAGTATCATTATATATTATGATTAATTTTTATCTATGTTTCCCATGCTAGACTGTGATCTCCTGGAACTCGGAATCCCTAGTTTCTAGAATGCCACATGTTGAGTGGAAGGATGGATAGTGGATGGATGGGTCATTTCTAGCCAATTTTCCCATCCATTTCACCAATCCTAGATGGCTTGAGCACCTTTCTTGCTCCATGCATAAAGAATAGGAAAAGAAAGCAAGCCAAGACCTTTCTCTTCTCAACCCTGGTTTCTCCAAGTGTGGTCCATTGACCCGCAGCACTCGTATCACCTGGGAGATTGTTAGTAAGGCAGCTGCTCAGGAACAAGCCCAGATGTGATGAATCAGAATCTATTAACACAATGCCCCAGTGATCCCCATGCACATGGAAGTTTGCAAAGTCTTGGACAAAACCAGTTGTTCTTTTTTTTTTTTTGAGACGGAATCTCGCCCTGTCGCCCAGGCTGGAGTGCAGTGGCGCAATCTCGGCTCACTGCAAGCTCCACCTCCCGGGTTCACACCATTCTCCTGCCTCAGCCTCCCAAGTAGCTGGGACTACAGGCGCCCACTACCACGCCCGGCTAATTTTTTGTATTTTTAGTAGATATGGGGTTTCACCGTGGGAGCCAGGATTGTCTCTATCTCCTGACCTCGTGATCTGCCCACCTCGGCCTCCCAAAGTGCTGGGATTACAGGTGTGAGCCACCGCGCCTGGCCCCAGTTGTTCTTAATGTTAGCTCCATGTTGGAATCTCCTAGAGAATGTAAACGATAAAGTACTGCTGCCTGGGTCCCACACTCAAAGATTCTAAGGTTATTGACCTAAGTTGAGCATTGGGCTTTGTAAAAGCTCCCCTGGTGATTCTATCATGTGACCAGGGCTGAGAACCTCAGGTCTGGCCAAGCTCAGACCCCGAGATGTCTCCTGCCCTGGAAAGCTTTAAAAAATCACACACCAAACACTGGGAAGAAGCTTTGTTGCATTGTCATTAGGGTGGCACACAGGGCTGGAAGTGACTGTCCCAGGAGGAGGCATGCACAGCTGTGGCTGAGCCAGACAGGTCTAAATCACAGGGCCATTTGCATCTCCCATTGAGAGCCAGGGAACAGGTGCTTCTCCCAGAGTGAAGATGGATTTGTCTTATCACAGCCACAGTTTGAGACGTCGCCTTCTTGCAGCTTGGCTTGGCTTCTTGGAGGAAATGACCCTCAGAAGTCCTTGCTTTTCTTACCTTTACCCTCCTAAGGGCCCCTGGAGAGTTTCAGTTCCATGGGGAGAGGAGACAGATACAAATCACGTGGCCTGCATAATGTCTGCTTGAGATGCCTGGGAACACGCTGTGGTGTTTCTCTGTGGGAAAAATATCTCCCCTAAATTTAACAATGATTGGCTTGATTCAACTTACTATCACACTGATACTGGGAAGGTCCTTTAATCTTTCTCAGCCTTCATTTTCTCGCCTGCAAAATGGGGGAAATAATTCTCACTTATCAGAATTACTGTGAGGATTTCTTAAGAAAAGTGACTAGTACAGTGTCTGGCACAGAATAAGTAATTAAGAAGAAATAGTCATCAAACAAAATTTCAACCCATCTGTTTCTCCCCACCTAGTCTGCGGGCTGCCAGACAGTAGGTGTGGTTCTTTTCTATATTGATGTCTTTCTCTCCACCACACAATGCCTAGCAACTAATAGATGCTTAAAGATGTTACATTTTTATTTTTGTTTTTAAAATTTAGAATATAAATACTAAAACAAATATTATAATTTTAAAAAATAATTTACACATACTTAAATAGAAAAATGGAGGCTTTTCTTTCCTATTTTCCCACCTAAAGCCTTGTTGGAAACAGCCATCACTACGAGTTTGGTGTCTATCCTTGCTGACTGTACATGGCACTTTATAAGCACATAGAGACACATGATGGCCATGTACACTTGCACACACATGCAGTGTTTGGCAGTAGAGACACGGATGCTGGGGCCAGACTTTTTGATATTCCTGACCATGTGACCTTGGTCAGCTTAGTGGACCTCTCCATGCCTTCGTTTCCCTATCTACAAAAGTCCCATCTCATAAAATTGTGACAGGAGGTTAAATGAGTTACCATTTGCATGAGGTTTAGGATAACACCCTGGCCATGCTAAGCTCTATGTTAGTTGGTTAAGTGAAAAACAAATATTGTTCTGAGACTTACTTTTCTCACCTAGCTCTATATTTTATAGAGCTTTTCATGCCAGACATATTGAATCTCTCCAATATTTTTAATGTCTTCATAGAATTCCATTTGGTGAATATACTGTAATTTATTTAGGCCTTTCCCAATTGATGAACATTTAAGATGGTTCCATCTATTCCACTATTAGACACAATTTGTGAGTATTATATCTTTGCATACTTCTGAGAATATTTCTGTAGAACAGATTCTGCAAAGTAGAGTTGTGGGGTCAGAGGATATGTGCATTTACAATTTTTATAGATACTATGAAAATTGCTTCCCCAAAAAAGTTTTCTTGATTTATTCTCAGCAGGGATGGGTAAAAGTGACCATCTCCCCCACCATCATTACCTATATTGGAAACTATTTTATTTTTATTTTTTCCCATTCTGATGTTAGAAAAAAATTGCTGCACTATATGGATAAATACATGAATAAATGAACAAAAGGAGCAGTCAGGGAACTTGGGTTGACTGACTGATTTTGCATGTGCTCCATCCCACCGCCCACTGGCCCCAGCACAGTCTTTCTCCCCAGCCATGAGCTCACTGCCCTCTGGTCTCTGCCACAGCCTGATGGAATGTGCTGCAGAGCACCCGACCATTGCCAAGTCGGTGGAGAACTTCGTGAACCTGGTCAAAGGCCTCCTGGAGAAGCTGCTGGATTACCGGGGTGTGATGACAGATGAGAGCAAAGACAACCGCATGAGCTGCACTGTGAACCTGCTGGTGCGTGGGGCTGGCGGGTCCAAGTCAGACCAGAACCCTGTGGGGGGGCTTGGGCTTGGCTTTGGGTCTTACGATTGTTCTTCATAGGGAAGCGGTGCTTAAGGGCTTTGGAAAGCAGACAAATGTGGAATGGAACGTCTGCTGTGCTTTCTGCTAGCTTTGTGTCTTGAGGCCGTCACTTCACCTTTCTATGCCTGTCTCCTTATTTATAACATGAGATTAATGCATATTCCCTTTAGCACTCAACACATCACATGGAAGGAAGATGACAGTATAGACTGGCTAAGAGTATGAGCTTTGGAGTCACACAGCCTCTGGGTTTCCATCCTATATCTGATAATTAATAGGATGGACAAGCTAAGGAAATGTTCTGAAGTCTTAGTTTGCTTGTCTATTACATGGAGAAAATAATGGTTCCAATTTCATTAGGTTGTGTTGTCCTGGCCATGGTTAAATGCTCACTATGTATTAGTTTCCTTCTTCTTATAGAATGGAGTCACACTAATAACTAGAATTGCTGTTACTATGAACCAGGTTAACCAGAGAAGCTAACCCCAGACCCAAGTTCTTAACCCCTATATTCCATGAGCTCCCATGGGCTGGCTGCCAAGCAGCCTCTCTCACATGCTCTGTGATTCGACCAGGAGACAGGTAGGTAAGCAGCCATAATGCTTCATATTCACCATGTCATCCCACCTTAAAGTGGTTTAAAAGAATGAAGTTGACCAAAAGGCCATGTGGCATCCATCACATCAACCTCCCTACCATTCCCAAGGCTCCTGAAACACCAAACCTGTCCCCATAGCTCTGTTGTGTGGCCTCCCTTTACCCTAAATAGACTTTTTTTTTCAACAGCCTAGATATTGCCATTGATTTTCCAGAATGCCAAGGAGAGTTTAAAAATCCTGATGACAGCAGAAAGGAATTCGTTGCTAATAACTCCACCAGGCCCAGTTTACATAAAGATCATGAAGAGGTGTTTTCCACGAGCTGAGCAACTTCTCTCTAAGGAGAGACAGAGTTGGTTGAGGAAAGTGACCTTTAACAGCCAGCTAAGATCAGGGAGAATGCTTGGGACAGACAGTTCTCCAAGCACTTAGACACCACTAGTTTTTAGTGCATTGCTTAAATATGGTGTCAAGGAGGAGGGTGGGGATGGAGGTGGTATCAGGACAAATGATGTCCAGTGTGATTTGCCACCCATTGACTGTGTGCTCTGGAACATGTCACCGCCCTTCTCTGACCCTCAGGTGCACGTGGGTGTGCTGCATTAAACCAGGATATACACCTGGTGTGGCTCATGGATTGGACCAGGACCACCTGGCTCAGAATCTGTAGGGACTTGTTTAAAAAATGCCACAGGATTAGGATCTCTGGTGGTGAAGTCCAGGGCAGCTACTAATAATCTAAATGGCCCCTGAGCTGGAATAGGGACCTAGATTCCTACGTATTGCCAAGTTTAAATGTTTTGGCGACACAATCCCATATAATTCCTGATAGTTCTGCGCTATCAGGAATTCTGATCTCTTACTATTACCGAGGTGCTACCACTCACTTTCCAACTCAGGTTCTTTCCAGTGCAAGGCCTGAGCTTTGAAACATCAAGCTGGGCTGCCTTTCAATGTGGGCTTGGTCAAAGTAGACTACCCCAGTCTTGGCAGCCCACCTCTCAATGCAGCAAAACACTGAACTGCACCTCCTGATATGTGATGGCTGAGACACATCAAGTCCTCTCTGTTCCTTTATAGTCTAAGGGTCAGGGAAGTGACTTTCAAAGCAGAATCTTCCAATTATGCTGTTTGATGCATCTTTGGTGCATCCAGGAAAATAAGTTTCTTATTCCTATCTCAGGGTACCCAGATAGTAAACAGCAATCTTCCTCTCATCTTCATCACCACACTCTTGACCTCTGTGATATTGCAAAGAACAACACTCATCATTGTTTTTCCTCCCCTACCTAGAATTTCTACAAAGATAACAACAGGGAGGAGATGTACATAAGGTAAGATTCATATTTTCTAAAATCCAGACCTGCTGTGTCACTTTCCTGCTCAGTATCCATCGATGGCTCCCTGCTGCCTTCAGGATAAAATTTAAACTTCTCCTCTTGACATTCAGGCCCTCTGTGTTCTGATTCCTGTCAATTTCTCCAGATTCAACTCCTTTCATTCTCCCACAGTCAGCCCCATAAAACCACTTGAAATCATCTGGCCTTCCATGCTGTCCTGTTGTTCCCACAGATCATATTTTCCTTAAGAGTGAATACTTTGTGATTTGAACTGTTGGGGTGCATTTCGTTGTTGCGGGCCTGACCTTGGATAAATTACTGTGAAGCCTGAGTCCAGACATGTAGTAAGACCATTGACTAGCCCAGTTTTGAAGGGAAAAAAAAGATGCTAAGATGCATGATATCTGCATCCTTGTAGGCATTTAAATGATATTATCTGAATATATCATGAAGGTTTTTTGGGGACATTAGCGTGAAGCAAAGAACTCCTTTGCCAGTTTTTCTCAGAATCTCATATTTTTTTCTGCAATTTAAAAATTATTGTCACTTTTATTTATAATAAAAATATATACTTATTACAAAACAAAAATAAACTTATAAAATATGGGCAAGCAACACAAAAAATGAAATAAATTCCCATAATCCATACATATTTCCAGGACTTTTTAATATTTATATATACAATGAATTCTATGCATGCATATTTTTTGCAAAAATGGGTTTATATTACTTGTAATTTATTCTTTGCTTTTTCTAACTTGACAAGAACTCCATGTTGACAGATGTATATCAACATCATTTTTAATGAAACTATAAAATTTTTTCCAGAATATACCATCATTTATATAGCCAATCCTATATGGTTGAACATTTAGATTGTTTCCAACTTTTTCTACAATAAAAAGCATAAAAACAAATTTTTTTTTTTTTTTAAAGACAGTTTCGCTCTTGTTGCCCAGGCTGGAGTGCAGTGGTGCCTATTCAGCTCACTGCAACCTCTGCCTCCTGGGGTTTGAGTGATTCTCCTGCCTCAGCCTCCCGAGTAGCTGGGACTACAGGCCTGCACCACCACACCTGGCTAATTTTGTATTTTTAGTAGAGACGGGGTTTCACCATGTTGGCCAGGCTGGTCTCAAACTCCCAACCTCAGGTGATCCACCCACCTTGGCCTCTCAAAGTGCTGGGATTACAGGCGTGAGCCACTGCATCCGGCCACAACAACAAAATTCTTGGACATATACCTTTATGCACATCCTTATGAGGCTGGAGCCCTTGAGGTAGAGTCAACCAGAAGATTGAGGAGCAAGGTATTTACAGGGCTTTTGTCACATTCTGTCAGAGGGCAGAAACTTCAAGTCTACACTCACTCTGCTATTACGGCAGATATATCTAGGTACCTAGTTTAGCATTACTCCAGAAATAGGAGCTATCATTTGGAGAAAAAATAATTTTATAGGTTGTCCTGAGTTTGGGATATTTATAACATCACTAGTCATACCTTATTGTAGCAGCACAAAGCTTTGGGGTCTGAAGGACCTCGGTCCTTGCCTCACTTTTTCTGTAACCTTGGATAAATTACTCAATCTTTCTGGGTTGAGGTTTTCCTACCTGTAGAATGTTTCCATCCTACCTTCTGTTTTGAGGATTAAATGAAGTACTATAGGTAATATGGCTGCCACATGGTTTCCTCCCTCCAACCTTGTTTCTCCCCTTCTCATTTTAGAAACACAGACAGCAAATCCCAGACCTCCACAAGCTTTGGAGATTTGAGGCCCGTAGTAATCTAAGAAAACCATATTTATCTAAACCAGACTGCAAACAGGGTATAGTCTGAAAATCTGTTCTGTTTGGCAGGCAGAATATTTAAAAACATTTTTAATTGGCTGCCAACATTTAAAAATCTGGAGATTTTACATAAAAATCAAAATTTCCTTTTTCTCCTGGAAAACTCAGAAGGTGTGACAACACTGGGCCCTTGTCCTATTCTGACGACTGTTAGCTGAACTGGGTGGTGGCAGCCGTTCTGGACAGGCCTGGAGCACTGTCGTCACGACGTCATCTCTATTCCCTACTGTGCTACTCCCCGTCCACCTCGCTCAAGCACCTGCCATCTGGAGGTGCTTGAGTTTGGTATCCCTGGTTGAGGGATGTCTTCTTTTTACTAGGGTGCCTCCTTTTGGGTTCTGTAGCAGATCATCAGACCCTTGAGTTAACAAGGAAGAGGAGAGGGTGCCAAAGGAGGAGTTGAAAGTAGCAGGGAAGCTCTCCCCTGGGCTGCTCTCCCCAAGTTTTTTGAACTCAGCCATCTAGGGGTCTAAGGCATCGAGGATGGGCAGGAGGAGATAAGGCAGAATTAAGCCATGTGTGCACACACAGGTGTTTCTAAATTCCAAACTCTATACATGGAGGTCATGTGCAATTTCATGGTTAACTCCGATTAGCAGAATATTAGGCGGGAGGAGAGTGGAAAGGCTGTGTCTGTGAAAGCAGAAATCACTGAGCTTGAAATCTGCTTCTGGCTCTGGCTCTTTTAACCTGGATCTCAATTTTCTCATCTTAACAGAGTTATTGGAAGGACGAATTGATAAAAATACATGATAATAAAACACCCATTTTTTGAATGAATGAATGAACAAATGTTTCTGCCTGGGAAGCTCTCCCAACTCATCCCCTTCCCCTTCAGATCGACTGTTATGCCATGGGAACCTTTTTAGAAGCCCCTCTTCTCCCCACCTGGATAAAGCATGCTCTCCTGGTACCGTAGACCACTCCTTCATAACACATATCATCGCTGTGTTCTTGCTGTTATGTATCTGATGATTTGATTCATGCCTGTCTCTTCTCCTAGACTCTAATCCCAAACCCTGAGAACAGTGCCTGCGTTTGTCACTGTTTATCTCTAAGGCCTGGTATAGCCTGGATGCCCGGTACAGCTTTGCTGAATGAATAAGTGAATGAACAAAAGACTGCCAGGGCATCCCAGCACAGCAGCTATCAAATCACCACTAGGTGATGTTTCCTCGCCTCAAAATCTTTGGCGGTCCCTACCCTGATTTCAGGCAGCCTACATTTGACCCACTGACCCATTTTATGTGGCAGGAACACTAAACATTCGCTTCTCCTTTGGTGAGCTTCGTGCAGAAAGCCTTTTTCCCAAAAGGAAAATAAACCAGAGCATTGAGACACGCATTGAGTGGAGATGCCCGAGAAACCCTGTGTTCCCTGGTGTGAGACAGTGGGTCAGGGTAGAATGCTGGCACCATGGCAGGCATTCCCTGCCTCTCCTCTCACAGGAAGAAATCAGCATATCCCCTCACCACATTACTTAGAGTTGGGTTTAAATAAATCCTGCTAATGATATGCAGGTCACCGATGCAGTGGTTCATTGCCTCTGGATTCTGTTTCCAACGGTGGCAGGAGAGAATATTTTGTAGAGGAATCTAGTTCACAGTGATAATAGGTAATAACTGTCACTGCTCAGTGCTGGCTACAGGCTAATCACTTTCAGTGCATACTTGCATTTCTTAGCAGCAATGCAAGCTGTCATGTATTGAGCCTTTTGTAAGACACACATGGTCTCCTTGGCCCTTTATATGCCCAGTCACTTTATAGATAGGTTCTGTGAATGTTGCCATTTTACAGATGAGCAAACTAAGGCACAGAGAAATTAATTCACTGCCCCTTAATACCTATTATGGATCAGTTATCTAAGAATTTTCCAAAGCACCCTTCCTTTGTCCTTGTTCTCATCCTCAGTACCCTCAGTTATATTGCCATCTCATGGTTCATAACTGGGATCTCACTTTTCAAAGGGACAGGAAGGTAAAATGTGACTGCAGTCAAATAGCTAACTCTTCCTACTGACAGCTCAAGGTCTACATATGAATATCTATTCTCTAGCCCCTGATCCACTTCCTTTTATTACCAAAAAATGCACTTACTTACACCCAGAGAACTCTGCAGAGAGGGGTAGGAACTGCCCCTTATAGCTGCTGTGGCTTCTTCACACTCCTGCAATGACACAGTGATTAAGAGTAGGCATCATGCCCTGACTCTTCTGTTTATTAGCACAGAGCTCCTGATAAATTGTCTCTCTCTCCTTCCTTTATTTCTCTTGCTTGTCATATTGCATTGGCCAGACCATTCATTATCAAGTTGCATGTTAGCTGGAATGGCACCTAACTTATCCAGGCAATAGTTCTCTCATCTGAAAAGAGGAATTCCTGAGACTCATCTCATAGGGTTGTCATAAATATTAAGTAATCTAAGAAATTTAAAATAGTTAGCTTAGTACCTGTCATGCACTAAGTAACCAACAACGCACTAGGTGCTGTCATTACCCACACAAAGTTCTGGTTATCCAGGGAGGAGGACTTTCTTGCGACCCAGAGAGGTGCCCAGTTGTTCTCTGGGCTCCTGCTTGTCCCTGCCAGGTGTCTCCTTTTCACTGCACCTGATAGCTTACTGCATATTTTCCCTCAAACAGGTACCTGTACAAACTCCGCGATCTTCACCTGGACTGTGACAATTACACAGAGGCTGCCTACACGCTCCTTCTCCACACCTGGCTTCTCAAGGTACAGTCACTTTGGGTGAAGGGCATTTATGCTAGGATCCTGACAGGGCCTCACAGCAAGTTGAAGAGTGAAAAAAGAAAAAAAAAGAAAAAGAATCCAAACATTTTGTTTTGCCCTGTGTCTCCAAACTCTTGATCTGGCAGGATACTTTTTGCACTGTTTCCCTGGTCACATGTGGTTTTGAGTGATCTTTACATTTAGCAACAACAACCCCTCTTCGAGATACGTTTTGCAGTTTTATATAATATCTAAACTGCTATTAATGGTAAATCATTGGCATGCCCACTGAGCTGCATTCCTTCTGTTGAGAACTTAGCTGTAGCTGGGAAAAAAATCAGAATGATTTCCTTTGGCTTTGGGAGAGCTGGGAGCATGTTTCTTAGGGGTTCAATGTAAATATCTACAAACAACACACAGAGAGCCAATAAAGAGTAAGATAAGTGCAACTCAACAAAAACCAGGAGGCTTCACAAGTGGAAATTGCAGCCCAGCATCTCTCTGACTGACACTGGCACCCAGGACCGGCAGGGGGAAGCTAGCAGAGGGGAGGGTGTTTGCAGGGCTTCATCTGACTCCTGATCACTGTGGTTTTAATATTTCATGTTCCCTCATTTGTCTGTTTTGGGACTTGGGACATTAGTGCTGCCTGGAGGGCAACCTCCAAATATCCTGAGTACTCATGCCTCAAAAGGACAGCCTCTCCAGTGGTACCCCAAGTTTCCAGAAATAAGCTGAGTTCAAGAAAGGAGGAGAGATGGAAAGGACAGGGTGTGTGTTGGGGGGGTGATTCCTGCCTTTAATCCTAGGAAGACACCTGCTCTTGGCAGCCTCTCGGCCCTGTGTGACTTCCTGTGTCTTCTCTTCACAGTGGTCGGATGAGCAGTGTGCATCACAGGTCATGCAGACAGGTCAGCAGCACCCCCAGACACACCGGCAGCTCAAGGAGACGCTCTATGAGACCATCATAGGCTACTTTGACAAAGGAAAGGTAATCTGTCCCTGCCCGCCCCCGTGGGGACCCTGGCCACTGGAAGGATGGTTCTCTCCCATACCTTACATCCAATCCATCCTCAGCTCTGTCAGATATCCCTGCAAATCCTAACTCTGATCACTTCTCTCCACTTCCTCTCCATCTCCATTCCTTCCACCTCCATGTAAGGCACCGCCATTGCTCACCTGGGCACTGCGATGGATCCTAAACAATTTTCCTGCTTCCTCCACTACCCCCAACAGATCATCCTCCATATAGCAGATAGGATGATCATAAAGCATAGATTGGATTATGCCATTCCCCCACTTGCAATTTCTCAATGGCTCTCCCAATCTACTTAAAACAAATTACACAATCCTTCCCATGGCCCATGAGGCCCCACATGAGCTGTGCCCTGGCTGCCTCCCTCATTTCATCCCTGCTGGGGTCCCTCTTGCTCACGTGCTCTATGCCAAGCTCTTTTCAAACTCAGGGACTGTGTACTTGCTTTTCCCAGCTGGAAGCATTCCTCCACCATAGCTGCCCACTGGAACGCTGGGCTTCACTCAGATGTCACATGCTAGGGAGGCCTTCCCTGACCACCACTAGACAAACTAGCAGCACCACTGCCCCAGGTTACCCTTATGGCTTCTTCAAAGCACTTGTTCCTATGAGACATCATCTTGTTCATTTTCTTTTTACTTGTTTATTTTCTGGCTCCCCAATTTAGAATGCTATGAGAGCAGAGACTTGTCTTGCCCACTGCTAAATGCCCAGTAACTAGGACAGAACTTAGGAAGTTCCCAGTGAATATGTAAGCCTATGTCCTAGGTTCTGTTCTAATCACTGGGCATTCATAAATGAATGAACTGAATGGATAAATGACATGCAGTGTCATCCTTGATCTTTAAACAGCAAGGATGCTTGGCTGGGTTTGGTCAGGAGATTGGCCAGACCAGCTGCTGCTCAGCTCCAGCCTCTGGTGGACCTTCAGGAAGTACCAGCCCCAAAACTGCCATGCACTCTATAGAGAACATTGCTCAGTGGCCACATGCTCAAGTTTTGGGGCCAGATGGCCCATCTGCAATCCTTGCTACTCTACCACCTATTCTTCCCTTGACCTAAGAGACTCCAGTTCCCCACCCATAACAGTGAGATGCTAATAGTACCTTTTTTCTAGTTGTACTGTGAAAATAGAGTGAGAAAATGCACGTAGAGCACCCTGCATAGGACCTAGTGCATAGTAATAGCTGGTGAAATGTCAGTAACCATCATCATTATCCTACTCCAGCGCTTCCTCTCTCAAGCCTTTCCTGAGTCCTCTGGCTTACCTGCAGCCCTCCCTCTCCTCTGTAATGCAAGACCTCTTACAGTTCATCAGGACATAATTTAGCACTTAATTTGGGCCTGTCCTGTCACTGTAGTTTATTGCATCTGTCTTAGTCGGACTCTTCTACCTTCTCTGGAAAGATAAAATGAGGTAATGTCTGTGGAAGGGCTTATAAATTCCCAAGACTCAAGCAGTTGGAGAGCACTGTTTTCATAATTTACAATTATAAGCCTCTTGAGGGCAGAGATGCTGCCATCCCTTGAACCTCCTGCCCTGCTGGGTGTCAAGTCAGAGCTTACTATTTGTTTATCAGCTGATTAAGTATGTTGCAGCGTGAGAGCCTAAAAGTACACGTTGAGCTTTGTCCTCAGCAAGATATTCAATTCAGCCCACTCTGTGCTGAGCAGAGAGGAAAAAGGCATGATCCCCAACCTCAAAAAACTTACTGTCTAGTGGGCAAAACAGACATGCCAATAATAATATTTTTTGCATTGCCCTTTGGCATTGTGCAATAATGGGGAAAAAGGCAAAGGAACAGGGTGGTGCCAAAGTACTTTGAGAGCAGAGAGGAGGGAGCAGATGGGTACAGCTTACCTTGAAAGCCACTGCTATGGAAGCTTCTAGAAGGAAGCCCAAACTCCTCAGCGCCCCCTCAGCTTTCGTTCCCTATACCTCCTCAGGGAGGCTCATTGCTCCAGGCACACATGCTGGCTTTCTACTCCATAAGTTCATCTTGCCATCACCTGATAGACTCCTCTAAATTCCTCAAAACCAAACGATTTCATCTATTGATGTATATCCTTTGTCCACTTATGTTCCATGAGAGTAGAGTCTGTGTCTCGTCCATCTTTATATCTGTTTCATTACTGCACACCACACCATGCCCAGAACCCACCGTGTGCTTAGTAATGAATGTGTAAGACTCAGAGAAATTAGTGACTGTTGGAGGTCCCAGTGGCCACAGAGGCAGACCTGGGAGGAAATCCCAGGCACCTGACTTCCTGCCCCGCCCTTTCCCTGGTCTCTTAGTGATCTCTTAACCCATGGGGAGAGGCGTTTCTTCTCCCTGTTCACATTATGGTGAGAAGTAGACAAAGACCTATACTTGAGCCCAACAGTCCCCTGGCCCAGCCCAGGGGGATTACCCCAAACTTCAGGTTCAAGGTGAAGAGAAAACCCCAGCCTGGCCCATATACTTGATTCCCCCTCCCAGCACATAAAGCATTTTTATGCTGCTTGCTAAGCTGTCCGTGGGTTTACAGCCGTGGCTTCTCCACTCGGCACTTGGTTTTATTTATTTTTATGCTTGGATGCAGAGAGAGCACTTTTGCTACACAGCTCACACTGCATTTTGGCAACCTCCCCTCTCTCCTCCTCCTACCTCCCCCAGCTTCTCCATTTAGGTGCATTTTCCATTTTAAACTGAAGGTGAAATGTAATGGGTATCCCTAGAGATTGCCAGCCTCTGGTCCACCCTGCATCTCCCCTGACTCTGCAGACCGTCCTGACTTCATTCCGTCTAAGAGAGTGAGGTGATCTATTGACTCTCGTCTAAGACAGAGGAGAGAAGAATTATCCACTATGTCTAGGGTTTCTTTGTTTAGAATTTTTTCTCTTAAGATGGAGAAGACCTACTATTAAAAAAAAGTCTTAATTTTTTTTTAATATTCTAGCACCACCCCTTCCACCTCTATGCTACCTGACTCTATTTCCACACATCAAATAATCCCATTAAAAAGTGACAGGATTGGCAGAGTAGAAGAATCCCAGGACTGCATATCAGGAGAACTGGGGCCTGGTCCCAACTTTGTCCCTGGAAACTCTAACCTTGAGCCACCTTGCTCACTTCTCTGTGAACCATTTATCTTTGGAAAAGGGGGCCAACACCTGCCTGAGGAGGGTGAGGGAATCAAAGGTTTCATTCATTAAACACGAGCACGTGGGAGGCAGGGACTGAAGAGCAAGGCCCTGGAGACACACATGGGGGCTTGCATCCTGACCCTGCTTTTAGTGAGGCGTTTTGACCCGGGACAGGTTGCTGGGTCTCTCTGAACCTCTGTTTCTTACCTGGACAATGAAGATGCTGTCAGTTACCTCTCAGAGTGGTTGTGAAGAATCAGAGCATGTAAATAAAGGGTTTAGCCTCATCTGCGCCTACTCAATTGTTTATCAAGAAACTCCGGTGAGAGGCCAGAGGAAGGTCGTCCTCTCTAGGAAGTCCCCGGCCCCTCTGTATGGCGGTGGATCTGGGTCAGAGCAAGGTTTCCCCTCAGTCCCAGGAAGCACAGCTATGCCTGAGTCCCTTCCTCAGCAAGGGCTCTGCAAACCCGGTGGTGCCCCTTCACCTTTGTCCCTGTGACCTTCCTGTAGATGTGGGAAGAGGCCATAAGTCTGTGCAAGGAGCTGGCGGAACAGTACGAGATGGAGATCTTTGACTATGAGCTGCTCAGCCAGAACCTGGTAAGGCATCCCCTGGGAAGGCTGAATGCCCTGCAGGCTGGGTGCTCAGGGCCTCAGCTCACCCCAGATCCTGGGGAGATGGGGATGAGGGCCAGGCGGGGTTAGGGAAATAGAAAATGAACGGAAGTAGGACCTGAGCGAGGCTGTACTGAGCATCTCCCTTCCCGTGGGGAGTATTTTCAAAGAGAGATGTCATGGGGAACTGCTTCGGTGACAGCTCCTCAAAGGGAGCATTGAGTACCTGCGAGGGGCTGCAACTGCCGCCCCGCCGCTGCTGCAGCCCCAATAAACGCTGTGCTACGTTTGCAGTAAAAGTTCCACAAATCACTAAACCAATTAAATAAAAACACAAATTTATGCTTTCTGATTAACAGATAAATCACATTAAAATTCTCCCCATCTGGTTACTCCCATTAGCATCTCCATGCTCAGGATTTGGTGGGGGAAGTGGAGAGTGGGGGAAGCCAGCCCAGCCAATCCTGCTTGTACTGCAGAAGCCTGGGTTTGGCGGGGAGTTGGACTCTGCAGGGAAATGCAGAACTCTTTGGCTGCTTCCCTCCTGCCCATCCTCCCCACATATTTTCTGGCTGCCTGAGCAGCAGGACCCCAGGGACCCCGCTTAGCCCACTTAGAGAGGCCAGGCCAGCGACTTACAGAGTCAGAATGTTAGGATTGATAGCTTTTGGTGGGGGGAAGGTATGGTGATCTTGTTAAAAACAGCTGAGCTGTTAACTGTTTTCACTGTTTGTAAGATAATACACAAATACACACACATGTGCTTGCACCAAGAGACACCTGATACCTGCCCCGCGTGTACCTCCACATAGCTGTTTGCCAATGCCTATGCCCAAGACACACACACACACACACACACACATACACACCCAGGATACATTCAAGCACACACTAATGTATGTGCACTTGCCTGCACAGAGTCCACATCACACAGGCCCCCGTCTAGATCCACGTATATCTTCCAGATTGTATCAAATGGAAGATGCCATCGATCATACACCATTCTTTTTATTGTGCCATGTCATGATTCCTTCAGGGCCAACTGCAGTTATAAGATGCCATTAGGTGTAAAGTAAGATTCAGACTGTTTCCAGAGATGTTAAAATACGAAAAACACACACCTCTTAGAATAGATGAAATGTCTTAGGTATACATGCACAGGAAAACATCTGTATCAGGGGGCATTTATTCATTCCATAGCCTCACAAATCCATGCCCAAGTGTGCATGGAGGTGGGAGCAGAGATGCAATGATGGGAACCCTGGATGCAACTAACTGGGTTCAGCTCCATGCTTACTGGCTGCTTTACGAGATACCATTTCTTTATCTGCAAAGTGGAGATACTCATGGGATTATTACAAGGGTGATTCAAGTAACCACGCTAGTGCAGGTAGAGTGATTAACACAGTCCCTGGTATACTATAAATATAGCTATTACTATTGTGATTATAGACATAGCACAGATATGTAAATATGTGCACATGGCTCATTGGCTCTGGTATAATGAAAATGTCTTCACCAAGGCCTCTTTGAGTTGATTGTGCCTTTGATACACATCTGTGTTGCAACAAACCTTGTTTTCTTCCTTTAGATCCAGCAGGCAAAATTCTATGAAAGCATCATGAAAATCCTCAGGCCCAAACCAGACTACTTTGCTGTTGGATACTACGGCCAGGGATTCCCCTCCTTCCTGCGGGTGAGTTTGGGGGTGACTTGGACACCAGGCGAGAGCCCCAGGGCCTCAGCATCTCAGCGGTCCTTCTATGCTTTGAGGATTTGCTTGTGCTCAGAAGCGGTGCTGTTCTCTGTCTGAGTGCTGCCCCCATCCCCAGGAGACTCCCCAGTCAATAGCCCTCATCATAATCACCAGCATTTCTCATCTGCTGTGTTTCTCTAACTACACAGCAACTACAGCTGCCTCGTGAGGTAGTGAGTTCCCCGTCACTGGAATGAGGTGTTCAAAGAGAGGCTGGAGGATGTTTGCTGGCAGAGATTTGCTTTCAGGAGTTACTGTAGAGCAGTCGTTCTCAGACTTTTTGGTTCCAGAACCTTCTTTCTCTCTTAAAAATTATTGAGGATCCCAAAGAACTTGTGTGTATAAAGATAATCTCTATCTACATTTACTACATGAGAAATTAAAACTAAGAAAATGTTTTTTGAAGTGTTCATTTATTTGAAAATAACAATAATGGTCCAGGCATGGTGGCTGATGCCTGTAATCCCAGCACTTTGGGAGGCTGAGGTGGGCAGATTACTTGAGCTCAGGAGTTCGAGACCAGCCTGGGTAACATGGTGAAACCCTGTCTCTACAAAAAATACAAAAAGTAGCTGGGCGTGGTGATGTGCACCTATAATCCCAGCTATTTGGGGCCTGAGACAGGAGGATTACCTGAACCCAGGAAGTTGAGGCTACAGTGAGTCATGATGGGGCCACTGCACTCCATCCAGCCTGGGTAACAAAGAGAGACCCTGTCTCAAAAAATAAACAAAATTTTAAAAATAAAAATAGCACTAATAAACCCATTACATGTTAACATAAACTGCAATTTTAGAAAAAATAGCTCTATTTTCCAATAAAAAAATCAGTGAAAATCATGAGATTGCTTCACATTTTTGCAAATCTCTTTAATGTCTGACTTAAGAGAAGACATCTAGATTCTCATGTCTGCTTCTGCAATCTGTTGCGATCACACATCACGCAGCCTCAGAAAGCTCCATCGTACACTCACGGGAGAATGAGAATGAAAAGGATAAATAACAGCTTTCATGTTATTGTGAAAACTGTGATCTTGTGGTTTCTGAGAGGGTCTTGGGAACCTCAGGTGTCCCTGGAGCACAGTTTCTGAACCGCTACTGTAGTGGCCTATTTACCCATCACGTGATGAATTGGATTAGGTCACCAGTAGGCTTCCTTCAGTCTGTGAGCCTATGGTTCAACTCTGGGGTGAGGGAAATACAAAAGAAATGGCAAATCTAGTCTCCAGCCTCACTTGATTTAGTCTAGTGAAGGAGATAAATCACTCACAATTATTAATCAACAATGTGGAAGTGAGAGTGGGCCTGCAGGTGTGATTGCCATGAGCCGCAGAGAGGGGTGCAGGTTTCATGGAGGAAGTAGAAGTGGCTTCCCAAACCTGGCTGTACGTCAGAATCCCCTGGAGAACTTGTTAAAAGTGCAGACTCCTGGGCCCCACTCCCACAGATCCACAGATTCCATTTCAGCAGGTCTGGCATGGGCCCTGGGAATCTGAATTTTTTTCTTTTTCTTTTTTTTTTTTTTGAGATGGAGTCTTGCTCTGTCGCCCAGGCTGGAGTGCAGTGGCTTGATCTCGGCTCACTGCAACCTCTGCCTCCTGGGTTCAAGCTCTTATCCTGCCTCATCCTCCCAAGTACCTGGGACTACAGACATGTGCCACCACGCCCAGCTAATTTTTGTATTTTTAGTAGAGACGGTGTTTCACCATGTTGGCCAGGATGGTTTCCATCTCTTGACCTCATGATCCGCCTGCCTCGGCCTCCCAAAGTGCTGGGATTACAGGCATGAGCCACCATGCCCAGCTGGGAATCTGAATTTTTAAAAGTGTCCTAGGCTCCTTGGATGATCAGCCAGGTTTGGAAGCACTGATATGTAGAGATGTATGACAGATGTGTGTTTGGACAGAAGAACTTAGGGGCCATTTTAGGCAGTATGGGTGGCACAGGTGTCTAGAGCAGAGTTTCTCAACCTCAGCACTATTGATATTTTGGGCTTGAAAATTCTTCATTGTGGGGCTGTGCTATGCATCGTAGGATGTTAGCAGCATCCCTAACCACTATCCCGGAGGTTCTAGTAGCATCCCCCATTCCCAGTTGTGACAACCAAAAAATGTTTCCAGATACTGCCGATGTCCCTTGGGGGACAACATCACCTTTAGTTGAGAACCACTGATCTATAAGAGACTAACATGGTCAGGAAGGATAAAGAGTGTGTTTTCACAGGCTTAGAGCCAGAAGCCAGGTGATGAGGATATGAATGCTGAGCCCTTCCAGCCCACAGGTCCAGCCCACATGGCCCATTACAGGCAACGGGGAAATGTTGTGGCCATGTATATAGGAGAGTGGGTGTGACACAGTGAAACCTGAGTGAGTAATTATTCTGGAAGCTGTACATAGGATGGTAAGAAGAAGAAAGTTCTCAGCATCCATGATCTTCCCTTCCTCTAGACCCAGACCCTTTAAAGTAGTGATGGCCTCTGCTAGGTCAGTGAGTTGAGCCCTTCCTTTCCCTGTGGGGCAACCAAGAGGAGAGTGATGCACTGGACATCCCCATGGACCGTGGTCATTTTACAAGCTCCCCAGCTTTGCTTGGCCCCTTTCTTCACACCTGGGTCCCCAAATCTCTAATGAGCATCCTTTCTCTGCAGAACAAAGTGTTCATCTACCGCGGGAAGGAATATGAGCGAAGAGAAGATTTCCAGATGCAGCTGATGACCCAGTTCCCCAATGCAGAGAAGATGAACACCACCTCTGCCCCGGGAGATGATGTGAAGAATGCCCCAGGCCAGTGTATCCTTGGAGAATGCGCTAGCCAAGGGGCCAGACCTGAGCAGCCCTGCCAGGGCTGCAGCCCACAAAGACCCACCTTATTGCTCAGGGCTGCTGCCAGAATCATTGCAGTGGCGCCATGTTGCAGGAACATGCAACATGTTCTTTGGATCCATGTTCTTTGGATCCTTTTCTGGACTCTTCATGATCCTGGCATCTTGAGCTCTGTTTGCTTTGGAAAATTTGTCTCCATTTGGTGCGTTTCAAAAAGTGCATGAATGTGAGCTAGAATGTCAACTGCATAAGGAAAGACGCTTGCTCTGGCTTGCTCCAACTTGCTCCCTGTAGTAAGTTCCCATCTCCCATGGTGCCTGGTACAGAGTGACTCCCAGTAAATATTTGAGATGAGATCCAAAGAACCTATCTCAATACATCGTAAATGTTGCATGCATTGATTAATTCACTCACTCACTAATTCATTCTTATATTGAATACTCTCAAGCCCTGACTCTATGCTAAGCAAGGTGCAAGGGACTGGAGATTTTCATTCACAAAGTGGTCCTACGTTCAGGGAGCTTACAGTGTAGCAAGTAAAAGAGGCATTAAGTGACTAATTGCACTATTCCATATTTATTTACAAAAATATAATCTGTGCCTTGAGGAAGCCATGCAGAGTACTGTGGTTGGGAAAGGAGAGAAGGTTTCCTTGAGGAAGGTGATGTTTGAGATTACAAGCAACCAAAGCTTAGCAAGAAGTGGGGAGAATATCCCAGACAGAAGGAAGAACACTTGTGTGCAGAGGCCTTTGGCAGGAAGGAGCATAGCAGGCTCCACAAACTGAAATGACGCCACATTGCCATCATAATAAAATCAAAACTGCTAAGCAAGACCTGCAAGGCCATCCATGATCTGACCCCTGCCTGCCTGTCCAACGTCACCCCCACCCCATCCTTCCTTCCCTTTCTCACATCCCTCTGACCACAGGGTTCTTGTTTCTGTTCCTGCAATATGCCCAGCTTGTTCCTGCCTCTGAGCATTCATGTTCTCTGTTCCCTTGGCTTTGGATGCCCTTCCTCAGCTCCTTACATGACTAGCTGTCTCTTACCCATCAGATCCTAGCTTGGCGTCACCTTCTGGAAGAGGCCTGCCATGGCCTTTCTATTGTCTAATGTGGCCTTCTCTGAACTCTTCATGACCCTCGTATCTCAAGCTCCGTTTTCTTTGGAAAATCTGTCTCAATTTGCCATTATCTCTGGTGCTTTTTAAACGTGCATGGAGGTGAGCTAGAATGTCGGCTCCACGAGGGAAGATGCTTGCCCTGGCTTGCTCCCTGCAGTTAAGTCCCCCACTCCCTAGTGCCTGGTGCAAAGTGACTCCCAGTAAATATTTGTTGATTAATAGAAATAAAAAGAAAACAACACAGAAAGAGGAAAGAAGAAAAGAGATAAATAAATAGAGAAAGGGAGGAAGGAGGCAGAGAAGTAGACAGCTCACTTGGAGTACATAGTACACAGAAGTCACATGTGGGCCAGCAGCCGGTGCTGGGCAACAGACAGGATTCGCATGGCAGGGAGCATATAAATGCAAGGATAGGGCCAACTGCTGAGCCAGGGAGCACATTAACTCAGCCTAGCTCCCAGCATTGCACCGTTTAGCACAAATTAAGTTACAGCCTTTAAAATGGGGTTGACAGGTTGCAAGTCTGGTCTGCTCAGTCTGCTGTACTTTAATCCAAATATTCTTCTCTCCGGTGGTAAATATTCATCTGTAACCTTTTCATTATGCTTGCCTGCCCTGCGTACCTGCTCTACCATGGTTATTTGCAGGAGCAAATGCAACTGGTGGTGGGCTGGGCTGGTTACAAATATGAATTTGGTTATAGGCGAGACATAGGATTAGTTCTAAGGCTTTTCTAAGTGGACCTCTTGGGATTGAACAGCTCTGTGGCCTTTTAACATGAGGCAAGAGAGAGAGTACGTGTTCCTGGGACATAAAATCTCCCCTGGTTCAGTGCCAGGAGGCAGGTGCAAAAGAAAATGGGAAGGGCTAATATTTGCTAAATGTCCTTTTCTTGAGACTGAGGGCTTTATATCCTATAAAACCCTCTAAGGGGAGTGTTAATTTTCCCTATTTCATGGACAAGAAATATGTGGGGCAGAGATGTAAAGTGGTTTGCCTAAGGTTACAAAGCTAGTTAGTGATGGAACTGGTACTTGAACCCCATGATCTGTCTGTTTCAAAAACTATGTTCTAGTACATCATCCTTTTTAAAAAGATTGATGAACAGCATTCTCTTTATTAGCTGTTTACCATGTACTAGGCATTTTACAAGCATTGTTGTTTTACCCTCCAATACTTATACAAGTTAGGTATTATTGCTTTCCTGCATTTTGCTAATAGGAAAACTGAGGCTCACAGAATTTAAGCAGCTTGCACAAGGTCACAACTAGGAAGTGATGGAGCTTGGATTTGAACTCAGGCCTACTTTTTGACAAAATATTGAGTTCTTAATGCTCTCTTCTCTTGCCTTCACTTGTTAAAAAGCTGATAAGCAGTCTGAGAGGGTGACAGATCTCATTTCTCACTTAGGTATCCAAGTAGGAAATGATAATTGAAAGCCAAAGTCTCTTTGTAGGGAGTCTGCAGTTGCCCAGCCCTCTGGGGCCCCAGTTCCACGCATACATTCAGCCTGTGGCATAACAACCTCACCAGCCATCCTCCTGGCACAACTTCAGGGGACTTGTGTCACGGGCTTCCCTAGGACAGGTTTGGATTCTCCTCTTGGGCCAACACCAGTGGCTAAGATCAGTAAACATGACCTAGAACCTTCTCTAAAACAGGGGTCTGCAAACTTTCTGGAAGGGATCAGATGGGCAGTATTTTAGTCTTTGTGGCCCATGCAGTCTCTGTCACAACTACTCAGCTCCACTGTTGTAGTGGGAGAGCAGCCACTGAAAACCCAAAAATGCACGGGTATTGCTGTGTTCCAATAAAACTCTATGGACACTAACATTTGAACTTTCTATCATTTTCATGTTACAAAATACTCTTTTTCCCTCCATTGAAAACTCTTCTTAGCCTCTGGGCCTTACAAAAACAGGCAGTGAACCAGATTTGACCGCAGGGCCATAGTTTGCCAACCCCTGCCCTAGACTTAATCCAGAGTGATTTTCTTCCCAGAGCAGGCTGTTGGCCACATGGCTTGAGAAAGAAAATGGTTTTCCTGAAAATCGTAGAAATACCTTCATTGAGATTTATTCATTCGTGTTAAACATTGCCATCTCTTAAGAAAATAAATCTATTTAAGGCAGAAACAGGCATCAGAAGTAAGTCAATGAAACACCTAACATATTAGCATAGAGTAAGTTCATCAGAGAGAGGCAATTCAATTTAATTTGGAACTAGGTTTTGGTCATTTCTTATGTGTGAAAGAACCATAGTCTCTGCCATGAAAAAGCTCAATCTGGGCAGGATGGAGGGTGTGAGGTGGGCTGGGGGGATGATGAAGCCTACAGGGAGCTGGAGGGTGGATCCTAAGAGAAGCACAGACGAAGGCTGTGGAAAGCCAAAGGAAGGAAAACAACTCCTAACTGGGGGGTGAATTTTGTTTTCATGGACTGTGGTATTTGACATCTGTCCAAAGGGTTCACAAGAGAGGGATGCTGATAAGGGAAAATGTTCCAAGGAAAGGAAGTAGTAGGATCCATTGGATATCCAGATAATGATGAAAAAATGGGTGAAGGCCATACTGGCCTAGCTTTGAATGCTAGCCAGAGGAGTTCTTGATTCCTTAGTTGGCAGACATGTCAGGCCCAGGAAAAGATTTTTTGGAGTCATGGTGGTCATTGGGTAGAATAGAGGGAGGAAAGACCTTGAATACCTAAATAAAAGATGTGGGTAAAGAAGAAATGGGAGGTAGGGAAAGGGAAGAGGGGTCAGGAGTGGGACCAGTGACCGCTGACTTTTTTCATTCAGTTTGCCATAGTGTCAGCTTAAAAGGACTAAAGACAGATCTAGAAGAGGCATGACAAGGGTCTGACCCACATAGTGCCTCTCCAATATCTATGCCTGTTGCAGGCATCACTAATCCACCATGGGACTCTTTTCCACTGTCTGAACACAGCTCCTTACCATCCTGCCGTAGGCAGTTGCTTTCAAATTTTCAGAGTTGGGGTGCAAAATGACATTTATTTGCATATTCTATAGCAGTGCTTCACAAACTTTAGCATGCATATGTTTCACCCAAGGATCTTTTACAGATCCGGACTCAGTTGGTTCTCAGATAGTCCAGAGTCTCCACTTCTAACAAACTTACAGGTAATGCTGACACTACTGGTCAAAGGGCCGCCTTTGAGTAGTGAGTCCAGAGTGAAAGAATTCTGAGCTTAGAGTTAAAAGACCTAAATACAAACTCGGATCTGTTCTTACAAGTTGTGTGACCTTCAACAAGTGGCCTGGCTTCTCTGGCCTCGAAGGGGACAATTTAGGTTAATAAGGCAACTCAGTGGAATTGAGGAGATCAAATGAGATCATGGGAAGATGTACTCTGCAATTGATTTGAGAGCTATAAATTCATTCAATAGTATTATTATTAATGATAATATAGCAATAATGATGATTAAACACCACTAGACAACTCTGTTTGTAGGGGCTGAGCCCTGGCATAAGGTTGCAGGGTGACAGCACTCATAAGGACCTCAGTGACTAACTAGTCATTAGTGCCTAGTGGGCAGCCAGCAACCTGAGGTTCATCATTCAGTAAAAATGTGGCCCCATAAAGGCTGGCCTGGAAGGTCTCAGCAAGGACCAGCTATACTTAAAACTGTCCCCGCAGCCAACAGATATAAGTCCTTAACTACAGGGATTCCAGATATCCAGTGCTTCACTGTTCAGCCTGTCTTGGATGAACATCCGAGGTTCAAGAATAAGCCAGTGCCTGACCAGATTATAAAGTAAGGCTCATTGTCCACAGGGAAGAAGGATGGGGAAGAGAACCCATTGGGGCCACCAAACTGAGCTGGTGGCAGAACAGACCCCAGTGTCTTTCTAGTTCCTTCTCTATCTTAGCCAGTTTTTCCCCCCTTTTCCTCTCGGGCAAAGAATCACCCTCCAATTAGCTGGGCTCTGCCCCTGACAAGGCTGAAGCCAGGAAGGATGGGAGAGCCAGGGTTATGGCTCAGCAAATCCTCAGCAAGCATCGAGCATTTGCTCAACTGGATGCAGTCAGCCTATTTGTTGCTCAGGTTGATCTCAGAGTGGCCCCAGGGAGTCCACAGACAGAGTGTGGCTGGGCAAGTGATAGGCAGGGTGGAGACAGGGGGCCTTGTCCATGCTGAACACATGCTCCCAGAGGGACATCTCCTCAGCATTTGTGAAGGTTGTACATTGACAATGGTGTGTTCAGGCTCTGATAAAGGAACAGTAGAGGAAGTGCCGTGAAGGCTGATGTCCACCTGTTCTAGATCAGATTGCAAAGTCACTGATGAGGCCACAAGGTGGGGCCTCTGTGGGACCCAAGGCTGTATGCCTCCCAGCTGCCCAGCTCATTCCCCCTACCCCATGCCCAGGTTGTAATGGAGCACTTGAGTGTCTTAGAGTAGGTCCTCCCCTCTGGATGGGACAGTCAGAAACAGGATCTGCTTTGCAAGATGAAGGACCCTTCAGGGAGAGGCAGCCCCTCCCAGCAGCCTCACGAAGTGCCACAGCAGAGCAGGTGGAGCTCAGCTTGGGTCTCAGCCTCCCCTCACCTTCTCACCTTCTCAGACAGGCACCCATGAGCAGGGGACAATAACTGTGCAGCTAGCATGGTGTTCTGCTGGCCCTGAAGCTAGAATCTCACCAACGATTCAGGGAGACTGATTTAGGGGGTTGGCTGGGACACCTAAAGAAATCCTTTGAGGACACCTCTGGGAAATTAGGCTCAGACCTCAGCTCCTTTGTTGCAGATCACAGGAAATCATGACCTAGGCCATCAATGTTAGAATTCCAATTGCCTGGATACTCTAGGGGTACTATGTTCAGCCTGTGCAAAAGTCACTCTTATGGAGCCCAGAACACAGACCTTGATTTTAAATGCACCACAAGGGACTCTGCCAGGCCTGAAGTTTACTGTAATGAACCTCCCTGGACAGTGCAGGGTCAGATCGGGTGTCAGCAGCCAGGGATGGCTACCAGGAGCCTCAGCCTCTTCCTGTCTTTCAGCTTCTACAAATCCAACTACGTGCAAAGGTTCCACTACTCCCGGCCCGTGCGCAGGGGGACCGTAGACCCAGAGAATGAGTTTGCTGTGAGTATCTTCCCTACCCTTGATCATTCCCTGGGGCCACCTGGAGGAACCAGAGCATGCATCGGCCAGCCTCAGAATGGGAAGGAACTTGATAGAAAGCCAGAGAAAATAAAGCCAACCTCCATGGATACCATGACGTCCGTTCCCCAATCTCTTCCATTAGGGCCTGTGTCCTTATTTCTTGAGGCTTTTTCCCTTTAATACAGAACCCAGGCCTCATGTCAGAGGCACTTTTTCAACCACAGGGCATTCAGGCATTGCCAGCACGTAGAAACCCTCAGGCTAAGAAGGGGTGTTGATAAAATCAAACCTTCCAGCAAACACCAGTAAGAAGCCACAGCAGTTTAGTCATCACTGTCCCCTGAGTGCTAGTCTCCTCTGTGTGTGTCCAGCTAGGATTCAAACAAGACTGGATTAAGGAGGTGTCTCCAAGTCTCAGCTCTTTGGCCTGGACAGTAATTCTTAATATTTTTGGAGCCACTGCCTCTTTGAGAGTCTAATGAACACTGGGAACCCTTCCCCGAGAAAACAAATGGACACATTCAATATTGCCTAAAAATTCAGACTGCTAATAAACCCAGGTTAAAACTTACTTGGCCTAAGTCCAGGGAGAGCTTACACTTAATGTTGGGAAAGAATTCTTAAGGGTAAGGTGAGAGCGTGTTTCTGGGTCTTGCAATATTTATTCTGCTTTTGGGTAGATGGGAGGCGTGGGGACCTGGCTGGGTTTCTGCCAAGCTTCTCCGATACCCAGGTTTCATAAATGTGTTTGTTGCTTTTCTGCCCTTGCCACCCCCCTGCCCACGGACAGTCCATGTGGATTGAGAGAACTTCCTTCGTGACTGCATACAAGCTGCCGGGGATCCTGCGCTGGTTTGAGGTGGTGCACATGTCGCAGGTGAGTCTGGGACATTCGTGGCAGGGCCACCCTTCCTCCAATGGGCAGGGCACAGCCAGTCTCCAAAGGCCCCTTTGACTTTAAAAAGGAGACATGTTTTTCTTTGAAGCTGCTGTGTGAGTCCCAGAATTCCCATGCAGGCAGCATTCAGAATAGTGCCTTTCAGATTTTTTTTTTTTTTAAGCATCAGATAACCTTTTTGTTTCCTGCAAATGAAACTTTCCATGGCCTCCAGTAATAAAGCTGATGAATGGGGAGCTTCCGTTGGGTGGGTGGGGTGTAGCAGAGGGCCTGGAACACAATCATTTCCATCTCACCCTCATACTCCTCTCATCACAGCACCCCCTTGGGGGCACCTGTGCAGTATCCCAATATGAACCCATTTTATAGTTGGAAAAACTGAGGCTCAGAAGGGCGAAATCATTTGGCTAGAATCCAAATGTTTGATCTCCCTTGTGCAGATAACACCTATTTTGCTTCTCAGCATAGCTTAGGGTCTCCACGTCCTCAGACATCTAAAGATCTTGCAGTCCCCAAGATACAGAGGAACGGTCAGTGTGGTTGTGAGGAAACCTTGTAAATGGACATATTTAGGATGTCTTATTTATTTATTTATTCATTCAGAAAATACTTAATGTGTACCTAACATGTTAGGCACTGTTGTAAGACCTAGAGATTCTGCAATGGAGCTTCCATTCTAGTGGGAAAGACGGACTAAAAAGTCAAAGTAAATATATGACAGGTGATAACTGTGATGGAAAAAATTAAAGCAGAAAGGTGATGTATGAGGGATTGCTATTTTAAGTAGGGTAGTCAGAGAATGCTTCCCTCTATACTGGCTGTTGAGGAGAGGCCTGGAGGAAATGAGGAAGGGGTCCATGCTGACATTGAAGAGACAGACATTCCAGCAAAGGAGACAGCAAGTGCAAAAGCCCTGGGCCCAGAGTATGCTTGTGTCCAGATCAGAATAAGTGAGGGTGAGTAACAGTCATCTGATACCAGATCATGTAGGACCTTGTAGACCACCATAAGGACTTTGACTTTCCCACTGAGCGACACAGAGCCATGAGCAGAGGAGGGACGTGGTCTGACTTGCGTTTTCAAGCTATTGTATCAGACGATAGCATTGAGACCATTTCACTTCTACCCTTAATGCCCCTCTCTTTTCAGTGAACCCAGCAGCTCAGTAGCCCTTCAGCCTCCTTTTTATAGGCATGACCTAGACCTTGGAAAAGTATAACAATGATGGTGATAGCAAAAAACATTGTTTTGAGTATGGGCTCAACTGTTCATATGCATGATCTCATTTCAACCCCTCAGCAACCCTGTGAGGTAGATATTATTATTCTTCCCATTTTACAGATGTGGGAACTGAGATGCAGAGTTAATTAGTGCATTGTTCAAGGTTAGTAAAAGAGATAGGGTATGACTTTAACCTCCCCTGTCAGGCACCTGGCTTGGACTCTTTATCTTTTTTTCCTTAAGAAAAAGAAAAGCCCACCCCAGCCCACCCCAGCAAGTAGTACCCCCAAAAGGAAGGAAGTGTCTGTGCCCTTGCTTCATGGCACATAAGTTTCAACAAGTGCCCCAGGTGCTGTGTCAAAAGTTTATAGCTATATCTCATTTAATTCTCATAGGCCCCCATGAGGTACATACTATTATGAGCCCTATTTAGGAGGTAAGGAATCAGAAACTTTCTATCAATCTGTAGCCTCTGCCCCTTAGCCCTGACTGAGCCCTGTCACCTGGTGGTGCTCAGCAAGGCGCCTCTTCTGTAGTGATTCCTGCCAAACTGTAGCAAACTGAGAGAGCCCATCCCTGTACTTCCCATTCCCTCAGCTACTGTGTGTCAGCCCAAAGCACTTATCTCCTAATAGACTACATAATTTTCTTGTTTATTTTTAATATTAAGAGAATATTAAATATAACAGTAGACCATAAGCTCCACTAGAATATAAATTCCAAAAAGACAGATATTTTGTCTATTTTATTTTCTGCCATACCTCCAAGTGCTAAGAATAGTCCCTGGCCCACAACTGATGCTAACTAAAGAATACTTACATAAATTAATCAGTCAATCAATATGCAGACACCCGTAATGTCTAAACTGGTTACCTTATTTTATGAACTCAGCATTTTGAAGTTAGGAAAGAAATAGTCAAGATTTTTGGCTTGTTTCTTTCATCCAGATGCCTTCTCATAGAAGGCATTGGGGAAACCTTCATAAAGTTGGCCAGAGTGAATTTATTTTTAATGGCCTCTCTCAGATGAGTTACCAGGAATTTCAGGGTGTCTCAGATGCAAAAGTTGAATGCTCTTCTAAGTGACTTCATTTCCAAAGATTGTTTTTGTGTTATATGAATTTGTATCTTGTTCTTGGTTATTTCCTCCATAAATTATCATGACTACAGTAATGTTTATATAGAGAGGCATTTTCTGATGAGCTTCAAGTATAAGTTCTGCCTATTGGGGTTTTATTTTGTTCTTGTTCTTGGCCCTGAGAAATGGAGTCTTTACAAGGAGCCCTGATCTAGGGGTCAGAGATCCAAATTCAACGTGGTCACTAATGAGCTATGTATGTTAGATAAGGACTGTATATCTCTGGGTCTTAGTTTTAATCATCTGTAAATAGGAATTGCAAAATGATGGAACTTTAGGGAGCTTAAAGGGACCTTAGGTGTCTTTTAGTCCTAAAGCTATAAACTCGAGTACCTTCATAGCCTAGTAAGGGCTGTGGCAAAGTGCAGTAGCAACAGCCCCCTCCTCCATCTCTGTTGAATTACATTTTTAAAGGCTAGAATCAATGTGCTAGCTAAGTGACAGACCTCCACCAGCCTGGTTTGGCTTGCAGTTCTCCAAGTTTTTTGTCCTGATTCTTCCTGGTTCTTGTCTACCTGCATTATTTTGTATATGAGAAAACTGAGGCCTAGCAATGGGGCGTGAACTGCCAAAGCAATTTGTGGCAGAAACTCAGAGGTAATGAGAGAGCACCTGTCCTGTGCAGCTCATAGGATTCCTGGGTAGACTTAAGAAAGCAATATCGGTAAAATGGCTTTGAAAAATATGAAACACTGGGGTGGGCGTGGTGGCTCATGCCTGTAATCCCAACACTTTGGGAGGCTGGGGTGGGCGGATCACAAGGTTAGGAGTTCAAGACCAGCCTGACCAACATGGTGAAACCGCATCTCTACTAAAAATACAAAAATTAGCTGGGCATGGTGGCATGCACCTATAATCCCGGCTACTCAGGAGGCTGAGGCAGGAGAATCACTTGAACCCGGGAGGTGGAGGTTGCAGTGAGCCGATATCATGCCATTGCACTCCAGCCCGGGCAACAGAGCAAGACTCCATCTAAAAAAAAATAAAAATAAAGAAAAATATGAAATGCCACCTAATTGCCAGGGATTGAGATCACTTTCTCTTTCATCTTATGTTCCCTCACCCATCCACACACACTTTTACATTTTTTTCCAAAGCACCCTCCCCTGATAATTCATTTTCCCTTCACAGCAAGCCTGGCAAGAGTTACTATGTCAATAAAGAAACTGAGGCTCAGGTTAGGGAAAAGACCAGAGATTTGAGGGCTAGATTAAGTCCCAACAGCCCGTTGATAGCAAGTGTGGTATCAAAGCTTGATTTATGTGTAGTAGAAGAAGCCTGCCTTTGGAATCACAAATACCCAAGTTGTCTTTCCAGCTCTGCCCCGTGGCTCAGGGATAAGTAACTTAACATATTGCTGGGGGAATGAAATGAGCACGGGTGTAATGTGGCCAGCATGGGCTGGCACATAGGAGGCAATCGATAAGTGAAGTCATCTTCATTATCATGATCATTACTTTTATTCCTGTTATTAGCTAAACCGTGGGTTTAACTTCTGAAATCTAGGCCTTCCACCAACTATACAACCCCTGTAATGACCTGAAAGTTACATATTTGGTTTATACAAATGCCCGAAGGTGAGAAGCCAAAATTATTTTCATTCTCTTTCTCTGTTCCTAATGGCTATAATGAGGATAACACTTTGGGAATCTAAAAATAGTTTCAAAAGCAAGGAGGAAAGCCAATCAACTGCTCTTTCCGTTTTTAATGACTTGTCTTAAAGCCTGACTCTTTCAGATATGGCAGTCTATTGTTCAAATGCAGGTGTGTTGCTGGGCTCAATCTGAGCGATGGTGATAGATTTTCCTTACAACTCAGTCTACACCTTGGCCCCTCAGAGCCCCCACAGAGTTGGTCTGTGTACTTGACAGATACTAGACCGTTGGTTTCACCTTGGAGGACTATGGCTGCAGCCAAGCTGGACATCGTTCTCCTTCAGTTAACATTATGTGTGTGCATGTGTGTGCAGGTGTAGGGTGTGTGGGTGTGCCCAGGGTGTGCATGTGTGGATGCATGTGTATGTGTATCTATGTGTGTATGTATATGAGTGTGTGTGTGTGTGTGAGAGAGAGAGAGAGACAGAGAGAGAGAGTGAGTCAGTCAATTCCCAGGGCCTTCTCACTGTAGAGATCAGTCATCTTCAGAAACATCCAGACACAGGGTAAGGGAATAAGGAGGCTATAATTTCACAGAAATGGTTTTAAAATATGACCAAGAAGACAATTAGCAACATAGCAGACTAGGAAGCTCCTGGGTCTCCCTCCACCCCCAAACGCACCAGATAAATATCTACTCATGGATCAATTCCCTTTGAGAGAAACTCAGAGATGAAGTGAGGGACTTCTACCTACCAGGCACTGAGTAAACATCCACATTGAACCGATATGAAAAGCTGAGGCACACTCAGGCATGCACCCTGCTCTGACACTGTGCTATAAAATCAGGAAAGAAATTCCCAGTACTCATCTTCTCTCCCTGTGGAGAGGAGGGCTTGGACCTCACATATACTACCCTAATTCTAAGGTTCCCCAGGAGGGCTTGGACCTCACATATACCATTCTAATTCTGAGGTTCTTCATGGGTTGGCTCTTAACTTATCAACTCTGAGACTGTGCAGAGTGAGACATATGCAAGTCTCTTTAGACCACAGGAAAAATCAGTGGTTTTATATGGGTGCACATGAACTTTCAGGCATCCCATCCCCTGAGAGGAGTGTAGTAAAGGGTCTTTTAAAAATGGAATCCCCTGTTTCTCCCCAGAAGGCATTTATGACACACTCTTCCAGTGGCTACTTGGCAGCCCGGCTTCTACGTAACTTCCACTGAGGAGTTAAGGGGCAAACAAATATTAACCCACTGGCAGCCTGAGAAGCAGGCTGTCACTTCTCAAACCTTGCCTCCTGGCTCACCCTAGCAATAACTACAGGTTTATTAATCCCTCCTGGAAGGAGTTTGTGCACACATTGAGTTTCCCAACTTTTACAGCTTCCACCCAAGGGCTATATTCTAAACACCCTAGCTCTGGGAGCAGAGGGGACTGGCATATGCATGTCGCCAAAGACCACAGGAAAAAAAGCAGCAGTTTTTTTTTTTTTTTTTTGAGACGGAGTCTCGCTCTGTCGCCCGGGCTGGAGTGCAGTGGCGCGATCTCGGCTCACTGCAAGCTCCGCCTCCCGGGTTCACGCCATTCTCCTGCCTCAGCCTCCCGCGTAGCTGGGACTACAGGCGCCCGCCACCACGCCCGGCTAATTTTTTGTATTTTTTAGTAGAGACGGGGTTTCACTGTGCTAGCCAGGATGGTCTCGATCTCCTGACCTCGTGATCCGCCCGCCTCGGCCTCCCAAAGTGCTGGGACTACAGGCGTGAGCCACCGCGCCCGGTCAAAAGCAGCAGTTTTATACAGGCATGAAAGCACTTCCAGGGCTTCATTCCCTGAGAGTTGGTGCAGAGAAAGGGCTTAAAAAATTGCAACCCCCTATTCCTCCCTAGATGAGGTTTATGCTATGCATTGAGTGTCCCAACTTTTAGATCTATTTCTAAAAGGACTCCATCTAAACATCTTAGCTCTGGGAACAGAAGGAAGCAGGCATATGCAAGTCTCCCTAGATCACAGAACAGAGAGACGGTTTTAAATAGGTGCACAAACACTTCCAGGGGTTTCATCCCCTTGGAGCAGTGCAGAAAGTGGGCAGAAATGAACAGCTCCCATTTTCTTTCTGGAAGGGGCACACACTTCCAGTGGCTACTTGATGGCCTGGCAGCTAACAAACTTGCATCAGGAAGCTAATAGGGCAAACAAACAATAGCTCTCCAGCAGCCAGAGCCAGAGGTTGGCACTTCACTAGCCTTTCCTCTGTCTCAACCTAGTGATAAATCCAGGTCTATCCATTCTTCCTGCAAGGAGTTTGGCCACATACCAAGTGCCACACTAGAGCTCCCACCCAAGAGACTGTCCTCTTAATGATGTAGCTCTGGGAGTCAATGGGACTTTGTCTTCCTGAGTGGCCCTAGACCACAGCAAAAAGAGGTGGATATACAATGGGTCCAATTTCAACAACTATATCCCCAGAATCAGAGGGTGCGGCCTGAACCTGAGTCTAGGCACTTGCCACAGATTCTCTCCCCAGCTTAGGGCAGAGAGAGTGAGAGGTAATCGCCCATGCTCAGCTTCACCATGAAGATGGAAAAAACTGGAACACACATTTAATACCCCCACCTTTCCAGCTACATCTAGAGAGTCTAGCCCCTACCTTATCTGTCACGGGGTACTGACAGGAAGTGGCACATCCTAAACTATAGGGGTCTACAAAAAACAGAGACAGCAGTCTGGACAAACAAAGAGATTTGAGAGGAACCCTAACATTTCACACTGGATGGCTTGGTCAGATCCTTCTTCTACACAAGGCCAGTCTGACAAGACTGGGAGAGAGAGCTGTCTTATCTAATGCAGAGAAACCAACACAGACACTGAAGGAAAATGAAGAAACGGGGTAATATATTCCAAGTAAAGGAGCAAGATAAATCTCCAGAAACCGAAATGTGTGGAGTTAAGACATGTGATTTACTCAGCAGGGAATCCAAATAATGCTCATGAAGATGCTCACCAAGGACAGGAGAGCAATGCAAGAACAAACTGAGAATTCTAACAAAGAGAAAGCATAAAGTGTACCAAACAGAAATCATAGAGCTTAGGAATATTATAACTGAACTGAAAAATGCCATAGAAGGGTTCAATAGCTGACTAGATCAAGCAGAAGAAAGGATTAGTGAACTCGAAGACAAATCACTGGAAATCATATAACCTGGGGAGAAAAAGAAAAGAATGAAAAAGAATGAGACTGGTATAAGAGAATTATGGGGCATCATCAAGTGTAACAACATACACATTATTGGGGTACCAAAATAAGAAGAGAAAGGGAGAAAGGAACAGAGAACATATCCAAAGAAATGACAGAAAACTTCCCAAATCTAGAAAAGAAACTAGAAATCTAGATCCAGAAAGCCCAAAGGACAACAAATCAGATAAATCCAAAGAGACCCAAAAGTATTTATCAAACAAACAAAAGCTGAGTTAAGCACCATTAGACCTGCCTTATAAGAAATACTAAAGGTAGTTCTTCAAGCTGAAGGAAGAGGATGCTAGTTAGTAACGTGAAAATATGAAAATATAAAACTTACTGTTAAAAAATAAGTACATTGTCAAATCCAAAACATGCTAATATTTTAATGATGGTGGGCAAATCAATTATCTAGTATAAAGATTTAAAGGCAAAAAAATTATAAAAAGACACCTAAAGCTCTAATAGTTTGTTAAAGATAGAAATTATTTTTCATGTAAATTGTGACATCTGAAACATAAAACATGGGAGGAGAGGGAGTAAAATTGAAGTTTGTGTATTTGATCAAAGTTAAGTTGTTATCAGCTTTAAATAGCCAGTTATATGTATGTTTTATGTAAGCCTCAGGGTAACCACAAAGCAAAAGCCTATAATAGATGTACAAAAGATAGAAGAAAAGACCCACAGCCTATCACTACAGAAAGCCATCAAATCACAAAGGAAGAAAATAATAAAGGAAAAAAAGAACAAAGGATCTATAAAACAACCAGAAAACAATGAACAGAATGGCATTAGTAAGTCCTTACCTATCAGTAATGACTTTGAATGTAAATGGATTAAATTCAACAATCAAAAGGAATAGAGTGACTGAACAACAACAACAAAAAACCTAACGATATTGTATATTAGTCTGTTTTCACATTACTGATAGAGACATACCTGAGACTAGGCAACTTACAAAAGAAAGACAGTTATTGGACTTACAGTTCTGCATGGCTAGGGAGGCCTCACAACCATGGAGGAAGGCAGGGAGGAGCAAGTCCCATCTTACGTGGATGGCAGCAGGCAAAGAGAGAGCTTGTACAGGGAAATTCCCTTTAAAAAAGGGATCTTGTGAGACCCATTCACTATCACAAGAACAGCATGGGAAAGACCTGCCCCCATGATTCAGTCATCTCCCACTAAGTCCCTCCCACAACATGTGAGAATTATGGGAGCTACAAGATGAGATTTGGGTGGGGATACAGAGCCAAACTGTATCAGATATGTTGCCTACAAGAGACTTACCTCACCTTTAAAGACACTCATAGACTGAAAGTGAAGGGATGGAAAAATATATTCCATGCAAATGAAAACTGTTTTTTTTTTTGAGACAGAGTCTCGCTCTGTCGCCGAGGCTGGGGTGCAGTGGCGTGAACTCAGCTCACTGCAAGCTCCGCCTCCTGGGCTCATGCCATTCTCCTGTCTCAGCCTCCCGAGTAACTGGGACTACAGGCGCCCGCCACAACGCCTGGCTAATTTTGTATTTTTAGTAGAGACAGGGTTTCACCATATTAGTCAGGATGGTCTCGATCTCCTGACCTCGTGATCTGCCCGCCCCTGCCTCCCGCAAATGAAAACTTTTTAAAAGAGAGTAGGGGCAGCTATATTTATTTCAGACAAGGTAGACTTTAAATGAAAAACTGTAAAAAAAAAAACAAAACAGAAGACAAGGTCATTATATAGTGACAAAGGGGTCAGTTCATCAAGAGGATATAAAAATTGTAAACACATATACACCCAATGTTGGAGCACCTAAATATATAAAGTAGACATTAGGAGATCTGGAGGGAGACGTAATGATAGTAGGGTATTTCAATACCTAACTTTTCAACATTGGAC
This sequence comes from Gorilla gorilla gorilla, assembly GCF_029281585.2. Classification (NCBI taxonomy): domain Eukaryota; kingdom Metazoa; phylum Chordata; class Mammalia; order Primates; family Hominidae; genus Gorilla; species Gorilla gorilla. The sequence continues at coordinate 173,887,531 of NC_073228.2, forward strand.
TGATCATTTAGCCAGAAAAACAATAAGAAAACATTGAACTTAACCTACATTTTAGATCATAATGGACCTAAGAGACATATACAGAACAATCCACCCCACAGCAACAGCAGACACATTTTTCTGAAGTGCACATGGAACACTCTTCAGTATAGATCATGTGTTAGACCACAAAACAAGTCTTAACAAATTTAAGATTTTTATTTAGTTTGTTTCTGTTTAGTTCATGGGTCAGCAAACTGTGGCCCATGGACTAAATTCTACCCGTCACCTATTTCTGCAGTTTTATTGGAACAGCCATTCTCATTCATTTACATACTGCCTGTAGGTGCTTTTGCCCTACAATAACAGAGTTGAGTAGTTGCAGCAGACACCATCTGGCCTGCAAATCCTAAAATATTTACTATCTGGCCCTTTTACAGAAAACGTTTGCTGACCTCTACTTTAGGTTTCTACTCCAGATCTCATGCTCTTGCAAACTGCACTTTTTGCCGGTTAGCTTTTGATGGCACTCTGTTTATATCGCCTTCTAAGAGGTGTTGGACAGGTGTTCAGTTTAATTTTCCCAACTAAAGTGAATCTACCTTGGAACAGTGAACCCCTCTAACAACCAGTCTTAGGACCTACTATGTGCCAGGCTTGGTGCCCACATCGCAAGCTGCTCTAATCTCTCTGGCCAATAACTCACACATAGTATCTGCCCAACCAATACTGAAAGGGTTGAATTGGCATGTGTTTCACCCAGATAATAAGAAGAGAAAACCTTCTCTGGGGCACACTCAGCATCTGATGCCTCAGCAGGTACCTGACACTTCCTGCTTCTGCCTCCCCAAAGAAATCCCTTTCTCACTAAGCAGAAAGCCAGCCTGTCTCTCCCCAGAGAGCAGACAGCCCCCAGAGCTCAGTAATTACAAGATCTTGTTACAGCCCCTTAGGGAGCATTGCCTCATCTGAATTCCAACCCCAAGTGAAATCAATACCAATAATATCTGTTTTTAAAGTGACTTAACTAAGGCCCTTTCTTCTTGGTGATCTCATTTTCAACAGACCACAATTAGTCCTCTGGAGAATGCCATAGAAACCATGTCCACGGCCAATGAGAAGATCCTGATGATGATAAATCAGTACCAGAGTGATGAGACCCTCCCCATCAACCCACTCTCCATGCTCCTGAACGGGATTGTGGACCCTGCTGTCATGGGAGGCTTTGCCAAGTATGAGAAGGTGAGGATTTCTGTTCTCCAAGTCTAGGGGAGCTCGGTGAGCAGAGCAGTGGTGGGAGGACCCAGGGGGCAGATGCAGCTACATGTCACTTATCCTACTTTGACTGTCCTTGTCCCCAGAGGGACCCTCAGCTTGGTTGGCCCTCGTGTTTCTATAGCCTCATGTCTTAGCTGAGCTCCTGTCTTCCTCCCAGCCTCTTTTCCATACCCTGTGCTGGGGCAGGGAGGGGCAGGAAGGGGCAGGGGTCATAAGGTCCCCTTATCTCACTGGGCAGATTCGGGTGGCTCTATTAAGGAAAGGCTCTGGGATGAGTGTGAGCCAGACCATAAAAGTACGTGCCAGTTGTATAAACCCACCTCTTCCACAGAGGATGTGAAATGATGTATACTAATGGAAAGAAATGAAACTCAGAATCTGTGAAAAGCCATAAAAACTAAGAGATCAACTCCAAAAGGGGAGCTATAATCTAGATATCAAGGTCATAAGGTCCCTCCAGAAAGCCCCACATGTTTGAGCCACAGATTTATTTTTGAGCTTCCTGGTGTTCACAGCAAAAAAGGAAATAGCATCACTTATATGAGTTACATTATCCACTGGAAGGAAAAATACCCATTTCTCAGTAAGGATACGTAGCTTTTCTTGGCATTGAAATAGAGTAGAAAGTTCTTACTTGGTTTTCACCTAGCAGACACTGAAGGAAAAATGAACTCCTCTTTCTAACAAATCTTTTGATGAATTCCCTATTATCTTTCCTATGTTATCCATTGATGTAAAACTAAGAATACCACATAGTAGTATAATTTGGGGACAATAATTCCAGTCACCTAATCAATCCTTCCAGCTACCCTCAGATACCCTTGCAGTCGTCATTGGTAACCCTTTGCTCAGCCTTGAGCAGTGATGGGATATGTCTGTTTATACATGCGCACACACTAAGGACATGAGCCCCAGAAAGGGGCTGCCAGGGTCACTTGCAATGAGGGAGGCCATGAGGTGAGCTGGAACACCCACCAGTGAGATTCCTTACTGAATTATTTTCCACAGAGCAATGTTCTCAAACTTGAAAGGAGCATCAGAATCCCCTACAGTGCTTCCTGACACACGGGTCCTCACCCCACCCCCAGAGTTTCTGATTCAGGCTGTCTGGGCTGGGGCTAGAGAATTTGCATCTCTAACAAGTTCCAAAGTACTGTTGCTGCTACTGGCTCAGGAACCTGACTTTGAGAACAGCTTCCCCACAGTTTGCAGCCCATTCCCACTGGGTGCTGATCTGAGCCTCAAAGCAGATAAAACAATGTCAGTCTCTCCAGACCTGTCACTCTTGTTCCATCCACATGCCTGTGACCTCATCCTTGCCCCTCTCAAATTGAATCTTCTCCCAGTGCCAAAGAGATTGGCTGTGAAATGCCACATGAACAGGAAACCCTGACCTCCTGTCTGTCCTCCCCAGGCCTTCTTCACTGAAGAGTATGTCAGGGACCACCCTGAGGACCAGGACAAGCTGACCCACCTCAAGGACCTGATTGCATGGCAGGTAAGGCAGCACTGGCCAGGGGAGCATGCCGCCCTCCTTCCTCTCCCCCCACCGTGGTTCACTTGCCCCACACTAGGCTCTAGCTGAGGCAGCCTAAATTCACATGCCCTCCTGTCCCTTGCTTTTCAGCCCCTCTTCCAACTCTGTATCACACCTGAGCAGGTTCATCCTGGAACAGAGATTTGGGGAACCGCACTCTTGGGTGTTGCATGGTGCCAGGCAGCAATGCTATGCTGGGTGGTGCTAAGATTATCTTATTTGATGTTGAATTCAGGGGATGGCTTTTCACAGCGGGATGCAAATGAACACCAGGCCCCCACACTCCAAACCAGCACCTTCCCCCGACACCCAGCACAGGCCAATCTGATAATAGAAGACTTGAGCCCCTACTCCCACTTCTCCTCCTTTTAGAGCTGACCCACTTTGTTGCAATAATGCTCAGATGGATATCAGGTTTTGAAAATAATTGAGGCCTTTGTGTAGGTGGTTGTGAGTCAAAGGGTCTACATCCCACACAAGCCGCTGCTCAGCCCATGGGCTTAGAAGGTACCACCCTGCTGTCTCGGGCTGGCCACTTACCTGCCTCTCCTTCCATTCTCTCTTTGCATCCCTCTTCTTCCTGTGGACTCTGTCTTTCCTCCTTTCTCTCTTTCTCTCTGTGCATCTGTGTCTGTCTTTCCCTCTCTCTCTTAGAAGCCTGCACTTCTATTCCTTGCCTCTCTGTCTTTTGCCCCCAACCCCCACACATCTTACTCCTCTCTTGGCTTCTCTTCCTCTTCTGTCTCGTTCTCCATCTCCCTGCAGAAGCAACAGTCGGCTAGATCCCTCTCATAGAGGCTTACACAGGACTAGGCTTCCCTCCAGGCCCAGAGCAGCCCCCTCCTCAGACATTCGCCCACTCTGGGCTCTCAGCAAACCACCCAGCAGAACACAGGGGTGGGCTCCGGAGGGCAGGAGCTGGCGGGAGGTGAGCAGTGGATGCAGGGGCAGGTGGTAGCAGCTTGCAGCTGCCTGCCCTCCCTCGCTTTCTTCTTGCCAGTCACTGTGCAAAGAAAAGCAAGCTTTTGTGGTTGGGAGTTTTTGTTACTCTAGGGAAATCAGGGAATGAGAAGCATTGGGTGCAGCCTCTTTTCTTAAAATAAGAATTCCTAATTCAGGTCCTTCTCTGCCTCTGCCAATTTATGCAAAGTGGGGCTTTAAAAATGAAACACCAAGCACTGCACAGACGCGCTTTTCCCGAATGCATGTTGTGTGTCTGTCTGGAATTTTCTCTTTCTTTTTACCTTGTGCCACCTGTGAAGCCCAAATATCCCCCAGGTCCCCAGCCTTCTGGGGTCGTCATGCCCTTTATTATTCAAATAATGATGTTCTCCCTTAGCATCCCCAATTTGGGAAGCAGGAAGGCCAGGCTTTGATTCGTTCCCATTCTCAGATATTGCTGGGAGGCCTCAGGGAAGGCTCACATGTCATACAGATTTGCTTAGTTGTTGGATGTCACTCTGAATCTATACAATTGCCCTGGTCTTCTCCACTGGGGACCTCTTCTCCTCTGGAAACAGCTTCTCCATGCTGTGTTTGCTGTACCCAAAGAATGAACTGCAGCTTCACAGCACAGCGAATACCAAGCTGTACCTTCCAAGAAAATTCTACTACTGTCTTGGAGCTTACTAGAGGGACATTACCAACAAAGCCGGAAGGCTTTGAAAGCGTGTACTCTTCTTAGATGTGACGGCTTCTGAGAACCGTTAGCTAGGCGCCTTCAGACACCGCCCCCTAGTGGCCGCCTTCTCCTTAGCACCACCGGCTGCTCCTGAGACCACCTATACAGAGGCCCACCTAACCCCCAAACGAGGTTGACCTCAGCCATATCCCTCCCACCCAGAGCCCAGGCACCCTAACTATGGGCACCCGCATGCAAAAGATGCAGCCCTGCTCATAGTGAAGGCAGCCTTTTAACATTATCACATGCAGCAGATTTGCTCTTCCCTACCTGTTTCATTCCGTTTGTTCTTGCAACTTATATTTATTGAGCCTCTGTTGTGTCCTAGGCAACAGAGATAGTGATGGACAAAATTGGGCCTGCTCCCTGCTCACTTGGAGCTTAATTCTAGATTGGATTTTGGTTTTGCAAAGCCAAATACACTTTGAATTTACTTAAAACACGAGAAGGTTAGATTTCAAGGGGAGTGAATGTATTTGTACCTCTAGCAACCGAACAAATGCTGAAGCCTTCAAAGTACATTTGGTGTTCAACGTTTTTGCAGATTTCAAGATCGATAGCTTGTTAATTTATTTTCTTTGTGAAGACTTTCTATTTTTTGGCATAAAAAGATGTCTATAGTATGCTCTTCTTTTAAAGCTTTTGTTGTGAAATATTATGTACAGAAAAGTACACATAAAAATATATAACCCACTGATTTATCAAAAACATACATCCGTTTGACCACCACCCAGATGAAATAGAATTCTGCTAGCTCCCCTAATCCTGTCTTAGGCCTCCTTCCCTAAGAGTGAGCACTGTTCTGTTTTTATAGTAATCATTTCCTTGCTTTAAAAAAAATACTTTACCACCCAAACACTCATTCTTAAACACTATAGTTTAGATTTGCTTAATTTTGACCTACATATAAACAGAATCACATAATATACAGTCTTTCATATCTAACTTATTTTGCCCAATGTTATGTTTGTGAAAGTCATTCATTTTGTTTGTGAGTCATAACTATGATTCACATTCATTTTCATTGCTATATAGTAGTCCATACAGCTGGCTTATGTAACTATACCAAAATGCATTTATTTATTTTTCTACTAATAGAGAGTTGGGTTTATTTCAGTTTGGGGCTATTATAAGTAATGCTATTCTGAACTTCCTTGTGTGTTTTTTTGGTACACATATGCAAAACTTTTGTTGGGTATATACCTATGCATTGATTTGCTTGATCATAGCATGTGAGGATATTCAGCTTTCGTAGGTACTGCCAATGTTCTATCACCATAGGTTAGGTTATTTTGCCTGTTCTTGAACCTCTTATAAATTGTATTATACAGTACAGTATGTACTACTGTATCTGTAGCTTCTTTGGCTCAATGTAATGCCTTTGAGATTCCTCTGGGTTGTTACACATACTAGAGGTTTGACTTTTTTGTTGTTTCTAAGTGTCATCTATTGTATGTGTATCTAAATTACCAAGAATATATCAATTTATTTATCCGTTCTGTTGGACATTTGAGTTGTTTTCAGGTGTTGTATATTATGAGTAAAGTTGCTATGAACATTCGTGTTTGTGCCTTTTGGTGGACCTAAGCACCCAGTTCCCTCAGTATACATGCAGTAGTGGAATTGCTGGGCCATGCACATTTAACCTTACTGGACACAAGAAGCAGTTTTTCAAAGTGGCTAAATCAATTTTCACTCCCACACAACTTCTAAGTCAGTTGATCCACATTCTCCCTGACACTTGATACTGGGAGTCTTTTTTAATTCTAGTCCTTCTGGTGGATGTGTAATGATATCTCAGTTTAGTTTTAATTTGCATTTCCTTCATGAGCAATGATGTTCAGCACCTTTTCATATGCTTACTGCTAATTGGATTACCCTTTTGTGAAATACTTTTTCAAATCTTTTACTTATGTTGTTAATTTAGTTGTCTCTTTATTATTGATTTATAGGAGTTTATATATTCTAGATATGCATCTTCTGTCAAATATATGTATTGCAAATATCTTTTCTTAGTCTGGCTTGTCTGTTTGCTTTCTTAATGATGTATTTGGATGAACAGCAGTTGTAATTTTGGTCAGGTTTAATTTATCATATTTTTAAATGATTAGTGCTTTTGTGTCCACTTTAAGAAACCGCAACTACCCCAAGATCATGAAGATATTCTCCTATGTTTTATTCTGAGTTTTTATTGTTTTGTCTTATACATTTAGGTGTATGATCCATTTTGACTGATGTAAAGTAAGAGGCAGATTATTTTCTTACACAGATTTCCAATTTCTTTAGCACCATGTGTTGAAAAGACTATTTTCCCCCACTTTTGACCCCACAAATTGACCATACATGTGTTTTTCTATTCTGGACTTTCTATTCTGATCCATTGGTCTATGTCCATGCTTATACCAATACCACACCATCTTAAGTCTTAAAATCTAATAGTCAGTGTACCCCAATTGTTGCTTTTCATCAAGTGTGTCTTGCCTCTTCTAAGTCCTTTGTATTTCTCTATAAATTTTAAAATAATCTTGCCAATGTTTACACACTCCTCCAAAACACATTGAGATTTGGATTAATTGTACATTAACTATTAGATTAAATTGGAGAGAATGGCTATCTTCTCATCCATGAACATGGAATAGCTCTCCATTTATATAGTTCTTTAATTTCTCTCAGCAAAATTTTGTGGTTTTCACATATTTTATTTTCTTTCATATATCTTATTAGATCTGCTCTTTGGTATTTGATATTTTAAATTCTATTGTAAATGGTATTGTTTTTAAATTTTATTTTCTGTTAACTTTTTGTAATACACTCATCTTATGATCTTTTATAATGTTTGTACTTCTTGTAATTATGTTTTTCAATCCTAATATTGGTTATTAGTACCTTGTAGTTTCTTGATTAGTCTTCTTAGGAGTTTGTTAATGTTGTATCTTTTCAAAGAAACAAATTTTGGCTCTGTTGATCCTCTCTGTTGTAAATTTGTTTTCTATTTTTATTCGTGTCCACTCTCACCTTTATTATTTTCATTCCTTTTCTCCCTTTGAAATTAGTTCGCTGTTCTTTTACTAATATCTTGAGATGGATGCTTAGCTAATTTATTTTCTGTGTTTTCTAATATGTAAAACTAAAGCCATAAATGTATCTCCGTTTACAACCTTATCTCACTACTATTTATATGTAGTTTTTCCATTAGCTTCCTTTTTTATATAAAATCTTTGTCTTTTTCATGAATGAAGGATCTTTTCTGTTCCTATATATTAGTTAAATTTTTTAGAAAAACATGTTTTTTTAGGCTCTCTTTATTCTATTTCTTCCAAATTCATTCTGTTTTTTCTTCCTTTATTCTTTCCTTCTTTTCTTCCTTATTTGCTTTCTTCCCTATCTGTTGGTCTGGTCTCTGTCTTTCCTATTGGAGACTTTCCTCCAGTGTCTGGTGATACTTGGCATTCTCTTCATAGTTAAGAGCAAGGCTAAAGAAAAAGAAAATCTGAGTACATGAGAGAGGGCCTTGGCAACTGGGTAGCATTGCTGTGTGGCAACGGAATGATCCACAGACGTCTCTCTCTACATGGGACCATTCACATTCTCCAGAGTCAGACCCTTCAAGCTGTTATACAGAAAGATAATCCCAGCTGCTACACTGCTGGCCATTTGGGAATTGGGAAGTGGAGCTCTCAGGACCCAAATGCAGACTTTCTCTTCAACTCCTTATTTGCAGTCTGGCTCCTGCTTCTGCCTTCTGTTGTGCCTGATGCCCCTAAGCCCAGAGCTCCTTGTTCAAATTGTTCTAGAGGATAAGCTCCTCCTTCTTGGGAAAATGGGAAAAAAGAACACTTGGCTGCAGGGTGAGGCAGTCAGGCAATCTAACTGCTCCTGATACAGAACTTCAACACATTCCTCGGTGTTTGGCCCCTCAGCTCACCCGCCTTCTCTGTAGTGCCTGGTGCCTCCAATCTCTGAGGCCCTCCTGGCTTCATGGAGGCAGATTGGCTTCTTATCACCACCTCCCTCCTCTGCTCTGGAAGCTCTGGAAGGTCAGTTATGTCCTCCCACCTCCTGGCACACATATTGTATGGCAGGTTTATGAATGTCTCCAAGTTTCACTGAAGATTTCGGTTTCTCCTTCACCTTGTCATTTCTGGGAGACCTCCAATAGAAGTAAGCAGAAATATCTTTATGTCACCATCATGAAAGCAATTTTTCCCCCAAGTAATTCATAATCTACCCCTTTGCTCCCCTGGTTATGTTTCCCTGAGACCACACAACTAAAGTTCTCAGTTCTCCTTCTAACAGTGCCCACCATGGCTCTGCTGCTCTCCCTTAACGTAGCTGCCACTTAGACAGTATCCACTGACCTCCTATGGGGACAAATAAGACTTCAACTCCCTCACATCAATCCTCTCTTCTTCCCTCATCTTCCTAAGGCTTTTATTATCATTTTTCAGAGCTCCCTACTGGTGGGTTAACTTTATGATATTAGCACATTCATATCCTTCCTCAGCACCTGTATGAAGTGCAATTGGCTCCATGTGGTAAGATGAGGCTATGCCCCCTCCTCTGTTTTCTCTCAGCTCTTGCCTTCCTCTATCTCTCAGCTTCTGACATTCATCCTTTCACTTTAGTATTGCCAAGAACATGTTAGGCAAGGTTTTAAATCAATGCAACAGAGATTCCCCTCCTCTGATCCCCACATTCTGCCCCCAAGTAGATTCTTTAAGGGGGCAGTTTTCCCAACCATGTGGCCTTTCACGGGGAAGAGGGGAGTCCAGCCCTCCTATGAGGCAAGGGAAGGTGGGGGTCTTTCTCTCCTTTCCAGAGCAAACCTCATGTTTGCAACTTTCCCCATTTCCCATGGCTGTGGACCCTGTGTGCAGGTTTCTGAGGACCCTGAAGCCCTTGATGAATTCTTAGCAGGCAGACTTGACTGCAGCTGCCTTGATGGGCGGGGTGCCAGGCTGAGGCCCACCGGTCAGCCTCTGGCTCATTCTTTACCACTTTCTCTCCAGATCCCCTTCTTGGGAGCTGGGATTAAGATCCATGAGAAAAGGGTGTCAGATAACTTGCGACCCTTCCATGACCGGATGGAGGAATGTTTCAAGAACCTGAAAATGAAGGTGGAGAAGGAGTACGGTGTCCGAGAGATGGTATGGGTGGTTCCTATGGCTTGGAGGGGTGGGATTGGGCAGGGTGGGGCAGGGAAGCATGCTGGAGGCTGAAGTTGGAGGGGATCCAGCAAAGGAAGCTGCTTCCAAAGAGAAGATAATGATGGCCAGCATTGCTGGATCCCATCCAGGGGAACCCTCCTGGAAACTTGGTCCAGCAAAAGTAACCCCCAGACAAACTCCAGTTACAACTGGATTGTGCAGATACACCAACTACTCAAGGGACTGTGTAATAATAATGAAAGCTACATTGATGCAGCATCTACTATGTGCCAGGCCTGATTCAAGCACTTGACATCTACTAGGTCATTTAATCCTCACCACAAGCCTGAGAGGCAGGAATGATTTTTAATCCCTTGTATTTCTTCTGAGGTTCAGAAGGTCAGGCAACTTGCCAGAGGCTATGTGGCAAATGAATGTGGGGCAGAATTTGCATCTGGCTCTGTTAGTTCAAGGCCAGTGGTTTTGACCACTGAGCTCCTTGGCCTAAAGAGGCCATGAGCCTGGTGTTTACAGGGTGCTTCTTCATCCTTTTCCTTATTAACTGGTGTTATAAAATGTCAAGGCCATGCAATTCCTTTAAAACCATCTGGTCCAGCCTTCCCATTTTACAGATGGTAAAACTGAGACCCAGAGAAGAAAAGTGAATTACTGGAAGAACCTACAGGTGCACTCAGGTCTCTTTTGATTCAAAGATTGTTTTCCATGAGGCAGTTTGTCACTTTCGATACTCCCTACATGAAGTCCCTGCAATGCAATTCTGATGCTAACTCCCTGGAGTTAGGTCACATTTCACAGGTTAGAAGCACAGTCTTCGACACTTCCCACTTCAAACACCAACCATAAGCTTCAGGGACCCAGGCCACCCACACTTCTGCCTAACTGGTTACAAACTGGGAGATTCCCACTACCCCATCAGGTTTCATAATTCACTAGAATAATTCACAGAACTCAGGAAAGCATGATACTTATGATTTCAGTTTATGATACAAATCAAGAACAGCCAGGTAAAGAGACACAGAGTGAGGTCCAGGAGGGTCCCAAACATGAAGTTTCCACGTATTCCAGATGCATCCCCCTTCTGGCACATTGATGTATGATTACCAGCCAGAGAAGTTCACTAGAGCCTAATGTCCAGAGTTTTTATTGGGGTTTTATTGTGTAGTCATGATAGATTGAACCATTGGCCACGTGATGGAAATCAGTCTCTGGGCCTGTCCACTCCCTGGAGGTTGAGCTGATATCACATGGCTTAAAGCCCCAGCCGAGCCCTATAATCATAGAGCTGGTCTTTTTGGCCATCAGGAGCCATCTTATTAGCATAAAATCAAGTATGGTCAAGGGGGCCACCATGAATAATAACAAGGATACTACTATCACATAGGAAATTCCAAAGTTTTAGATATTACCTTCCAGGAACCAGGAGTAAAGGTCAGCCACATTCTTTATTCTACAAGAACCCCCTAGCCTCAGCCAGCCAGGAACTTTTGTGCCGATGCTCCACTCAGCCCCACAACTCTGCCCTGCCTAGGTGGAGGAAGAAGGTGACAGGAAGGCTGGGGCCACCTTTCCCAGGCTACAGCTGCTAACCACCCTGTTCTCCCACCACAGCCTGACTTTGACGACAGGAGAGTGGGCCGCCCCAGGTCTATGCTGCGCTCATATAGACAGATGTCCATCATCTCTCTGGCTTCCATGAATTCTGACTGCAGCACCCCCAGCAAGCCCACCTCAGAGAGGTCAGTCCCTGCACCCCAAGGAGCCCCCCACACCCCTGCCTCCCTGGCTCAATCCCCCCTCCTTCTCTCTCTTCTCCGGCAACATCCCTTCTACCTTTCCCTTCCTCCTTTCAGTTTAAAAGGCTGGAGTCTCACAACTACCCTAGGAGGCTCATGGTTAGTACCATTTTTAGGGGATTATCAGAGGCTCAGAGAGGCAAGGCAGCTTTCCTGAGGACCCAGCAGGACTCACCTGCAGCCCCCAGACTTCTAGTCCAGTGATCTCTGTCAGCCAGGCAGAGCTCCTCACCAAGACTGCATCCTTCTGGAATATTGTCACCTCTCATAGGGATCTGTTCCCTTTCAAGGAAGCTCCTCCCAACCACGATGGGATGTCTCCATTACAGAGCTCTTCCTACTGCACCACCTACCCACCCCTCTGTCAGGGGTCTTCCCTCCCTTGCCCCTTCCACCTTCCTGGAGCCCTCTGGCCATCATTGTTGGACCCTCCAGAAACTTCCCTGCGGGCCTCAGAGGTTACTCTTGCCCAGAGGCAAAAGGATGGAAATGTCTTCTGTTTCACAGTTCTAGGGGGCATCATTCACTCTGCCCAACTCATCTGTTCTAATCATAGATACATGAGCAACCCAGCACTTACCATATGCCAAGAATATGCCAAGGGTTCCTCAGACCTTATCTCGTGGCCACTCTGCAAGGTCTCTGCGAAGACCCCCATTTACTGAAAAGGAAATGATGGCTTGAAGAGGTTGAGTGATCTACCCAAAGTTATTCATTCAGCTAAGAACTGGCCGTGCCTGGATTTGAATCCGCATTCATGCTTCAACCAGTCTTCTCTCCTCACCACCAGTTTCTTTTCTATGGCTCACTTCTTTCAATTTCATTTTACCATGAATAAAATAAAGTGAACTTTACTCATCACATTTAAGTGTTTGTGCATTGAGCAAGTTGCTCCCCAAATCCTGTGCAAGATTTGCTGATCTACTCCAGACCCTGTAGTGACAGCTCAGGCAGCCCAAAGGTCCCCTTCAGCTTCCTGGGTCCTTGCAAGGCAGTTCTACTGAAGCTCTAACTGCAGTTTCTATTGCTGCCCCTCTGGCCTTTCAGCTTTGACCTGGAATTAGCATCACCCAAGACGCCGAGAGTGGAGCAGGAGGAACCGATCTCCCCGGGGAGCACCCTGCCTGAGGTCAAGCTGCGGAGGTCCAAGAAGAGGACGAAGAGAAGCAGCGTAGTGTTTGCGGATGAGAAAGCAGCTGCAGAGTCGGACCTGAAGCGGGTGAGTGGCTGAGGCAGATTGCCTCTCCAGCGCTGTTAGCACATTTCCACTACATGCTGGGCACAAAACCCAGGGCTTCCAGATATGGGCTTCCTGAAGCCTGCCACTGCGGTGCTATGGGTATTGCAGAGGCGGCACCTGAGGAGCTGAGAGGTGAAGTGCTTACTCGTGCCCGGGCAGCTGGGGTGGCTGGGACATGACAGAGCTGGGAGTTGAGCCCTGACCTTTGCACTTCAGAGCCTGTGTGTATCCTTTCCACCATCACACAGGGCTTTTCCAGGCTGGGGAGAATCCACCTGTTCTCCCATCAAAAGGGAGAGCAGCCCACTTGGTACAGAGCTAGGTGTTTCTATAGCCCCCAGCCCCAGGCCTGTTCTAACCACTGACGTCTCAGACCCCTGCAAGCCCCTCCTGTGTGCCAGGAGTCCAGGTGGGGATACAGAGAAGGAATCTCACTGTCCTGGCTTTGAGAGTGTTGGTCTTTAAACTAACGATTATTTAAAAATGAGACTTGGTTTCAGACAGCCCTGGATTCAGTCTTAGTTTCCCCTGGAAAAGAGGTTTGTTGGAAGTGTTCTGGGAACCTGGGAGTGGGAGATGGATTAACTGCCCTGGCAAGGGAGGGGTACCAGATGAAAGAGCAAGGGGCCAACCAAGATGCCTTGGTGAAGAAAGGGCCCTCCAGAAACTTCCCAGTGGGCCTCACAGGCTACTCTTGCGTGGATGGATAAGAATGGAAATGTCTTCTGTGTTTGTCGATTCTAGGGGACACCATTTACATGATAGTCTAAATGAATGTCCCCCACCCCCGCCTGTAGTTGTGTAGTGTGCAACCTGTGCAACCATATGTGGCAGGCTGGCATGGAATGGTATAATACAGAATAAATGAACTTGGAGCCAGCTTCATAGAAACCATGCCACGCCCTCCTCACTGATCTTTCAGAGCCCAGATCTGCCTCATGCTAAGCCTCTGTCTTTGTGTGTGTGTGTGTGTGTGTGTGTGTGTGTGTGTGTGTGTGTGTGTCTGGTGTATTCCTCCAGCTTTCCAGGAAGCATGAGTTCATGAGTGACACCAACCTCTCGGAGCATGCGGCCATCCCCCTCAAGGCGTCTGTCCTCTCTCAAATGAGCTTTGCCAGCCAGTCCATGCCTACCATCCCAGGTATGCCCCCTGCTGCCACCAGCATGAGGGAGTAGAGATAGTGCAGGCCACCAGCCTTGTGGGTGGAGGATGGATGGGAACTGTGTCTACACAACAAAGTGGGCCAGGCATCCTGGCGTGAGAGGCTCTGCTCATAGCCCCCCACCCTCTAATCTCTCCCCACACCCACCACTTCCTGGGGGTGACACCATCCCAGCAAGCTCCAGCAGGGACAGGGGAGAGGCCTGCTGTCCCTTGGGCCCTCAGGGTTCACCGAGCATCCATTTGTCACACTAGGTGGCCCCTTGTTCTCAGTTAGCCAGGCCTCCCCAGGGGCCAGAAGTTTGCCCTTGATATGTCCCTAAGACCTGTGGCTTCTTTGTGGACCTGGAAGACTCTTTCTGGCTTTACGAAAATGGCCACCACATCTTATAGCTGCAAAGTGTTGGGTGCATAGATGCTACCTATCTGCCACCGTCGTCACTCACTCACTGTCCAGTGAGGAGGTTAGAGCACAGCCGACGGTCCTAACTCACAGAAGGGAATCTGAGGCCCTAACAGGGGACATGGCATGCCTGAGAGCACTCCATCTGGCAGGCAGAAGTCCTTGACGTCTGCTGCTATGTGCCCGGCTCTGTGTGCTAAGGGCCAGGTCAGAAGGGAACAAGACAGGACCAGTGCTGCCCTGTGGAACTCAGCAGGCCGATCATGGTGAAGACGCTTGCTGTTTCCTGAACGTTGAGGGTGCCAGGCCCTGCGCCAACTGCTACTCCTTCATTATTTCATTTACTCCACTGCGCATACCCAGGAAGTAGTTCATGTTATCCACCCCATTGTATGGATGAGGAAACTGGGGCACTGAGAACATCAGTCTCTTGCCTATCACCAGCCAGCAAATGGCAGAGGCTGAGTTCAGACCCAGGCCCTCTTCCCTGGAACAGGCACCTACCCACTGCCCCGCCACCGCCCGCAGGATAGCCTGAACACAGCTGCAACATTTGGCCCAAGCCATTTCACTGGTATCTGCTCAGCAGGTCTCACCACACCCTGGCGGTCTGGGCTCTTTCTCCCATTTGGCCAATGTCAAAACCAGCAGTCAGAGATTAACTAATTTTTCATATCTCTGTGACGCCAAGCTGGGGCTGTAACCACTAGGCCATCTGGCCCCTCCACCAGGTGACACATGGGTTTGAGACTCTCTTCCCACTGTCTCCTGCAATGGGGAGAGAAATCCAGGGTGTTGGTGTTGGGAGCTGGAGGAAGAGTAAGCTCACACTGTCCCCTGCCTTGGAGCAGAAGGTTCTGTTTCCTGGGGATGTCAGGGCTTTGGGGCAAGGTTTTGACCAGGAGCCAGGAGGCTGAACCCTTGTCTGTAGGGTGGGCAAGCTTCACTGCAAGAGGACAGCTTCAATGTCCCCTGGCATGGCAGGAAATAGGCATCCTGCCTCCTGCTTGGCACATACAACGTGTGATCCCTGGATGCTGGCTTTGTCCCCCAGCCCTCCCCCTGTCTACCTCCCCCAAGGCACTGCCCCTCCTCTACCCACCCATTCACACCCCAGCTCTGCTCTCCTTCCAGCCCTGGCACTCTCAGTGGCAGGCATCCCTGGGTTGGATGAGGCCAACACATCCCCCCGCCTCAGCCAGACCTTCCTCCAACTCTCAGATGGTGACAAGAAGACACTCACACGGAAGAAGGTCAATCAGTTCTTCAAGACAATGGTGAGGACACTGAGGGTGGAAGGAAAGGAAGGCACTGGGAGGAGAAAGGGAAGAGAGCAATGCAAAGAGAAGAAAATGGGGGTTGTGTGTGCATATGTGGTCATTCCTAGGGAGGCATAGTCAGGAGGCCCTGAGTTCTGGGACACTGTGCAGCAATGCCCAGAGGGCAGTTCTCCTCTGGGGCCTCAGGCAGCTCCTCTGACCAGGATTGACCCCAGCTAGGGATGTGCAGGACCCAGGGACGTCAGAAGCAGTAGGTGGCCTACCCTCGCCTAAACTGCCCCTTAGTGCTCCAGCACTTTTCTATTCAACCTATATCACAAAATCCTACAAATTGAACATTAGTTTCCAAGTGCTGATTCTGCAAGTCCCATCTCCTATTGTTACTTGTTGGCCTTTGCTCAAGATCAAGAAGGTACCATAACACATCTGATCCTCAAGGTAATATGAAATCAGGACTCTGCTACTACAAATATCTCAAGTTTACCGTGAGCACACGATGAGTCAGGCACCATGCTAAGCACTTCCCAAGCATGGTGCCATTTGAGCTCCCACTCTGAGGATTTTATATGGGAGGCTCACAGGGTTTGGTAAGTGAGGTGCCCAAGTCCACATGGCTAGTGAGCCTGGGCTCACTCTACTGTCTACCACTGCCTTTCTGGCCAAAGCCAAGGACATAGCAGCTCACATTCACTGGGCTTTGGGCAGGGGTCAGTGTTGGGGCCCTTGTGATTAGGACTGGGAAGCTCCATTTTGGTGCTTAATCTGATAATCCCATCTTGGTTTTGTGCTTGTTTATTCTCTTCTCTCAAAAGCTGGCCAGCAAATCGGCTGAAGAAGGCAAACAGATCCCAGACTCGCTGTCCACGGACCTGTGAGCTGCTGCTGACTAGGGCTGCATGGGAGAGCCAGGGAGGGGAGTTTCTGGAAGAGAAAAGCCATGCGTGGAACATCGAAGCCTCAGAGAGTGGGAGACTGTCCCCATCAGTTGTCCTTACTTAGAGGAGACGGAGAGGCCAATCAGGTCCCAGAGCTTGAGTGCTAACAAGCCCAGCATCCCCTGGGGCTGTGATCATGGTGGATGAGGAAGCCTCAATGTAGATTCCTGAACTCAAGGTATCAGCAAGAATGCCTTCTCCCAGTGTGCTCTCCCCAACATTCTAGGCACAGCTTTCATAACCCAGTTTCTTAGGTGTAAGAAACTGTTTTTATTTCATTTATTAAGTCTCAGAACTTAACAGAAAAGGAAGCCTTTTAAATATTCTTTTTAATTTTATTTTAGATTAACAGTTTTGTACTTTACATTTTTTTATACAACCAACCAGTTTCTTTTCTAGCCAATCATCTCTGAAGAGTTGCTGTTTCTTACTGACAATAAAAAATGTTCTCTTGGTTCAAATAAGCCTTGTTGCCTGATTCTGTTGGCTGACTCTCCTGGGCCCAGGACTGGGCAGGAAGCTCCCTGGAAGGAAGGCAGGCCCAGGGGCTGCAGTGATGTGAAGGAGCCTGGTGATGCCCTTGCCCAATGCCAAGTTTCCCCACCTCATCTATGAGAAGATTTTTCAAGAATCTCCATGACTCTTGTTCCTTAGGTGCCAAACCCTGGGCTACCAGCATGTTAAAAAAGTTGCCCTGGTCTTCCTCACGAATCTGAATAGTGGAGTGTCATACCTCCTTTCTCCACCTTTAGAAAGAGATGGCAAGACCACCCAAGCCAGGTCACTCTAGTAAAGACCAAACATAATGCCAAAGAGTTAGGAAAAGAGGGGTCTGAGGTCCAGTGGACTTATGGTCCAGCTCTTGGATCTTGTCACCGGCTCCCAAGTGGTGGCTTTTCTTGGAGGAATTCTCAGTTTTTTCAGATGAGGCCCAAAGGAGGTGAGTAGCTTTGTCAGGCAGCAGCAAGAGAGGATGGGAGCAAAGTCCCACGTCTGGATCCTACAGAGAGCAGGGAGCTGTGCAGAGGAGGGGTCCAGAAGGAGGTGGAGGACTGCATTTGAGAAGGAAATTAATACTGGGTAAGTGCATGACAACACAGGTCTCAGAACTAGAGCCATCTGGAAACCTTGGGGTGGATGCTCGTTTACAGGCTGGGTCCCTGGGCTATAGTAAGACATGAGAAAGAATGATGATGGTAGCTCAAATTTATTGAGCCCTGACTGTCTCTGGGACAGTGTTATAGACATGATAAGAATGAACTTCCTAAGTCTAGACAGCAGCCCTAGGAGGTAGATACGATTGTTACCCAGATGAAGAAATGGAGGCACAGAAGCATGAAGTGACCCAAGATCACACGCTTAGTAATGGAATGGCTGGGATTCAAACCCAGACAGCTGGGTGGGAAGCCTGACTCTTAGGCACTACCCTACATTGTCTCTGGGACACCTTAGTGCACAGAATATCCTGAGTCTTGGTAGCCTTTATCCACCCCAGCCTGTCCCTGGTGGCCTCTATGTCCCTGCTGCAAGCCCCATTTGAAGATGTGTTGCCTAGTTCAGCTTCTAGTTTCCTCAACAGTCTAAAAAGTCCTGTTGTGATGATTGTTGGGGTTTGGGCTACAACAAACACCTTTGGGTTCCCTAAGGTGAGTAGGCAGCACCTGGAGGATTGGACTCTGTTACAAGCTTGGGCTTCTCATGCCTGCTTTTTCTCTTATTATGAACTGGTAAAATCCTGCTGTTTAGCCTTGACATGTAAGCCCTTCCAAATACCAGTGGGCAGTGAGGGCCAGGGAGGAGGGGGCAAATCTCAACAAGGAAAAGAAAATGGTTCTCCCTTTTCCCACAACTACAGAAAAACAGATATGATCCTGTGCCTTGAAACTGTAGATGTTACCCTCACTCGGGAGTACTGAAAAACACCCATACTCAGAGATTGTTGCTATGTCATCCTGGGAAAGTAAGCTTTAACCCCTAAAAATTCTGTAACTGATCGATCTTCTCACTTAACACTGTGTGACCCTGGTAATAATATTTCTGAGTTCTATTTTCTGAAGATTATCAATATCTATGAGTTTTCTTATTAAGTCTGAAGGGGACCATTGGCACTTCCCTGTTTTCCCATATAAATGGAGCAAGACGTTAAACCCATAAACAGGGTTTGAAAGTCAAACCTCATTTCAGTTAAGACTGTCATCAGGTTGACAGCCCACTTAATCCTTTGCCAGAAAAATTTTAGATGCTGCCATTTCATGGCGGGAACAACAATGCCAGTAGTAATAACAATAACAAGCAATAATAATAATACAGCTGCCACTTACCAGGCACTTACTCTATATGTCATTTCCTTAAATCCTCACACCAATCCTATGAGCTAGACGCTACAGTCCCAATCACATTGATGTGAAACTCAATTCCAAGGTTGAGGAGTTTGTGATGTGGCCTTGTCACCTGACTAGTAAGGGACACAGCCATCTCTATCCACACCAAGCCTCGTGATCTTAATCCACACATTCACTTTATACCTGGGACCTCAGCTCAATGTCAGACTCTATTTCACCGTCCATGATTGTTTGCAAGTCTTCCCCTACAATACCAATGGTGGCACCTGGGAAAAATGAAAGTGGGGTTAGGCATTTGGCATAGCCCTCCTGGTACCACCGATCTTCCCTTATTGTATACAAGTTCTGTCCAAAACAAGCTAGTCATCTCAAGGAAGGGTGTATGCCTCAGAATTTCCAGAAGGAGGTAGCATTGGATGGGATTGGAGGAAGGATCTCTTTCTATGTCTTCCCTTCTTGATGCTGTTTTCTGGGACCCTTAGGGACCACTTCATCCAGTGCTCTCATTTTACACAGTTAAGTGATCTCTCCAATGGCTGTAATCAGCAGGACCCAATCTGGAATCCAGGTCTTCTTCCAGGTAATCTCCCATCAGTGGAACTCTCTCACCTTCTCTTTAAGCACCCAGTGACCCTTGTTCTCTGTCTCCAAGACAGGGTTGATATCTGCCATTCATACTTTAGTTTGATCTAGAGCACTACATTCCCTTCCTTTCCTTAAGGGAGGGGTATTTTTAGCCTTTATTCCTAAGCATGGAGTAGAAGTCTTCCTTCTTTCTTCTAGGCTTTCAGGCTTAAGTCAGCAAGTAGAAGAGAAATTGAGGGAAACAAATGGCCTTCCTAGCATCCAAAATCAGGCTGGGCTCTGCTTTCCAGACATGCTAACCTGTAACACATCTGTATGCCTCTCCTGGCTGAAACCTGGGTGTTTCCGCCTCCTTGCCATAGCTTCAGTTCCCTAGGAAACAGATCCTCAGGCAATGATTGAATGCCATGCTCTTTCGGGGCTGTGCAATCTTAGGGTGAAGGAAAGAGGGAAAAGGGATTGGAAGCAATGGAAGTTGAGGTATTAACTCTACTTGTCTCTGGTTCACACTAAGCCACAAAGAGACTCAACTTGTCAGGCAGCATTGAGCAGCGTATCTTTGGGCAGGGTATAATAGAGAAATCAAACCCCAGAAGAGTCTGTAAAAAGGAGGAAGGCCGGGCGTGGTGGCTCACGCCTGTAATCCCAGCACTTACGGAGGCCAAGTTGGGTGGGTCATGAGGTCAAGAGATCAAGACCATCCTGGCCAACATGGTGAAACCATGTCTCTACTAAAAATACAAAAATTAGCCAGGTGTGGTGACACACACCTGTAGTCCCAGCTACTCAGGAGGCTGAGGCAGGAGAATCACTTGAACCTGGGAGGTGGAGGTTGCAGTGAGCTGAGATTGTGCCACTGCACTCCAGCCTGGCAACAGAGTGAGACTCTGTCAAAAAAAAAAAAAAAAAAGGAAGAAAAGGGAATGTATTTGCCCAGCTTGCCCCTACCTCAGTCTCCTGTTTCTAGTAGTAAGTTCCCCCTGTTGGGTATGGTAAAACCCTTCATGGTTTTACCTGTGGATTGCATCATTTAGCCCTTTCAGTAGCTGCTTGGGAAGCTAGATCCCACGCCCCACAAAGTGGCATTCCATCCAAGGGCAGAATTTGTGTAAGAAACCAGCAACTCAGGGAATAAGCCTGTAGTCTGGGCTCTGTTGCAGCAAGAAAAGGGAAGAGCAAGGCCTTCTGGACTCCAGGTGGGAGGACCATGTGAACTTAAGTTGGCTTCAGTGGCTACTGAGGTAGAGAAGACAGCTGGTGGCCCAGAAAACCATGGCCTCTGAAGGAGCCGAAAAGGCATATGAGATTGTCTGAGACATTCAGACCCTCACATGCCCCTTCTGTTATCTCCTGCTCCTATTATAGCTTGTGAATCTTCTCTCTCTCTCTCTCTCTGTGTGTGTGTGTGTGTGTGTGTGTGTGTATAAGATGTACTTTCTCCTTTCCTACAAAAAGATGAACAAATCCATATGCTTTCTCCTTTCCTAGGAGGGGATGTTCAAGTCCATGTGCTTTTTCCTTTCCACATGTCCAAGTCCACATGCTTTCTTTCCCAATAAGAGATGTCCAAATTCATGTGCTTTCTCCTTTCCCAAGAAGGGATGTCCCAGTCCAAGCAGTCACAGAGTCCATTTCAAGGTGGCATTTAGTTATGATCTCCCACACAACCTACAGCAAGAAGATTTGTGAAAGAAGCCACGATAGCTGCTGCAGCTGGACCAAGACTATAACAGATACTCATTATCTCCTTCCTCCACCACCCAGTTAAGTGTCTCTGACCCACAGGTCACACTTCATCTGGACTGGGTTGCCTGCCTGCTGGGCTGCTCAGACCTCTTATCCCCAAAGGGTCTGAGTCTAATTGCTCCACCCTTCGTGGTTTGTGGTTGTTGTAATTACCTAGTGACCATTACCAGTGGGCATGAGTGTACTAAGAAAGGGCCCAGTGATCCCCTTGGTTCCAGGCACGCTCCTCTCTGCCCCTATTGAATCAACATCCGAGGTCCTCATGTAATCAGGGTCAGTTGCTGATCCATGAGCATGATAAGCCAAAGTGGCCAAGTGGTTGTCACACCTCCAGTTCAATGGGGGCATCACTCTGGCCCTACCTTGTGACCATATTATGGGTTGATTTGTGTCCTTCTAAAATTCACGTGTTGAAATAATAACCTCCAATACCTCAAGATGTGACCTTATTTGAAGATAGGGTCCTTAAACAGGTAATAAAGTTAAAACAAGGTCATTAGGATGGGTATTAATTCAACATGACTGGTGTCCTTATAAAAAGAGGAAATTTAGAGAAAGATGGGCACACAGGGAGAATGCCATGTGAAGATAAAGGCACAGATTGGAGGGATGCATCTGCAAGCCAAGGAACACCAGATTGCCAGCAAACCACCAAAAGCTAGGGGCAAGGCATAAACAGATTCTCTCTCTCAGTATCTAGGAAAAAAAAAACAGTCCTGCCAACACCTTGATTTCAGGCTTCTAATCTCTAGAACTGTGAGACAATAAACTTTTGTTGTTTAAGCCACCCAGTCTGTGGTATTTGTTGCAGTGGCCCTAGCAAACAAATACAGACTGGGACCTCACATCTTACAAAGCCCAAGGTGGCAAGGACAGGAGGCATCAATCCCATGAGTAGGTCACTGGTGTGAGAGTGAGAAGGGCTTTTGTACTCTCACACCAGGTCCCCAGCTTTAGGAGATTTTGAAGACATAGTATTATACACCGCCCATAGTATTATACATCACCCACTGTCCACTGAATTTACTACGGACTGGAGGATGGCTCCCTGGGAGGTAGTATCCCCCACTGGAAACTTGGCTAAGCCTCTAAAAGGCCATGCTCTGTTCCATCAGGTTGGCTGCTTCTGAATGATGGGGTTCATGGTAAAGCTGATGAATCCCACGGCCTTGAACCCATTACGTTAAGTTCCTTGCTAAGAATGGGTCCCTTGTTCCAGCTGAAGGTTTGTGGGATCCCAACTCAATGAATAAGGTTTTTCTGTAAGCCCTTAGATGATAATGCAGACAGTAACATCACGGGCCTTGGAAGGCAACCCCATATCTAGAGGATGTTTTGATCATGATAAGCATGAATTGTTGTTCTTTGCAGGGTGGAAAGGTCTCAGTGTAAGTGACCCATGTTTCCCTAAGAAATGGTGCATGTAATAGACTCAGTGTCAGTCTCTGCTGCTAGCAGGTGGACACTTTGCAGTAGAAATAGCTATACCACACTTGGTGAGAGGAATTCCGTATTGTTGAACCTAGGTAGAGCCTCCGTCTCTGCCACCATGACCACTTGATCACAGGCCCATTGCGCATGCAATGGATGGCAGAGGAGCAAAGTTGAGCTACAGGACTGATCATCCAACTTCCTTGATGGTTGAAAGACTGATCTGTGGTCTTTCTGGTGAGCAGTAAAACACAGATCTGCAAATTTTGAGTCTGCTCCCATTGGATCATGAACATACTTCTTGCCCAGACCCCCAGTAATGAATCTTCCAGTATTATTCTTTTCAGTCCCCTGACCAATCAATAAAGCCATTCTTTATTGCCCAGGAGCATAAATGTCTATCTCAGTTCATGTTCCCCTCTTTTTAGGGAAGACAGCCAAATGTACTGCTCATAGCCCTACCACTGGGCTGCAACACAGCTGCAGTCCATTTCCAGCTAGCATTAACATAGTATGCCTTCTCCATAAGTTGGCCTTGTAGAATCCCTCCATAAGTCCAAAAGTATGGGTTGAAGGACAGGCATGAATTAAGCAAAAGTAGGTACTATGGAATTCTGGGTCATCAGTTTTTATCATTTACTCTTGCCTTCAAGACTTGCTTGAGCCTGATGCCAAAGATACCACTTACATAATATGATGGATTTCTGCCACACTCTGCCTTATGATGTGGATGCAACCATGATGCCCATGATGGACATCTCAGGTTGCATGGTCCCTTGGTGTCCCATAGTGAGGAGCTCAACTTCTGAGGAGACCCAGTAGCATTCTGAGAGCTATTTTTCAGACAGAGAGTCAAGGAGAACATAAGTTTGATTTAGATTCTGAGAGGTATGTGCTGTAATCATCCTATAGGGTCTTGTTAGCATCTCCATTCAGCATCCACATCTGCCGTGAATATCTCCACGGTAATCAGATATGGCCTCAGAGGCAGAGCAGCTAGAACCACAGCCTAGACCTGCTGCAGAGCATTTGTCTCTAGGTTCACTCAAACTGGCATACTCCAGAGTCACCTGACAACAAATTGGAAGCAGTAGTCCACATTTTCTTTGTCCAAGATCCAAAAAGACTCATCGGCTTCTATGTCTCTTTTTTCGTAAAAGAAAATGTAAGATGCAGGCTGGGTGTGGTGGCTTATGCCTGTAATCCCAGCACTTTGGGAGGCTGAGGCAGGTGAATTACTTGAGGTCAGTAGTTCGAGATCAGTCTGATCAATATGGTGAAATCCCATCTCTACTAAAAAATACAAAAATTAGCCAGGTGTGGTGGTGCACAACTGTAGTCCCAGCTACTCAGGAAGCTGAGTTGGGAGGATCACTTGAACCCAAGAGGCGGAGGTTGTGGTGAGCTGAGATCATGCCACTGCACTCCAGCCTGGGCAACAGAGCGAGACTCCATCTCAAAAAAAAAAAAAAAAAAAAAAAAGTAAGATGCAACAGCTTGTTATTTACATTAAAGGTGATGTCCCAGCATGCCCTAACAACTGGAGCCCAAAAATTGGTAACAGTCACATTGGTGACATATATCAGGCCCCTAAATCACTCAGGTTTATCAACCCACCCTTGTAGCATGTATGTGTCTTGGTGGGGAATCTAGGGTGCCTGACACTCCCTGATCACCAAGCCAATGAACATGATGTTATGCATATAGAGGAACAGTGTGATGTTTCTGGAAATACCAGTATAAGCACGGTCTCTATGGACTATCTTAGGACAGAGAAAAGGAGAGTTGACACTGCACCGAGTCTACCCAGTGCAGATACCCTGTTGTCCTGCCATAGCAAAGCAACCTGCTTTTCATGTTCCTTTCATATGAATGCTAAGAAGAAAGCATTCATGAAACGAATAACCACATCCCAAGGAGCAGAGGCGGTACTGACCCATTCCTGTAAAGACACGAAAGTCCACCTAGCATCTAGTGATATTAATGGTAGTCCACTATCACCTGTCAAGATTCGATTCATATTTAGAGGACAGACAGGTGAATTGAATGGGAATATTATAGGGGCCACTGGCCCTACATTCTTCAAGTCTTCAACAGCTGTGTTTATCTCTGCAATTCTTGTGTCTGATCTTGACAAAACAGGCTTCCACTCAGACCTTCCCACTGTAATGGGTCTAACTGCCCAGGTCAACAAACAGATGCATAAGTGAGTGTGTTCTACATTCAGGAATCAGGCCAAGACCCCTATCACTTGTTCTCCAATGGTCCACACTCCAACCTGAGGACCATCATGGAGTTTTACATCCCTGATATTGGTGTTAATTCAGGTATCATATCTACTCAGCTTTGAGGGATCCAGATATTTCCTTTTCCCTGGTTCACAGTCACCCTGGAAATAGTCATAAGTCCCTTTGGGAAAATTTAGAGAACTATTTCCTGAAGATACTTGTGAGTACATTGGAGGGTTTTGTCTTAAAGAATCAGCCTCCCCTTCAATCAATGGGCCTTGATGTAGATCTGATAGCTGAGCGAGGGGTCACAATTTCCCATAACCATGGCTGATTTTCTGATTATGTAAACCAAGCAACAATCTACATAGCTTCTCATCTATTTGGCCTCTGGGAATACCATCACCTACAGTGGTCAGTGTGGGTTACAGATCCTACAGGTCCCTGTGGGTTAAGGCATGCTGATTGTCTCTCTCACCCTGTTGCTCATTGTGATAATTACCTCTACTTAGGACCTGAAAGTCAGGTGTAGGTACCTGCCTTTCCTAAATTAGGAGTCCATCAGTCCATCATCCCCACTGACATGAGGGAGCCCAGTTCCATGCTGGCATCACCTGCCATAAACATTGACCTAGAGAGGATGGCCACTCCCATGCTTGGTGTCTCTATTTGTTTCATGTGGCTGCTATAGCAAATAATAAACAAAACCCAAACAAACAAAAAGATTCAGGAGTTTTAAACAACAGAAATGTGTCCCTTCACAGTTCCAGAGGCTGGAAGTCTGAAATCCAGGTGTCAGCAGGGCCATGCTCCCTCTGAAAGCTTCAGGGAAGAATCTTCCCTTGCCTCCTCCTGGCTTCTGGCAGTCAGCGATGCCTGGTGTTACTTGGCTTGTGGCGGCATCACTCCAGTTTCTGCATCCAACTTCACATGGCCACCTTCTCTGCGTGTGTGCCTGTGTCTCGTGTCTCTCTGTTTCCAATTCTCCCTGTTCCTATAAGGACACCAGTCATTGGATTTAGAACACCCTAATTCAGGATAGCCTCATTTTAACTTGATTACCTCTGCAAAGACCCTATTTCCAAGTAAGATCACATTCCCAGGTTACCCAGGGTTAGGACTTCAACATATATTCTTGGGTACACAATTCAACCCTTTACAGGTACCCTTTACTTTTTGTCCTAAATGAAAAAAATATATATGTCCTTTAGGCTCTCCCAGGGAACATAATCTCAAGTCAGGCGTAATAAATTTCTTCTAAAACATCCACTTCCCTGAGCTGCCTGATCCCTTCTGAACTAACAGTGTTGAATAAATCAAGTTCTGGTGTGTCTACTCCATTCAATATAGTCCACCCTCAGTCCCAGCTTCAAGGAACTATCTTGGAAAACTATCAAAACCAGCACTGGGCGTCTGCCCTAACATTGAATCCCAAGCCAGGAACATGCGCCCCATGCTAATGAATTCTCCTCTATCTGATCTTATTTCCAAAAACTTCCTAAGCCTTGGCACCCTCAGATCCACTCCCATGCATGTTCCCAGTGCCACCAGCCAGATCCTGCAATTCCATGTAAGCTGTATCTTCCCAAGGCAGGAGACACAGCTCCCCTCCCAGGCTGTGCTCCCCTCTCAGACCCTATTCTGGTTGCTGGGTGGAGGCGGTGGAGTCAGTTCTCCAGAGGAACAAGCATCCACTTGCAGAGCATGTGTTTCAAGCAAGAGCTCCAAGAAAGGGGAGGCCATTCCCTTCTGATAAGAGAGAAGGGCCTGCTTCTGCCAGGCAGGATGTTTGGGGGATTCAAAATGTTCAGGCTTACAGGGCTGAAGGTTTCTACATCAGATCTTTGGCTGCAGTCTTCCTGTGAGGGCGCTGACTTTACTGGAGGAGGCTATTGAAGCTTTGCATTCCTGTCTTTGCAAGTCTTTCACCCTTTTAACCAGACTCTAACCCAATTTCAGCAGAGTCTGCTCAGCAACTGCATGAGATGAGGTCTCTAAAATATTTCAAACCAGCTGTGACGGGCACCATAGTAACCCCTCAGTGATGGCTGTATTCTAATCCCTGGAGCCTGTGAATATGTTAGGTTACCTGACAAAGGAGAATTAAGGTTGCAGATGGAATTAAGGTTTGCTGATCAGCTGAGTTTAAGATCACGGAGATTATGCAGGATTATCCAGATTGGTCCAACGTAATGACAGGGGTCTTTAAAAGCAGAAAGAGGAGGCAGCAGAGGAGAGTCAGAGGATGCCATGTGAGGGGAAGTCACTGCCTGTCGCTGGCTTTGAAGACGGAGGAAGGGGGTCATGAGCCCAGGGATGCAGGAAGCCTCTAGATGCTGGGAAAAGCAAGGAAACAGATTCAGCCCTAGACAGGAACGTAGCTCTGCTAACACTTTGTTTTTAACCAAGTGGGATCCATGTCAGTCTTCTGGTCCGCAGACTTAAGATAATGAATTTGTGTTATTTTGAGCCATGAAGTGGGTGATCATTTGTTGTAGCACAATACAGCAACAGGAAACAGAGAGACCCTTTGATATTGACAGCGTGCCTTTGGCTGTCCCAGCCTAGCAGTTTCTATTTGAAAGACCTCCAGGACAATCCAAGTAGCCATCCTACTCCACAGCTGTTGTAATTATTATTATCCTGTAACCAGTTGAGCACCTCAGCTATTTGATCACTCAGTGCATGCTGCACCTCATTTTGCAGGTAGAAGCATAAGGAATGATGATGTCACCATGTGTGAAGAGCTGTTTCCATCCCACTTACTACTAGCAGCAGGGAGTTCTATTGCCTTGGGACATGAGCAATGCAACTCCAAAATCCCATCCTGAGAGCCTGTTTTCTAAATTCTCTTCCGTTTCCAAATTGATTATACCCTGGGTCTCCTAGAATCTGTTACTCAAAGAGTGGTCTGCAGAAGACCACTGTGGGCCTCCCCTGGGGGCTTGTTAGGAATACAGAATCTCAGGCTTCACCCTAGACCTGCTGAATCCTACTCTGCGTTTGAACCATAGTCCCAAATGATTCAAATGCACATTAAAATTCTACAGCCCAGCCGGGCATGGTGGCTCATGCCTGTAATCCCAGCACTTTGGGAGGCCGAGGTGGGCGGATCATGACGTCAGGAGATCGAGATCACCCTAGCCAACATGGTGAAACCTCATCTCTACTAAAAATACAAAAATCAGTCAGGTGTTGGGGCGGGCACCTGTGGTACCAGTTACTTGGGAGGCTGAGGCAGGAGAATCACTTGAATCCGGGAGGCGGAGGTTGCAGTGAGCCGAGATTGCACCATTGCACTCCAGCCTGGCAACAGAGCAAGACTCCGTCTCAAAAACAAACAAACAAACAAACAAAACCTCTACAGCCCTTGTGCCTGTAATCCCAGCACTTTGGAGGGCTCAGGCGGGTGAATCACTTGAGGTCAGGAGTTCAAGACCAGCCTGGCCAACATGGTGAAACCCCATCTCTACTAAAAATACACACACACACACACACAAATTAGCCAGGAGTGGTGGTGGGCACCTGTAATCTCAGCTACTCAGGATGCTGAGGCAGGAGAATTGCTGGAACCCAGGAGTCAGGGGTTGCAGTGAGCTGAGATTGTGCCATTGCTCTCCAGCCTGGGTGACAAGAGCAAGACTCTGCGGAAAAAAAAAAAAAAAAAAAAGATCTGAAAGCACTGGCCATGAAAACACAACCCAAAGATTACAAGCTGATGGCTTACTTGGGAGTGCAGGTCCGGGCACCAGGAGGGGAAATGGAAGTGAGGCAGGGAAAGGTGTTGAGCAATTGAAGGTGATGCATTATGGTGCTGGACACTGTTTCATGACAAGCTGCAAAGGGCCAGCTGGTTGGTCACAGAGGTGCCCGCTCGTCTACTCTTGACATCCCTGGAAAGGATATATAGAGTATTCTATCTCCTATTTCTTACAGCCAAAGGGAGAATTAACTAATTCCCTGCACTTCCAGGCTGCATCCTCCAGCTCCTTTGGCATCACTTGGGAAGTCAGATCTTCTATCTTTTGCTCAAATCAGGTTGAGGAAGAAACTCAGGGAATGCAGCTGGTCGGCCTGGCTGTGCAGCAGCACCACAGGGGAGTGGTCCAACCTTCTCACCCAAATGACTCACTGGCCCTAGGTAGAGCACCACGAAGACCCAAGTAAAGTAGCTTCAACCCCTTCTCACTGGAACGCATTGGATCATCCCAGCCAGGCATGACCCCTCCAGGCTCAGACCTCATTGCTCTTTCACTCTTTCCCTTGAGCCCTGTGTTCAGAGCATTGACTGAGGTCTAAGAGGCTGGGTGGACCATCCCCACTGCCAGGTTTTGTTTGCTTGATTGTTTGTGATTTGTTTTCTGCAGAGTGAGGGCAAATTCCCACTGATGTGCAGAGGGACACAGTCCCCAAGTTGAAGATGGCTTAGACAACCTCCTTTCTCTCTGCCTTTTACCTAGGAAGCACCCAGAAATCCCTGCAGACATTAATGAGGACATATCATTCCAGAAGAATCTCCAGTTCCTGCAGAGATGTAATCAGATAACTGTGACCTTTGGAAAAGAATGTGACCTCTCTAAGCCCAATTTCTTCATATGCGACAAAGGACAATGACAGATGGGCATTAAGCCAACCAGAGGAACTAACGATGTGGGGCAATGGTGTTTGCCAATTCTCCCTGAGTCAGCCCCATAGACTGATCACATTGAGCTCTCTTAATAATAAGGGGCTCTCTAGTAATGGTTATAGTGGACAGCCCTGGAAGTGGCACCACTCCCTGCCCTCCCAAGTCTCCCACCCTCATCCTGAGGAGGCGTGTGCTTGGGGTAGAGAAGTATCCCTCAGGGTGCTTATGGCTGGTGGCAGCTTCATGATCAGTGACACCCACATAGACACACACAGACCTTAGCTCTAGACCTGTCTGCACCGAGTCCCAGCTGAGACATTTTCCAGAGAACATTAAAGGGATGTATTACATCTCAGGCACTGAGCAAAGAGGAGGAGTGTGTCCTATTCAGAGTTCCCAGACTATCACAGTGTATGCTGCCTCCCCACTGTACCCCCAAGGTCCACGACTCCAGGCCTTGCCACTCCAACACTGACAGACATTGAGTGAGCACCTGTCATTTTCTGGTGCTGTATTAGATGCTAGAGATACCACAACAGCCAAGGCAATCTCTATCCTCACACTTGAAGCACAAGTGAGAGCTTAATGATCATTGGTTGACTCATTCCTAAAACCCACCCAGTAGAAAGGGGCTCCAGATTGCCATCGGTTCCACTGCTTTCCTTTGCTTAAGGAGACAATGTTTACTAATGGAAGGAATTAAAACTTTTTTTTTTCTGAAAGCATTTATTGGCCAGTGCAAAGTGGAGTACTGCCAAGGCCACTGGGTCCAGAATAATTGTCATTTTCCCTTTCCCAAAGGAAAGATAATCCAGAAAGAGTCCATGGAGAGTTCCCCATCCTTGCACCTATAAATCATCCTGAGATTTAGGGCTCAAGAATGGAAAACCTCCTGCTCGGAATCTGACACATCAGAGCTATTCATACACAGCATCCATTAGTTTGGTCTCCAGAATGCACATGTCCCTAACATGGGGAACACGCTATTGTGTTCCATGGGGACACATAGGGACATGTGTTCCATGTCCCTAAGATGGGGAACACGCTATTGCAGTACCATGAATAGTAAGTCGAGAAGCTTAAATGCTTTGGTGGGATGAGATGAGGAAGTTTCAAAATGGGTTACTGAGGGTTGATAGCAGAGGAAGAAACCAGTTCCAAAGCCAAATTTTCTCTCCAGAGGATTCTTGCCAGAGGTAGATTTTAGAAGGCAGAGTGCAGGTTAGGTGAAGAATAGAGGGATTGGCAGTAAAGGAAACCGTCCCCTTTGAGGGCGTGAGGCAGGGAGTTGAGTGTGGGCTTCTGTTCACTGAGAGTCAGGACAGAGCACAGGAAAGGCAAGAGTTGAAACCCACCCAATACACAGAGCAGGTACTATTCTGGAAGACTTTAATCATGGTTTATCAGATATCACATGCTTAGAAGTTTATAATAATTAACCTATATAATAGTAAGGGTTAGTAACTCAAACCCTTATAGTTAGCACATTTAACCATATTGTTTTTCTTAGATTGCACTCTTTATGTTTCTGGTGAGAAAATCCTTGAGAGTTGCATACACAGTTATTTTATGACTGTTTATGAAATTGGGAAAAGTAGATTTTATGAAATGCATGCCCCTATGACAGACCCCCAAAATTCATTTTGATCTTTAAAAGTTTAAAATTAAAAATAGAAAGCATATTTGGTGTTAAATGTGTAGAAAATCTAACAGTAATTACAAAAAGTGCAAACCAATGAACATTTGGAAAAATCAATCGGCTTCTATGAATTGTCCCTGCTTGGCGTTCAACTTTGAGCACATTTACAAGTGAATAGGTGTGATTCCTATGATCTTGGGAACTGCCTACAGGGCTGGTCACACGGAAATCCACCCAGCTGGACATGGGGCAGCGCAGTCGACTGTGGTTCACAGAGATGGCCTCCCACGTCCAGTGAATAGAGACCCATGAGATAGCCGCCACTGTGGTCCTGATTTCCACAGGACAAAGCAAAGTGAAGAGAACAGCACACAGCCCTGTTTCCCTCCCTCACAAATGCACTAAGAACTTAAAATTTGCTCCTAGCATTGTCCAAAGCCTGGGAGAAAATACTGCCTCTGCCCTCAGGGTTACTCCAGATCTAGTTGTGAAGTCAGGCAAGAAACTGATGATAGCAGCAAAATGAAACCCATTACAGGCCCGAAGGGTGTTCAGAGTAAGGAGGAAATGCGGAGAGTGGCCTGGAAACCAGGAGGAAGGCTTTCGGGGAAGTGACATTTCAGCAGGCATTGAAGATAAGCGAGAGTCCTCCAGGAAGCGGAGGGGGCAGGGCACTCCTGACAAAGGATGTCCTGCAAGGGGCCAGGCAGGGACCGGAGCACCAGGGAGAAGTTCACGCAGCCACGACCTGGGGGGTGCAGAGGGTGGATGGGAGACTGATAGGAGAGGTCCAGCTGGGGCTTAGTGCATAAGGGTCTGGAATGCCATGCTGAGAAGCTGGCACATTGACAGGCAGCACCTATGAGCACCTACTGTGTGCCAGACACTGTCATTAGCAAGCTATACTTAACACCTTCTGAAAGCTCACAACCACCCTCTGAAGTATAGACTATCGTTCTTCCCAATTTACAGGTGAGGACACAGGCACAGAGAGGGCACAGACACTTCTCCCAAGTCACACAGCTCGGAAGCGGTGGAACAGGGACTTCCCGCTGCAGGCTCTGAGGAGAAGGCAATCAAGTGGCATGTTTCCAAGGGATAACTCTGGGGACAGAACCTGGATCCCCATATCACTTGGTTTCTAAGCTGGCTGTGCATTGGAGCCCCTGTCAGGCCTCACCTGGGCCTCACAAGTCAGAATCTTGGAGGCCTGGGTCCAGGAGAGTGTGTTTTAATAAGCTCCAAAGGCGGGGCCTGCTGGGCAGGTCCTTCAAAACCACTCAGCTCTGCCTCCCATTTGCTAGACAAAGAAACTGAAACCCAGAGGGGCACCACAACCCACCAAAGCCTTCGTGAGTGAGTTGAGGACAAAGTAATGGTGCCCGGCCTAGAGACACTGTCCCCAGCCAGCATTCTTCACCCAGAGTGGGGAGAGGGAGGGGGAAGAGGGGAGGGAGGAGGAGCTCTTTATGGAGCTGACACCTTCTCTAGGTATAGGATGAAGGCCACTGGTGGTGTGGGAGGGGACCTTCAGTGCATGGAATCACAGCCACACACAACATTGAATCCCACTGTATTAGTTACTTATGGCTGCTGTAACAAATTACCACTAATTGAGTGGCTTAAAACAAGACAGATATATTCTCTTACTGTTCTTGAGTTCAGAAGTTTAAAATAAGATGAGGTGAAAATCAAGGTGTTAGCAGGGCTTGCTGTTTCTGAAGGTTCTGGGAAGAATCTGTTTCCTTGGCTCTTCTGACTCCTAAAGGCTATAAGGCATTCAGCTTTCCTTGGCTTGTGGCCACATCACTCATCAGCTTTCACTCTTACAGCTCATTGTCTGTCATTAAATCTCCCTCTGTTTCCCTCTAATAAGGAGAGTTATGATGACATTGGGCCCACTTGGATAATGCAGAATAACCTCTCCAACTGGTCATGGATTTAATCACTTCTGTAAAGTGTCTTTTACCTTGGAAGATGACCTATTGGCAGATTCTGGGGATTTGGACTGAAGTCTTTGGAGAGGGAGGGGCTCATTACTCTACCTACCACTCTCATGATCAGAACATCTCTTCTTTTCCAATTTTGTTTCAATCCTTTTGCCTTCTCCAAAAAGAAAGTCTCGGTTCTTGGCCAGAGTGTTTTGGCACCTTGCTAATACTTGCTGACCTCATGTTTGAGCAGAGTGAGCACACTCAGGCCGGAGCCTTCAGCAGACAACTGATGCCACCTCAGTGTCCTCATCTATGAAATGGGGACAATTACAATCCAGGCCTCCTAGGGTTGCTGTGGGGGCTGAATGAGATAACACAGGTAAGGTACTCAGGCTGTGCCCATGACAGTGTAAGCACTGCATAAATACTAACTTCTTATTTTATTTATAGCAAGTGATCCTGATGACTGATGATCCACTTCCAGAACTTATAAGGAATCTATCTTTAAAGCAATTTCACTAAGTAAAAATCAGAAACAGAGCAAGAAAGCCCATGAGAACTTTTAAGTATGGTATATCAAAACTTCAGGTACCACACAGAGATGGCAAACACCACAAACAAAGGCAGCCTCAGCTTGTGTGGCTGTCACTGTGTCCTGAACACCAGCCCAGAACTGGTACTGGGAAGACAGCCTGGTATTTGCTGAATAAATGAAGGAATGAATTACAGCCGTGCATTGTTTCAGAAGCATTTCCTATAGTACCTCATCCAGTCCCTGCAGCAGCTGTTTTCCATAAGCGCAAACAGACTCAGAGATTAAACATCAAGGCACTCAGAAAATACAGCTGGAGGAGGCTGATTCTGACTCAGGTCAGTCTGCCTGCTGCTGGGCTGCCTTCTAAGACACCTTTCCCCATTTCCAACCCAGCTCTCACTATTCCCACTGCAGCAGAAGTAAGGTCTTTTTCTCTAAGCAACTGTTTCTCCCGGGAACCTGTCGCTGAAATCTCTCTGTCTCCTGTCCTTAAAGGAACCGAGAGAAAACTCTTGCTTGCCCTGAAATTTCACCCAAGCCCTGCGATCTACTTCCCGCTTTTAAAGAGACGGCCGCCAGAGGGGGGCATTGATCTACGTTTCTTCAGACAAGCACATCAGAAGCCAAAAAGCCGCAGAGCACCAAGACCACCTTCAGACTGGCTAATGCCTCAGCCAGCCAGACTTCCACAAAGCCCATGCTCAGGATGAAGAAGCCATCCCCATGTCAGCCCCAAATACCCCAAGACATGACTCTCGTGAACCCTGTTGCCCAGGCAGGACAGACGAGGGTTCATTGCCACTCACAGAGAACCATCATAGATAGTAGGTAGTACTGCAATTGTTATCCCCATTTTACAGGTTAGGAACCTGGTGCAGAGAGTTAAGCTAGAGGCCAACTAGTCCCTAATCCCCTGATTCCCCGCCTCAGACAACTTTGTACTGTGCTAGGCTCCTGGGAATCCTGGAACTTAGTAACTATTTGTGTATTATGTGGAGGGGGGGAAAGAATCCATGAAGCCAAGCCTCTAATCAAATGTGAATTTGGGGGAGGTATGTAGGGTCCAAGGACTGGGGATGTTGTAGCCCCAGCTGGTGAACCACCAGCATCTTCCATCACCTCGGACTCCCGAGTCCCTAATGAGAGCTAACTGTATTGAGCAGGTACGATACTGTATAGTAAAGCCTGACATGAAGCACCCAGAGCAGCACCAGGAAGTACTTGGTTTTACCGATGAGAAAACTAAGGTCCAAAACAAATGGTTGCTATCTAAGGTATGACAGTGCCTAAGGAGTAGAGACAGGGTTGAGACCCAGAAAGTTTGGTTCCAGGGCCGGAGCTCCTTGCTCCTGGCACTGCCTGCGTGATACAGTTCCAGCCACAGTGGAGCGGCAGCCAGGCTGGCTCCCACCTGCCTCCTTCATCTCGGTGGCTGGTCATCCTCCCTGTACCTGCTTCCTCAAAGTTCAACAGGGAAACTGAATCCTTACTGCACTGTGGTCCTACAGGAGTTCATGTCTGTGAAAATGCACATCTCCTCCTACCAGACGGGTGAACTGAGATCTGACTTCTAAAAGAGCGTGATTCTCCACCTTTGAAAGTCAAGGCCAGAAGTGGCAGTGCTGGTTGATCACAGTCAGGCTGGGGGCCTGTGTACAGTTACCCTTTCTGCAGGACTTGAGTCAGCATTGGCTTCTGGACCCAGCAATATCCACAGCTGACTGCTGGGACATGTCCTTGGGGGCATGGCTCCCAGATGGCAGGATTTTCCCAAGGGGAAAGCAAATGGTTGAACATTGCTTGGAGGAGGCTATGATGCCAGGCCTCCTGCCCAGAGCCCTCTCCCGAGTCAATATCTGGCCTCAGGTACCCTTGCATTCATCATCATCCTCATGATCTGCAGCTTTTGCAGTCCCTGGGCTCCACATTTTACTTACACATTTATATTACTTTTTCCTTCCAAATCCACATGAGACAGATTCTAGTTTCATCCTCACTTTATTGATAAACAAACGGAGGCCTTGTAAGATTAAGAAACTTGGCCAAGATCACAAGGCTACCAAAGAGCAAAGCTGGGATTTGAACCCAGTTCTATGCAATCCTCAGGCCCACGTGTTTCATGTTTTACTGCTTTGTCCCAAATGTCCCAGTTTGGGGTTCAGAATATACAGAATATATGGTCTTTCATGTCCAAGAAGGCCTCCCTCTGGACTGTAGTATGCAAACTGCATCCCAAGCATTCCCTAGGCAGGCTCAGGCCCTCACACACCCAACTCTTATTTTTTATTTATTATTCTATTATTATTTCCCTGAAGCTGGGCAGAGAGCATCTTCTCAGGTTTGAATTTTCACTTCTAGAAATTTCAAAAAGTTTAAAATAATTTCATTCACAAAATGACCCTAGTTGTTAGAGACATTTGATTCTTTTCCCGGCAGCCCTAGGATGGTCAAGGGGGGGCCGCAGGACCATAACTCTCAAACCTCACTGCGGGGTGGGAACAGCTAGCTCCTGTTGTCCACCCCAAGGGCTATAGCCAGTGTTCCTACAAATCTGGAATGAAGGGTCCTCTGGGGATGCTTTGGACACCCTGGCCCGAAGGTTTAACCTTGTGACCAAGTGCAGAGAAGTTGTGATCCCCAGCTACTGGGCTCTGGGTGCCAGAGGCTCCCGGTGAATAAGGCCTCCTAAGACAGGCCAGGCTTTCTCTGATCTACTGGGGGAAAGGAACTAGGGTCCACATGCAGCTAGGGAGACCCAGGTGAGCATTCCTCAGAAAATGCCGCTAAAGCAGGAGACGCCAAAGTGGGGCAGAGTGGGTCCTGACCCAGCCATGAACTTGTGTGACTCTGGGCCCTCTCTGATTGTCATCTGTAAATGTAGAGTCTGGCTATAGAATCGGTGTCTACGCCAAATATTTCTCCCTGTTTTTGCATCATAATCCCTGTCACATCCCCGCTGCATGCGATTAACTCTCAGTGTAGCAAACATAGATGTGCTTGATTGTACACAGCAAATGTATACTGACTATAATCTATAATAACTAATATTTATTGAGTGAGCCTCTATGTGCCATGTGAAATGATTGACATTGATTACACTGACTACCTCACTGAATGCTCACTGCAACTTCGTGAGTTAAGTACTGGCATCGTTCCCTTTTTCACCAGAAAACACTGAGGCTGAGAAAAGCTAGATCACTTGTCAGGGCCTGCAGTGATCCCAAGGTTGGGATTTGCAATACCAAGGTTGGGATTTGCAGCCAGGTGCTCCTGATCTCAGAGCCCGTGTTTGCTACGTCTCTGCTATATTATCTCTTTTTAGCCTTTCAAATTTAACCCCAAAAGCAAGTCACCTGTGTGCTTGCCTTTCTCTAATCATTTAAATCAGAAACTACAGAAAAACAACAACAAAAATTGCATCCAATTCTTTATCCAGAAATAATAATTGGCAGTTTGATATTTATGTTTCTAGATTTCATATACAATTATAAATACATATTTGTACTAAAAAAAAATCTCATGGCATTTTGCAACCTGTTTTTCCAAATAATATCATGAGAACATAAGCGTCTTTTCATATCATTAGTTATTCTTCCAGAATCTATTTTTCATAGTTGCATAATATTACATAATATTACATCATTTACATCATTTGGATGATACACTATTTAGCCAATCCCCTACTGTTGGGCATTTAGATTAGTTACAATTTGTCACCGCTATAAACAATGCTGTGGTGGGCATCCCTGTGGCTAATTCTTTGCTCTGTTGAATTTTGTAAGATAAGCTTTGAGAAGTGAAATTGCTAGGTTAATTGTGAGGCTTTGAGTCTGTACTAGGGGACTCCAATGTGACTGTTCTTTGAAAAGTCAGGGCTCCACCTTCAGCAAGCCAGGCCTCCTCATAGAGAAACTGTACCAAACAAAAATTCTGCCTCTGGCTTGGCTCTGCAAAGTATGCCTTACTCTAAGCCTCATCTGGACAGCCAGAGCCTTTCAGAAAGTCACATTTCATCACTGTTTTATGGTGGGGACAGGTTCCTCTGGGCCTAACATGACCCCTCCTACCCAGTTACCTGGAACTCATCCTCTGGGCACCAATATGCTGAAAATGAAGTTTATTCAGTCTCATTCATGTTTGCCACATGTGTCCCCACATAACCATGAAAGAGGAGCAGAGAGGGGGATAGTTCTTTGGGGAGCATCCCCTCCAGTTGGGACAGTCAGTGACCTCTTTCTCTTGCCTCAAAGAAAGTAGGGCATGCAGGGAAGTGGGAGGAAACTGGATGGGAAGAAGTAGAAGGAGGCAAGCGGGAGCGAGGTGGTGACCAGAGGGGCTGACCCCAACTTTTCTCCCATCTGCTTCATTACAGAGAGAAGTCTCAGCTGCTACCAGAACCTGGTCAGGGGCCAGCGCCTATCCTCTGAGTAGGGAGACCACCACCCATGGCCCAAGCTGAGGGCCTGACCTGGGGCACCAGGGGAGGCTGGGACAAGATGGAGGATGGAGCCCAGATAGGAGA
The DNA here is from genome assembly GCF_029281585.2 of Gorilla gorilla gorilla. NCBI lineage: Eukaryota > Metazoa > Chordata > Mammalia > Primates > Hominidae > Gorilla > Gorilla gorilla. Next base: position 173,925,576 of record NC_073228.2, read on the forward strand.
GGAGCTGGCTGAGCCACAGGGAGAAGCCAGCAGGGGCTGCAGCTCCTGCTTCTGGAGCCTGAGGGAGAGAGAGAGAGGACACGTGGGGCATGGTGAGTCGGGGGCTCTCCTCGTGCCCTGGCTCCCTCCATGCCAGGGGCCTCTGCCAGCTGAAACATGAAAGGTCTTTGGATCAGAGAGGAGCTGGGAGCCTGCTTGCCCTGCAGCTGGAAAGAAACTTGAATTGTTCAAGTTCTCTCACTTTTCCCTGAAGACTGATTCCCCATTTTCCCCTTTTGCTACTATTTTTAAGAGCCTTGCTGCTCTCCAGGCAAATTCTCAGGTTCTCTGCCTGTCTGCAGCATGTATGCATATGCGTGTGTGTGTGCGCGTGCGTGCGTGGGCGTGTGTGTGCGTGAGCGTGTGCGTGTGCGCGTGTGTGCGTGTATGTGTGTGTTGGGGGAGGGTGCGGTGCCTATGACTGGTTGCCCCCTTGAACCCCACCAGAAGCCAGCCCAGGCCCCTCTGTGCCCTCTTGTGTGTCTCCAGGGCCGGTTCTCTCCTGGCAACTCCAGAAAGTGCCTCCTCACCTCAAAAGACCAAGAAACAGGGTTTCTGATAAAGTGTCCCACCCAGTCCCGGCTGGGGCAGTTGGTTAGAGAATGAGGGGACACTGGGGGGAAGAGAAGGGAGAATGAGGGGATGGGAAGAGAGGCGCAGAGAAAATGAGAGGTGGAGAGAAAAGGACAGAGTGGAAGAGAAGGAGAAAGGGGAGAAGCCGGGAAGACAATGAGAACGGAAGAGAGAGACGGAAGTGGAAAGAACTGGAAGCCTAGAGACGGAGGCAGAGAGGGAGAGAGGGAGAGAGGGAGAGAGAGAGAGAGGGAGGGAGGGAGAGAGAGAGAGAGAGGGAGGGAGGGAGGGAGAGAAAGAGAGAGAGAGAGAAAGAGAGAGAGAGAGAGAGAGAGAGAGAATGAGCAGCTGTGATGTGGCCAGATCAGTTCATAGAAAAGAAACACAGTTCAGAGCAGAAGGGAGGAAAGAAAATAGGAAGGAAAGAAACAGAATGAGATGCAGAGAGGAGAGGAGGGAGAGAGAGAAGGAAAGCGAGGTGGGTAGAAAAATGTGACGAAAGGGAAGGACAGAAAAAAAAATGAGAGAAGCAAGACAGAATAAAGGAGAAAAAGAAGAAGGGAATCATGAGGATGGTGAGAAAAGACAGGAGAGAAAGCCGGGAGAGAGGATAGAGGGGGGTTCTTGCTGCGCTGCGTGTCAGCTCTGGTAAGCCGTCTAGCATGTCATTAGTGGGGACCTGAGGCGCCAGCGGGAAAGTCCCCTCCCCGTGGGCTGGAGGCTGAGGGAGGGCGGGCCCTGGGCTGGCATCCACAGGCAGGTGGCCGCCCCTGGGTGGGGCCGCCGGCCAAGCCCTAGGGGTATAAGTGGGAGGCCGGGCCTGCTGAGCACCTGTCAGGGGCAGCTCCTGGGTGCAGGTGCCAGGCAGGTGGCTCCGGCCAGCCCAGCCCCAGCATGAGCTCCTTCGACCTGCCGGCGCCCTCCCCACCTCGCTGCAGCCCCCAGTTCCCCAGCATCGGCCAGGAGCCCCCCGAGATGAACCTCTACTATGAGAACTTCTTCCACCCACAGGGCATGCCCAGCCCTCAGCGGCCCTCCTTCGAGGGGGGCGGCGAGTATGGGGCCACCCCCAACCCCTACCTCTGGTTCAACGGGCCCACCATGACCCCGCCACCCTACCTGCCCGGCCCCAACGCCAGCCCCTTCCTGCCCCAGGCCTATGGAGTGCAGAGGCCGCTGCTGCCCAGCGTGTCGGGGCTTGGGGGGAGCGACCTGGGCTGGCTGCCCATCCCCTCGCAGGAGGAGCTGATGAAGCTGGTGCGGCCACCCTATTCCTACTCGGCTCTCATCGCCATGGCCATCCACGGGGCACCCGACAAGCGCCTCACTCTCAGCCAGATCTACCAGTACGTGGCGGACAACTTCCCCTTCTACAACAAGAGCAAGGCCGGCTGGCAGAACTCCATCCGCCACAACCTGTCGCTCAACGACTGCTTCAAGAAGGTGCCCCGCGACGAGGACGACCCGGGTAAGGAGGCTTTGAGTGTGGGGGGTGTCCCCAAGGAAGACTCACTTCCTTCCTCCCCAAGACCCCATTCTAGAAAGTTCTGACTAGGGCTGTGCTCCCCCAAGACTGGGGGATGCTACCAGGCAGGACAGAGGGGAGCTCAGCAGTGGAGGAGAACATGGGCCTGGGGGAAGATTTGGGTTTCAGCCCTGGCTGTGCTCCTGCCCAGTCAGTGACCTCCGGCAGGTTAGACCTCAGAGCCTCAGTTCCCTCATCGGAAAACCAGGGATAGTGACAGCATCTGCTTTGCAGGCTGCAGTGGAGGTGATGAGATAATGTACACAAGGTTTTTGGTGTTATCAAGCGCTTAATCGCCTGCAGTAATTACGATTCATCTGCATCTCCAGCACCCAGCACATAGAAAGTCTTTGGTGAATGAATGACTGGACCAACCAAAGCCCAAGGGCATCCCAAGACTGCCGGGAAGAGGATCTGACCTGGGTTAAACAGCCACTAATGGCCCATTTTGCTGCCTGCCTTGTTTCTACTTATGTAACCTCCTTTAACCCCAAGACACCCCTGCAGGGTAACTCTTATTAAACCCATTCTACAGATTAGGAAAATAACACTCAGAGGTGACACAGAATGAAGTGATAATGATGGAGCTTGAATTTGAACTCAGTTTTCTCTAACATCAGAGATTGTGAGCTTTTCCTTTTCAACGATGCATTTCTAAAACTCAGAGACCTGCAGAGAGGCATGTATTAAATACTCATGCATCCATTTCCCAGAATTAAAGTCCACTTTTGTTCCACCGCAGGAAGCCAAGGTATAGCTCAAAGGAACCCCAACTCTGCCCCATTTGAGGGTGGCAAACACCAGGCCTATTTGTCCCCAGAAGAGGGCAAGTGTCCTCTCCAAGGACTGCCATCACCCTCAGGCTGAGAGACGGTAGCAGGAAGAGTTCAGGCCTTCCCTCGGGAAGGTACCTCCCAGCTGCAACGCTCCTTTCCATATCCAGTGTGGATCCTTTCTCAGTGGGCCTGAGGAAGACAGGGGCAATGGGCCCACTTTTCAGACTAGAAAACAGGTTCTCCCAAAGCCCCTCAGTCAGTGAGGAGCAAAGCCAGAACTCAAGTCTGTCTTCAGACTCCAAGCCTAGGGCTATTAGGGAGTCCCATAGTTTTCCTGAGTCTTCTTTTCCTTCAGCATTGAAAGCCCTCCAACCCCCAACCCCCCAATCCCTCAGCATCGCTGCTCCCAGTTCTTCATCCTTCTTAAAGAGACCTACATTGCAAACTCCTTAATGCTCATGCCTCTCGGCTGCAGTCCCAGAGGGCCCTGTCATGGGCTGCTTAATTAAAGATGGAGGTGGTGTGGTTCATCAGTTGATGGAATTCCTCCATTTCTCAGTCCCTGCCTGTCGGTCTCTGTCTTCCTGCATCTGTCACCTTGGCTTTTAGTTTATGACAATAAGGAGGGACAGAAGCAAAGCATTTTGTCCACCTCTCTACTTACCCCCTTTCACTTTTGTATCAGGCAAAGGGAATTACTGGACCCTGGACCCCAACTGTGAGAAAATGTTCGACAATGGAAATTTCCGCAGGAAAAGGAAGAGGAAATCAGATGTTTCCTCCAGCACAGGCTCCTTGGCCTTAGAGAAGACAGAGAGCAGTCTCCTGGTGGACAGCCCCAAGACCACGGAGCCTCAGGACATCTTGGATGGAGCCTCACCAGGGGGCACCACCAGCTCCCCAGAGAAGCGGCCCTCCCCTCCCCCATCAGGCGCCCCTTGCCTTAACAGCTTCCTTTCCTCTATGACAGCCTATGTGAGCGGGGGGAGCCCCACGAGCCGCCCCTTGGTCACACCAGGACTGAGCCCTGAGCCCAGTGACAAGACAGGGCAGAACTCACTGAGCTTCAACTCCTTCTCCCCGCTCACCAACCTCAGCAACCACAGCGGTGGGGGTGACTGGGCGAACCCCATGCCCACCAACACGCTCAGCTACGGAGGATCTGTGCTCAGCCAATTCAGCCCTCACTTCTACAACAGTGTCAACACCAGTGGTGTCCTCTACCCCAGGGAGGGCACCGAGGTCTAGGTACAGAACAGCTCCTGAGCCAGGTGGACATGCCAGAGAGAAAAGCAGTAGAGGTCCTCCATGCCAGCCCCACGGTGCTCCATGGCTGTAGAACTGCCCAGACATAAGCAGGAGCCTCCGAGGAATCCACCCTCTTTCTAGAACACTGGTTAAGGCTTCTGTTTATCACACATAGGCCCACACACAGACTCACCAACTTTGCAATAGAAATACCGGTGCCTGCAGAGCAGCAATAACAGTGGCAGGTGATGTACTAGGCTCTGTACTGGCCACACTTACTATTGACAGTCACCCCGTAAGGTTCACAAACCACCCCATTGAAGAGATGAGGAACTGAGGCTCAAGGAGGTTAAGTAACATTTCCAGGGTTATATAAACTAGTAAATGGCAGAGCTAAGAGTCAAATCCAGGTCTATGTGATCCTCAGAGATTGGAGGCCAGGATGGAGGATTGGTTGAGTAGCCGAGGAAGGTCAGTGTGAAAAGCTTGCTATGGCAAATATAGCGAAATCTCTCCACTGCCTTCTGTCCACCAACATTTAGTGCCAGCCCAGGCACAACTTGTCCTGGTCCAAGACCTTATTCTGCTTGCCCCAACTTACCTGCAGACACTCCTTTTGCTACCACTCAAGGAAGGAAGTCACCAGTGGCCTTAGTGCAGGAAACTCAGCCCTGGTGGCCCTGCAGAACAATGCATCTGACATGTGCAATGCATCCCCATGGAGAGACAGCATTGCTCCCCAGCTCTCCAGAAACCTTGAGCAGATCCAGGGATCAGTGAGAGGAGTGGTGTGTACCCCTAAATCCTCCCACCCCAGCACTGCCCATCTGTAAAATCTTGTAAAGCCCAGTTTCCTGTGTGCATGTCATGGACCAGTGAGCTGGAGATGGCTGAATCTTCCAAGAGAAACAAGGTTGGATAAGCGCTTCCTTTTTTTTTTTTTTTTTTTTTTTAGCCCAGGAGAGGTGGATGTTTGTCTGAGAAAACAATGGCCTCAAGGGAGGGGCCTTGGGCCTACCCTCACAGAGGGTCTGTGCGTGATCTCTTGGGATTTCTCCTTGTTTTTGTGAGTACCTGGGAAGTGTTGTTTGTTTTCTTATTTTCTTTTTAATTAAAAAACAAACAAACATGTGGTGCAGAAGCGTGGGGCTTCTTTATGAGATTTTCTGTCTCTCGGCTGCTTGGTGCGTTCAACAGGGGGCCAACTGCTGCCTGGAGCTGAAGGCATTTGGGGCAGGAGGCAGAGAAAGAATGCATATCAAGACTCTTTTCACCTCTTCACTGGCGTGGAGCCCAGACAAAAGCCCCCAAGGAAAAGAGGGGAGTCTGGGAATGGGGGGTAGGGTCATGGAAGGAATCCATTGGTACTGAACACACAATATGGACTTGGCGTATCCCAGTCTTTACAGTTCATGCAAACCTCCTAACTGTGCTATGATCATTTAATTCTAACAACCCTGCGAAGAGGGGGGTACTAGTCTCATTATACAGATGAGAAAACTGAGGGTCCGAGTGGTTGAGAGATTCGTGTGAAGTCCACATCCAGTCCACACCTAGATCTGTCTGACCCTGCACCTCATCATGCTTCAGTGTAGTCTCAGATGCAACCAACGCTAGAGGCAGTAAGAACAGTACTACAGGCTGCGAGTCACTGAGGGCTGTGGGCAGTTCCTGGGTCAAGTGCTGTGTAGGTGGGACATTTTTTATCCTTACAGCAGCCTATAAGTGTGTACGCTGGTGATCCCCTGGGGTCCCTGACACAATGCATGCTGCAGGACTTGTTCATTGAAGCTGGATTTTTTGTTAGGAGTTCTCTCTTTGGGTGTGCACAGAGAGGGCTTAAACCAGGAATAGCTGGCCACTTGCATCGCTGCCTACTCAAACCCTGGGGGCTCTCTTTCCTTGTGACAGAGTGACAGAGAGGAGCTGGTAAATAACAGCAACAACAATGGCAATGATTATTGATGATGATGATGATGATGATAATGATGGTGATGATGATGATGATGGTAAGAGCATTCATCATGGGTTGACCATGTGCAAGGCACTGCATTATTGTATTTAATCCTCAAAATAATCCAGTGCACTCAATACCATTATTTTCATTGTGTAGGTAAGAAAACTGAGGCCTGGGGAGAGTCATACCTTGATAGAAAGCAGCCACAGCCAGGACTCAAGCAGATCCATTGATGCCATGGCTAAAGTGCTTCTCCACAGAATCTAGCAATGGGGAGCCCAGGACTTACCACAGGACAGCAAAATCACGACAACCAAGAGTAAAAGAAGCAGGGCTGCCTGAGAACCCCTCAGGCCCTTTCCCTGGGAGTCCTTTTCTGCAGAGAGACTTCTGGCAGATTCCACGTGGCCTAGGAAAGTAAAAGGATGGGACATGGTGTCAGACTGTCAGACTGTTACAAAACACAAGATAGGCTTGCCCCTTTCTGCAGAGAAAGGAAGCCTACAGCTCAGAGGGAAGGCACTCCACAAATGTCACCAGGACAGTGAGGTCAGAGTCAGAATTAAAATGCAAGTCCCTGAAGCCCAGACTAGGATTTTTTATTACACTAGATCCCTCTGTCACCAAATTTGCCCAAACAAACCCTGAAACCCCACCCTCTCCATTGATCAGCCCACTGCCTGCTCTTCAGCTCCTACTCCTTCCCCCAGGCGGGTCTGCAATGGGCGAGGGCCTGGGCCAGGAAGGAGGTGTGAAGGGGCCCAGGGAGAGCCCAAGCCAACCCGGAGGGGAGCCGGCCATTTAGAACCAAGGCCCACAACCTCAAGTCTCCAGTCTTCTTCAGCACAAAATTCAATGATGGGCACAAGCAGGAAGGAGAAAGTGTTTAGGGCTCTGACAACACAAAGACCCTGCCAACTCTTGCCTGTGGCCCTGCAGGGAGTTCCTGGTAGTAGCGCCAGGAGCTCATGGGAAGCATGACTCTGCAAGTACCCAGAAGGGCACAGCTGAGGGGAGTCGCAGGCCAAGAAGGGGGTCTCCCAGCAGCTTCCTTGGAGGCTGCCTGTCCCTCTTTTTGTTCTCTTCCTCTGAGACGAAATAAGAGCTGGAGAGAGGGACAGAGGGAGGAGAAGGTGAGATGGAAGAAGGGAGGGGTAAAGGACTGGTTATTTACCAAGCACTTAATCCTGTGTGCGGTGCTGTGCATGAACACTCCATGATTAGCCTCCTGCTCTTTGGCTCCACGTTGAAGCCATGGTGTCCAGCATCCATAAAGGGTCTGAGAAAAGGGCCACCTGGAAGGCTGCCTGGGGAAGATGCGACTGGAGCTGAAGGATGGCGAAAGTGAGCTGATTCAAACCACTAGTTTATACCCTCACCTTCCAACAGCCGAACTCTAATCCCCCCAAACCCTGAGTTAGCCTGCCTCCATTTCCAAGTGACGCGGAGGTTGGGGGATGTATGCCTCGAAGCAGAATATATATGTATAATATAGGTACATTTCATAATCCCATTTATTTTAATAGGCAAAGTTGCAAGAGGAAAAGTTGGGAAATACTGTACATAAAATACTAGTAGTCATTGTCTGGTGGCTAATAAAATATTAGGTGTGGTTTTTGGTCATTGTGTTTATCTCTGTGTACAGTGGACATATTGTCATCCCAGGCCACTGCAGCTACATACCACTGCTTCCAATGACAGGGGTGCAAGAGACCTGCCATGTTGTCCCATGATCCCCCTGCCAGCACAGATGACTGATCCTGAGGGACCCCTGACCCAAGCTGAGGTCTTTCTGCTATGGCTGAGGAATGAGTTCCCTTAGCACAGACATGGCTCTTAGGCAGCCACCATTGAAAGAAAGGGGAATCAATGTGAGAACAATAACTTATCTAAAACGTGAGAGTCAAGGCTGGGCGTGGTGGCTCACACCTGTAATCCCAGCACTTTGGGAGGCCGAGGCAGGAGCATCATTTGAGTCCAGGAATTTGAGACCAGCCTGGGCAACACAATGAAGCCCCATCTCTACAAAAAATTTAAAAAAATAGCCAGGTGTGGTGGCGTGTGCCTGTAGTCTCAGCTACTCAGGAGGCTGAGGTGGTGAGGTGGGAGGATCACCTGAGCCCAGGAGGCAGAGGTTGCAGTGAGCTGAGATTGTGCCACTGTACTCCAGCCTGGGCAACAGAGTGAGACTCTGTCTCAAAAAAAATAAAATAAAATAAAACGTGAGAGTCAGAAAAACAAATGTTCAGACTTGCTGAAAAGCTAATGCCAAGCTGATGAGAGTGTTGTGGGAGTTTAAAGGTGGCTGAAGCTCTCCTCGGAGTTCCTGGAGAGTCCAGCAGAGATCAAGCACAAGACTGGAAAGAAAGGGGAGTTTGAGGAGAGAGTGGAGGGGCTGCAGGGAAGTAGCCAGCATTTATGAGCTCCCTGCCATGCACCAGGCCCTTGGGACTGGAGCATGCAGTTATCTCCTGTCATATTCACAACGCTGTGGGTGCTGGGGAGTATTTTGTCCATTTGACCTATGCAGAAACTGGGACACCCAGGGTTTAAGCAGCCTCTCAAGATCTCAGACCACAGTCTACATGCTTTAAATATCAGGCTCTCCCACTCCTCTGTAAATGGGCACTGTGAGGCCTGCCATCAAGTGAACCATCAGTCTCCTTACTAGAGAGAGCACAGGGACATAGCATCCATATCAGGAAAGCTGTGTCGGCCAGCACATCACAGAAGGCCCAAGCTTTGTCTCTGTGGAAGGCTTAGCTCAGCCCCCTGCCCTATACACCGACTTCATGCCTGCCCCCTGCTTTCCTTCAGCCCAGAAGGAGACAGACCTGGGCTGCTTTCTCTGCTGACCTGCCTTTTGATATTCTCCTTAGGAGCTGCTGTGAAAACACAATGAAATTGGCCTTTGTCTCTGACTCTCTCTATTCAGTGTTTCTTTGAGGTTCTTGTGGGGCAGAAATATTGTGATGCTGAAGGCGCCATTTGCTTCCTTTTACTTGTGGGCCCCCACATGACCCCTTGGACATACGCTCCTCCCTTGCAGAAGCCATTGGAATCCCAAGTAGAAGGCCAAAATGCAGGGTCTGTCATGAAAGTGGTATAACTATTTGGGGGAACTCTCCTGCTTTTCTTTCGGTTCAGGCAGATGAGGTAACAGCAGCATTTAACGTTTATTGCATGTTTAGGATGAACTATGTACTTCCTTTTTTTCTTTTTTTTTTTTGAGACAGGGTCTTGCTCCATCACCCAGGCTGGACTGCAGTGGCATGATCTTGGCTCATTGCAAACTCTGCCTCCCAGTTTCAAGGGATTCTCCTGCCTCAGCCTCCCGAGTAACTGGCGTGCCACCATGCCTGGCTAATTTTTGTATTTTTAGTAGAGATGGGGTTTCGCCATTTTGGCCAGGCTGGTCTCAAACTCCTGACCTCAGGTGATCTGCCCACCTCGGCCTCCCAAAGTGCTGGTATTACAGGTGTGAGCCACCGTGCCAGGCCTATGTACTTCCTATAGATTGCTTAACAATCTCAATGCTACTAAAGCTGACGCTATCATTATTTGTATTTGGTATGGAAGTAAACCAGTATTCAGAGACACTGAGTAACTTTTCCAAGACCATGCAGCTATCACCTGAGGTAGACCTCAAACACAGGTATCCCCAGCTCCAGAGCCTGTGCTCTTAACCCAGATGCTAGGAGAAAACCCCTGAACTGGGAATTTGGAGACAGTATCCCCACAAGGAGACAATTCCTTTTCCACAGATTTTGGAACAATCAAATGTGGGATAATGCTATCAGGAAGATGTTGCATCAGCTCGGGGCACCATCTTCTCTGCATTCCTGATCAGCGACAGCCTCCAGGCTGGTCTCCCTGCCTCCAGCCTCTGCCTCCGCACTACAGAGTGTGAACTTCCTAAGGGACAGAGCTGGTCACGCCTGCCTCTGCCCTCCTCAGAGCCCCTCACTGGCCCCGTATCCTTCGGGTCCACACTAATGTGCATGGCTCTCGAAGCCCGTGCTCTGGCATCATCTCTCTGGCTAGGGCCTCAGGCTTAGCATCAGACTCAATTGGATTCAGATCCCCTCTACCTGCCCAGAGGAGTCAATGTAAGCAGGAAGTGGCCTCAAGACATGTCCTGCATATTCCTGTATATTAGTCTGTTTTCACACTGCTAATGAAGACATGCCCGAGACTGGGTAATTTATAAAGGAAAGAGGTTTAATTGACTCACAGTTCCACATGGCTGGGGAGGCCTCACATCATGGCGGGAGAGAAAGGGATATCTTACATGGCAGCAGGCAAGAGAGAGCTTGTGCAGGGGAACTCCCCTTTAAAAAACCGTCAGATCTGGTGAGACTTATTCACTATCATGAGAACAGCATGGGAAAGACCCACTCCCATGATTCAATTACCTCCCACCAGGTCCCTCTAACAACACATGGGAGTTGTGGGAGCTACAATTTAAGATGAGATTTGGGTGGGGACACAGCCAAATCATATTAGCATGTTTTATTTTTTTTTCCCAATCATGCTGTATTCTTAGCGTAATTTTATTTTATTTTATTTATTTATTTTTTTTTTTTGAGACGGAGTCTCGCTGTCGCCCAGGCTGGAGTGCAGTGGCTCGATCTCGGCTCACTGTAGGCTCCGCCCCCGGGGGTTCACGCCATTCTCCTGCCTCAGCCTCCCGTGCAGCTGGGACTACAGGCGCCCGCCACCTCGCCCAGCTAATTTTTTGTATTTTTAGTAGAGACGGGGTTTCACCATGTTAGCCAGGATGGTCTCAATCTCCTGACCTCGTGATCCGCCCGCCTCGGCCTCCCAAAGTGCTGGGATTACAGGCGTGAGCCACCGCGCCCGGCCAGCGTAATTTTAAAATACTTAAAACAAGATCATGAGAAAATAAATACCCAGATTCTAGCACCAAAATTCAGAAGCGGGGGCTATGAGAATGAGGGGCGGGGAGAAGCCTTCCTGAGAGTTTCTAAGAGGCATGGAGGCAGTGGGGATAGTGATTAGCTCTGGGGAAAGAAGAGGCTACTGGCTGGAAAGGGCATGAGGTGGGGTTGGTAATCACCTATTGTTTTATCTGAGTGCTGGTCACACAGATGTGTTCACTTTAGGAAAATGTATTGAGATTACACTTGTGATTTCTGCATTTTTATATACGCACATTAACTCAGTCATATGCTGATAAATGTTTAACAATGGGTTTGCTGGAGAAAAAAGGGTCCCCCAGATTTGTAATGTCTGCCCATTTCTGTGGTGTAAATACTCCCTTCACAACTGATTTCAAGCTTCCCATGCACTGTAACTGAAGACAGAGTTGGGAAGATACGTGCAGTAGCACAACATTAAATCATATTTCCACCATATACACACAATAGGTGTAAATAACACCCAGAGCATGGAAAATAATCAAATGTAGTAAAATAATCAAGAAGCAATGAGTTTTAAATGTTTATTTATTACCTTTCTTTATAATATAATTGTAACTATAAGTTTATTTAATTTTTAATAACAGCTGTGCTTAACATAAAACTCCTGAAAAGTTAACAGTCAGCTGTTGTGAGCCAGTTTGAGCAGGCTCCAGGACACTATTGGTATAAACACCCATTATTTCTGTCCCCAGACTCCCCTCTCCCTAAAATACTAGTTGTCACACCCTCCTGCTATTGCCATCTTCATCTCTGGGCCTTTCCAGGGGCTGTTCTCTCTGCCAGGTCTCCTTTCTTCTTCCCCAAGGCCTTCCTTCCTTACCCTTGCCTTCAATTCTCATCTAAGAAGTTACTTGCTCCAGGAAGCCATTCCTGGCTAGCAAAGGTCCAATCATGTGCGTTCTTACAGTATGGGACACTTACCCATGTGTTGCCTTTTTCTCTTTACTTGTCTGGCTTTCTGTAGACTGAGTTCTGAGGGCAGGAACCAGGTGTCAGTGGCTCCCTTGGCACTTGGCACAGTCCCTGGTATAGTGAATGTGCTTGGAGAACGTTGAATGGATAGATGGATGGATGGATAGATGGATGGATGGATGAATGGATGAATGAGTGAGTGGGTGGATGGATGGATGGATGCATGCATGAGTGGGTGGGTGGATGGATGGATTGATGTATGGATGGATGGATGGTTGGATGGATACAATTTCATACAAGTCATTAATCTTTGCACCTATTTATCCCCAGAAGAAATTCCTAAGACCTTAGCACTTCAGCCCCCATCCCTGCAGACTTTGGTCTAGCACTCCTAATTCTGTCTAAGGCGCTGGGGTGGGTGGCACTCTCAAGACTAACCTTGGTCACTCCCCAGTTACTCCCAGCTATTCTTTGTGATGCTCAAGTGCCCCTTTGTCCAATGATAACTGGGTTTAACCCTGATTCAGAGAGAGGATCAAAGACAAAAACAATAAAAAGCTACTGATTACTGTCCTGATCCCAGGCCCTGGCTGGTTTAGGTAAAGTTATGTTGCAATGGGAAGGAGAAGAAGGATTGCCCTATTTTTAGAGCCACGACAAAAAATTCATACTGTAACAAACTGCCAGCCTTTGGAAGAAAAAAAAATTAAATATTTATTTATTACCTTTGTTTATAATATAATTTATTTAACTATAAGTTTATTTAATTTTTAATAACAGCTGTGCTTAACATAAAGCTCCTGAAAAGCTAACAATCAGCTGTTTTGAGCCAGTATGAGCAAGCTCCAGGACAACGTTGGTATAAACTCTCTGTCCCCAGACTCCCCTCTCCCTAAATAAGAATAAGAACCCAGGTTTTGGATCTAGACAGAGCAAGGTTCAAATCCTGATTTGGCTTTTTATCTGCTGGAGACCTTGGGCCTGTGACATCACCCCTCTGAGCTTCCAATTCATCATATATTAAATGGAGATAAAGAATGTAGCCAATGTCAGGATTTTGATAAGCATCAATTAGGATATGTGGAAAAAGCCTGCCAAGCAGCTTGCCCAGAGGAAATGCCTCTTAATTATCAATTTGACGCAAATCAATAAGCCATTGATCTCTCACTGGGTCAATGTTATAGATTCTTCTTGGAAAAAAAATTAAAAGTATCTTCAGAAATGAAGGCTCAATCACACAACACCTGGGAGAACTACAGCTTACAGGGGTAATGAGGTCTCTCCCTGCCCTCTACCCAACACACCTGTCCTAACCTGACCTCCCTGAGAGCTCCATGATTTGGTAACAAGCACATGGTGCCTTCCCAGAAATCAAAAGACTTGGCTTCTCCCTCTCCCATGCTCATGCTCCCAAACTCCCAAACAGAGAGGGGGCCCTAGGAGTGGATAACATGGCGGGACGGGGGAGGGGCAGTGGTAATCTACATGGTGGGGTCTGGAAGTGCCAGGAAGTCATGCTACACCACACACACACACACACACACACACAGACACACACACACTCACCATGTGTCCATAGATGCCAGAAGCGATTCATTTTCACAGGGAATAAGAACTTACACCCACAGTGAGAGCAGGACACAGTTTTTCAATCCCTCAGGAGTGAAGCAAAATGGCTTCTTGGAATCTGGAACTCAGGCCATGACTTCAAAGGCAAGGAAACTGAATCTCACAAAGTGAAGAGGCCTAGGCCAGAGTCTCATTGTTAATGCCAGACATACAATCAGGTACAAATGTGCCAGCTTCCCAAGGGGCCTGGGGGTTTTGTACTTCAACACTGCCCATGGAGAGTGTTCAACAGACCCCCTCTGGGGAGCAGGTTTGAATGTGGGCAGGAGCAGAAGATGGGTGGAGGTGATGGCAGGGAATGGCAGTGGGGGAAGGTAGAGGTGCTGAAAGGGACTGAATGGGTGACCCGGTGAACAGCTGGGGAGAAATCCAGGGGCCAGCTGGGCCCTCACAACTAGGCCTTTGGTCTGTTGGACATGAACAATTTCTCAGAACATCAACATGGATCAAGACAAAATCAAGACCACTCCACAATCATGTGTGAACACAGACGAAAACATAAGCACTCCTCAAGCTGCAATATGACCACATGGCCCCAGTCCTAGCTAATATGAGGGGCTGCTGCTTTTTTGCCTGTTCCAGATTTAGCCTCACTCCATGCTTCCCTCCTTCCAAATATGATTTATTGTGGTGCCCAATTCTAGAATTTTCTTCACTTCCCGACAGCATTCAATCCAAGCAAAGCCCTTCTTCCTTAAGCTTTCCTCCAAACACGTAACATAAGCCCACATTTTTAAAGTCCTCTCTGATACCGTTATACTGAAATGCTCACTGTTCTTTATGTTACATGTTCCCCATCACTGCAATGAGGGACCAACCCAACTTGTTTAACAACAGGGGTGTCCCTAGTAGCCCTTGGCTGGAGGATGTTGATAATAGGTGGGTTGAAAACTCATTCAAGTATTCATTTTTTCATCAGAAGTCTATGATGTACCCAGCACTGTGTTAGGAGTTAGAGACACTGTATACTGGTGAGTCAAAAATGGTCCCATTCTCCAGGAGCTGATAGTCTGTTAGATAAACAGACAAGTAAACATCTTAGCATGGCTCCCTGTGGCATGCGCTCTGATGGGTCAGCACAAAGGAGGCACCTGTCACAGGTGAGGGGGCAAGGAAGGCTCCTTGGAGTGACACCTGAGAGAGGTCTGTGAGGGGCTGAATAATGCAGGCAGAGGTAGAGTATGCACAAATGCCTGGAGATGAGAGAGAAATGCAAGTGATTCAAGATGGCAGGAGTTAAGTAAGTGCAGGAAGCAAAGTAGCCTGAAATCCCAGAGAGAAGCTCATTTCTTCTTCCCAAGGCATCAGGGAGCGTTGCAAAGGTTGCGAGCAGGTGGGTAACAAAACTGAGAGTCACACTGATGACATTGAAAGGCTGGTGCCTCACCCCTCCTGCCTTCAGGGGCAATCTGAGTTCCTAGAAGCTAGCTGAGATGGAAGCCCCTTCTTTGCATTACAACTGGGGCAGGAAGTATGAAAGAATAATTCACAAAGTCAACTACATACAAATGAGTTGTTTCTGTACGGCAAAGCCTCCATCAACAGAGTAGGAAAGTAAACACAAAGGGAGAGAAATGTTACCGCATACATGTCAAAAATTTAATAACTGTATTGTAGGAAGATCTCTAGCAAATTAGTAAGACAAAGACTTTCCCAGTAGAAAATGGGCAAATCTATTTTCACCAACAAAGATATGCAAATAGATAATAGACACATGAAAAGAAGCCTAGTCTCACTAATGATCAAAGAAAATAGACCAAGATGATATTATATCCTTTCCACTGACACATCAGCAAAGCCTAGAACTGTCAAGGATAGGAGGGAATAGGTGCCCTTGTCTCATATATTCTCGGATGAAGAACAAGGCAAAATGATCTTAAGGGTGATTCAATAATGACCATGGAAATGTCTAATGTCTATCTCTTTTGACTTAAGGATCTCTCTACTACAAGTTTAATTTTGAGGCTGGGCATGCCAAGATGTATGTACAAGAATGTGCCTCACAGAGACGTTTATATTAGTGCAAAGTTTATATTAGTGAAATGCAGGAACAACTTGAATGTCTATCATGAAAAAAATGGAATAAATAAACCATGACATGGTTTATAATAATTCTGATGAAAAACTATGTAGCTATTTAAAAGGAATAAAAGAGATTTAGCAGAACTAACTGAAGCAGTATCAATGATATACTGCACAGAGAGAGGACAGGGAGAAAGACACCAAACAGGATGTCAAATGTCTTAGATATGTGAAAATATGCCATGCGTTATTTAATGCATGGAGGGTGAGTTAGGACATAGATGATCTTTCTTCAGCTACCACAAACAAACTAGTCTTATGTCACTTTCTCTTTTTTTTTTCTTTTTTTTTTGAGACAGAGTCTCACTCTGTCACCCAGGCTGGAGCGCAGTGGCGCGATCTCAGCCGACTGCAACCTCTGCCTCCTGGGTTCAAGTAATTCTCCTACCTCAGCCTCCCAAGTAGCTGGGATTACAGGCACCTGCCACCACGCCCTGGTAATTTTTGTAGTTTTAGTAGAGACAGGGTTTCACCATATTGGGCAGGCTGGGCTCTAACTCCTGACCTCATGATCCGCCCACCTTGGCCTCCCAAAGTGCTGGGACTACAGGCGTGAGCCACTGTGCTCCATGCATGGGCACATGTCGCTTTCTCCAGTGGCTCTTCCTTTCTTTTGGTGCCTTGGAGAGAGCATTGGATTGGAAGTCAGATGCCCTGTGTTTGAGTGCTGATCCTATCACTATTTAATGCAGCCCTGGCACTTATGGACTTGACTGGAAGAGGAAACAGCAGAATAAAATGAAAGCTGGGCTTCCTTTAGCTTTGACCATCTGTTTTATGCCTGTGGTCATATTTTGATGCCCCAAAGAACCCTGAGAAGTAAATGAGGACAGGCAATATCTCCCTTCCCCAGATGACAGACACAGAATTGAGGCCTTATGTTAGTGATGCAGCAGGTTTGGGGACCAGGTGTAGTTCTGTAAGCTGCCTCCAATGTCATGGAGTGCCAGTGAGGGCAAGTCAGTGCTCACGTAGACTTAAAAACTCCCCAAATTTGGTATGTTAGTCAGCTTGGACTGCCGTAATAAAATACCACAGACCAGATTGCCTAACAACAGAAATGTATATTCTTACAGCTCTGGAAGCTGGAAATCCAAGATCAGGATGCCAGCATGGTCAGGTTCTGGTGAGGGATCTTTTCCTGGCATGAAGACAGCAGACTTCTTGCTATGTCCTTACATGGCTGAGAGAGAGAGAGAGAGAGAAAGAGTTCTTCTTCTTACAAGGCCACCAGTGCTATGGGATTAGGAGGACATCCTTATTACCTCATTTAACCTTAATTACCCCCCAGAAGCCTTGTCTCCAAACATGGTCACACTGGGGCTAGAGCTTTAACAGATGAATGAGCCGAGGTGGTGGGGGAGTGGACACCATTCAGGTTACAGCATGTGGCTATGCAGGAGAGAAAGAACTAGTGCAGAAAGAAACATTGGATGAACGTAGGGCCAACAGAACTGAGAGGAAGTTCTTGAATGCAGCTCTTCCATGCGCAAGTCCCAAAAACTGGACTTCTAGGGGAAACAGGACATAGTAGACAATGAAAAGATCACATATTTTGGAGAGTGACTTTCCCAATTCAAACCCTGGCTACTACCACGCTGTTGGGCGAGTGTCCGAGAGGCCTTGGGTTTCTCATGTCTAAAATAAGAGGTATTCAGACCCTCCCTACGGGTTCATCAAGCAGCTGTGAAGACAAAATGGGATACGGCCGAGTTTCCAAGCATGTGGGGCACACGGCACTGGCATACACAGATGGTTTTAGGTGACTCGTGGATAAAGTATTAGACAACACTGACTCAGAGAAGAAAGTTGTTCTTTTCTAACTGGGTTCAGGCCTTCTCTTTTCATCCAGAGAGAAAAGTCCAGTTTGATGCACACATGTCGTCAGCACCCCCTAATACGTGCCAATCTCCCTTTTCCAGAAAGGCTTCAAGCCCTTTGCAGGAAATAGTATCCAACAATAACTGAAGAACAGTTTGCATTTATTTTTACGATTATCTTTTCTATATAGCAGGTGAGGCTGGTTTACTTTTTAAAGTCATGACATAAAGTTTCCTTTTCAAATAAATTTATTTTAGAAAAAAAGAGCTGACTTAAATGAATAATAGTAAATGAATGATAGTGCAGGTAAGATGTGACTATGGTTAAAGCAAACAAACCAATAGAAACTGCTCAGCAAAAGCAAAGCTTGAGTGACTGAATTTGGGGCAGCTCTGTTGCTGGAGAGAAAGTACCAGACCCAGAGAGAAAAAAATGGGCATGGGAGGTAGGACTGACTAGCAGCTCCCACTTGGACAGACAGAACAGCATGTGGAGACTCACGTCGTGAACTTTTGCTCCAATTACTGCAGAAGCATACCAGAAAAATGAAAAGAATACACAGACCTTTTTCGGTTATCTCACTGCAAAAACCATGAGATAGCTGAAAAACGGTGAGTGCCTGAATTGTGAGGGGCGAAAGCCCACCTCCGAACACACATCCTCACTGGGGAACTTGAAAATCCAGATCACCCAAGGAGGATTTAACCTTACCTAAAGTGTACACTGCCCAGGTGATGGGTGTACCAAAATCTCAGAAATTACCACTACAGAACTTATCTGTGTAACCAAACACCTGTTCCCCAAAACTTATTGAAATAAAAAAGAAGAAGAAGAAGAAGAAAAACAACATAACTACTGAAGGAAAGGCCGGGGATCATGGTGATGTATACCTAGCAGATGCATTTATTTAAAATGTAGGAAAATTAAGAAAATAACGTGAGATAACCTTAGAAAGAAAACTATGACCACACTGTTAGGTTATCTCAAGCTATAATGAAGCATTAAATAACATTAATTTTTCAATAGTGTTTTTAATGTATGGTATTTAATTATCTAGCTATACTTTTGGAATGGCTAGAGACAGAAAATACATAAAGGACCTATACAGAAAGGAACACAAGAACTTGATCATAATTAACATGACATTGAATTTACAAATTATCTAGCTATACTTTTTTGGAATGGCTAGAGACAGAAAATACATAAAGGACCTATTTAAAGGCTTTTCAGTGACTTGGGTGAGAAGACTATACCCAACATAAGGTTTCATCTTGATTACTGCAGGTATTCTCAGCTGCTAATACCTAGTACCTACTAGGTGAATAATAAATGTTTGTTGAATTAATAACTTAATGCATAATAAAGAAATGCTTAATTAATGAAATAAGAGAGCCTGAGCTAAGATAATGCCAATGGTAATAGAAAATAAGGAACAAATATAAAAATATTGTTGAGACATAATCAATATGATTTAATATTAGATTGGAAGTGGAGAATGAATATATGAGTTTGGATTTTGAAGCCTGGGTGCACTGGGGGTGGAGTAAGGAAGAAAATGAGGTTTTTACCCTCACTTGTACATAGAAAATTTAATTGTTAATCTTTTCATTGGAGGTATAAACTATGATTGAGCTTGGTAAATACCCATAGTACAGAAAGGAACACAAGAAATTGATCATAATTAACATGACAATGAATTTACAAATTATCTAGCTATACTTTTTTGGAATGGCTAGAGACAGTGTTCTTAGCTAACTTCTAAAAGGATTCTAAGCAACCTGCATGCTTCAATGAATGGATAGCTTAGGTTCCACTCAGCTTTTCTCAACAGAAAATACAAAATGAAAAAAGCTAATTAAGTAGAAAAGCTGCCCTGTAGCTCATCTCACAATTTTAGAAGCAATCCATTTTACTTTAAGTACTCCTAACAGATACCTTCTAAAAGGCAAGGATACTGGTAAAAATAAAACAATGTTCCCAACTCACAATGTTTCCATCTCTGCCCTGATGAATGGTAAAATAATCAAGATGATTTACATACTCCTCACTGTGATATCTAGCTATTTGCTAAAACAGATGTCTGGTTTTTGTACCGTAGATATCTTGAGGTTCCCCTAGGCAGAAAATCACAGGAGAAAGGAATCTCCCCTGGAAGACAGAATCTTAGAGAGGAAATCACATTGATAAATCTGACCACACCTCTCTTTGAACTTTTAAAGTAAAGCATAAGTAAAAGATGATATTTGGCTACCTTAATAGTCACTTAGCAATCATGGGATATTACTAGGAAGTCACCTTTCTTGTTCAGGGAAACAAGCACATTAGATTTTCCTGAAGTTTTACAATCTAAACACAAATAGACTCAGACCTGTTAGCTGGAAATGGGGTCTCTTATTAGACTTCTTTGATCTTCTTGATACATTCTGTGTACATAGGAAAATAACTGCCTGTACCAGCCACTGTAAAGAGGTTTTAAGTATATGATAAACATTAATCACTTCACATCTGAACTAGCAGAAGCAAATTCTTAAGGCCAGGCTGGTCTCCCTGCAAGCAACCAGGACTTCATGAGGGTGTAGTAAGGAAATGGAAGCACATTACACAACCGTATATACAATTGTATACTGCTCAGCCAACAGTTTCTATTCTGGAGTTATAATCTTGTGTTCAAGATCCAGTCCGCGATCCATTCAATCCTGTGCTTTCCAAACAGTGTTCTCTCCTGTTATAAAAATTCATGGGCAGCCAGAAAAAAAAATTACTAGAAAGAGTAATGTGTGTTACTTGGAAAAGGCAGATCCCCCCTGTTCTCTTCTCCATGGGAGACAGCACCATCGGCCTCTGTTGGAGCATTTGGTCCCTCCTGTGAGGCCTTCCGGGTGTCTGCTCCATCAGGGCTGCTGAGAGACTTGCATTCTGGAAGGAGTTGGTTGACCAGCACCTGTGGGAGATGCTGCTGACAGAGGTAAGAGGGGAATGAAGCTGCTTAGGTTCTCCCCTCAGGCAAGGCTGGTCCCTTGTCACCTGTAGAGAGTCTACCTTTGGCTTGAGTGAAGTGGTTTACATTGTCCCCAGTAAGAGACTACAGAGAAGACCTTGTCTTCCTGGCCATGCTCAAAGCTGAGAGCTCAAACCACCCTAAGGACTCTAACCATCCCAAAGGTCTGCAGCAGCCCCACTCACCATTTTCTGACCAGTCCAGGCAAAGCACACCATTGGCATTGTTGACTGGGCTGCTTGGACTGAAAAGACAAGGCCTGGGTGGCTGGGCCACCTGTCCCACTGTCTCAGCAGGTTTGCCTGACTCTAGATTTCCCTCAGAGGCCAAAAAAGTGGAGTCTCCAGGAATTACAGAACACAGTTTCTGGCAGGTACTATCGAGGGTTTCCAACGCCCTCCCTGTGCAAAGGAGAAAACCCAAGCCCAGAGAAGGAAAGGGACTTCCCAGAGCCACACAGCAAGTTAGCAGCAGAGCTAGCACAAGAATTCTTGTGTCCTGATTCCTTAGCTAGGATTACCTATTTCCAGAAGAGAGTTTTTCAGTGTACAATTATAGTAGGAATGTGAAACTCCCAGGCCCCACTACATAAAGAAATCGGAAAGGGGAAGGGAATTAGCAGGTATTAGGTTGGCGCAGAAGTGATTGTGGTTTTTGCCATTGAAAGTAATGGCAAAAACCACAATTACTTCTCTGCCAACCTAATATTAAGCACTAGATACTATTTTAGTGTTTAAATGAAAATATCGCATTTGGTCCTGTTACTCTTGCCTCCTCCGCAACCCCTCCATTTCCTGCAAAGTATGAAGTGAAAGCTCAGAGAATAACCTGCCGTTTAGATCAGCAAGATGTGGCAGGAATAGCATGAACCTTGGAACCAGGTAGACCCAGTTCTGTCAAGCATGAGGGTGTGGCCTGGATCAATGAGAACTCCACTGAGTTCAGGATCTTCATCTGTAACTTGAGAGTAATAATCCTGGCCTCCCATATCTGGTAAGATCAAATTATCATGCAAAGTGCTTGGAGAAGAGTAGGTATTCAAAAACAGTGGCTTGTAAACAAATATTTAGAGTATCTGTATTCATTGCAGCCCCATAAAATAGAAATAACCTAAATGTCCATCAACAGGTAAATGACAATAGACAAATATTGGTAAATCAATATGATGGAACACTACTCAATAATAAGAAGGAATAAAATACTGATATTTGCAATGACGTGGATAAATTTTAAAAACACTATGCACCTCTACTTCTGGCTAAATTGCTCTTACCAGATCCTACCTTTGAATTGATAACAAACTATAAACTCTGTGGAGAAAAACAAAAACAAAACAACACCACGATCTAAAGTCACTGAAGAGTAAACAACAGGCAAATTCTCAAGTGGGGTTAGTAATTTTAAAAAGGGATCTGCTTGGTGAGTTACCTGTTTTGTGGTGTATACATAGGCCTTTACTCTATCTTTTATCTTTACCCAAATCTCTGGCTGGTTCCTGAACCATGTTTGTACAGGATGGGCTCTAGACAGATGAGAATAAAAGAACTGAACTTGGATTTTAGCTGCAGCCCAAGATGCAAAATTTGCAGTTTGAGCCAAACCAGGTTAATTGCCCACTAAAGCAAACAAACAACAAAAACCAAAATCTCAATACTCTTCAGAGGAATATATCAAAATGCAGGGTTTTCACAATGTTCCAATGTCCAGAATACAGAATCCAACATTACTCATCACATGAAGAAACAGGAAAATGTAACTCACTCTAAAAAGAAAAGATAATTAAAGAAGGCTGACCCAATATGACTCGATAATGGAATTATTAAACTAAAATTGATAAGTAGCTGTTGTAACTGTGGTTATAATAGCCTTTGGGAGAATGTTCAGATGGCATAAATGTATTTTTCATGTGGAATGAATGTGAATTATTAGGGGCCAGTGGAAAGACTGTTCCATGGAATTTTTGAATATCACTTATTTGGCAAAGAAATTTTGCAGGCATGACTAAGTAAAGAATCTCAAAATATGGAAATTTTCCTGGATTGCCCACGTACATCCCAAATGCAATCACACGTATCTTTGCAAGAGAGAGGCAGAGGAATATTTGACTACAGAAGAGAGAGTATGAACTGTGAAGACAGAAGCAAGAGATTAAAGTGATATAAGCAAGGGACCATGAGCCAAGAAATGCAGGCAGCTAAACAAGTTAAAAAAGTCAATGAAATGGAATTTCCCCAAGATCTTCCAGAAAGTACCAACCCTGCCAACACTGACTTCAGTGCAATGAAACTGGTTTCAGACTTCTGGCCTTCAAAATTGTGAAATAATATATTTGTGTTCTTAAGACACCAAGCAGTCTGTGGTAATTTGGTACAGCAGCTATAGAAAACTAATACAGTAATTTTTCTCAAGTAAAAAGAAAGATGACTGTAATGAATGGAAAGAGGACATCACACACAAAAAAGAGAAACGGTAGAAAAACCAAAATTCTAGAAATTCTAGAACTAACATATAAAATATCTTTTAAAAATCACTAGCTGAGCATAACAATCTGATGGAGATGACAGAGAAAGAATCAGTCAATTTGAAGATAATTATCTAATTCAATGTTGAAGACAATTTTCTAATCTAAAGAAACGGGTGAAGAGAGAAGATGAACACAGATTTATAGACCTATGGAACAATAGCAATAGGTTTAACATGTGTATAACTGGAGTCTCAGAAGCAGAAAAGCAAGAAAGTAGATCCAAAACTACATACTTGAAAAAATGATAGCCAGTTTTCCCCCCAGTTTGGTAAAATACATCAATTTACAGATTCTAGACCTCAGCAAAATAAATACAAATAAGATCTTACCTATGCACATCATAGTCAAACTTTGGAAATCTAAAGACACACAAAAAAATTGAAACTAGCCAGAGAAAATAGCACATTTTATGTAAATGAATAGTGACTACTTTTTTGTTTTTGTTTTTTGTTTGTTTTGTTTTGTTTTTTGAGACAGAGTCTCACTCTGTTGCCAGGCTGGAGTGCAGTGGTACGATCTTGGCTCACTGCAACCTCTGCCTCCTAGGTTTAATCGATTCTCCTGCCTTAGCCTCCTGAGTAGCTGGGACTACAGGTGCATGCCACCAAGCACGGCTAATTTTTGTATTTTTAGTAGGGACGGAGTTTCACCATTTTGGCCAGGATGGTCTTGATCTCCTGACCTCGTCATCCGCCCATCTCGGCCTCCCAAAGTGCTGGGATTACAGGTGTGAGTCACTGCACCCGGCCATGAATAGTGACTTCTTAGCACAAACTATGGAAGCCAAAACATAGTAGAACAACATTTTTAAGGTTCTGAAAGAAAAAAAAAATCCGTTAACTCAGAATTCTATAACCAATAAAACTATCCTTCCTTCAAGAATGAATGTAATCCCATGTTCATGGATCAGGAGAATTAACATTGGTAAACGCTAGTACTCCCCAAACTGAACTACAGATTCAATGTCTTCGCTACCAGAATCCTAGGTGCTCCTTTGTAAAAATTGTCAAGCCAATCCCAAAATTTACACAAAATTGCAAGGGTCTCAGAATAGCCAAAACAATTCTAAAAAAGAGAGACAAAGTAGAATAACTCACACTTTCTGATTGAAAAATTTACTGTAAATCAACGATAATCAAGACAGCATGCTATTAGTACAACGAAACGCATAAAGACCAAAAGAATAGGATTGAGAGTTTAGAAATAAACCTATACATCTAATTGAAACTGATTTTTGACGAGGGTGCCCAGATCATTCAATGGGGAGAATAATCTTTTCAGTAAATGGTGCTGGGACAACTGGAAAGTCACATGCAAAAGAATAAAATTTGACCTTTATACACGCCATGTACAAAATTTAACTCAAAATGGAAGAAGGACTTAAATGTAAGAGCTGGAAGTATTAAACTCTTAGAAGAGAACATAGGAGAAAATCTTCATGACTTTGCATTTGGCAAAGGATTCTTAGATGCAGCACTAAAGGTACAAGAAATAACAACAATATTCATACATTGAGCAACATCAAAATGAAAAACTTGTGTGAATCAAAGGACAACAAAAAGAAAATGCAAAAAATCAATGCACAGAAGGAGAGAAAAGATTCACAAATCATATATCTGATAAAGGACTTGCATGTAGCTTATCTAAAGAGCTCTTACAGCTCAATTCTAAAAAGACAAATAACCAATTAAAAAGGAGCAAAGTCTCTGAACAGACATTTCTCCAAGAAAGATAGACATATGGTCAGTAGGCACATAAAGATGTTTGATACTATTAGTAATCAGGGAAATGCAAATCAAAATCACAGTGAGGTACTACTTCATACCCACTAAGTTGGCTAGGTTCAAAAAGTCAGATAATAACAAGTGTTAGCAAAGATGTAGAGAAGTCAGAACCCTCATATACTGCTGGTGGGAATGTGAAATGGTGTAGCTACTTTGAGAAAGAGTCTGGCAGTTCCTCAAATGATTAAACATTGAGTTACCATATGAACCAGATCCTAGATATCACCCAAGAGAAATGAAGCATGTCCATACAAAAACGTGTATCACAAATATTTATGGCAGCATTATTTATAATAATCAAATGGTGAAAACAACCCAAATCTCCATTAATGGGCAAGTGGTTAAACAAACTGGTATATCCACACAATGGACTACTGAGCTATAAAAATAAATGAAGCATTGATACATGCTACAACCTGTATGATGAACATTGAAAACATTATACTGACTGCAAGAAGCCAGTTACTAAAGTCTATATATTTTATGATTCCATTCATATGAAAGCCCAGAATAGGGCAATCTATAGTGATAGAAAAGAGATTAGTTGTTGCTTAGGACTGAGGAGGGTTGGAAGGATGTGGACGGAATTAGGACCTAAACGGAATTAGGTTTCTTCTGGGGTAATGAAAATGTTCTAAAATTGACTATAGTGATGATTACACGTATTTGTGAATATACTAAAAAATTGAATTGTACACTTTAAATAGGTGAATTATATGTTATGTGAATTATATCTTGATAAATTTTTTTTGAAAAAGAAGGAATATAATATAAATACATTTTCAGATAAAAGGAACTAAAGAATTTATCACCAGCAGACCTGAACTAAAGAAAATTATTTAGGCTGAAGGGATATGATACTAGATGGAAACTCAAATCTTTCAGAAGGAATGAAGAACATCAGAAATGGAAAAAAAAATCTGGGTAAATATGAAAGTCTACTTTTTCTTTTTAATTTTTAAAAAATACACGAACTGAAGCAACAAACCCATCATATCATAGAATTTATAATGTATGTAGATAAAATACAAATTACATACACTATATGTATGTAGATATAGTACAAATTATGGTATTTCATAAAACATGGGGCTGGGGTGGGAAGGTAAAAGGATCTCTATGAGTGTGAGGTTATTGTGTACATATTTTGTGAAGCGGTACAATCTTAAGTCTAAATAAACTGTGAAAACTTAAGGATGCAACCCATAGAAGAGCCACAGAAAAATAAGGCAAAAAAGTGTAACTAAAAAGCTAATGAATAAATGGAAATAGAATTCTTAAAAATGTCCAAATAAACTTTTTTAAAAACTGATGATAAATCAATGATTTAGAAAAAAAACAAAATTTGAGGAAACCGTAAAATAGTAGCCTTAAATCCAACCATATCAATAATTACCTTAATTGTTAATGAACTAAACAATACAATTAAATGGCAGAGGTTTTCAGAATAGATTTTTAGAAACAACTCAGCTGTATACTATCTATAGAGACACACTTTAAACAGAGAGGACACAGGTTGAGGATGTAAATAGTAACATAAGAAGGCAGAAGTGGCCATATTAACATCAAGTACAATCGACTTCAAGACCGGGAGTATTACCAGAGCCAAAAAGAGACTTTCATAATGATTATATGATCAATTCATCAGGTGGGCCTATATTCATAAACAGAAAAGCTTTAAATACATGAAGCAAAAATTGACAGAATGAAAGGGAGAAGTAGACAATTTCACATATATGCTTGGAGATTTTAACATCCTTCTCTCACTAATCAACAGAACAAAAATAGCTCAAAAAATCAGTAAAGACAGAGAATCTGAACAACACTAGCAACCATCTTGACCTAGTGTTTATAGAACACTACATCTAACAGTACAGAATACATATTCTTTTCGAGGGCATATGGTATATCCTCCATGTGCTGAGCCATAAAACAAGTCTTATTAGATCAAAAAATAATTTTAAACATCATGCTATGTAAAACAAAGTAAACACAAAAAGTACATTCTGTATTGCTCCATCTACATTGAATTCCAGAGTAAGCAAAATAAATCTATAGTGACAGAAAGTAAATCAGTAGTTGTCTGGGGCTGGGGTGGGGGCAAAGGTGAAGATAGTTTGGGAAAGGAGCCTGCTGAACCTTCTGGAATGATGGAAACATTCTATATCTTGATTATTTTGATGATTACATGAGTATATACATTGCCAAAACTCATGGATCTGTACACTTAAAGTAGATGCGTTTTATTGCAGGTAAATTACAACTCAGTGAAGTTGATTAAAATAAAAGCAGATGTTTGGAATTCACACTAGGAAGTGACAAAGCTGGTTAGAACACTTGCTGGGGCTGGTCCAGAGCAGTGAATGAATTAGCCGCCAATATTTCAAACCTGTGAGATTTCAGGCAACTCTCAGGACTTAGGCATCTCTGAAAAGTAGGAAGCTCTGGCCATGCTGAACCAAGCTTCCCCTGACAAACTATGGCAGGAGCTGAGCAGCAGCTAACCCATTCAGTGGAGCACTCCCTCCCCGTGGCCACTCTGCCTGCTTCACTCACTTAGTGACCCATCTGGCCCTGAAGGTTTTCGTGACCACTTGGCTAGAGGGTTAGTAGTGGTTACCACTTACTAATTTACCTGCTATTGCTTCTACATGTATCTCTCAGCATCTGACTTACACTCTTATCAGGCAGAGATACACGTAGTTTTATTTTTATATTTGAGCACTGACTATGTGTAAGTTGCATTGCAAAGCAGTTTGTGTATATTATCAAATCCTTAGACCAATCCTACATAACAAGTTCTACCACCACCCCCATCTTGTAAATGAGAGAACTGACACACAAAGAGGTGAAGTTCATACCCCATTGGCAATAAGTGGTGGAGTCAGAATCTAAACTGCCTGAGTTTAGAACTGTCTGATTTTATGGCTTGTGCTTGTCCAAGGATGCCCTTCTGCACAACTCCATGAGCCATTCACATTGTAGTCCCCTGAGCTGTGTGGGCTCCAGGAGCTGCCACTTGCATTCACTACAATGCAAATGGCGGCCTTTTATGCTAACTAGGGAAAGTTTCTCCTTATAAAACAAAAAGGATGAAATAGCTCATCTGTGGAATGAGGGGAGAGGGTTCTTCTAGCTCTGATTTGATTCATTCAACAACATTTTCTTAGCACTTACTTTATGCCATGTGCTGATCTGGGTATAGAAGATACAGCAATGAAAACGTTCCCTGCCCTCATGGAGCTTACCTTCGAATGGGAGAAACAACCAATAAAAACATAAGCAGGTTATACAATTATATCAAAATGTAATCTGATGCCAGGTGATGATTATTACTATGAATTAAACCAAAGCAGGGTAAAGACTCAGACAGTGACTGGGGACACTATTTAAGATAGGGAGGTCCAAGAAGGCACTCTGAAAAAGTGACATCTGAGCAGCCAGCCATGTGAAGCCAGACATGTGAAGGAGCCATCCATGGAAATATCTGAAAGAAAGGCATTCCTGGAGGCCATGGGAACAGCGAAGTACAAAGGCCCTGGAGAGGAAATGAGCTGGGCACATTTGAGGAACGACCAAAAGACTATTCTGGTCAGGAGGATGAAGGAGAAGAAGCTGGTAGGACCTCACAGTCCTTGGGAAGGAGATTGATTTTATTCCATCTAATGGGGATAATGGTTGGGGAATGAGAATTTGCACAGGAGAGATGGGAGACAATAAGCTTAGGGCTCTCTGAAGGGCAACCAAAGGGCTCAGCACTCAACCCCAGGAGCAGCCGGCAACCCTTCTGAATAGTGTGTCAATTAAAGTGCAGGCAGCAGTGCTCTAATTGTGGTTGTTTTTTCCAAAATACAGATGGCAGTAGCCTGGTTTCCAGCAGGATGGTGATGACATCTGGTCTCCTTTCAATAAATCCTGCTTATGCAAAATTTCAGCTCCATTTCAGTCACCAAAGCCTCTGACTCATTCTGTCTGAATCTCAGGCTGTAGGATGTGCTGGACAAAGAGGGAAACAATGTCCCCGAGTGACAAAGTGGACAAATTCCAGCCCTGCCATTCACCCATTCCCTTGCATGAATCCCTTCTCCTCTCTGTGCCTCAGACCCTTCTCTGTACAAGGTGGCTACACAGGCCTAATTTACAGGGAGGCCCGTGATAATTAATCAAGATCAGGTTGTTTGAAAACATTTTGGTCAGGACCAGTTAATGTATTTACTTGTTTGTTTTCTGTTTTCCCAACCATCCTGTAGACTCCGTGAGACCAGGGTCCTGTCCATCTGGTTCATTACAGCCACCTCAGGACAGAACACAGATCCTGGCACCCAGTAGATGTGCTCAATAATTACTTGCTGAATTAATAAAGAGCATCTGATTATTAACCATCTGCAGATAGAATGTTGGATATGGCTTCAGGAACTTTTAGTTTCTGAATGTTACCAGAAAGGAATTTTTTCTGTCAGGCCCAAATGGCTACTGCACGATTTGTCTGTGTGAAGGTGAGTAGGGGATGGTTATTTCCGTGTCAGTTTCTCTCTGAATGTGCACATTTGACTGTGAACCTGTTAACTCACCCCACCTGCCTTTGAATTTTCTACCCAATCTATTAATTTGGACAAGATAGATGACATTGGCTAGTATCTATCCCAATACTTACTATGGAGAAGGAATTGTATTAATGTCCTTAAGTAATGCATTTATTTAATTTTTGGTAAATATTTATTGAGAATCTCCATTTGGAAGGTGGGACTCAACATTGGTTAAGTCACCTACAGTCCCTTTCCTCAAGGAACTTAAATTCTAGTAGGAAAGACAGACATACATTAACTCATCATACAAATAATTAACTGCAATGGAAATCAAAGCTAAGAAGGACAAGCACAGATGCTACGAGTATGTCCATCAGGGCATCTGACTTGGTTCAGGTGTCAGGGAAGGTTTCTGTGAGGGAACAAGGTTTGAGCTGAGCCTGAGAGATGAGAACAGAGAAAAGCTCTGAGCCAGGCAGAGGGAGCAGCCAGCGCAAGACCCAGCCCTAGGAAAGTTGCATTTCTTGAAGATTAGAAAGGAGGCTGATGAAGGAGAAAGAGACATACAACAATATTGGAGGCTTGGCAGGGGACAGGTCAGGCAGGGCTTTGTGGACCATAGGAAGTACTCATATTCATTCTACAGACAATGTGATACCATCCAGATGGTTTCAGCCAGTGGAGACAGGAGTACATTTATCCTTAGACACCACTTTGGCTGATGTTTCTATGAGGCTCTTATATTCTTCAGTGTGTTCAAAACTGAAATCTCAGATTTGATCTTCACGCAATCTTGCAAGGTCAATAGTGCAGTTCAAACTCTCCCTCAGGCAACAGATGAGAAAACTGAGGCACAGGGACACAGGGAAGGCTTGATAAAAGCCACTTGGCCAGACAGGGCAAGGTCTTTAACTCTGCATTTCAGCCTTGAGAGCAACCTGAATCTATCAATGAATAAATGGAGTGTGGGAAGGTGTATAAGGAAGTGGATATTAAAAGCAATCCTATGTTCTCTTTTCCCGAACCTCCCTGATAATATTCCTACAGTGGGGCAATCCAAGTAGATGTGAGCAGAAAGTCAGCTGTTGGCAGACCTCACAGTGAATTACCAAGCATGTCCTCTCTTCCCAGCACCGAGAATTTGGCATTAACCTCCCCTGGGGAAGGCACACGCCTAAAACTCGTCCACAGCTTGGCTTCTATCTGCTACCACTCCAGGGTTCCTTATCTCTGGATGAAAGCACATTTTCTTCATTTCAAAATTAATAAAATAACAATGACGATAATGTGCTTTTGAGATTGTTGTGTTTGTCTGCTCAGCGTCTAGAGCCCACCTCCTCTTTCTGGTAACTGCACCCTGACTTTTCCCTTGGGAAACAGCTCCAGAGTGAGCAAATTACTCATGGCCAATGAGGCTCAGTGTTGGCCTCTCCTTGAGCCTAAATTATAGTAGGTACTCAGCAGATGTTTGCTAAATTTAACAACAGTTATTATTTAATGACTGTATTAGTTCAGGACTCTTGGTAGCAAATGATAGAAACTTCCACCCAAGAGAATTTAATTGACTCATGTAACAAAACATTTCTATGATGGGGCTGGCTGCTCTCCCACCAACAACAGTAGGTAGAAGTCTATAGCAATGCAAAGAAGGATGGTCAGAGCTTTGAGCTCAAGGAACAGAGGAGACAGAGATGGCAGTATCTATTTGCAACAGCAGAAAGTCACTCTAGATAACCATAAGTGGAAAATGACAGAAGGGAAGGCTCTTGAGTCTCGTGGGTTCAAAGGTAAGGCTGTAAAACAGTGTTCAGAAAAAGGTGAGGGCCAAGGAAGACTAGGTGCAGGAATTATATTTTGCGCCACACCACTGGAACACTGTGGTTAGAACCCCAGTGTTGGCTCCTTCTCACTCCTTCAGCAGAAATTTCTCTACCTGTGCGTGCATGTTGCCCTCAAGACTCAAAGCCCAAGGCGCAATATCCAACTGATTTGGTGGAGGTCCTACACCTCCACTCTGCCTGGGTAAGGAGAGGTGGTATCTGAGCCCTGACTCTTTTTAAGATTCACATGGAATTGTTACCAAAAAAAAAAAGAAAAAATAAAGAAAATGGGGCTTGAATGGCTGGCAAACACATGACAAATGTCCATTTCAAGAGGTGAGCAGAGTAACAATCTACAGGGACTCTAAACTCAGATTCAGGGCCGGCTGAGCATGAGTCCTACTAAAAAAAGTTCATACAAAGTACTCCGTTGGACGAACCATGTGAGATTCAGCTGTAAGCTACCAATACATGAGAAACTTAGATTTTACTCTTTAGGTAATTGGGAGCCATGAAGGATTTAAGCAGTAGGGAAGGGACATGTGACCAGACCTGCACTGAGAAAGATATCTGTGGCTGCTGAGAGGAGCAGAGAAGAAACTGGAGTCCCAAGAAACTAAGAGACAGATGCTGGTTCAATCAATCTAGACAATGGCTAAGGGCCTTGGAAGGAGTGGGTAGACTTGAGAAATTTAGAGAGAAAAAGGCAGCAGGATTTGGTGACTGAAGTGGCTGAGTAGGAGGCAAGAAATCACCAAACTCCTGGCTTTGGAGACCAAACCTTCCCCTAACACCTCCTTCCAAGTGCTTCGTTTTTGTTAGCATGGAAAGGATATTGTAAAGGCCAAATTACACAACCCAAGAGGAAATCCAAAGTCAGACAGAGAGAATAATAGAAAGGACTATGGGGTTGGCAGTATGATTCATTATTATTCTTTAAGGTAAGGAGAAAAAAAATAATTGATCCTGGATGAAGAAATTGGGCTTGGCTGAGCCCAGGGCTGTGGGAGGTAAGTCCTGCTCCAGAACTCCTTGGGGGCATGTGGTTGAAGGGCCAGCAGGAAGGAGGGGGGATGGTGTCTGCAAAGGCTTAAAGAGACATTTTGTCCCAGACTGGTGATGGGGAAATCTAGAGGACTGGGTTTCAGTGCTTGGTAGGGAAGACGCCATTGGCAACCCTCAGTGCCTTTCCTGCTGATGAGTGCCTCATTGCCAACTTACCCAGTTTAAAATAAATCTTCAAGCTAGCCTGGAGGTAACTGTGCCTGAGCTTTGTCTTTTGCAGATGAGGAAGTGCAGGCTGAAAGATCAAGCCACTTAAGAAGGTCACACAGACAGTAAGTGTGGAGTTCAAGCTCAACGTAGGCTTAAGATTCCTGATTCCAGTCCAGTGCCCCCAAGCCATCCTGCTCTTGGGGGTTGGGGTGTATGCCAAGTAGGATCTGTCACTGATTTGGCCCCTAGCACCATGCTTGATAAATATTTGAATAAGGGAGTTAATTTTCCATTGGTTTGGTATCAGTTGATCCATCAAGGGGCCAGGATTAATTAAATTTCTCCAATGGGAAGTTAGAGCAGAAGAGAGGAAAATTAATGAGCCCTAGATGGATCAGAGAGACTTCTCTGAGAGTATCAAGGGGGCACTGGTTATGCCAGGAAGGGAGATGAGTGGACCAGGAAACCAGGACAAGAAATGCATTTGAATGGGTCTTCCTGTTAATTTTTCATGGTTTCCTAAGAATGATGAGGCAGGAAATCCAAAAATTTTGATCGTGGTCTTTAAAGGATTTCTAGCCTCTCCACGGATATAGGATCATCGAGGACATGGAGTTGGGAGACTGATGACATAGTTCAACGGCCTAGGTCAGAAACCAGCAAACTTTTTCTGTAAAGGTCCAGATAGTAAACATTTTAGGCTTTGTAGACCAAGAGGCAAAATCTAGGATATTACAAAGATGCAAGAGAGAAAAAAAAGTCCACAAAATTCTTATTGATGAAAATTTAAAAATAATAACAACTGAGTCCATTTTTTTTTGAAATAAAGGTCTGCTAATGAGAAGATGGAATTCTTTTTGGCGAGGGAATAATATTTCATTTAATTGGATTTCAAAGTTAGTATTTTGTCACATCAAAATCAATTGTAAATATTTATCTGTTAGTGCTGATCTGTAATGGATTTACCATATTTTGTGTCTGAAAATGTCTTTCACACTGATAGCTGATAGTTGTGGCATCATTGTGATTTTCAGTGCACCAGGAAGCAGTGCTAAGCAATGAGATCTACTCATACATTTATATATGTATCGTTTACATACATAGACCATATGTAAGTGAATGAGCCTTGCTTATTCCAACAGAATTTTATTTATGGACATGAAACTTGACTTTCACATAATTTTCACAAGTCAAAAATGGTGTTTTTTTTTCTGTCATTTAAAAATGTGAAAACCATTCTTAGCCCATGGGCCATCCAAAAACAAGGAGCAAACCAGATTTGTCCCATGGGCTTAGTGTGTCTTCGTGAGTCAAGTTAAGCCATTCATAATCAGGATTATCAAATGAAACCTGGTGTTGTTTGGTTATTCCTAATATCTGCCTGGCGAGGAAGAAGTACCTAGGAGGAAGGCCAAAGAGTTTAGATGGGACTAGAAATAGGGTGTTACTTAAGTTTCACCTTTGGAAGACTCCAGCCTGAGTCCTAGAATGAGGGTTCTCCAGCCTCCCCCTGACTCGGGTTTGCAGGACTTGACCAGTGCCCTCTTGGTCCAAGACTCTTTATATTCTTTAAGCCCCATCATGGATTCCATTTCTGTCTGTGTGGCCATTCTGGGCCCCTAAGGTCTTGATACAAGCACAGGGGTTTCCAATGGACAGGGCAGAGCTGCCTGCAGAGAACAACCTCCCAGACTGCTGAGGCCAAGGCGGTGGGTAGGCCTGGGGGGTGCAGAGTGTGGCTTTCAGAGCTACAGCTTCAAAGTGGCCCTTATCTCCAGATGCACAGGTGAAGTGTGCCACATGTTTATGAGTAAACTAATGGCCTAATCTCAGCTGGAGGCAAGGTAATGGGGCAAGGCAGGGTTGGAGAACACTCAGGCCATGCTGCCCTATGTTTAACCCTCTCTAGGCTCCAGGCTCCAGCAAGTGAATGTATAAACATGGCTCCAACTGAAGGGCCAGCCCTAACCAAACCACAATTTTCAGCTGATTCCTATAGGATGGGGGAGAACCCTGCTCCAAACCAGGACAACTCCACCTCTTCATTGTGTATCCAATGTAAAGTTGGGTTGGCAGCTTTTAATAACTTAGAAATGGCTGGGGCTGGGGGGGAGGAAGTACTGAATCATTTACTCATTCAGCAAATAACCAGGGAATACCTACTCTACACTGGTCACTGATGGAGATATAGACTTGGGCAAAAGCCGTGTCATCTGGTTGTGTTCAAGCTGAACATTCCCTTGACCCAGTCACTGATGGAGATATAGACGGGCAAAAGCCGCGTCACCTGGCTGTGTTCAAGCTGAACAGTCCCTTGACCCAGTGTCCATGACAGGGCAGAGGGCATATTATTATCCCCATTTTACAAAGGAAAGAGCTGTCAGGCACAGTGTCACACAGGAAGGTAGACGATACTGTCGATATCCCTCATCTTAGTATAAAGTTGTCCTTAAAAACTCTCCATTATTTATTAATTTATTGACTCACTTATTCATGTTTTCTGCACAGTGATACTTATCCTGCACGAGACTCTCACACCAGTGCTTGGGGTGTAAGAACACAGGATTGTGTTCCCTTTTCTCGAAGAGTCTGTGGTCTAAGGGTATTCAGTGGGGTCCACTTTCCAAACCAAGACAGCAAAGGAACACTAGGAGAGGAGTATTCTGTGCAGAGATTCAGTTATATGATAGCTAAGAGGTGGACCTTCCACTTAATACTTTGCCTTGGGCAAGTCACTCTCCTCAGTTTCCTCACCTGCTAAGTGGGCATAACAATAGTACTGACTTCACTGGGCTGTTGCGAGGACTGAATGAGATGACATGGAAGGTGTCTGGCTCACAGTCAGTGCTCAATAAATGGTGATTACTAAAGAAAACCCATGAGGAAAGGCTAAAGGGTCTGGAATTCAATGGGACAGCTAATTTTGCTTGCTTTTTTTGTTTGTTTGTCTCAAAACTTTGCTTTTAAATTGAACATTTTGCACAGTTATTAAATGTGTGCACTGGTCTTGTTTATACCTTTGATCTAGTTGAATCCTCAAAGCAACTTCTTGGAGTAGGCATTGTTAATTTCTTCCCATTTTGCAGATGAGAAAACTAAGGACCAGTGATAGGAAGTTCTCCAAAATCACACAGCAAGAAAGGATGTGAGCCAGCGTCCTGGGCTGCTTGTCTCCACCCTGGGCTCCCTCTTGTTACATGATTGATGGGATTTGGTTGATATTTGGCTGTAGATTAGGCAGGAAAACCAAGGTTCAAATGGGTCAGTGGATGGCTCAAATGTGATAGGAAAGCCCGGATGGAAAGGGTCGTTAAACCTTGGAATGGGCGACTCCAACAGAAGCAGAAGCCCTAGCCAGGATGTCTTCCCCATCATCTTCCTGGATGAGTCACAATTCACTGTGGTCCTACCTACAGGCAGCAGGCAGGGGGATGAAAAAGATGACCAGCCACCATCTTTAGTTTCCCCAAGTTCCCCAAATGTTGTCCCCCTTCGTTATTATTCAGCCAATGATGACAAAGCTACTGGTGTGGCCACTGCTCCCCACACCCCTCCTCCCACTCCCACAAAGGAACTCTATCCTGCTCCATCTATGCACCATTTTATGCTGAATCACTCGGTGATGGAGTGATCTGGTGTCTGTTTACACAGAGGAAGCCCCAGCCTGAAGACCTGGTCAATCCAAGTCAAACACATTCGATCCTTAGCACGTGCCCTGTCATGTGGCCTCCCTTGCCCACTCAGGCATAGAATCTACCAGGGCGCTTCTTCCCATCAAGCTGAGAGGCCACTGGATTAGTTTCTTAGATCTGCCTTAACAAACTGTCATAAACTGGGTGGCTTGAAACACAGAAGTTTATTCTGTCATAGTTCTGAAGGCCAAGGTGTCAACAGAGCTAAGCTCCCTCCTGAGGCTCCACGGGGAGTTGTTCCTGGCCTCTTCCAGCTTCTGGTGGCTCACAGCATTCTGGCTCATGGCTGATAACTCCCATCTCTGTTTCTGTCATCACGTGGCCTTCTCCCCTTCTCTGTGTCCGTGCCTTCTCCTCTTCTGTTTCCTAAAAGGACGTTTGTCATTGATTTTAGGGTCCACCTGGGTAACCCAGATAAGTGCATCCCAAGATCTTTAACTTAGTTAGATCTGCAAATGCGAGTGTTCACATTTTCCAATTCTTAAACTAAAATAAGGTCCCATTCACAGGCTTCAAGGGTTAGGGCATGGACATATGTCCTGGGGGCCACCTCCAGCCCACTGCAACCACAGAATCTTTCTCAGCACAGTTCTCAAATTAGTTGATGCACACACACAAAAAGATGATGGCCCATGAAATGCAGGCCTTTTATTTATTTATTTATTTTTGCTCTCTGAACTTTTTATTGGCCTCCTGCTCCCCAGAGTGGACCCTGCTTCTCCTGGCTTAATGTCTCAGACCTTTGGAGTCATTGGTCTCAGACGCCACTTTGCCATCCACTATCTGGTGGGTGGTGGTCTTTTGGGTGGTTTCCATGGAGTTGCTGCTGTCCAGGGCATCACCAAGACTGAATTCCTCACCGTCTTCCAGCAGGCAGCGTTAGGTGTTGATCTCAGCCTCCTGCTTGACCTTGATGTTCAGCAGGGCCTGGTACTCCTGGGCCTGGAGCTGCCCCTCTGCCCAGGTCTATACCAGCTCTGACTCCAGGTGCAGCAGGATCCCGTTGAGCTACATCTGCAGGACGTAGCGGGCCTCCACTCAGGCTGTTCTCCAAGCTGGCTTTCAGATCTCTCATAGAGTCCAGGTCAATCTCTAAAGACTGGATTGTATGTCTCGGCTCCATTGAGTGTCACCTCAGCAGCTTCAACCTCGGCGGACTGCGTGGTGACCACTGTGATGCTCTCCTCAATCTACTGAGACTAGTACTTGTCCAGCTCCTCTTGGTTCTTCCGAGCCAGCTCCTTGTATTGGGCCCGGATGTCTGCCATGATCTTGGTGAGGTTCTGAGATTTGGGGGCATCTACCTCCATGGTCAACCCAGAGCTGGCAGTCTGGGCTTGTAGGCCTTTTACTTCCTCTTTGTGGTTTTTCTTCATGAACAGCAGCTCCTCCTTGAGAGCCTCGATCTCTGTCTCCAGCTGCAGCCGAGTGACATTGGTGTCATCACTGACTTTGCAGAGCCCATGGATGTCACTCTCCACAGACTGGCACATGGCCAGCCCTGTCTCATACTTGACTCTAAAGTCATCAGCAGCAAGACGGGCATTGTTGATCTGCAGAACGATGCGGGCATTGTCCACAGTATTTGCAAAGATCTGAGTCCTCAGTTCCTCGATGGTCTTGAAGTAATGGCCCCAGTCTCTGACCTGGGGTCCCTTCTTCTCCAGGTGCTCCCGGATTTTGTTTTCCAGCTTCTGGTTCTCGGTCTCCCGGCTCCTCACTCTGTCCAGGTAGGAGGCCAGGCAGTCATTCAGGCTTTGCATGGTTTCCTTCTCCTTGTGGATGACTCCCATTCTCTCCAGACCCCCGGCCAGCCCCGCAGCCAGGCCCCCGGACCCCAAGCAGCCTTGGAAGTTGGTGGAGCGGGACATAGAGATCCGGGAGCCCGAGCCCCCAGCGCCTGCACAGACGCTGGCTGCGCTGCTGACCGGCTGGGCACCATAGCTGGGAGGCTGAACGGAGCCCAGGGACCAGTAGTTGGTGGAGAAGGTGGAGCGAGTGGTGAATCTCGTGCTGTCTGGAAAGGAGAGTGAGAGGACAGCACTCAGGCTTTGCCGACCAAACCTTTTATAATCTCGAGACTAGATCAACCCTAGTGATTTCATCAAACTGTAAACTTCTATGGAGTGCCAGTTATGGAAAATCCTCAATATCTCAACTGTACAAGGGCCATTGAGTGAAAACTAAAAGACAGAATGTTTCAAAAAGGGCATAACATGGTGTCTGGCACATGCTGGCATTCAGTCAGTATTCTGAATACTGGCTCTTCTAGGCACCTTGCTGGGTCCCATAAGACAGTCCCTGCCCTAAAGAAGAAGCTAGCCACACCACTGGTGAGAAGATAACCTCAGGAGATCCTAAAGGGAAGCAGCCTGAGGGAAGTTTTCTTTGCAGAGAGAACATTCTTCCCACTTGAAATCACATATTTAACATCTGTCTTCCCCAATTCTTTCTTTTATTCAACAAATATTTTTTAGCTGGATCAGTTATGTGCCAAGCTCAAGAAATGAAATGTTAAACCAATGTCCCATGGGACATGGCCTACTGAAGGGGACAGGATTTTAAAGATATTCAACCAAAATCAAGATATAACTACAAACTCTGATGGGAAGAAGGAGTGCCGCCAAAGAGAAGCAAGGCTCTACTGTAGATTAGAGGTCAGGAAGCCCCTTTGAGGAAGAAACATTTAAGCTGAAAGATGATAGGATTTGGCCAAGCAGTGAGCTAGGAGAAGATACACTGAGACCTCAGTGCGGTAGAAACTATGTCTGTGTTCACTTCTGTACCCCCAGAAACTAACCTAGTGCCTAGAATGTAAAAGGAGCTCAATAAATAGATGTTAGATTGCATTTAATTGAAGTGTGGTTATCTAACCCCAATTTTACAGATGGGAACAGCAAGGCAGAACACCTAAGCTTGCATTTGACAGGCATGGATTTCTGTGGACGAGGAGAGCCTGGCATCTCCCAGGTTGCTGTGGTTGTCCACATCACCATTCCTGCCTCCCTCAGTCCCCTCCCTACTTGGCTCAGGCTCCCTGAAGGAGGTATGTACCAAACCAGGGGGAAAGAGGGAAGGAATGTGGGGAGTTGAGGAGGGAGGCCTCATTTCAACCTGGCACAAGGTGAACTATTTATGGCAAGAACCAGATGAACAGGGGGCCTGGATGCTGAAAAGTCATGGAGGAAAAATACCCAATTCCCAGCCAGAGCGTCAAAGAATTGTTCCACTGGGACATCTCTCCCCTGCCATACACTGGACTCCAGGGCTGCCCTGACAGGACTGAACAGTCCACTTTCCCATGTTGTCTTCTCCCTGCCAGCCCCATTCAGCTCCCTGGACGTGACCTGGATGATTCTCACACATCGTCCAGGCTCAGCTCAGCTGCCATGTCTAGCAAGAAGCCACATGCTCCTCTTCCTGTTGGGTTAGATGTCCCTGCCCTGCTCGTCTCATAGCCTGCAGTTGCTGCCCTTGAGATGTGCTGTGAGGTCATTTTCCAATGGTGAATTCATTCCAAGCAGAGATCATAGCCTGTTCTCTGTTGTGTGAAGCCAGCACCAGCACCTGAGCCTGGGTACATTGGTACCTCATGAAAATTCATTGAATGGGCAAGTGAAGAAAAAAAATAAGTGAATGACACCATCAATCAATCACAGCTTTTTTTTTTTTTTTGGTAAACAGGTTGCATGCAAATGTCAGAACCACCATTCATCCCCAGGCCTGCTTTGTACCAAAGATTGTCAGCACCGCTGTCCTGCAGCGGTATGTGATCTGCCTGAGGGTCAAGAGAGTGAGGGTGAAGAGAGATACACATGACACCAGGACAGCCTCCAGATGAGAATTTATTCTTTTGCCATCATTGAGCCGCTGCTACTACACACCAGGTGCTGCACTAGTGCATGGCCTTTGCCTTCAAGGAGTTTGCAGTTTAACCAGGTCAGTGAAGACACACTGATGAGTGCTGGCCAGAGTGGGTGCAGGACACAGAAAGGAGGTGGGATGGGGGGCACAGAAGGAGTAGGTAAGCCCAGACCAAGGCTGGTTTTGGATAGAAATTGTCCCACAGCTCAGAAGTATGACCAGCTCTAGATGCCAGGGACTGTGGGTGCACATCATAGCATATAGAAGATGTCTCCCTGCCCCAAGCCTGCAGCATCAAATCCTGCCTAAATACATCTCTCTCTCTCACTCTCTCTCTCTCTCTCTCTCTCTCTCTCTCTCTCACACACACACACACACACACACACACACACAATGGAATCCTGGTGGATGCTTCAGCCTCAGCTTTCCCCAGTTCCCTGGGACTCCTCTTCCCTCCCACTCCTGGCATCTTATTCTTCAGCAGGGCTGAGCTGCCAGGAGATAGTTGAGGACAAGAGCCCAAGGAAGGACTCTCAGAAGCAGACCTTTCCTTCCATACCCCTGCAGTCCCTCTAACCCACCACCCTGCAAGTCTTTCAGAGCTTTCTATGCCACAACTGCAAAGAGTCTGGGCCCGCACCCTCTGCATTCGAGCTGAGGTCTCATGGCGCATGAGTGTCCAGAGCTCAACCAAACCCTCCTCGTGGACAGAGTTGGTGCCAGGCTTGGCAGAGCTCCTTGGCTTGGCTTCCTTGGCTCCTGTAGGTGGAAGGCCCCTGAGCAATTGTGGTTCCTTCTGGGTATCTCAGCCAACCCGGAACTTCAGCCACAGCACCAGCACCCACAGGTAGCAATTGTGAAAAAGTAAGGCCCTGTGATGTCACACCCTAACATTAGTGCTGAGCAATTACCCACACAAGATTCAGGCTGGGACCGGAGCAAACCTGCACTGCAGCACTGTGTGCCAAGGAGCGTGGTGGCTGGTGACCACCAGAAGACCCCCATCCCAGTGGGAGGCGCAGCTCCCACCATGGCCTAGGGGCTGCAGGCTTCCACAGAGAACGCTGGATGTGGCGCCCGAGCTCATCTGCAGGTGGAGGGTGTTTGGGCAGCATCCTGTTAGAGCCCACAGGGTTGGCTATGAAAGTTCCTGCAGCATGAAACATGGTCTTCCAAGACAAGTCTTTCCCGTTGGGATCTCCTGGGCACAAGGATGCTTGCCCATGGTATTCACAGAAGAGTGGCAGTATAATGCAGTGTTAGGTGCCCAGGCTTGAGAGAAGACCAGGCTCAAAGTCTAGCTTTTTCTTTTAACCAGGTAACCTTGCATCTGTCCTTTACATTTGTGCATCTCACTGTGCTGATCTGTAAAAGAGGGATAATGACAACCCAGCAGTGATGCCTCCGTGAGTTCCTTCTCTTTCCCTCTTGCAAACCAGGTATTGCCATTGAGATAACACAACATTAAATCAGCCTGAGATGAGTTTTGAAAGGGCAATTCTGCTGGTTCTTATTGCAGATATTCAAAGGTGTGAGTCATGACTCAACAAGGTGAGTATCTCTTGAAAGATAGTGAGCACTCACCATAGTCCAGGCAATGTGCTTGGTACATTACAGAATCTCAGCTAATTCTCGTAATGACCCTATGAATACTATTATTAATCCCATTTTACAGATTAAAAAAACAGAGATCAGAGAGGATGTGATTTTGCCCCATGGTGGCAGAGGCTGCCAGCTGTCCCTCAATATATGATCTTCCCTATTCCTTAGGACTAGACTCTCTGATTCTTATCTGGACACATGGCTAACCAGAATAATGACCTTTCCTAAGCTCTCTTCCATCCACGTATGGTCATGTGATTAAGATTGGC
This sequence comes from Gorilla gorilla gorilla, assembly GCF_029281585.2. Taxonomy (NCBI): domain Eukaryota; kingdom Metazoa; phylum Chordata; class Mammalia; order Primates; family Hominidae; genus Gorilla; species Gorilla gorilla. The sequence continues at coordinate 173,967,375 of NC_073228.2, forward strand.
CAATGGGGTTTGGGTTGAGATGATGTATACGGTTCCAGGAAGTATTCTTAAAAGGAACTAGGAGGGGAAGATTTCCCCTTTCTTGTTCCTTACTTCTTTCTGCCTGCTAGAATGTGAGCATAAGGGCTGGAGTTTCAGCAGCTATCGTGCTCTATGAAGGGCAAGATCTTTGGAAAGATCTATGCAAGGCAGAGCCCGGGTTCCTGGCACTAAGGACTGCCATATCAGTCATGGACTGCTGCCCGTCAGACATTTATTTCTATCTTATTTAGTCACTATTATTTGGTGCCTCTTTTAATTTGCACATTACCTTAATCCCAACCGATACTCCAAAATCAGGTGGCAAATAAGGGGCAAGGTTGGTATTTAAACCCTGCCTCTCTCATCCCAAAGGACGCTTAAATGTCCCTCTCTGTAATGTGCACATGTATTTGGATGAGCTGGGGATTCAGCTTTGAGGGTTTTAGCACCAGTCCATCACTTGACACTTCATGTGACTTGTAGGCAGAAGCCATGTGAGGATCCACCTTCTCTCCCACCTCTGGATCTCTGGTGACCGCAGCACAGCCCCGGGCCCCCCTACTGGCCCAAGGAAGACCCACACATCTTGGATCACTCACCTCAGGCCAGGGAGGTTTTCAAGGACTTGTGGGAGGTGATGGTGAGGAGTGACCAGCCTGTTAGTCTTAATATAGTCCTAAGAAAAGTTGCTCAGAGGGCTTCTTTCAAAAATAGAAGGATTTGATTGAGTCCTGGCTTCTGGGGGTGTATAGATAGTCTCATTCTTATTATATCACTTGGATTGATTTGCAGATTAATACCAGTTTTGGAAAAACTGCCAGCCTGTAGTACTAGACACAGGAGACAGAGATATCATATACCAATGTCCACAGCCTGTGCTTCTGCCTTTCCGGTGGATTCTGTTCTGTTATGGGTGGCAGTGGGAGGCCAGGACTGGACAGGGAAGGCCTACAGCTCACCCTGGCATCTTTCTTTCCTAACAAGAGCTCGCTGTGGCCAGGAAGTGTGCATTCACTTGTCGAATCTTTTCCACAACTCTGGGAGTTCGCACTATTATTACCCCCACGTAAGAGAATAGGAAAATTGAGCTTCAGAGAGGTTCACTACCTTGCAAGTATGCAACAGAGCCAAGATTTGAGCAGAAGTGTGTCTGAACGCTGTGGCCAGTAAGGGTTTTGTGTACACCTGGGTGAGGTGGGGGTGGGCTGGGCATCTGAGGTGTTGAGTGCTTTCAGGGAGGAGACACTGCGTCTGGGGATGGACTGGGGAGAGGGGATGGTAACAGCACATGTGAGATGGTAATCCACTCATTCAGTTATTCCTGAGCACCTGCTATGTCCAGGCACCATGGATCTCAAAATAAAACACAGTACCTTTCCTCAAATAGGGCAGCAGGAACAGACACAAGTGCTATGGGACTCTTTGTACACACTGCGATGCTCACAGGAGACCCATCCACTGCAGTTTTCAGAGACCCCCTGGTGCCTCTAGGGCCTAATCCTATGCCACGTCTGTGATGTCTCCAATTCACTTTACATACTGCAAGGAGGATCTTTTTGAAGCACTGCTTTCTGGATAATATCTGAACTCCCTTAGCACCCACCAGGGACAGGTCTGTGGGTGCCTCTTCTGCATCACTGGTCACACTTCCCACCCGGCTCCCCTCTGTGTCCCCTTTTCCTCTAGGTTCCAGCCAGGTAGGGCCCTGGGGAGGCAGTTGAACAAGCATCCTTACTTTCTACCACTGTGCCCTCAGACACACAGTGCCCTCCCTGGAATGCCCTTCCCATGTCCAGCTGACCTGGCAGTGGGAAGTGACCACCTAATGAAGCCTTCTCTGATCTCCTGCCCGTAACACCAATGCCCCTATGGCACACACCTGGCAGAGAAGCAAATCCCAATGCCCCCACGTGTCCGGCTGACTTGGCCAATGCCCGTCTCTCTAGGTGCTTCTCACCATTGCCCATGTCCACCAGTTACACAAGACTTCTCCAGCGTCAGCTCTCTGCCTTCTCAGCAACTGCACACTTTCTGTTCTCTCTGCCTGGGATGTTTTTCCCTGGGGACACCACACTTTGATTTTTCAGGTTCCAGCTTCCTGCGCAAGAGAGACTATCCCTGACCACCCTATTTAAAATGCAGGCTCCTTTTCTTTCTTCTTGATCTCTGCGCACTGCTTGGTTTCCTCATTATACCAGCACAATTGCAATAATTTTGTGGAGGTCTTTGTGTACTTCATCCTTCTGCCTCTCTGCACTTTCCACTGCATTGAGGGAGGACACCTTGCCAATGATGCTCCTAATTGTATTTCTGGCCTTTGAAAAATAGTGCTTAACAAATATTCAATGAAGAGATGGTGACTAGGTGGGTGTAGACATATGAAAGAAGTCTGTTAATATGTGTGGATTACACTGTATGTAAATGACATTTTAATAAAAAGTAGATACCAAATGTATTGGCTATTTGAAAGAACAGCTGGAGCATGAATTTGCCCATGAGTCTTATTCTTCGTATTTTTGTCGCTGGTGTTTAACAGAGTCTGACCCAACATTTCCTCCATTCTAAGATGCTCGTGTTCCCATGATGTAAAGTGGGAGAAATCAGAGCACATTACGCTAATGTGCTCTTCCTTTATATTTCCTCTCTGAAAGTCATCATGAAACCAATGGTGCATCTTCAAATAGGTGACGTATCTTAGAGGACTGAACTTAAAAAACCGTGTTTATGGAAATCACTCACTTAAATGTTGAACTAACTGGACTTGAAAAGGGATCAACTCTTAAGGGAGCTTGAAAAGGAGATTTGGGGGGTTCCCACCCTACTTCCATCGCCTGTTGAAGGGGAACAGCCCTTTGAAAGAGCTACAGAGAGCACACTAGTGAAGGCCTTGGGATTGGATCACCCGTGGCTGGACCCTGGTTTGCCACTTGGCAGCTGTGTGACCTTGAGCAGAGTGCTCAGCCTCTCTGAACCTTAGTTCCTCATGAAAGAGGGAGCATCATCCGTACCTTGCAGAGGCCTGGTAAGGATTAAGTGAGATAAAGCTGGGGAAGTCCTTAGCCTCGCGGCTGGTGTGCAGCAAGCCCTTAATGAAGAGTGGTTATTATTAGTAGAATTTTGCTCTAGCCCAGCCCCTGCCCTGGGACCTTGGCGCTCACAATCAGCCCACTGTAAGTGCCACATAATGGTGTGTGTGTGTGTGAGAAGGGACCAGGGTACAGGGGAGGAGGAGAAGGTACTGCCCTGGGGCCTTGCACCCTCGAATTATCTTCCTCCCAGCCCAGTCAAGCTGTTTCCTTCCCTCTGCTAACCTTCAGTCCTCTGACAACCCAGCTCTAAGCCCCAGGGGTGCTGGGAACAAAAGGGCACAGTCAATAATCATTTCAGCTGATGTCAGAACCTCTTGTCCCTCCAACGTCCCTGAGCTTCAGAAGCCAGGAGAGGATTTCATCCTCAAAATTGGAGCCTGCCCATCTTGTAGTCTCAGCTCTCACGAGGGCCCAACTGCCGTCCCTCTCTGAGTATCCTGAACTGCCTGGAATCCTGAGCCAGCCAATGCTGTTTTCACCTCTGAGCCTTTGCTCTTGCCATCCTCACCCCCTGACGCTCCCTGCATATTCCACTTCCAGCCCTGGGCCCTGAAATGGGATCTCCTTCTTGCCTCTATTTTACAGGGGAGCCAACTGAGTCCCAGAGAAGTTTGGCAACCTGCCCTAGGTGACGCGGTGGCATCTCACTTCCAAGGGCATTAGGTGATCCCCCACATCATTTGCCAAAATAGTAGTCAAGATGTCTGCAGAGCCCCCGGACACCAGGCTTCATGTTCACTCTCTCATTAAGTGTCACGATGCTATGAAGTCGGTACTGTTCTCTCCACTTTATAGATGAGGACGCTGATGTGTTCAGTCACTTGCCTGGTGGCACACATTGGCTAGCAGAGGTGGGCCTGCATCTCTAGTCCCTCGGGACTCAAGCCGGTGCCCTAAACCACCTCATTCTACTGATTTCTGGGGATTGGCATCCTGAAATCGGGACACACTGTTTTGTAGTAAAACAAAAGATTCAGGGCCTCAGGAGGAGCCCCAAAGAAGGTGGGCTTCCCTGACCAGGCCAGACAAGTAGCACTTCTTCTTCCTCAATTCCTCCAAGATCCTTGTTTTTCACAGGATATAGTAAGGTTTTAACCCTGGGGGCCCAAATACCTTGGTCACTTTGCAGTAGAAGTGCAGTTTTGTTTAGTTTTGTTTTATATATATATATATATATATATACACACACACACACACATATATGACATATATATTTATGTATAATGTAAAATATAACATATATTTATGTAATGTATAAAGTATAATAAATATACATATATTTATTATACTTTAAGCTTGGAACCAACCCAAATGTCCAACAATGATAGACTGGATTAACATAATGTGGCACATATACACCATGGAATACTATGCAGTCATAAAAAAGCATGAGTTCATGTCCTTTGTAGGGACATGGATGAAGCTGGAAACCATCATTCTCAGCAAACTATCACAAGGACAAAAAATCAAACACCGCATGTTCTCACTCATAGGTGGGAATTGGACAATGAGAACACTTGGACACAGGAAGGGGAACGTCACACACTGAGGTCTGTTGTTTTGTTTTTTTATGAGATGGCATCTTGCTCTATTGCCCAGGCTGGAGTGCAATGGCATGATCTTGGCTCACTGCAACCTCCTCCTCCTGGGTTCAAGCGATTCTCCTGCCTCAGCCTCCCGAGTAGCTGGGATTACAGGCACCTGCCACCACGCCTGGCTAATTTTTGTATTTTTAGTAGAGACAGGGTTTCACCATGCTGGTCAGGCTGGTCTCGAACTCCTGACTTCAGGTGATCCACCCGCCTCAGTGGCTCAAACCTGTAATCCCAGAAGTGCAATTCTTAAGAGCACCAACTCCAAAGACAGCTGCCCAGGTTCAGATCTCAGCAACTCTACTTTCCAGAGTAGAGTCTTTGTGCAAGTGACTTAACCTCTCTGTGCCTCAACTCCTTTGTCTGTAAAATGGGGATAATAATAGTATCATTGTTGGGATATTAAATGAAAGAGTAAACAATCAAAAAATGTTAGGTTGGAGGCTGGGTTATGTTTTGTTTTTCCTGATATGGAGCCAGACATTCATAAGGATTCTTGCTTTCTTCAGGAGGCGGGTGCTGCAGCCAGGCAGCTGGAAACAGGGATGTGGAAACAGTCCCAGGGCCGAGTGGGGACAGCCAATTTCAGCAAGTGCGCCTGCCCAGCAGGGGAATTGCTGCTTGAGATTTGGAGGCTACCTGCTCAGGCCTGCCTGCCAGTCCAGTGAGTGGGCCCCTCTGGGCCAGGCGCCTATTTTCATTATCAAGGCCACATTCCTGGGATTCCTTGGTGACTAGGCACTTATTACAAGAGAATCAAAGTGCCAAAGGAAACTACTCATTTGAGGCCGAGACCTGGATTTTTCATTTTTATAATTGGCCCTTGGGTCTGCATGTCCTGGGGATACTGGCGGAAGGGAGCTGTTGGACAAAGTATCTCTATGGGGCCCCAGTCACCCCTGGGGGAGGGCGGGACTGGCCCCCTGCCAGATCTGCTGCGCCCATGCAGAAGGCCCTCCAGAGGTCATGTTGTCCAGCCCCTGCCACTCGGCCTGACTCATCAGCACCTAGGCCAGAAGGACAGGTGCTTATCTGAGAGCTGACAAATCTTTGTAGAAGGAGCCAAAGACTTGGAAATCCCCTCTGTGTCCTCCCAACCAGCTATCTATCCAGCCAAGCAGTTCTCAACTGAGAGTGAATTTCCCTCCAGGGGACATTTGGCAATGTCTAGAGAAATTTTTGGTTGTCACAACTGGGTGTTTAGAAAAGGGAAGGTGCTACTTGCATCTAGTGGGTAGAAGCCAAGGATGCTGTTGCTAGGGACTGAATGCTTGTGTCCCCCCAAAATTCCTATGTTGAAAACCTAACAACCCCTCATGTGATGGTATTAGGAGGTGGGGCCTTTGGAAGGTGATTAAGTCATGAGGAGGAGCCCTCATAATTGGGACTAGTACCCTTATAAGAAGGGGCCAGAGTGTTCTCTTTCTCTCTCCACCACGTATGGATACAAAGAGAAGTCAGCAGTCTGCAACCCCGAAGAGGGCCCTCGTGGGAACCTGACCATGCTGGCACCCTGATCTCAGACCTCTAGCCTCCAGAACTTGGAGAAATACATTTCTGTTGTTTAGAAGCCACCAGCTATATGGTTTTTGTATTGCAGCCGAATATGTTTTTGTATTGCAGCCGAATGGACTAAGACAGATGCTAAACATCTTACAAGGCACAGGGCAGCTCCTCATAATGAAGAATGATCTGGCTGCAACTATCTGTAGTGCTGAGGTTGAGAAGCCGGGGGCTGGCCTCGATCCCCTGCCCTGCATCGAGTGCCCACACTTTCCCAGCTAGAGTTCATGGAAGTGTAAAATGGGAGGATGGGCTGCTCAGGTGCATCCTTTAAGAAGACAAGAAGTGAGGCCCAGTGCAGGCGGGAATAAAGGCCAAAAGACACACCTTTTTACCAGATGGACAGCAAGGGGGACATAACAGGGGATTTGGAATCCTGCAGACCTGGGTCTACACCTGGGCTCCATTCCTGAGCTGTGGAGCCCTGGGCAGGTCACTTCATCGGTCTGAGCCTGATTTGTGAAATAAGAGGATCATCCCCCTTGCAGTGAGGGATGTACATCTACCTCATGGGGTAGGTATAAGAATTAGCAGGGATGATACCTGTAGTACCTCTAGCGTATGCCTGACACACAGAAGGTTCTCCACACGAGTCTCCTCCTTCCTCCCCCTACAAGAACCTGCCTGTCTGTATCTTCCTTCTTCCTGGCCTCCTAAGACCCATTCTCTGCCCCAGCCAGATGAAGCCTTGCTGCCCCATTCTCTCCTTTGTGCCCTTGGCCTCCCTCCTCTCTTCCTCTCCAAATCCTCCCAGCACCACGGCCTCTCTCCCTCTAGAGAATCCATGCAGCCCCCACCCCCTGGCCATTCTCCTAACCCAGCACAGATGCCCACCTGGCTCACATGCTGGCTCCCATGGGTTGCTCCTGGCTTTAGGAGGCATGAGGGTGTATTGGGGAGTATCTGGTGTGTGCAGTATGTGGTGGGTTTGAGTGGTATGTACATACAAGTTTGCACGCATACTGGGCATGCTTGTGTGTGAACATGTGTTTATGTGTCTTGTGTGGATGCGTGTGGCCTGGGACTGCTTCCTTTTCCTTTTGTTTTCTCCCAGTCACTGCAGGACACTTTGCAATATACTGGGTTCATTGCTGAGAAGGGCCCTTGGGGAAAACTGGAGAGACGAATGTCTCCAGATTTTCCAAACAGTCTCATCATTCCCTCCCTCTGTGAAGGATGCCAGGAAGAAACCCATTATCATAGACTTTCCCCAGCCCATCCATCCTCCTTTTCTGAGCACTGACTCTGGCCAAGCCCTGTCTTAGACACCAGGACAGACAGAGGAACGACACACAACCCCTGCTGAGGGTCATGGTGGAGTGGGGCGCTCTCCAGTCAGCCAGGCCACACCCAGAGAGTGGGACCTGCTTTTCAAAGTTGAAATACTCCTTAATGATTGGTATACAGCCCCTACTCTGGGCCCTGAGGGCACCCTGATTCCCCAAATCCAGCAGCGACACTGCTCCAGGGCTGTGCCTGGCCTCCTTCCACTGGCTCTGATTGTTTGGTGCTTTTGCCATACCAGTTGTTAAATACTTTTAATAAGACTCGTTGGAGACAGATGCATGATCATTCTGGAATTCACTAAGAGCTCCAACCGGAGGTGTCAAGAAGATGGAGCCACTAACTCTGCCTGCAGGTTGTCAAAAAAAATCTTCGGGAAGAAAAAGATTCTCCTCTGTGGTCAAGACAGCTGAGAGAGGGTCTGCACGGAGATGAGGGACAGGTTAACCACGCACAGGGAATAAGAAGCGCAAAGGCAGGGAGGAGCGGGGCAGAATCTTTGGCGGAAGGTGACATGTTCCCAAGAGTGTGGGATATGGGGAGAACTGGAAAGGCAGTCAGAAAATTAAGCTGGAAAAGGCCTTGAATGCCAAATTCAGGCGCAGCAGCTACCTCAGCCTTCCCCAGAACTGCGGAGGACCGTGTCAGTGCCATGCTGTAACCCAGGTCTAGGACTGGCTATATAGTTCATGGGGCCCAGTGCAAACTAAAAATCTGGAGTCCCTTTTAAAAAAAGATTATTAGGAATTTCAAGACAGCAACAGCAGAGCATTAAACTGGGGACAGAGTTCTTGTAAACATAGGTCCCCATGTGACTGTACAAATTGTGTGCCCATGAAGCAGGTGCCACCAGGACCACTGGTCTGAACAGATGTTCTGTCTGGGATTTAGAAGAAGGTAGCCTGAGACCACCAGGCCTGGGTGAGGAAGCAGGAAATGCCTCTGCAGAATTCCTTGTGGCCTTCCTGGAGATCACCTGCTTCCCTTGGTAAGGTATCCAGTTACCACTCCAAAGGTGCTGTTTTCAGAGCATTCATTCATCAGCTGGATTAGTGCAGCACTTTTTGCTAATGCCTTGCGCGCCCAGCTGACCCTGCCACTGCTTCTGGCAAGTGCAGGCTCTGACCAACAGCCTGTGGCTTGGGAACCTGCCTGGAGCCTTCCCAGGCTCCATCTCATACAGGGCCCAGCTGGTGAGTGAAGGGGGCTTTAGTGGCCACCTCGCCAGGAGTCAACAAGCCCAGTGCTTCTGGGAAAGTCACTGTGTCTCGTTGCTAATTCCCCTTTCCCAGAAAGGAGATAAGCCGCCAGATGGAGGTAGAAATGAACAGAGGCCTAACTGTCCTTTTGATGCAAATTGAGGCCTAAATCAAAGGCTCCTCTTCTTGGGGTTAATAGAATGATTTGGTTAAAAGTTTAGAAGCATTTCACCACAACCTCTGTCCTCAGCAACCTGCCCTCAGTATTTGCATATGTTTTGAATGAAAATTGTCAGGACCATGCAAACTAGACAGCTAAATGTGTCTTATCAGATGGCCGTGGGGGGATCTTAGGGGGAACAGGAGAGAAACACAGGTCAGACTGAGGCTCTTGTGTGGCTCTGGACCTCAGTGATAGCATCTGCACTGGCCCAGGCTGATAAGCAGCTTTCTCCATTTCACCTGCACCTCTGTTACTAACAAGCCACCTGCAGAAACTCGGAGACTTGGTGGGACCTGGAGAAAGATAAAGGACTCTTTATGTCCCTGCAGATCCCAGGGAGTTCAAGCATGAGGAGAAGGGTGAGGGTGCTGCTGCCCCTAAAAAGGGTTTCCCTCAGTTGATCCATTGCTCCATTAATCATTAGGCACTCCATTCAGTCATTTCTTCCTTAATAGTTCAACTGTCTTTACAAATAATACCTATCTTTAGGGAAAAAAAAATCTGAAAGTAAATACAATCTTTATTTTCTTGTTTATCACATCATATGCATCACAAAACATCTTTGCAGGAAAAATAATTACAATAGAGATTTCCCAAGTGAAAAAAAATCACTCTGAAGCTCCGCTAATTCCATTGCCCAGAGGGTTACCACCATTAACTTTTGGGGCTGTAAGAGCTTCCAGACTCACTCCGTGCATTCATACACATGGAACTCTGTTTTACTGTCAAGCACATTGCTTTCTAACTGGTTTCTTTTTTTTTTTTTTTTTTTTTTTTTGAGATGGAATCTCACTCCGTTGCTAGGTCAGAGTGCAGTGGTGAGATCTCGGCTCACTGCAACTTCTGCCTCCCTGGTTCAAGCAATTCTCCTGCCTCAGCCTCCTGAGTAGCTGGGATTAACAGGCATGCGCCACCGCACCTGGCTAATTTTTGTATTTTTAGTAGAGATGGTGTTTCACCATGTTGGCCAGGATGGTCATGATCTCTTGACCTTGGGTTCTATCCACCTCAGCCTCCCAAAGTGCTGAGATTACAGGTGTGAGCCACTGCACCCGGGCAACTGGTTTCCTTTTACTGCCACTTTCACTAACCATGGTATTTCTCCATGGGCAGCATTCTTGGCATTTGGGTGTGTAGGACTGTCCCTCACATAGTGACCTCTTACTCATGAATTGCCAGTGTCACATTCAGATTCTTATGGCAACCAGAAGCTCCCCTGCTCCCAGCATTTCTGGACTCACCCTGGGCTGGGGAGGTTAGCTCAGACCAAATATCTCCTTTCTGCCAGTTGCTCTGGTAGGCCCAGGTCATGCTGAGCAGAGCAAGATGTAGTTGAAATCCAAATAAGTCACGTGTTCCAGCTTGCTGGGGTTTTGTGAAGAAAGCAGCCACCCCTCCAGTCATATAGTTTGCAGGTTGGGATTTGCATTTTGATTTCCAAAGACCCTTGAACAACTTAGCATTGCCCACCACCCTTCAGAGCTTATTTCCACTTCCTGCCTGCCTATAGGTTCCAAGCTCATTATAACTAGCCTAAATTGCTTTTGGAATGGGAAAACACAGTAAACTTATTTTTTACAAAATTTATTTATGAGACATTAACATGCCCAGTACTTGGGCAAGCACTGTGTGAGAGGTAATAGATATGGAAGAAAAATATTCAAATCTGCTTACAAAACAAGGACAATCCATTTTCATTTCAAACTGCTTAATATATTCAAGGGTTAGAGAATAAGGACAAGAAAGCCTATATATGTTTTAGAGGATGATTCTTGTGTCATGGAATTGTTCACGGCAGGCTTCCCGAGATGGTTGATAATGTGATTCAGAGAAGCTTCCACCTACCCCAGGACGATGAGGTGTGCACATCACCTGTAATAGAAATGATAGTGATGCCACAAATGACACCATCACGCTTATCATTAACTTAGTTTCTCTTGTATGTGCGGGCTTCTACACATCCTGATGGCAACGATAATGGCGATGACTTGATGTAATGAGCTTAAGTGAGACATCGTGTGCCTAACATACAGTAAGCATGCAGCAATGGAGAGTTTCAGTGTTTATCTCACTTCTTTCTCACAATAGCCCTTGCAGTAGGTGTTATCTTTCCCGTTTTGTCTGCTAGAGACCAGAGGTCAGTGAGATTCAGACACTGCCATAGATCAGAACAGCTACTAGATGGAGGAGCTGGGATTTGAACTTTCCTCCCCTAAAAGCCAGGATGAAGCGAGTTAGAGCTTTGCTGGAGTTGCTTGGCTAAATTAGGGGCTACACCAACCCAGCTTTTCTTCTTCATGTTCAAGTTTCTTTGATGGGTTCATTTCTATGGACTTTCCTCAATACTTCCAGAGACTGACTTGCTTTTGTTTGCCATTTCTCACCCGTTTGCTTTGGTTTGAGTGGAAAATCCTCAGCATTGGATCCTTTGCTGTTCAGCTTTAATTCTACCCTAAATTAAAGGCCTTTTAACTTTCACTTGAGTTTCTCAAGCTCTTCCTATTTCTATCTAGATCAAAGCCTAGTTTGTAGTCTGATGTAGCCTGAATATTGAAATCTGTCCCCTTGGGCATACCCAGTTACTAAATTTGTTTAAATGTTTTTGAACATTAGTTTTAGAGAAGGAAAAGCCAGAGTTTGCTTTGGACCAAAGACTCCTCACTTACTGGGACTGTCATAATCTTCAAGAGCTTTCATTTATCTCTACAGCATAATTCATAAATCCTTCCTACTTTTCAGAAGAAGGCACGTTCAGGCGTTATGGCGGCCCCCACACTGCCTTTGACCCGTATGGTCTTTTAAATATGTTTAATGAATTGTCATGATTCAAAAATCAAGGGGTTTTACATAACAAAAGAGATTTCCTGCTTCTGCTTGAAAAGGATCTAGACATATCTAGAAGATCTGGAAAGACTAGGCCTGCATTTTGAGCCCCTGAATAACAGTTGCTCCCTATAGATAGCCATGTAGTCCCTACCATGAGCCCTTGGTGTTATATCTAAAAAGTTATCACCAAACCCGATGTCATCTAGATTTTCTTCTAAGTTATTTCCTAGGAGTTTTATTGTTTTGCATTTTACATTTAGGTTTATGATCAAGGTTGAGTTAATTTTTGTGAAGAGTATAAGGTTTGCATCTAGATTATTATTATTATTATTTTACATGTGAATATCCACTTTTATAGCACCATTTGTTGACAAGGCTATCTTTTCTCCCTTGTAGTACCTGTGATCCTTTGTCAAAGACCAGTTGACTATATTTGTGTGAGTTTATTTCTGTGATCCCCTTTTCAGTTCTGTTGATCTATTTGTCTGTGCTTTCACCAATACCACAATGTTATGATCCTTTTCCAGTAAGTCTTGAAGTTGGATAGTGTTAGTTCTCTGAATTTGCTCTTCTCCCTTAATATTGTGTTGGCTATTCTGGGCCTTTTGCTCCTCCATATCAACTTTAAAGTCTGTTTGCTGACACCTGCAAAATAACTTGCTGATCTTTTTTTTAAGACAGAATTTTGCTCCTGTCACGCAGGCTGTAGTGCAATGGCACAATCCCGGCTCACTGCAACCTCTGCCTCCTGGGTTCAAGCGATTCTCCTGCCTCAGCCTCCTGAGTAGCTGAGATTACAGATGCCCACCAGCACACCCAGGTATTTTTGTATTTTTATTAGTAGAGATGGGGTTTCACCATATTGGCGAGGCTGATCTCGAACTCTTGACCTCAGGTGATCCACCTGCTTCGGCCTCCCAAAGTGCTGGGATTACAGGCATGAGCCACCGTGCCTGGCCAACTTGCTGAAATTTTGTTTGGGATTGCATTGAATCTATAGATCAAATTGGAAATAACTGGTAGTTCGACAATATTGGGATGCTCTTTCAATGAACATAGAATATCTCTCTATGTACTTAATGTGTTTTTCCCTGAAGAACCATGAATTCAAATTAAAACAGATTCAAACAGAGCTGATCAGGTGCATATGAATGGGAGGTGGCGAGAAGAGGTGTCCAAGCCCAGCTGATTAAAACTCTGTCCTTGACCAAACTTCGGACAGGCTCCTCTGTGCCCTCTTTTAAACCAGGCCTCATCCTTAGGCCTTGTCTTTGGCCTTCCTGGTCCAACTGTAGCAAAAATCCTGCTAAGTCAGTTTTCCTAGAATCTCCACATGCTTGCTATTTGGACACCTTCACTATCTGTTCAAATTCCTCATTCCCCATCTTTGATGTTTAAGTCTTTGGCCTGCCTTCAGCAGAAATTCTGTTAAGTTGGTTTAGCAAGAATCCCCTATCCCTGATGTCTCCACTTAGTAATTTTCCATTCAATGACCCCTCACTCTGCTCATTGGCTAGAAATCCCTCTGTCTTTGCTGTATTTAAGTCTTCCTCACCACGTTAATGTGTCAGAATAATTTTCTTCTCTAACACAGCTCACCAGGACTCTGACACATCTCTAAGGAATCCTAGGCTACCAGCAACACTGTGTGAAAATCTCTGGGTGCTTCCTGCTCTGAGTATCCAAGGGTTTTGGTAGGGAGCCAGGGATGAGATGACTTCATGGCACTTAGAACTTCTGTACACACTTAGAGGTACATTGCTATCTTTTTCTCTCAGGAATTCCACCTGTGGAGTTGGAAGCATTATTATTATTATTAATTATTTATTTATTTATTTATTTATTTATTTATTTATTTATTTTGAGACAGAGTCTCTCTCTGTCGTCAGGCCAGAGTGCAGTAGTGTGATCTCGGCTCATGTAACCTCTGCCTCCTGGGTTCAAGTGACTCTCCTGCCTTAGCTTCCGGAGTAGCTGGGACTACAGGCACAAGCCACCATGCCCAGCTAATTTTTGTGTTTTTAGTAGAGACGGGGTTTCACCATGTTGAAAGCACTATTTTTGTTGTTGTTGTTGTTGTTTTTGAGACACAGTCTTGCTCTGTCGTCCAGACTGGAGAGCCGTGGTGTGATCTCAGCTCATTGCAACCTCCGCCACCTGGGTTCAAGCGATTCTCCTGCCTCAGCCTCCCAAGTAGCTGGGACTACAGGCATGTGCCACCACGCCTGGCTAGTTTTTGTATTTTTAGTAAAGATGGGGTTTCGCCATGTTGGCCAGGCTGGTCTTGAACTCCTGACCTCAGGTGATCTGCCCCCCTTGGCCTTTTAAAATGTTGGGATTACAGGTGTGAGCCACCGTGCCCTGCCTTACAGTTTTACTATTGTAATTGCGATCAGCATTATTCTCATTTTTTGAAGTGAGGACGCTGAGACTCAAAAGAACATAACTTGCTCAAGGTCATACAAAGAGGAAGTGGCAGAACCAACACCAGAACTCAGGACTATTACTTAAATTCACATACCATAACCTTTGAGACCCAACCTTGCATCTGGATAAATATAGCATCGATCTTTTTAAACTTGCTGTTGCTATTTAAAAACATTGCTTTCTATTAAAGTAAACACTGATATTTTATGGATTAGAATTACAAGGTCCCCCAAATTGTAGAAATTAAAATACAAGCGATTTCAAAAAATAGGTTGGGGATGTTTCTGGCATTTTAAAAAGACAAATATTCAAGCTGATGGATATCCCAAGTACCCTGATTTGTCCTTTACAAATTATATGAATGTATTAGATTATCACATGTACTCCAACAAAAAAAGAAAATAGGTTGGATACAGATTACTCCTGTCTCCCCCAAGAAATATTCATTCATTTCCCTTTGCTCCTTAAAGTTCTTCAATGGAAAATTGTGATAAGCAGTGGATTAAATCAAGTCCATTTTGCAGATGAAAAAAACTGAGGCTCAGAGGTACTGTTTTCATTAAGCATTGTTACATCCATTTAGCTGATACATAGCCTTTAAAAAATCAGAAGCACCATATTATTTCTTGGTTTGTATTGAATTTAAATCCTCTTTCTAAGTCAATAAATTTTTTTGACATTTCACATGCAAGCACCGATAAATTCTGACAGTGAAGACTTCCTGCTCTCATAGAGCTTAGATTCCAGAGGCTTAAGTGAGTTCCAGATTAGAAAAGGTCTTTGGGCAAAATAAAGGTTTGCTCGACACTCCCTATTACTTCATATTCTATACTGTACAGCAGTTGTTTTCAAAACGTTGTTCTAGGACCTCTGGGGGCACCAAGACCTTTGCAGAGGATCTGCAGGATCAATGTTATTTTGATAATAAGATTTTTTTGCTGTACTGACATTTGCACTAATAGTGCAAAAGCAATGAAAGGTAAAACTGCCAAGGCTTAGCAGGAATCAAGGTGGTGGCACCAAACTGCACTAGTGATCACTGTATTCTTCACCATTCATGCAAATGGGAAAAAAGCTAGTTTCACTCTAGAATGCCCTTGACGAAGCAGTCAGAGTTCATGTGTTTTTAATATTCTGTGTAATGAAACAGGAAGTGTGCAAAAAGCACTCATGCTGCATATGAAGTTTCGTTGCACACTTGGCTTGGCTGTAGGCAAAGTACATTTACCATGACTTGAGTTGCAAGCTGGACTTGAGTTGCAAGCTGGACTTGCTACTTCTTTCAGAGGAACATCATTTTTACTTTGAAAGAACAACTGGCAGATGACGATGGTTTTTCAGTCTTGAGTATTCCAGACATATTCTTGAAAATGAAACAAAATAAATTTGCCAACTCAAGAAAACCTGACAGAATTTGTTGCATTGACAAAATTAGAGCTTTTGTGCAATATATATATAGAATTTTGGAAAAATTTTTCTGCCACTGTAAGCTTGTACTTAAAGTCTCCTGATGACATTACGGGTATTCTTAACTATTTAAAAAAATATATTATACAAGGCAGTGTTTCAAACTAACTCAGTGCAGCACCACTGATATTTTCTCTTATACTGCAACCAAAGCCACATATTATAATAGATTGAATGCAGATGCCAATGAGAATCCAGCTACCCTCCGGTAATCCAGATGTTTAAAAAGATCCGCAAAATGTAAAACAATGTTATTGTTTTGTTTTGGAAAAATCAAGTTGTTTTTCATAAAACTGTCTTAACATGTATCATGTTTATGATTTTTCATATGAATATATTCATATTTTAAAATTTATCAATTTTATTTCCATATGGTAACTATGGATTCGTATAATTCACTTAATAACTCTTCGAGAGCCTCAATAATTTCTAAGAATGTAAAGGGGTCCTGAAACCAAAATATTTGAGAACCACTGCCAACGGTAAAGAAGGGAGGCTTGCATTGCTCCGGTATTGTCCAGCTGTGCCCAGACCCTTTCAGGATTGTAAATGCCTGTCTCTCCGGGCTTAGGCTGTGTTGGGGGCACCTGGAGGCTCCTTTGCATAGAGTCCCAGCCAAAAACAGATGGCAGACTCAGAAGAGTTCACTCAGGAAAATCTAATGGCCTATGTACTAAAGTCTGGACCAGGCTTAAGGACAGGCACCAAGAAAGGTAAGAAGGCACCCAGGTTGTTAATTGTGTGATGCCATTGCCATCCCCCAGGACCTGAATGGGCAAAGGAGGGGGTGATCACCTGAACCGAGCCAGGTCTGTAGCTGTAGAATAGACCTGCAGTGCCGCAGCTGTGGCCTTGAATGGTGAAGCACCACTGCTATCAACCTGTAGCCTAGAAAATCCTCGGATAATAAATGCACCAAACTCTCTCTCCTCTGGCCCTTCAAGCTCCTTTTGGTGCCACCAGTTGGCTGGACCCAGCCAGAAGCCAGCCTCCTGGGGCTTGAGCAGGATGGGGAAGCAGAGAGAATGTTGTGGACTGAATGGTGTCCCCCCAGATTCATGGGTTGAAGCCCTAACCTCCAATGTGATGGTATTTGGAGGTGAGGCCTTTGGATGATAACTGGGTTTAGTTGAGGTCATGGGGCTGGGATTAGTGCCCTAATGAGAAGAGACACTAGTGTGTACTCTCTCTGTCATATGAGAGCACCAGGAGAAGGCACCATGAGCCAGGAACCTGATCATGCTGGCACCCTGATCTCAGACTTCCAGCCTCCAGAAATGTGAGATGAATGGCTGTTGTTTAAGCCGCTCAGTCTATGGTATTTTGCTCTGGCAGCTGAGATGGTTAATATGTATGGTAAAAATGGGAGCAAGGGACCCACAGAGGACACCTGGCACAGAGGTGAGGTGGTTTACTATAACCTTGAACCACCAACTGGGGTCACAGCAGGTGACGCCTCACAACTGGTCTGAATGGATCTTGACGGTCAAGGGCCACTGTCCCCAGCTCCATGCACCCTCAGTAACTGCCTCTAGGGGAATGGCTGGCTAGAGGATTCCAAATGATCATGACGATAGCAACAACAACACCCGGCATTTGTAGATCACTTACTCTTTAATATTATCTTATTATCTCACTTACTCTTCACCACAGTCCTATGAAGCAGGAATAATTTTTAGCCCTGTTTTACTATGAGGACACTGAGGCTAAGTGAGGCTGAAACACCACCTTAAGTCAGGAGCCAGATTTCTGACCAAGGCCATCTGGCCCCAGACTCCTTGCTTTTCTACACTCTGCTACCATGACACCTTCTTTAGCCTTCTTAGTGAGAGGACTGAGTCTGGTCTTCCAAGTAGGGGTTATATATTTAAGTCCATGAACCAAAAGACTCTAGTGTCAAGAATTGTGAAGGATCTAAGATTTTAACCTGCTTTCATGCTAATAATTTGATCTACTTCAGTCTACTTCAGTCTCACAGATGCTGTCAGAAGATACAAGACTCCTGGGTCAGAGACAAAAGACAATTATTCAAAGCACAGCAAGTAGCATGAGTTCATATTTATGTCAGTTTCCCTTGCCCCAATTCCCACAGAATGAAGTGAAAAGGGCCAGGTGACTTTGCACATATAGGTGACAGAGGGTAGTGTGTTCCAGGAGAGGATACCGAGATGAGAGAAACCAAATATTTTACACTGAGCGGTAAGCCTATCTGACCTTTACCCCAGAGGGAGACATTCTGGATAGTAAGCGAATCTGCACTTTGCTCTGGAGAAAGACACTGTATCTGTCTCTGTCTTCCAAGGCTGCTCCTTACATAAACATCCTTGAAAAGACAAAGGCAGCCAGCTGGTAAGAGACACAAGAGACCCATGGAGAAATGTCTCCTAATGCTCAGAATTCCTCAGACTTGCACACATCACCTAACTGGATATGTCACCTTGTCCAAGTCCAGGACAACCAAGGTCGTGGGAGCACCTTAGAACAGGGAGTACAGTGGCCTCTTATTCCAGCAGACACCAGGCATGTGGTAGGCACTGCACAATCAGCCTCTGGTAACCACCAGAAGTCAATAGCCCTGCAGGCCCTAAGACTTGAGTATCAGGACCTGGCAGTGATGAGGGTGGGGAGTCAGGGGGAGATGATAGGGAAAGGATTCTAAAACAAAAGTGAAAGGCAAAATGAAATGTAAAAATCAAAGTGACGTCACCTGTGTCTTCCTTAATTTGCTCATTTGCTGGTTGGGAATAATCCCTACCTCCTAAGGCTGGGTGAGGATTTCCTAAGGTCAAGCATGTAAAATGCGTAGCATGGCTCCTGTAACTACAACAGCTCCACAAATGCAAACTATATGACAAGTGAGGAACATTAGACGACAGTCATGCTTCGATTTAAGTAAATTTAATTGTAAAAATATAAACTTCCTAGAGGAAGTTGTTCTTTGTTCCTGCGGCTGTTGTTGTTCTAACAAGTTAATTCCTTTGGTGGATTTCCAATAAGATCGAATTTGCAAAAAAATGCATTTGGCACCAAATATTTCATAACCCATCTAAATACATACCCTGGGTCAATTTGTGTTGCTGTAGAACCACCTGTCCTTACTTCATGCTATTCGTTGGAGTATAACAGTGTGTCTCAAACAAGAAACATCCCCTGGGGCTTGTTAAGACAGATTCTGATTTACTAGGTGTGGGATGATGCCTGAGATTCTGCACTTCTATGAGCTCCCAAGTGATGCCACTTGTTCAGGAACCATACCTTAAGTAGCAAGAGAACATAAAAAAGCCAAGGGAGGAGTGGCAGCCTTTTGCCAGCCACTCTGTGGTTGTCATTAGTGCCTGCCTTTGGGTGGGTGCTTTCTTCTTTAGCCCACGCTCCAGCCCCGTTGACTCTTACCTACTGTAGAATCTGCACCACCTCATGGCCCCATGTGTCCTCCACCCCACCACCCAACCCCTGTTCAATTACCCAGAGGAGGCGGGAGGGAGGAGTTTTCCGTCAACTGTTCCCCTCCCCTCTCAGGGCCAAGGGGAGGCTGGGCCACCCGCCTCTGTTTACTATAAACACAAGGAGCTGCTGTTCGGGCTTCCACTAACCCTCTCTCCACCTCCCAGGGCTTCTGTTGGCCCAAAGCTCCTGGAGGCCACCTTCAGCCTCCCTCTCTCCCTAAAGCCCTCTTCTAGGGCTGACCCTGGAGGCTGCCCCAGATCCTCAGAAGGGGAGCTGCAGAAGTCTTAGGATGGATCTGCTGTATCTGAACTGACACAAGTTTTCTTGTGCCATATTGGTGACATCCCTTCCTCCTGCTCTCCCTCCCTCCTGTTCACTTGACTTCTTCTACCTTTCTGTAGTAGTCAACACTCTTAGTTACAAGTGACGGATATACTGCACAAACTAGCATTAGGAGACATCTCTTCCTCCTGCTCTCCCTCCCTCCTGTTCACTTGACTTCTTCTACCATCCTGTAGTAGTCAGCACTCTGAGTTACAAGTGACAGATATACTGCACAAACTAGCATTAGGAGACATCCCTTCCTCCTACTCTCCCTCCCTCCTGTTCACTTGACTTCTTCTACCTTTCTGTAGTAGTCAACATTCTTAGTTACAAGTGACAGATATACTGCACAAACTAGCATTAGGAGGAAATATAAAAGAATAAAACAGGCTGGGCGCAGTGGCTCATGCCTGTAATCCCAGCACTTTGGGAGGCAGAGGTGGGCGGATCACGAGGTCAGGAGATCGAGACCATCCTGGCTAACATAGTGAAACCCCATCTCTACTAAAAATACAAAAAATTAGCCGGGCCTGGTGGCGGGTGCCTGTAGTCCCAGCTACTTGGGAGGCTGAGGCAGGAGAATGGCGTGAACTTGCAGTGAGCTGAGATTGTGCCACTGCACTCCAGCCTGGGTGACAGAGCGAGATTCCGTCTCAAAAAAAAAAAAAAAAGAATAAAACAAAAAACTCGTGGCTTACAAAACCAAGAAGGGGCTTCAGGTTCGGCTAGATCCAGGGGTTCAAATGATATGGTCAGTGCTTGCTTTCTCCATCCCGCTGTGCTGTAATCATCATCTCCTACCAGATTGCATCTAAGAGTCTTCAGCTCTAATTTTATATTTTCTCAGCCTAGTTAACCTGTTAAAAAAAGTTCTACCTGAACCAAATGAAACTGTGATGTCCACAACACACTTTCTCTTTCCTTCGGTCCCTCTTTCCACCTCTTATTCCAGTGTAAATAAGGTAAGGTTGCTATCTTTTGTCCTCAAAGATCTTACAGTCTAATGGGGAAGGCATAGGGTATATACCAATAGCTACAACATTCTATTATCAGGACCATGGAAAAAAGTATGTGCAGATTCTACACACTTTTATTGGGTTCCTGGTACGTGCCAGTTCTACACTACCCACTTCCACTTCTGTAACCTGAGCTGACCCACAAGTGTGTGCAGTGCCCGTAGCAGGAGGAGCTGCCAGGGTGCAGCTCATGACAGAGGAATCTCCACTGGGCCATTTCGGCTCACTGAAGCAGTGTCCCAAGCAGGGAGCAAGGAGAACTGGGAAACCCTAGGCACCTCCAGTGGCTCTGCCTTCCCATCCAAGCATGTCCCATCCAAGCAGGGAGATAATGGGCAGTGCAAGGGGAAGGGAAGGGAGAGGGGGCAATAGGCATACATTGTGAGCACAGCTGGGCATAAAAAGTGATGGGCCAGGACTCACGCTGCACTGCACCCACGCAATATAAAACTCCTAAACTCATGAGCGTCTTTCATGTGGAGACCAAGGACGGCTCCAGAGAGGTTCATAACCACCCTGAGATTGTATGCAACAGGTCATGTGAGTGTGGAGGGTGCAGTTTTTGGGGAGATGGCTGCTAGCTTCCATCACATTCTCAAAGACATTCACTATACCTTCATGACAGACCCAGAAGCTGACAGTAACGCTCCAACGCTGCTGCCAACCCAGTCCAAGCCACCTTGTAGCTGTCCTACCTTTTCACCTTATCTCCAGGCCTCAATTCAAGGGCCTCATCTCATCCCTATCTCACTCTAAACTCCTCATGCTAGCCTGGTTTCAAACATAGTTCTGCCTACTAGCTGTGTGATCTCTCTCTCTAAGCCTCAGTTTCCTCATTTGTAAAATGGCCTGGTAATAACACAATCTTGAGAGCAAAGGCCTCATTAAATGGTGGTCAGGGTACCCTCCTTCTCTCACCCTCCTGCCAGTCCCATCACAGAGCTAATAACTTTTATCAGGTGTAGTTTATGTCATAATTCACGTTCTTCTCTTACAGGGATGCTGCAAGGATTTGAGATGACGCTTTTATTAAAGCATGCAGTGCAACACTTGGCAAGAGACAGTGCAAAGTCACAGGAAATTTTTTACCTCCTGACTTCATCTCTTACCCCTTTATCTGATTCCTGCCCTGCAAGCTGGGTTTCTGAGTCTTCTAGCCCAAAAGGGCCCAGGGAGCTTTCCTCCCGCCACCCAAGGTGTCCTTCCCCACCCCATCTCCCGACTGACATTGGGACACTGAGACCCCAGTAGTTAGGGGTCCACTGGGCCCCTCTCTGGCCCAGCCAAGTCTCTGACTGACACCAGCATTTCCAAGAAAACCAGTTCACGGGGCTCCATGTAGGAAAAGCAGGCCCTTTCAGGAGCTAGCACTTAGGCAGGATTTCCATTTTTTTTTTCCCCAAATCTTGATGATCTTACATTTAAAACATGTATCACCTTGCTAGTTTCTGGCAGCAGTGCCCAGGCACAGAGATATGGGAACTAGAGCTGCTGGGTCCTTACATTCTCAGCTGAGGGAAGCCTCTGCCCTTCCCACCCACTGCTCTGCAGGGCAGCACCCCCAGCGCTTACCCACCAGGGAACCGGGCCTGTTCAGTGCTCTCTGAGCAGCCGTCCCAGATTCCCCCAGAAGGCCAGGAATGGGTAGGCTGAGGTCCGAGGGCCAATTCTCAGAGACAGAGCAAACCCTGCCTGATTCTAGAGGGAGCTGCAGCTCAAACCCCTTGGAGACAGAAGAGGGAAGGAGAATTAAAGTGTAGTAAGGGTGTCTATGGACCAGGTCCTTTGGGAATAATATCTTATTTAAGCCACATAGCGGCCTTGGGATAAAGATCACTGTAGCCAATTTGTACCAAAAAAGCAAAAGAAAAAGACCCTGTAAAGTTATCTTATTCCAAGGTCACACCACTGAAGGTGGCAGAGTCAGGGTTTGACCTAATTCTGCTCACTACTTTCTGGCTGTGCAACCTTGGGTAACATCCTTTCTCTCTCTGGGCTTCAGTTTCTATATCTGTGCAATGTGGCACTAAAAATACTACCTCATGAGATGCTCTGCAGCTTCAGTGAGATAGCCCACGTCAAGCACTTGGCATGGTGCCAGGCATACAACACATTTTTTGAATGAATGAGTGAGTGAAGGAATGAATGATTGGGAGGCAACTCAGCTCCAGCCCCATTTAAAACTCTGTATTTCATCCATGATTTGTGGAGCTCGTATTGACACCAGAGTGCGCCAAGTTTCCCAACTTTCCATCAGTCTTCGTGATATCAGCCTGAGAATTTTTCTTCACTGAAAGAACTTCTCCAACTCCACTAGTGAAAATCCTGTCTGGCCAATGGCCACCAACTCTGAGGGTCTTTGTGGGAACCCAGCGGCTGAATGGAGAGACCTGCCTGACACTCTCATTCCAGAACATTCCACGTCCTAGCTAGGTGTACCCGTTCTTTAGCTCCTCTAAAAGCACTGCCTGTTGCTGGAGGCAAGAGACCAAGCCCCCAGAATAACAGGAGCCCTGAAAATAGCTTCCATTCAGTGTGCCCCCTGAGGACAGATACCACCTTGCCTCACCACTGTGTCTTCAGTTTGCTGTGGGGTGCCTCGCACCCGAGAGATGCTCAATAACTGTTTGTGGAATGAATATAATCCAAAAAGAGTTGAACATAAATGTGCAGGACTTGCTAGTTCTTCTGTATGCAGGCAACACTAGGGCTTCAGGGGGATGCTGGTGCCCGGCAACAACTTGTATGTGGCCCTGGGGTCTGTTTCCAGGACGGCGGGATCCCCTGGTCTGTATTTTGTGAAAAGATGAGTTCCCTGGATCCATTTGACTGGGTTTCATTGAAGGACATTTGAAAAAGGAAACTGGGGAAGGCAAATTAGCCTCCGTGGCTTCCTGCAGAGAGCACCTTTTATGAGACTGTCATTTCGAGTTTCCTCTTCCTCTTGTTTTGTTCACACATTCCCACAGCCTCCCTCAGAGAACAGATTGAGCCCCTATTTTCCTCATTGAAGATCACATCAGGGCAAGGACATCCTGTCTGGATGGGTAGGAAGTGCCCCAGGAGATGTCTATCGTGCGTCTGGGCCCCACAGGAGCAAGCTTCTGGCTGCCATCTCCTACGATCTCACAGCCTTTGGACCTTGCAACAGCTCGTCTCCCCAATGTTAAGCAGGCCCAGGGCTGATTGCCAGTCACTTCCAGAAGGATGGAGTTCAAAGGGACATCTGGAGCAAACAGACTTCGGGTGGCAGGCGAGCCGCTGGGTGCAGCATGAGCAGGGTCTCCCAGCAGAACAGGACAGGCATCCATTGGAGGGGTTAAGACTTTGAACACTGGGGTATAAAAGTTCAGGGGCCCAAACTTGGCTCCACCACAAACCAGTTGTAAGACTTTGGGCAAGTTATTCAATCTTTTACAACCTCAGTTCCCAAACTACAAAATGAGCCTAGCAATAATGTCTCATCATGATACATTTTTAGATTAAATGAGCCAAAGCCTGTAAGTATCTGGTGCTTGGGAAATGCAAAGTCACACAGCTGCTGGTGGGCACGCATCGCTTGGGCATCCTATAATCTGTCTTGCCCACTAGACTGTGAACTACTCGAGGGCAGGAACTCGGGTGACCAAGACAGAGCCTGGCCCATAGTAGATGCTCATCAGTTATTTGTTGAAGACATGTCAGACAAGGCTGAGTGGAAATGACACTCACTGTTGTAATGTTAATAGTAGTGGTTTATTTTCCTGTCTCCTTAACTAGACTGAGGTCCTAGAGAACACAGATGAGCCTTATTCTTCCACGTATTCCCAGTGCCTAGCACACTCTCAACCTCTCTGAGTCCCTGTTTCCCCCATTTATTCCCCCTATTTAGAAATAGAAGCCCTACTTGGCAGGGTTTCTGAAGGTAACATGAGTCAAAATATGTGAAACACTTTGCATGGTGCCTTGCCTTCGTAAGAGCCCCATTATGACAACTGTGATCATAACTACTTTACATAAAGCTTTCTGACCCAGTGTCCAGGGCTTGCAGGTAAGCTTCCACATACTCCCAGGGTTTGGCCATCCGAGCTGATTCATGGATGAGCTTGGAGACTTCCTACCGTTTACTAAGTGCCAACCTCTTATACACCAGGACCTGCCTGGGCTCCTTTAAGTGGCAAGTAACTTGCCCGTGATCAGACACCTACTAATCAGTAGAGCTGAGATTTGAATGCAAGCATCTGGTTCCACAGCTGCCACGACTGATCTTCACTGTGCAGCTTCCCTAAGGCCTGTTAGTTTCTCAGCCTGAGCACAACTGACCTTGAGGGCCAGATGGTTCTTGGCTGTGGGAGGCTGTCTCATGCACTGTAGGCTGTGTAGCTGCATCCATGCCTCTGCCACTAGATGCCATGACCTCCCCATGCCCCCAGAGTCACAATGACCAAAAATGACTCCAGACACTGACAAACATCCCCTGGGTTGAAAACCACCTTTCCCCTCTCCCTCTCCCAAACCCACAGGAGCCCTCTCCCATGGGCATACCAAGGCCATCGTCTCCTGAGACAGGAGTACCTCGGGAAGAAGGCTGAGCTCTGTTCCAGTTCCACTGACTTGAGAATGACCTGGTGAGTCAACCTCCTCTGTCAGGATCCCTTTTCTCATCAGCAAAGGGCACTAATGTCCACCAAACTGCCCAACTCAGAAATGTGGCCATCACCCTTGACCCTGTCTCTTCCTCACCACCCTCACCTTATTATCTCTCACTCAGTCCTATTGGCACTATCTCCTAATTATTGTTCAAATCCATCCCCTCCATTCTCCCTCCCTCTCCTCTCCTACCTCGGTTCAGGCCACCGTGTCTCACCTCTGGATCAGCTTCTCAGACAATGTCTGCCTCCAACCCAGCCTCTCAAGTCCAGGGTGGTTTTCCCAAAACACAAATCTGATCACTCCTTACCTTGGGTGTTTTCTGAGAGCATCCTCCACTCCTGAAAGCATTGAAATGATGCAAAGCCCAGTTAAACTCTAAGCTCAGGCAGAGCTGGGGATAAGCCTCACTGCAGGCTCTTAGCTCCCTGATCATGAGTTGCCCTGTCTGTCTCTTCTACTGCATGGTACACCCTGTGCAGGCAGGGATGTCTTGGTCCCTGGACCCTCAGTGTGCAGCATGGGATGCACACAGCCAGCACTCAGCAAGCACTCACTGGGTGGACAGATGAATAAATGGACAGATGGATGGAGAGTGGTGCAGGCCTGTGCAGTGCTCTAAGCTAGGGAGGACATCCTGAGCCCCCTGCAAGGGCTCCGGAAATATTTGTGGGGAGACAGATTCCTATCCTCAACTTCAAGGGGTTCTCCACTGTAAGAGGAAGATCAATGCCCTTCCTATATGGGCATTTCACATCCTGAGGCAGGGATGTGCACAGTGAGATGGACAGGATACAGTAGATTATTTGCTATGTGCCTGACAGCTCTCCTCTGAGCCAGACTTTTCTTACAGGAACTAGTTAGAGGAGGGGATCACTTCCCAAAGAACAAGACCCTGGAGACTGGGAGCATCTGACCGACTTTATTTTAGGGAACAGTGACAAGAAGTTTCACTGTGTTTACTTGGCAGGTGCAACATCACTCTGTTCAGTGGGTTTTCCCTCTAGGGTGGGGGACAGGTTCATTCCAGCAGAGGGGCTGCTGGGGCCGGCATGGCGATGGCCATTAAGGGCACACAGCACCCTGTTTCCTCATCCTCCCGCAGCACCCTTGCCCTCCCCTGCCTGTCCCTGAGCCTGAGGGAGGGGGCCAGCCAGCCAGAACCTGGGGCTGGGGACGGTGACAGCTGCACCTGCCCAGAGTCAACAGGATTTGTTCCCCTGGATTTTCCACACTGGTGGTTCCAAGATCGGGTCTGATTGCCTGCATACCTTTTAAGGCCTGCCTGGGAGCAGAGCAGGGCCTTGGGGAGGCTGTGGGCCTGAGTTGCCTGGAGAGAGCTCTCCTGAAGTTGGCGGGTGGATGTGACTCCCATTTAGCCCCCCTCCCCACCACAGACAGACACATACAAAGACATAATTGGTAGAAGCAAAGGAGCCAGGCCAGCAACAGAGCCTAGACTAGGGACCAGCTGAGGCCAGTCCAGGTGGGGAAAGAAGGGGCACTGCCAGCTTGGTCTTGAGCCAAGGAGATGCTGGCAGAATGAAAATTAGGGCTCCAGCTCATTGGTTCTAGAATCGGAGCCTGGAGCCTTTAAATGAGGGTGATTCAATAATAACTTCTAAAAGGGCAGGCTCTGGAGTCAACAACTGAGTCCCAACCCCAGTTTCTTCCCTTACTCTGTGTGACCTTGAGCCAGTCCCTTCACTTCTCCAAGCCTCGGCTTCCTCATCTGTAAAATGGGAATTGTTGTGAAGATGAATGAGACAACAGATTAGATGTTCAGCCCAGGACCTGGCATGTTATGGATTGTTTTGTCTTTGCAGTAAGAGATCACCCCTGCGTGCACTCCCCATCTTCACACAGAGTAGGGACAAGGGAGAAGTGGGCAGCCTGGAATGAGGGGCAAGTGGGGAGAATGGAGAACAAGCCACTGCTGGGGCATGTGACCCCAGGAGGAGCTTCGCTTGCCTCCATCTTTCCTTGTCCCATGTGAGAGGAGGCTGCAGAGCTATATTGGAGGAGTGGGTAATAGACTCCTCTTTGTCAGTTGTGGTGGGTACAACTGATTACCCAACCAACAGCCACCCTCCCGCAACTCAGAGCACTTCTTCCTTGCAGACAGAGCTCGCTTTCCATCTTAGAAGCTGAAAATGGTAGACGCTGTCTTGCCCAGGCTTCCTTACACATGGGCATGTAATTTATTCATGGAAACAAACAACCTTCTTTGTTTCTTTCCCAACAACCTTCCCATGCCAGACACTGACATGGGAATGTGATGCTGGAAGCTGCAGCTGCCACGTTGCGACCATGAGGGGATGAGCCAAGACCACACCAATGTGCAAAGGACCAGAAAGATGGAAGGGATATTCTGGAACTTTCATAGCTCAGAGTTCTTGTAACGTGGGAGGATAAATGAACTCACTGCTTAAACCACTTCTAGGCAGGCCTTCTGTTATTTGAAGCAAAAAGCATTCCAGCATTTCTAAACTTGAGAAAGACATTTTGAACAGTTGTGGGCCTGGGGCTCTAAAACAGGTGTTCTTAGAGCCTCCCACTGCCTTTCTCTGGCCCTGGTGGTAATTGCAAATCTTAGGAAGTCATGGAAAGTTGCTGGCTCTGAGCCACACCTCACATCCCAGCATCTCAAGCCTCCAGGCAGAAACTGGTGAGTCACTGAGATCTCGGGTGTCGTTCAGTGTGTTTGTCACTCCTTCCATCAACGAAGTAGACTCTGGGGCCTACAGAGTGGCCAGCGCTGGAGAAGGTGATGAGGAGGCAGAGCTAAAAATGCATGTCTCTGCTCATGTGTTCATTCATGTATTTAATTAACACTTACCCAAAACATCAATATCCCCCAAACTTATTTTAATAAAATGTGGTGTTTGCTTTGTCATCCTTCTGAATATGCCCTTCAGGCTTCAATATTCCGAAGTAGTCCATGAATGCAGAAATATTGGGAACCACCAATTTGTGCAAGTCATTAAATCTTTCTGTGTCTCAGTTTCCTTCTCTGAGACAGCAGCTAGTTAAATTTCGTCAGGTGGCCTCATTGGCTCTGGCTAAGAATCAATAAGCAGTCATGGTGTTAAGAGCCCTCCCTCAAGAAATGTGCTACCACAGAGGGAGGTCTAAGCTGGGGTCTAGCTTCATCCTTCAGGTCCCATGTTCTGGAATACAGCGGACTTGGTTTGGAATGCTGACTCTGCCAATTGTTTACAGAGTAAATCTGGACAAATTTGACTTTACTTCTCTGGCCCTCAGTATTCACACGTATGACTGGGAACACACAGCACCCATCTCACAGGGCATTATCAGGATTCACTGCTCTTAGCTATGGTGAACTCTTGGCACAAGCAAACAATAAATAATAGCTATTTTATTGTTGTTTTGTTTTTGTCACTGTTAGGGAATCTCCAGTCTTATTGAAACATCTTCTAAGAAAGCCTCAGAAAACCCTCCTGACACAATTTATTTTAACTTAAGAGTTAGACACACTTATACCTTCCAGTAGCCGAGGAAGGAATATCTCCACAATCCAAAGAAACTGTAGGGGAGTCAGTATGTCAGAGCAGAGGGCCCTGTAAACAGCATCTTGATCCTTGCCCCCGCTCATTTCACCAACAGGGAAACAGAAGGTCAGAGAGAAGAGCTTGGCGTTGGCCAAGGTCACACAACAGGGGCCCAGATCTCCTAACTTCCCAGGTAATACAATCCTAACGCAAAAGTGTCAAGAGTTAGGAATAGACACAATTCGGTTTTCTGGCTGTAAAATATTGGGAAGAGAAGCAGAAGGAGGGGGTGGAGAACACTAAGCCTAACTTGGGGCCAGTCCTTGGGGAAGACGTGAAGATGAGCTTCTCTTCTTCTTGCCCTTTTAGTGTCAATTTCTCCATTCTCCTAAATGACCCATATCCTCTCCCTACGCACCCTCTGATGTTTGTTCTTAGAAAAGAACAAATTTGAGTTGCAGGGATTGTGGGCATTTGAATTTTGTGTATTACAAAGAATATGCTTTAATGGTAGAAGTTGATGCATCAAGGATCTGAGTCGGATAGCTACTCTTTAATTACTTGGTGGAGTCAATGCCTATTGGGATCTGCTCTATGCCCAGCACTATGAGAAACACAGAGCGTAAAGACAATTGATTTGATCCCGCATCCTGCCCTCATAGCACAGAATCTAATGAGGGAGACTCAGGAATCCATCACTGGAGCTCACTAGATGTGAATGATTATGGAGGTGTGTTTACAGCACCAGAGGAAGGTGGTGCAGGAGGGAGGCATTCTGCTTCTGGGGAGGTGAGATCATAGAAGAAGGGAATCAAGGAGAGAGGAAATGTGGGATGGTCTTGAGGAGGGGGGTGAGGGATGGGAAATTACCTAATGGGTACAATGTGTATGCTGATTGGGTGATGGTTACACAAAAGGCCCGGATTTTACCACTATGCAAAATATCCATGTGATAAAACTGCACTTCTACCCCTTAAATCTACAAAATTAAAATAATAATAATATATATTTTTAAAAGAGATAGGAAATGACACAAGTGGAATCTCAAATGATCAGAAGTGTGGGCCCCACTTTGGGAAGCCAAGGCGGGTGGATCACCTGAGGTCAGGAGTTCGAGACCAGCCTGCCCAACATGGTGAAACCCGTCTCTACTAAAAATACAAAAATTAGCTGGGCGTGGTGGCCCATGCCTGTAATCCCAGCTATTTGGGAGGCTGAGGCAGGAGAATTGCTTGAACCTGGGAGGCGGAGGTTGCAGTGAGCTGAGATCGTGCCACTGCACTCCAGCCTGGACGACAGAGCGAGACTCCATCTCAAAAAAAAAGAAAGAAAAGAAAAACAAAAAGAAGTGTGGCCCTTCCTGCCAAGTGGAAGGACCAGAGGGAAGTTCTCTCCAGGCAGAAGGAGAGCAGGAGCAAAGGTGAGGGATGTGACGCCTGGGGTACAGCTAGGGAAGAGGGAGGCCTAAGTGTGGGGGCGGCAATGGGTAGACCGTGCTCAGGGGGCCCTTGGAGGTGACCTTGATCCCATTACCCTCTCTGACCCATGCCCACCATCAGGTAGGTGGAGAAAACATTATAATAGCCACTGTGGCCTTAGGGGGCATAGGGCTGAGCTGAGAAGACATTTTAGAAATGGAAGCCTATAACAAAGTTTCAGTTGTGGTAACGAGCATTGGGCGGGTAAGAGAGGCAGAGCTTAAAATTTGGAGAAAGAGCTTGCCCTCAGTCTTCCTCCCCCACTTCCTCTCTCCCTTCTACCATCATTCCTTCCCTTCTTTCTCACTCATTCCCTCATTCATTCATTCATTAATTCACTTGTGTGATAAATATTTAGTGAGCACCTGCTGCATTCCAGGCATCTGGCAGGGCTTTGAGTGGCAAACAAACAAGACACGGTCCCTGTCCTATTAATGTGAACAGACAGGTGGGAAATAACACAACATTGACACACGTGAGGGGTGGTTAAGAGTTTCTACCTCAGTTCCCTGAACCTGGAAGTTCCTAAAAGGCAAGGGTGGGTGTGTGACAAGGCCCTATCTGTACCTTAACCCAGGCCTACCCCTTTTCCCAGCACAGTGGTTCAGGTGTGGACTCTGGAGATAAAGGGCCTGGATTCAAATCTTGGCCCAATCACTAGCAGGTGTGGTTGACCACTCTGCGGCCCTGTTCCTTCACTTATAAAATGGGAATGATTTGGTATCAACCTCACGGAATTGTGGTGAGCACTAAAGAGACGATGCCAGTCAAATGGTGGCTGTGGCTGGAGGGTGAGTATGAGGGCTTTTTCTGGAGTGCTAGGGGTATTCTGCTTTTTGATCTGGGTGCTAATTACACAGGCATGCTTGGGGTGTGAACATTCATTGAGCTGCACATTTATGATATGCACACTTTTCTGAAAGTATGTTGTACTTCAATGACAAGTTTTGAAAGCCTTAGTCCAATGCCTCTTGTTGAGCTCTGCTAACAACAATGAATGCTATTAATTGTCAGGGTCCTACGGCCATGCTCCCAAGAGATGCTGCACCAGAATCTTCCGAGTCCAGGAGCTTGCTGCTCTCCGGAGCCCTGGAAGGGCAGATTATATTGGGGAAACTGAGGCATTGAGACCCAGAGGCTCAAGGTCATGGGGCTCAGTAGGAGCCAAGTCACCCGGAGCCCAGCGGCACCCTCCCCTTTTACCTCCCTCCTGCCGGCAGCTAGCAGGGGTGTGGGGGCCCATTAAATCCTAGGCAAATGGGCTCTGGGCGCGTGCAGCCCTCAGGTCCCAGGACAGCTCAAACAGGACTGGACTGCCTGGTGCCCCATGGCAGCCGCCCCCTGGCCTCTAAATGATGGTGTGGAGCACTTGGCTGTTTGCAGGGTAAACAGGAGGGCTGGAGCAATGGGAGGCAGGTGTGCTCCACTGCCAAAGCAAAACAGAGCCAGTGCAGGGTTCCCGCACACCCTGGGGGGCCGCTGAGGGCCAGCGGTTGCTATCAGGGTGAACACCAGTTGTCATTAGAAAAGGAGGCTTTGCTTCATCCACCTCCAGCAAGTTCTTGCACAGTTCATCCTGGCAGCCTCTGGCCTGAGTGAGATAGCAGGGTAAGGTTAACCCTCACCTCCCCAGCACAGAAAGGACTGCAGAAAGCCCCGAGAGCCTCAGGCTGCCTCCACCTCTGTCTCTGCAGTGCCTGGTACAGTTCTTGGCTTCCTGACCAGGAGGCAGCATGGGGAGATAAATACACACAAAGCCAGAACGCGTGGGTTCAAGTCCCGGCTCTCCTGTTCACATTTGTATGACCTGGGGCCAGCTATCTAACCTCATTCCTAACTGCAGCTGCTGTGAATATTGAGCACCCAATAACTTAAATAGCTAAACAGCTCGAGTAGGTGAGTCTTGTCTTGGGGGCAGCCCCTAGCCAGTTCCCAGTGAATGTCATAATGTGGGCCTAACACTGCCAGATTTGTAGATTTCTCAGGAGACACACAAAACCTAGATTCCTATGTACAATCTCCTGATTTGTAAATGTTGGCAGCTAACCAGAAAACACCCTGTGGCCTATAAAAAACAAGTCTGGCAATTGGGTTTGACCAGTGGCCCTAGTTGTGGATCACAAATCTAATCACATCCTCAGCTCGTTAATGAGAAGACTGAGGACCAGGAAGGAAAAGTGATTTGCCCAACCTGGCACAGTACTGACTGCCAAGACACCAAAACACGCATTGTGGGTTAGGGCATCACGTATGTACACAGCAACTCCTCAAGGTAGGTTGTATAATCCCCACGAAAACTCAGAGGGGTCGAGCAATTTGCCAAAGGTCACCCATTGGCAAGTTCCCAGCCTGGATTCAAATTCCAGGATAAGTCACACTGTCTCCTTAGCACTGAAAAAACTGGAACCCACACCTGTTTCCTGCCCCGTGAGGATGGCACTGCTGTCACAAGACCCACTCTGCCACACCATGGAAAGCAGCCACTGCTCCTGCCTGCTCACCTGAACTGTCTCCCAAATGCCCAAAGAGGACACCTTAACCCTTGCAAGACAAGAAAGAATGTCGGGCTGTCTTTCTTAGAAAAGTCTTTATTATTAAGCAATATATAAATATTTTGTCCTTATAAAAAAATCAAGTGACAGAAAAGATAAAGAGTTTGTCTCGAATTCTACTCCCTTCTTAGGTACAATACTATTATTAGTGGTAATGCCACCTCCTTATAGACCCCCCACATTTTTTTTTTTTGGAGTTCTGCTCTTGTTGCCAAGGCTGGAGTGCAATCGCACAATCTTGGCTCACTGCAGCCTCCACCTCCCCGGTTCAAGCGATTCTCCCGCCTCAGCCTCCCAAGTAGCTGGGATTACAGAGGCACCCACCACCACACCTGGCTGATTTTTTTTTTTTTTTTTTTTTTTGGTATTTTTAGTAGAGATGGGGTTTTACCATGTTGGCCAGGCTGGTCTCGAACTCCTGGCCTCAGGTGATCCACCCACCTCAGCCCCTCCAAAGTGCTGGGATTACAGGCATGAGCCACCGTGCATGGCCCTTATGGACCCTTCCTTTGGAAAGCTCTCAAAGTTGCCCCAGGAGCTGGCTGAGGGCCTGGGCTGGTCTGAGACACAGGGCGGCTGAGCCGGCCATCACTGGGCAAGACAAGCCCTCTGGCCAAGAGCATTTCCCAAGAAGCCAATGACCATAGAAGGCCTTCAAGAGGTTGCAAGAGCTGCGCAGATAACACCCAAGGATCAGGAAGGAAGAAGTCCCAAGGTGGTGCTTCCCATTGCGGCTAGGTCAGAACCACCAGCCCCAGGCAGAGGGAGGTGTCTCTAGTTCTTTCTCAGGCCTTCAGGTAGTATCAAGCTGAAAAGTCTTGAGAGCTGCTAGGATGTCTCAATGCCTCTGCAACACTTGCTCTCTCATCTTAACAAGTAGAGGGCAGGCCTGCTAAGTCATAGCACTTCTGCAAGCCGCAATGCCTAGCTATAATTGAGTGGCTTTGTTCTGTTTTTATCATTTTCATTTTACAGTAGCCTTCTATTTATGGCCATGCTGGTTGTCCATTTATAACCAGTGATAGAGATTTCCTCTTAGAAATAAAGTTTGAGGGTTTTTTCAGTTTAAATTAAAATAGTAAATAAATAATGTTTCAGGTGATTGATAGAAATGACAACAATCATTCTGTTGGGAAGGAGATGGCTGGATTCCGGCACACGCTGTCTTAGATGAGGACGGCCTTCTTTTTTTTTTTTTTTTTTGGACCGGGTCTCACTCTGTCGCCCAGGCTGGAGTGCAGTGGCGTGATCTCATCTCACTGCCAGCTCCGCCTCCTGGGTTCACGCCGGGTTCACAGGATTCAGGTTCACTTGGATTACAGGCCATTCTTCTGCCTCAGCCTCCTGAGTAGCTGGGACCACAGGCGCCTGCCACCATGACCGGCTAATTTTTTGTATTGAGGATGGCCTTCTTAACAAAGCCCTGAAAGAGGTTGTCCAGCCACCCTGGAGGCACGCGGCGTCAGGCCTGAGCTGCACAGTGGCTGGATTTATGAGGAATGAGCAGCAGCAAGCCCAGGAGAATGTGAAAGCAAAATGCCCTGTGATGACCCAGACAAGACCAGAGTCACTCCTGGAATCTCCATAAAGTCGGTCAGGGCAAACTCGAGGACACAGAGTGAGTCTCTCAGCCTCCCTCTTCATGGCTCTGTTGTTTCTGAGCAAGACCTGGGGACTGACATCAGTCTGGTGTAGTGCAAAGAGCCCTGGACCAGAGTTCCAAGGCCTCAGTTCCAGGGTCAGGGCTGTTGTAATGAACAGCTCTGTCCTCCTGGGGGTTGAAAGGGCAGGTGGTACAGTTAAGACTGTGTGCGTTGAAAATCCTTCTCTTCACTTTCAGAGTTTGTTTCTTTCCTCAAATTACTTATCTTCTTGTGCCTCAATTTCCTCATTTATAAAATGGGAATAATAATGGTTCCCATCGTTGGGTCCTTGTAACGATTAATTAAAATCAATCATTTGAAGTACTCAGCAGAGGGTCAGCAAGGAACAAAGCTAAGACTCAATGGATATGAGCTGTCATCACTACGTTTATGATGATCATGAGTGTTTTTGCTAAACAGAAGTCTGCTCATATCAGGGGACTTTGGAACCTTTCTACTCTGTCTTGATGCTCCAAGATTCCTACATTCGCATCCAGCTCAGCTTTTGGCTATGGAACCTTAGGCAAGATGTTCATAAACCCTTTAAGCTCTAGTGCCCTTGTTCATAAAAAGAAGTGAATCGAATCTCTGCAGGACTGTTTTTGTATTCAGTGCACAGGTGTGTATGAAGACACCCAGCATGTTGCCAGGCACACAGAGATGTCTACCTTGATACTTTTCTCTCCTCCTTCCCGCAAATACACACACACACACACACACACACTCACACACTCTTATTTTGATCTTGGCCTGAGGCTGACAAGCCCCAGATTAGTGATCAGTGACAATTTCGGCTTTATCAGCTCCACTCAGGGGTATTTGCATATTGGTAGAGAATCTGGAACAGGAAAACACCTCCTGTCTCAAAAGAGTGAATTGCAAATGGTAGGATTATCAGATTTCATTCATTTACTCATTTCATTCACTGAGGACTTGTTTGTGAAGTGGCCTTCTAACAACTTCATTTCATTACAAAAAAAAATGATGTATGTGTTTAGAAAAAAGTGAACAATTCAAAGACAAAAAATACATTCAATAGACCCTTTTTATTTTCTTTTTGAGACAGAGTCTCGCTCTGTTGCCCAGCCTGGAGTGCAGTGGCACGATCTTGGCTCACCGCAAGCTCCGCCTCCCGGGTTCATGCCATTCTCCTGCTTCAGCCTCCCAAGTAGCTGGGACTACAGGCACCCGCCACCACGCCCGGCTAATTTTTTGTGTTTTTAGTAGATACGGGGTTTCACTGTGTTAGCCAGGATGGTCTTGATCTCCTGACCTCGTGATCTGCCCGCCTCAGCCTCCCAAAGTGCTAGGATTACAGGTGTGAGCCACCACGCCCGGTCTCAATAGAGTCTTAAACCTCCTTTCTCCCATTCATCTCTTCCTTTTGTGCCCACTCAGAGATAAGCAAGGTTGACACTTGGTGTGAATCACTCCGTACTTCTCTTTAGGGTCATGGAAACATGTATGTCCACACACAGGAGAGAAGGGGACAAAAGGTGGTTTGCTTTTTCTAAAAAAATCACACTAAATATCTATTTATTTGTATACTTTTTCACTGAATGCATCATGCCCATCTCTCCAGATCAATTTTAAAACCCTCATTATTTTTCATAACTGCTTAGTCCAATACAGTAGAGTGCCATAGTGTATTCAGCTTATTCAGTCTCTCCCTTATTGAGACATATTAGTCTTGGGGAGATTTTCCAGTTCCCTCTTGACAAATACAATCAATGCAGCAATTATCATCATCGATGTACATGCATTCTTACAAGCTTTCATTTTTTTCTGGTTAGAGTCCCAAAAGTGCCATTTCAAGTGAAAATGTCAGTACCACTTGTACCCTTATTTGAGGAGTCAGAGACTTGTTGCCTACAATGCAACAACATTCTAGGGAGCCTGGAGGTTTGTCAGGAGGATGGAGGACCACACATCTACTGAGTGCCAAGCACCCTGCCTCTAAGGATTATCTCATCAAATCCTCCACCAACCCTGAAATTTAGGGAACAGGGATGGGAAGTGCCCATTATACAGATATAGTGGAAATATAGGCTCAGAGAGAGGAAAGCGCTTGCCCAAATTGGGGGATTCTGAGAGCTCAGCCTGACTCCATGGAACTGAAACGCCATCGCCATCTCACAGCTGCTGCTGTGGGTTGAGCCATATGCTGATGATATCTTGTGTGGGAAGACCAGAGCAGTTTTAAAAATGAGAGGTGTCTGGTGTCAGGGCAAGTAGATAGCACTGGAGGGCCACCCCTCCTCAGGAATGGTCAGTGTTATTAATGGTGCTGTCTTTTTTTCTCCCTGTTACTAATCCATCAACATTCTGGCTAAATGGCACCTTTAACCAAAAGAAGCAATTTGCTTGTCTGCAACTCTGAGGGATGCTCATAAGGCTTCTTTCCTTCTCTCCTCTCTCTGCAAGCTGGAGAGCACACTGATGCCTTGTAGACAAGCTGCATGAACCGGCTGAAATCTCAGGTGGTGAAAGCACTGGACAGAAGGCGGTGAGAACTTTGGCTTTTCTCAATCAATAGAGGCCTGAAGGAGGGGCCTCTATTGATTGAAAATTCAACAAGTTCTGGTCCACAGGGCCTGGGAAGAAACTGCTGGCTTCTAGTCATTCAAATCACTAATTTGAATAGTGAAGAAGTGAGACAGATTAGAGATGGAATAGGATGGGGAGACACCATGGGGTGCGCGGGGGGGGGGGAGAGAGAGAGAGAGAGAGCTTGCACAGGGATCATTTAAATAGACTAATTGAGCCTAATTTGACTAGCAGGATCCAGAGACAGTGCAGAGAATTGCCCTGAACTGATCACAATTTCTGAAAGCCAGACGCACTCAGCAGTTGTCCCAAGTAATTACTGATGTTCATACCGCACATTCGGGTTCCCGGAGCTCCTTTCTCCCACGTGATTTCACAGAGTCCTTGCACATTGCCCTTGCAGCCAGAAGCAGGAGACCCATTTTACCAATAAGGAGACTATGGTTGAAAATCCAAGGGCAAAGGGAAGCAGAGCTGGAAGGCCCAGCATCTGACAGGCTGAAGGAGTCTGAAGACAGAATTACCAGGGATCCTCAAACCCAGCCCTTCTCCTCCCACTCCCAGCCCCTTTCCTGCCAAAATGTTCAAGGTACAAGAGCCATGTGGACTCTGGTCTGAACAGGGGGGCTGAGCCATCTCTGGAAGAGGCCAGGGTGGAGGGGAAAACAGAAGGCTTAGCTCTTCTGTCTAACCAGTTTTTTCTTGTTGTTGTTTGGGGTTTTTTTGTTTTGTTTTGTTTTTTGTTTTTTTTTTAAGTTTTATGTGTTTCAGTGTTCAACAAATGCCAGGATGCAAGGGGCAGGGTCCGTGACAGGCACCACTCTTGAAGGCCAGGGGTATCCCAGCTTCTTTCCTAGGCCGTGGGCCAGGTGCCAGCCTTGCTGCCCTCTCCAGCCCCATACCCAGTTACTTGGGAGTGAAAGCTCCCAAGCTTTAGAACCAGATGGCCCTGGGTTCTGATCTGCCTCAGGTCTGGCAGCTGTGTGCCCTTGTACATGTTACTTCACCTCTCTGAGCCAGTGCATTCCATCGTCATAAGGAGCAGGTGAAGGACTGTCACGAAGGGGAAAATGCAGAGAGCAATATCTGTGGAGCACTTAGCCCAGGGCCTAGCAAGGAGTGATCAATACATAGTCCCAATATTCCCTCCTGGCCCTTCTATCAGGTTTTTTTGTCATCAGCACAGTTATTAGATAGGAACCTGTACAGAAATCCTCTGGACTGCTGGCCAAAAAGACAGAAATTCTGACTCAGGGACTTGGGAAGGGCCTAGAAACAGGGCACTCAGTGGGCCCCAAGGTTAGCAGAGGCCAGAGGGGCCCAAGTGCAGGCCTAAGACCTGTCCTGGGCTCTGCGTGGCCCTTAGTGGCTTGGGAAATACTCTTTCAGCCAGATTCCATCTAGCATGACACCCCGCCCTGCCACTTCCCAGGCTGCACCAGGCTCCCTCACTCCCTGAAGGTCTGGGAATGCGTCCCACTCAATCCCCCATGTTGCCTGGCCATGTTCAGCCTCTATTCGCCGAACAGAAATAGTGGGGAGAGAGGGTTGCAAGGCAGGGGGCCAAGCATCCTAATTCAGTGCCCCTCTGGTTCCTTCTCTTTCAAAGCCCAGCCCTGGCCTCAGCTCCCAGCACAAGCAGCCTGGGACCCAGCCAGCCAGCCCCTACCCAGGCTCCCTGGATCACTTTTTGGATGCACCTACTTCCCCGCCTGCAGCCGGCTCAGCCCAGTCCCTGCAGCCAGCCTGGAGTTTCCAGAGCTCATGCTGCCCCCTTGAGGTCAGCTCCTGCAGCTTTTCTTCTCAGTGTGGGGCAGTCCCAGAGGGAAGGGGATCAAAAGGCTGGGAATGGCTCTGCTCCTGCACATGGCACCTCTGGCCAACAAGCACCCAGAGCCCAGCTAGAACCCACCTGGGTGGCAGCACGTGCAAGCAAAAGGATCTACCTATCTGAGTGGCTCTGCCCCTCCCCTTGACCTCCCTATCTGTAAAATGGGAAGCATGATGATACCGCCCACACACAGCCTTTGAGAAAACTGACTGATCACTTGACTAGTAGGAGATAATCATCATTGTGATGATCATGGCTGTCATATTGAGCACATCCTATGAGCCAGGCACTGTGCTTTGCATACATTATCTCATTAAATCTTCCCGAAAAACAAACTTCTGAAGGAGGAACTATTAGTATCCTCATTTTACACATGAGAACACTGAAACTCAGAGAGAGCTGGTGACTTGTCCAGAGAGATACATTAATGCAGAGGACAGCCAGATTTTCAACCCAGGTCTGTAGGACACCAGACCCCTGTCCCTCACTGACCACAGCGTCCTGCCTCCCGGAGTTCAGATTACTCCCCACATCTCTCTCCCATGCTTCTCTTCCATATTTTCTCCGTTCTCTGTTGCCTTCAACTGATTTGCTTGTCAGCGTCTCCAGGTCACTGTCCAGCACCACTGTCCTGTACAGCAGAGCCCCAAGTCTTTGCATGAGGAGGCAAGCTACTACTCAGATTGTGAAGTGGGGAACAGTGATGCCCAGAGGGCTGCTCTGGCCCTGGATGCTGGCACAAGAGATGTCTAAAGTCGCAGCTTAGTCTCAGTGCAGTACAGACTCTGGGTGAGGCAGACATAGAATATTTCAGGTGTGGAGTCAAGGGGGCTCTTGGAGCACCACCTGGAAAGTAGCAAGGATGGCAGCTCTCAATTATTATGCACCTGCTGTCTTCCAAGCATCGGACAATGTCGGCTGTCATTGAATCCTCTGAAGTAACACTGAGGTAGGTTGTACTGGCCCCATTGGACAGGTGAGAAAGCCAAGGCTTGAAGGATGAAAACCCTTGCCCAAGATCACATAGCTCTTCAGTAAAAGAATCTGGGGTTCAGACCAGATGGGGGTCTGCCTGGCATGCAAACCCATCTATCTTGCCTCATGTGTCGTGCAACCCCCCCTTACCACTTGTGGGATGCTTGGGTCCTAGTTTAGTGAGCAGTCACTGTGCACAATGTTAAGGGGCCCAGTGGGCCCTGGCCAAGTGCTCCCAGGATGGCTGAGATCCACCTGAATCTTACTTTCATCCTCTACAGCAACTAAGCCCCCTCAGCTTCTCGGAGGAGGCCTACTCTTTCAGGATGCTCAGAGGCAGTCAAGGGCCCTAGGTTCCAAATGTGTCTGCAAGTGCTCTTTTGGCCTCAACAAGTTGCAGAGACTAAGAAAATTGTATAGTATAGCTCAGTGGCTCAGATGCCCCAGCCCTGCAACTTCCTATTGAGATGGCCTTCTCTCAACATTGGTCCCTACATTTGTGGAATGAGGATAATGGTACTAACCTCCAAGCGTTGTTGGGAAGGTCAAATGAGCTAAGCGCAGTCACGTGCTTTCTCAGCAGAACACCTGACAGGTGGTTGGGGCTCAGTCAAGGGCAGCTATCATTAGAACCATCAATTCCCTCACCATCTCACACTGATCCAAAGTTTCTATTTGTCTTTAAGATAAAATGGAGAAAAACAATTTGTGACTGATGAATAAAGACAACTTAATGATTACACTTTCAAAACAAAGGGTGTTTGGGGCAAAATAGTAAATGAAGTCCTTGGTGCCACTGGGAATAAAAATGGGAAAATTCCAAAATGGGAATTTCTGCTCACAAGTGCTTGGGTCTTAGCAAGTGAGGATCTCTTAGGGTCTTAATAAGTGAGGGTGTCCAACGGTCAGGAGTAAGGAACCAGAATCTCACTAAATGGCTGTTCTGAAATTTGTCCTTGAGTCTGCAGGAGGTCACAGGAAAAGAACATGGTATTTTGCTATTTTAAAAGTGTGGTTATGAAATGGTCTCCACTGACGGTTTCCTGGAACTCTGTTTTTCTTTACTCTGAACTCTGAATACGGAGACAGATGACTTGGAATTAGCCTTGTTCCTACTTCTCCATTTCCTTGTTCTGGCAACAGTCCCCCAGTCTGTCCCTGGAGTTAGGCACTGCAGCAGTGAAAAGCTCTAACCTGGGAGTCAGGAGCCCTGGGTAACAGCTCTGGCTTTGTGGCTAGCCACCTGTCACCTGGGCAGGTCAGATCACCTCTCTAGACCTCCATCTGCTCTTCAGTAAAATGAGGGAGTTAAATTAGATGGTTAAGTTATGGATGTCCTGACATTCTTGGATTTCTCTTTAGTAAATATTAAACTATTGTCTTTTCTTCTTGGCCACAAAGAACTCAAGTGTCTCTGAATTGTTTTTACAGCCTCTGTGTCCAGTCCAGGGCCTATTACAGTGGAAAGGACCTGGTATTCTGGCCCCTACTTGGCCATTTACTGACTGAGGGAATGTGCAAAGGCATGCCCCGCTGAGCCCATTTCTCCATCTTGAAATGTGGCCCAATGTCCTTATCATAGAGCTTTTGAGAATGACAATATATGGAAGGCATCTAACACACAGTAGGTACCCAGGGATCTTCTGTTGAATAGGCCCACATAGAGGTGGTTTTAACTTAACTACTGGCTTCCAAAATGAAATGCTGTTCCTGTTCCGCCAGTGACTTGGGACACATTTATCCCCCATAACGCTCCAGTTCCCAGCAAAGGACATGCTTTGTCGCACCAGCCAGCACGCCCGGAAATAAGGAGCTCTATTATTGTCCCTAGTGGGCTTGGAAATAGCTACAGATTTAGGCCTATGGATGCAAAACACTGGCTTGATCTGGAAACTAGGGGCTGACTTCCTTTACCCATGAAGAGAATTTTCAAAGCAGTCAGTTGTTCTCGAAAAAACCACCCCAATTTTTCCAATGCTGGAAAACCAGACAGGCCCCTTCTCTCTTGCTCCACAACTTAGAATCCAAGAGGGTCCAAGATGGAAGGCAGCTTAGAGAACTCTAGTTCAACCCCTCACCTGGCAGGAGCAGAAACTGAAGGTCCAGGAGAGAAAGGGTAACACAGGCAGTTAACTCAGGACGGGGTGAAATTAACTGATCAAATTGACCATCAATGTACCACGTTGTATTTCCTACTCTGCACAGCACCTTCACACACGTGGGCCCCCTTAATGATCCTGTGAGGTAGATATTGGTGTCTCCACTTGACAAAGAAGGAAAC
Source organism: Gorilla gorilla gorilla (assembly GCF_029281585.2). NCBI lineage: Eukaryota > Metazoa > Chordata > Mammalia > Primates > Hominidae > Gorilla > Gorilla gorilla. Next base: position 174,009,301 of record NC_073228.2, read on the forward strand.
CAAGTTCACAGTGCTGGAGGGACTCCTCCATGATCACCCGGCCTTGCCCCCTCATCACCATGGCCGATCCAGAACTTCTCCCTGTGGCTGTTGGAAGCATCAGTATGACTCTGGAGGGAGGCAGATGTGCTTGGGCTTGCTGGGCACAGAGGTTTAACTTGTGAGGTTTGGAGGGAAGGGGGAAGGGCTGCTGTGTGTGACTGTTGAGTGTGGGGACAGAGTCACTCCCACACCCTGGGTCAGAGAAGATGGACTGTGCCACCCTCAAAGGTCAGTTATGTGTCAGACTCGTAACAAGTGTTAGAGTATCAGCACATGTGGCCCCTGCCCCCAGGAAGCTGATGGCTTGCATGAAGAGACAGAGGTAACCCCCATGAGCCACTCAGAAAATAGTATCATTCAGCAATAAATAGGAGCAGACTACTAATACACACTGCACATATGATGCTCAAAACCCCATGTTGAGTGGTGGAAGCCAGGCACAAAAGAATGCCTGGCATATGATTCCATTCATACAACGCTGCAGAAAAGACAAACCTAGTCTATAGGGACAGAAAGCAGATCTGTGGTTGTCTAAGGGTGGGGACAGACTGAGAAGAGGTAGCGCGGAGCCTCTTCAGGTGATGGGAATGTTCAGTATTTGATTGCCGTGCTGGTGGTTACACAAATATAGACATTTTTAATAAATTTCTAAAAATTCATTGATAGGTACACCTAACATGGGTGTGTTTATCATACACAAATTAGACCACAATAAAGCAGATTTTGAGAAAACACACATCCTGGCTCTCATGAAGCTCTCATTCTGGTGGAGAATACAGACATTAATACAGCCATTGTGTAAATAAATGCAAACTAATTATAACTGGGATGAGAGCTGTGAAGGACATCTCATGGAGTTCGAGAGTGTGTAATAAGGACTTGGTCAATTCAGATTGATCGGGAACACTCTCCGGAGGGGTAACTTTAATCCGAAGTAGGCATGAACCAGGGAAGATGACTTGGGCCGTGAGAGCAGCATTTGCTAAGGGCCTGTGGCTGAAAGGGATCCTGTCAGGACCATTGAAAGAAGCAATGAGGAAAGAGAAGAAGGAGGGGAGGGTAGTGGAAGGGGATGCCTCTCCGGAGGTGAGCAGGGGTAGCTCATATAGAGATTCTTAGGCCCAGATGAAAGTTTGCATTTTTCTTGAGAGCTGAAAGTACACTGAAGTGTTTGAAGGGGTGGTGGTAAGGGAAATGAGTAGCGACTGGGATAACACTGTGGAGTTAGTACTCACCTCTCCCTCGTTCTGGCTATAAGGTTCCTGAGATGAAAACCAAGCCTTACTAACCTGTGTAGCCCCCAAAGAAACTTCAGCAGCACTGAATATAAAGTGATGCGCAAGAACTGTTCTGAATGAGCAAATGAATGGATGAATTATCTGAGGTTCCAAATATGTGCTTATCCAAAGTCATCTGGTAAATTATAAACTCAGACAAATTTAATTCTTCTCTCCAAACTGAAGATGTGATAACATGTTGGGCAATATGGAGGTACGGGCCTGTTATCCTCTGTTATCCATGAGCTGCTGAGCACACAGGGGACCCACTGCCAGGGAGCCATCTCTTCCCCTGGCCCCTACCCTTATAGCATGTCCCTCAGCTTGTCAGCCAAAACCCTCTGGGGGCCGTCCTAGCTGCCTAGTGGCCTTATTGTGCAAAGTCTCCTCCACACACACTCGGATCCAGACATTGCCACCCACCAAGCTCGCTGAAGGCACAGTGTACATTTTCATGCCTCACTGCGGGCTCTTCCCTCTCTCTAAACTCACCTTCCTTTCTCAGATCCACCGGGAAACCACTCACTATGGCCTTGAAGACCCAACTCAAGTACCTGCTTCTTTAGAAGCCTTTTCTGCCTACCTCACCCCATTAGCTACTACCTCATACCTGCCTCAGGTACTGTACTTGAAACCTGATTCATGTTCCTTCTTATTCAAACACACAACCTTCTAGCACTCTTATCTGTACTGTTTTCTTCTCCGCACTCCTATTTCTTAGCTTGAGGCAAGATGAGGTGGATGGAATGGGTTATGGTTGAGTTTAGGTAGATCCCTCAAAAAAACAGATGACCAGAGGGACAGGAAGAAACACTTTTACATTGCCGGTGGAAATGTAAACTAGTACAACCACTATGGAAAACAGTGTGGAGATTCCTTAAAGAGCTAAAAGTAGAACTACCATTTGATCCAGCAATCCCACTACTGGGTATCCACTCAGAGGAAAACATATCATTATACCAAAAAGATACTTGCACACGGATGTTTATAGCAGCACAATTCGCAATTGGAAAAGTATGGAACCAGCCTGCATACCCATCAATCAATGAGTGGATAAAGAAATTGTGGTATATATATATATATACACCATGGAATACAACTCAGCCATAAAAAGGAATGAAATAATGTCCTTCACAGCAAACCTGGATGGAATTGGAGACCATTATTCTAAGTGGGAGGGGAGTGAAAGATAAAAGACTACACAATGGATAGAATGTACACTGCTCAGGTGATGGGTGCACCAAAATCTCAGAAATCACCACTAAAGAACTTATTCACGGAACCAAACACCACCTGTTCCCCAAAAACCTATTGAAATGTTTAAAAAAGAAAAAAATATATTAACTCTTTTCAAGGAGTTAACATTTCTGAATGACATGGAAGTCCATACACAGAATTTTCCCTCTGCCTTTGGGCCTCCATTGATTTTGAAACAGTTTCCCCAGACTCATAGCCCAAACCTATGGGCAGTTGGCTCACACCTCTTTATTTTCATACTGAGATCCTTGGGGCTCTTCCCCACATGCTGCCCCTTCCCTGTGCTTTGTCCTCTATTCATGACCTTCCAGCCAGGAAAAATCAGCACCCTCTGGTTAAGGAGGCAAATCCTATCACATTCACAGTGCAGAAATCTTCTGCAGTAAGAGGTACACGTTGGCTTGACTTCGCATTCCAATCTGAGGAAGGCTAATTGTGAAAGTGCTTCTTCAGTTGTTTAAAATCTAACGTTGAATATGGGAAGTATAGGATTTTTACTTTTACACCCCGCAGAAGCATGGACAAAGTTGCAAAATCCTTCATGAAGGGATATTTCCTTCTTCTTCTCATGTCCTTTGAAACAGATTCATTTCTCCTTTCATCTTTTAATGAAAATTTAGCTTTTCTTTCTGGCAAGACCTTAGGGTGAGGTTTAGAACAAATTTCAGTTAGGCATAGAGAGTAAATGCAGTGTCTGGTTGGGGTGGAATCATTGGCTTTGGAATTAGATCAATGTGGGTTCAAATCCCAGCTCAGCCATATCTATGAAAGCGTGACTTGCAGATAGGTGACCACGAACACCACAGCCATAATGATGATAACGTGCCTCATGCTAAGGTTGCATTATTTGCAAAGCACCTAGCTCAGCCCCTTAGGCTCAAGTTGCATTTAATCCTCACAAGGACCCCAAGAGGTAGTTTACATTTACAGAAGAGGTAGGTAACTGAGGCTCAGGCCCAATATGGTTAAGAAATGGAAATGAGTTTCCCCCCAGGCGAGGTGGCTTTGAAGCTGGAGCTCCCAGCCACTCTGACATATTGTTGTGTAATTATTGCTATTACTCTTGACAGACTAACCT